>NC_140749.1:69135000-70335000 GCF_051527215.1 Medicago sativa | reverse complement strand
AAAAAATAGGAGGTTAATTTTGAAAAATAAAAAAGTAATAGAAGGTTCTTTCAAATAAAAATACAATATGGTCAAATTTATTACTAAATACTATAAGATTGAAAAAAAAATTATGGTTAATTACGGTCAATATTAACCTACTTGGGTTGGACTAATGGTATTAGGACTTTGGAGTTTGCTCATCTTCAAGGTTTCAGGTTCAATACTCCCTGCTGCCAATTTGAGCGGCATAGTTTAGCTTCTTCAAAAAAAATTAAGGTCAGTATTCATTAATATGGTCAATATTTTTAATTTTAAAATTTATATCAGTCAAATTATATTCTTTTATTATTAATTTTTTTCTTTGAAAGTTTTTTTTGGTCAATTGTTTTGAAATTTTTATCAGTAATATTTATTTGTAAAGTATTCAATAAATTTAATTCAATCTTATTTATATTTTTATAATTTAGTTTTTATATTGAAAATAAAATCTTTTCACAATAATAAAATTTCCCGAAAAAAAATATTAGTCAAATAATTTAATAAAATAATATTTTAGTCAAATATAAATTCAATAAAATAATTTTTTTCAATATACATTATAATTTAATTTATTATTTATTTCATTGTTGATGGACTCTCTATAGTTCCATTAGAGGCAATATTATCAATAATTTTGGGCACCTCTCCACAAGGACTCAAATCTTAATATCTCATGTTGTTCTCAATTATAGACCACATACGTTATTTATTCAATGAATCTAAAAAGTGAAATATTGCTTATAATTGAGATTGGAGGGAATTTTATTTAATATTCGGTTATATATGGAAATATACATTTTTAATGTAAATAAATGACAATTTTACTTTGCAGTTTTCTTCCCTTATGTTTCAAAATGGTACTATTTTAGCCTCCTGATAAAAAAAATTATATTTTTACCCTCTATCTTTAGAGAAATATGCGCTTTTGACCCTTTAACTTTAGTGAAATATGATCTTTTGATCCTATATCTTTAGGAAAATAAGCTTTATTGGCCCTTTATCTTTTAAAAAATTGCGAAGTTGCCTCTTTGTTTTGGGACACGTGGCGTCTTCTCAGCAGCTTTGCACCGTTTTGTAAAACTAAGGGGTAAAATTGTTATTTTTTTGTTAGGTGGCCAAAATCACAACTTTTTAAAAGTTAAGGGGTCACAAATGCATTTAATCCTTTTACTTTGAATTATTAGTAATGAGTTTTTAATCATTTTTAGTCATGGAAAAACTATAAGAAAGTTTTTGTAAAATATATTATTGCCATATAATATTTTTAGAATAAAAGACATATTTGTCGTTTATTTCATAATTAATAATATATTTTATTCTTTTCCCTAAAAAAATATATTTAGTCAAGACAGACACTAACGTTCTTAAAAAAAAAAAAAAGATGAACGCTAACATGTTTGTCTTTCCACAATATATTTTTTTTATAATGCAAAAATAAGGTTTTTTTTATAGTGTCCAAGGATGTAGGCTTGGGGCTGTAAAGAAATTCTCGAGGTTGGATTCGACGTCCAATGTGCCCTCGGAGAATTAAATTATGGGTGTTTGCGGTGCGGTTTGGTTCGGTTTTGAGGTGAAAAGTCATCTGAACCGCAAGATAAAAATGCATGCAGTTTGGTTTGGTTCGGTTGACTTTTGAAATAAAATTTGAACCAAATCAAACCAATGTGGTTTGGGTTGGATCGGTTGGTGCGGTTTTTTTCGAGACAATACAATATTTGTTTCCAACTTTAAAATTGAGTTAAAAATTTAAAACACAACATATTTTTCAACAATGTTTTCGACAATGTTTTTAATTTCATCCAACATTACAATTTTATGTTCACCAAAAAACTTATACCAAATTAAAAATGTGAACAAAAAGTATTTCTATTCGGTAAGAAATGTAAAATACTGAGACAAGATTTTTTAAGCAATAATAATCATCTATTTAAGTTGTAAATAACATAAAAAATAGTCATTCTTATTAAGTAAAAGTAAGTTTGTATGGGAAGGAGTAACTAACTTGTGTTGAACTTCACTAACCACCAATTGTTTTAATATTAAAATTTGGGTTCATATTTCATAATAAAAAGAAACACCAAAAACTTAAAAAGAATCATCATTTTGTTTAGTGCAAAATGGGTCTTAAGTATATTGATTGTTGTTGCTTAAATAAAGTATCTTTGTTATCTAAACAGTGATAAACTAATACTAATATCGGAAAAAAATAGTAGCAAATTAGTACTAGCATGATTAAACTTAAAACAATAGAAAAAATACTAATTATTTAACGGATTTAATTTGCATTGTTAATGGAAATAAATGACAAAAAATTCAAGATATATAGTAGTTTTCTACATTCATAGATAACTCTGAAATGCATTTTAAATTGTAATGGCCTAGTAGTTGTGTATGTAATTGAGACTTTTATATTTGGTTTAAATTCACACAAATGCTCGAGATTGAACCTCAAGACCGATGACTCAAGTGCATTCTATTTTATCACTAAACTATTCCAAGATGTCTATTGATTTTTTTATATTTTGTTATATATACCAACACTTTTGAGTGTTATATTAAAAAAAAAATTTTGAGGCTCCTAAGATTGCGAGGCCCGGCACCGTAGCTCACCTTGCACATGCCAAGGGCCGGGCCTGTTACGAAGGAAAGGCCACAAGAATAGCAAGAATGCACTGTGCGCTTTTTTTAAAGAAAATAATAAACTTTAATTCCTTATTTGTGTAAATCATGGCCGTGTGTGTGGTGGTGATATTCAATGGATGAGATGATGTCGTGCGTTTCTTGCTTTTGTGTGCTCGTAACAATGAGCGCTTTTGTGTGCTCGTAACAATGAGCATTATCATCTTTTAAATCGTCTATTTTTTTATACAGTCAATTTTTTTTTGATAATAATCAAAATAATTTATTTGGTATTTAATAAACATATTAACGTTATATAACAATGTATACATAATAAATATGTAATTAATTTTGAAAAAAATTTAGTTAACTTAAATCCACAAATCTTAACTATATTTTTTCCATAATAATCTATAAAATAAAATCATAACTTTCTTAGAAACAAAGGGTCGAAACCCGAAAGAAAAAAATACAAAAATATTAATCAAAGTACTAACTCTTCCATTATTATATTAAGGGAAATGCTACATCAAGCGAAGGAATTTTCTCGAATCCTTCACGATGGTTACTAAGCAATGTTTCATTGGTCAATCAATACCATTACACCGATGTATTCCATCAATTCCGGCATAAATTAAGAAAACAATTTTGTTTATACCTTTTTATTAATTGATTAAGATATTATAAAAAAGAGATCCACGTTCTCAAAAAAAAAATAAAAAGGGTCCATGTTGCTTCGGAAAAAATGCTTCGTTGTATATAGCAGCGCTCTTATATTAATCATCATCAAGCAAAGCTTGACAAAAAGATAGAGGAATGTGCTCATAAATATAGGGCGAGGCCCTAGCTGCAACCTAAATTGGCCAAGATATCAAAGTGAAACCAACCCTGCTATACCACACTCCTTTTCTTGCACCATATATGAGCTACAACCTCATAATCAACCAAGATTTCAAGAGCTTCCCAGCCTCTAGTAGAAACCAAACAGACAACTTGCAACATAACTTGATTGCACTCCTAGAATTAAAGTCTTGAAGTTAATGGTTAGAATTATGATACTCAAAGACCAAAAAAATATGCAAGAGAAACTGAAAAATCAGTTTTAGCTACAGTATGTCCGTAGGTATAGTCGTGTCCCGTAGCTAGAAAACCATAAAATTGAAATTTTGGTGCCGTAAACAGTGACGAATACGGCTGACCATAGGAAAAGGCTACTAATCTTGTTATTAAGACATATATAGTTGGTGTACAACTAGTTGTTCTTGTTTGTAAAAAATGCATTATAATTAGTGAGAGGATTCTAGAATCGAATAAACCATCAAATTAGTCAATGACTTTATAAGACACTTTAAATATATCTCTAATTTTATGATATTTCAAAAAGGTCATTGACTCTGTCAAATTTTACTCAGTCGTTCTAAGCAAAATGCTAAGGACTAATTTTGTAGTAAGTGGATAAACATAAGGACCACGTTGATAGTAACTTTTTAAAACATAATGACATAACAGAAAATAGGTCTCTAACTTTTCGAATTTTGATTGATGCCACCAAAATAAGAAGATTGTGAAAAAGAAGCAGTGAAGAAGACTTCAATTTTAATATGTGAAAAAGATGTCGTGTGATTGACTCATCATATGTCCCGTGAAAGACTTCAATTTTAATTTTTATCACCGTTACACTCATCCTCTTGAGTTCTTAGAACTTCCGAATTTTTTATTGTGGTTGTTTCATTCGAGTTTCATGTTATAATTTCTTGGTTTTTGTATGTTATACTCCTATTTACTTTTGTTTATTTTTATTTGCAGAACACCTTGTGCTGTAAATGATTTTTGTGAATGCATAGTGGACTTTGAAAAAATGTCTCTAAAATTATCCTACCCTAATTTGATTGACATTTTCAAAACTCAAATTGGTACTTTTATTTTTCAGAGAACAAACTCTTATGTTTATTCTCAATTACTGATTTGAACTTTATTAAATTTGTATGTTCATACTCACAAAATCAGTTTCCATCATCATTTTTTAATATCAACAATGAAACTTAAACAAATATATTTTGGATAGTACTAATAACCCACTTACGCCTCTCTTTCTCTCCGCAGTCATAATATTTCATCACATTCACTGCCACAGAAAAAATAGCAACAACAGAAAACCAATGACACTAAAAAAAACTAATACATGAGTTGTTGAGAAGACCTTTCTCAATTAAAAATTCTTAAATATTTTGTTCAATAAACAATTGAATTCATAAAAATTATCTGGTTCTTATTCAGTTTTTTTAAGATAAACAAGTGCTTATTTAAGTTTTTTTTTTTTGAGAGAAATGATAAAAATAAGAACTAAATATATTTAAGTTGACAAAGGATAAAAATACATTATCATACAACAAATATATTTAAGAACTGAATGTAAACCCAGTTTGGTGAATCCCAAACTAAAACCTTGTCACTTGTCAGTAATGATAATCCACCCCAGCAGGTGCACAAAAAACAAGACTTGTTTGTTGTTGCTTGGATGACAAGGCAAACTTGGATTATCTTTGATCTTCTTAAGCTGGAGGAAGGTTGAGATCCAAATCCAAAGAGACATTCGTTTTTTCTGCAGGTGGTTCTTCATCTTCTTTGTCTGGTTCCAAAGCCATTGGTGTTAATGAGGTCGCCTCCACCGGTGCAGGGTGGAAGTTCATATGGCCACCAAGTGCCTGGCCAGATGTGAATTTAGAACCACAAATAGAGCACCCATAAACGTTGGATTTGTTGTTGTTGTTGTTGTTGTTGGTAGTGGTGGTGGAGGTGGTGTTGGTGTTGTTGTTGTGACCTTTTCTATGAGCTTTTCTAGGCTTCTTGTGAACTTTTCTATGGCCTCCAAGTGCTTGAAATGAAGTGAATGTTTTGTTGCATGTTTTGCATGTATACACATTGTAACGTGCACTTTCTCTTGTTCTTGTTCCTCCTTCTCTAGTAGAAGAATAAGCAATGATGGAGAAAGGGATAGGAGATTGTGGGGGGTTTATAACCTTTTGAGTTATATTCACTTTGGTGACATTAATGGTGTGTTCTGTAGAGTTTAGTGAGAGTTGTTGTTCGTGAGATGCTTCCATGTTGATTTGGGTTTGGATTAAGAGAGGAGTTGCAATTTATAGAGATAAGAACAAACTAATTAATAATTTTTTCATATGAAATTTATTCTCACACAATTCCATATAACTTTTAAGATGGTTGTAAAGCATTATGCTCACTTTACTTTGCGTTCGAAAAGTCTGTTTTTCCGTGATTATAGTGCGTGGTGAACACAAAAATTCGGCTTGCAAGAGGTGGAACGCGTGGTGTATGACTTTTAATCGTGATTCCCGACACAATGTTAGAAAGTTACTCTCAAATGTTTTTCATGATGAGAGTACGTGGTGTACAAGAAACTACGTCTGCCAGAGGTGGATCGCGTGGTGGATGAATTTCAATTGTGATTCCCGATACATTGTTAGAAAGTTACTCTCAAAACGATAAATGTTCTAATCAAAGACGTGTCTGTTATAAGATTCACATGAACTTAAAAAGATTGCAAGAGTCATACTACACACATTTACACAATTATTAATTGATATTGTTTTGAAGTGCAATATATAACAAATAAATGAGCAGTAAAATATAGAAAATTTAATATGATTATTAGGTTATGTAAATTTTGATATAAAAATAAATTGTAAGGTATACTATTGAATTTCTTATCAGTGTGAGAAAACAATCTCTATATGTTGGAGTAAAGTAAAGGCAAAGGTATGCTTAAATATCTATAAAAGAAAAAATACTATATGAGAATGAAGTTTAATGTGTGAATATAATAATATCAATAGTAGTAGTCCAAAAGAAACCAAAGGAAAAGCCGATAATCATTACGGCTTAGGCTACGGTAGGAGACCTGTATAGGTCTCTTACCGTGAGAGAGCATCTTTTTTTTTGTTTCCTTTGCAAAATGAATATGGACCCTAGGATGTAGTTTATTTAATTGAATGGTGGTGATTTACATCATAGGTGACCTGTTAAATTTTTAATGTTGGAAAATACTGTAGATTTACTGGTATCATTTACAAAGGGTGGCATTTAGGGTGGGTGAAGGAAAGATTTTCCCACCATGGGAAAATAGATGTTGGCCATTAGATTAAAGAGGAGCATATACTTTATTATGGTCTGTCAACACTCTATTTTTTTACATTGTCTTCAACCATCAGACATCAGTCAAACAAAGAAACATTATCTTCAACCTCCATCATCCACCACCACCAACAATGATTTTAATCTCTTCTCCATCTAGATCCGTCCTGCTCTCATTCACCTTTCCGTAACTTCGTTTTCCTCATCATCGAGAACTGTTAGGGCAGCAGGTGGACTTCATCACCAATTGAAACTTTTCCAATTCTGCTCATACTCACAACCATCGTCGTCGACTAGTTGTGGTAGAGGTCGTTTTTTCGCTGCGAAACCACCACACCGGAGTGCGGCGGAGGAAGACGTGGCAATGGAAGTTCAACACATGCTCCATATTTTTTCTTCATGTGCTACTTTTTGTTTTTCTTGTTCTTTTCGACTGGTATCTTCTCCTTTGAGACAGTAATAATTCATAAAAAGTTGTGAAAGATATGGGTAACAATTACCTTGTGGTATTATAATTTTTAGACATTTCAATTTAATTTTTGATACTCCAACCACAAATGGTGTTTTGCAGAATCTGGCAAAATAAGGGGTTCATACTTCATACTATAATAGCTTGTAGTTTCATGGAGATTGATGAAAGTGAAGTTGAAGACAAAGTGAAAAAAGATATAGTGTTGAGAGACCATAATAAAATATGTGCTACTCTTTAATCTAATGGCTAAAATTTATTTTCCCATGGTGGAAAAATCTTTCCCTCACCCACCCTAAATGCCACCTTTACAAAGGCTGGTTTAGTCATTGAACCAAATTATTGTTGAAAAATGCAGGATATCTCTTCTCATTTACTGCACTTTAATTTTTATCATTAAAGTTCAATCATTTTTTTTTTGAATAAAGTTAAATCATTTTCTATCTGCAAAATAGAAAATATTGCCGCAACTTTAATTCAACACAGTCCCAACAATTTCTAGGAAGAAAATCACTAAATCACACGGTAATCAAACAAATATTTTCACTAATTTCTATGAGGATGGTTTTTTTCACAGATTCTACATAGCTTTTTCTGGGTTGAAATTGAGAAATTCAACTAGCTTCATCTTACATAAACCAATAAATTCATCCACAAACCAAATATCCATCTGAAACCCAGAATGAATCTCCAAATCCAGAAAAGAAATCTGCCACAAACTCAATACTCATCTTCATCCCACAAATCCCCATATCCGGATTCAAAGCAAACTATATAGTCATCATCAAATCAAGAAATCCCTAAAGCATGAAATTCTCAATTGCTACATGTCTCCAGTTTATTTAAACTTTGAAGTTGGAAATGTCTATTAGAAGGGAAGAAGAAGAGCAATAAGCGATGAATTGAAACTTGTTTAATGAAAAATTAAAACTTATGATGTGTGTGGACATGGTGTTTTTGCTGTGCGGTACCTCCAGATCTACCCGGACTTCAAAACACGGTTTGATTTCCAAGTCTCCAGCAAGAAATGAAATGGTCACGTAAAACAGCATACACTGTTTCAATTGGGGGATTCTGCGGATCTAAGTTTCAAAGAAGGAAAACAATGATTTGATTAATTTGAATTCCTTAATTGCCCCTGTAATATAAATAGCAACAATATTTAAGTGAAATTATTGTCATAATTATTTAATTGCTTTTTAGTGAAATTATTGTAAAAAAAAAAATTATTTGCTCTCTTACCGTAAGAGACCTATTAAGGTCAAACACGGTAAACGGCGCCAATGATTACGTGTATGTATGGTTCTACTTTTAAAGTGACCATAATTAATTTTGGAGGTGTAAAATTGATTCTAACATGTTTGGCTGTTTTAGAGTAAAATTGATTCTATCTCCAAAATTTATTCTACTTGAAAATATAATTTATAGTTTTTTATTATAGAATTGATTTCCACACACATACTTATAGTTAAACTCACTTCTAAATGAATTTATCTAAATACAAATCAAATCACTTTTAGTCATAATTACTTTTAACGAAAATCATATCAATTGCACAAAATCAATTATATCAAAATCAATTTTCCCGATGCACAACCATACAAGCTACATTTTACCGATATAATGTGCTTAAAAAAAAGAGTTCATTACTCTCTAATTTGTGAACTAGACCACAAATATTTTAATGAATAAATTATGAGTTGCAACCCATTTTTTTTGTTGTACTTGTAGCACGTATAGTTGCTAACACGTTTTGCTTGAAGAATGACATAATACATTTAGTGTAAGATATTGGGTGATAGACATACACTGTCTTTAGAGAGAAATTAGGGAAGCATTGACAGCAATAAACCATGTTTACTCACTACTTGTTGGATATAGAAAGGTTTAACGTGGAAAAGAATATGTTATGTGAACAACATGAAAGGGATATTTTTATTGAATGATAATCATCATATTTATACATAAAGAAAAGCCTAAAATAATGCATAAAGAAACTACTATTTGAAAACTAAATGCCTAAAAACTGGTAACAAATAGAGCATATCAGAGAGTTCCTAACAATAACATAAAAAGATAATGGATCCTAAAAATTAGGATCTTAAAACAGTAGTTTCATAGTCATCCAGTCAACACTCCTCCTTGACTCTGAAACTGCATACACCAAGCATTTGTGTCAAGAATTCATATCTAACTTTGTCATATCCTTCTGGTTCCATGACAGCAACGTTGCACCTTTGGTAGATGTCTGAAAGTGATCTAGTTCCTCTAACAGTTTCATCATCAACATCTTCATTCTCCTCCTGAAATTCAAACTTCTCACAATCTTCCCAATTCCAACTATTTGACTCAAGAAATTTGACATCTCTGTTAACAATTACTTTGTTGCTTTGTGGAAGATAGATTCTATAGACTTTTGAAGATGAGCTATAGCCTACAAAAATTTCAGGTTCTGCTTTCTTCTTGATTTGTTCAAGGACAGCATCCAAGTTTAAAGATCTCTTCTTTGTCGTAGTTTTTGCAGTAGAGTTAGGCTTGCTTTTAAAACTGCTAATAACGTTATTGGACACTCCTTTATTCATTTGTTCCCATATGGCATCAACTTGTGCTTTTACTTCAGTAACATCCTGTTTTGGTTCCAGGCTTTCCCCTGGAACAGGTTCTTTGATAGATTTTGCAGAGTTTCCATTGATTGTATCGACGGAACTCATCACTCCCGCAGAGTTCACGATAGATGGATGGTGGAGGAACGCAACACCAACCTGAATCCTTCCTTCCTTGTTTACAGCAGCATGTTGTTCCTCATTTATCAAATCCAAGGCAAAGCTCTTGCCTTTCATTTGAACATTGACCATTTCTATGTTGTTTGCATCTTTAATCACACATTTTTTATCCTCAAACAACACCTTATAACCATTCTCTAGCAGTTGAGTAACACTCAAAAGGTTTTGATTAATTTTAGGAACATATAAGACATCAGAAATTAGTTTCAAACCTGAAAGGCTTTCAATTGCAACCGTTCCCTTGCCTTTTACTTCGATAAGTGCGCCATTTCCAATTCTGACTTTGGAAATAGTTGTCTCGTCCAGATCATTAAAGAGCTCACGATCATAAGTCATGTGGTTTGTGCAACCACTATATATAAGCCAACTCTCTCGAGTGGTGTTGGTGGCAAAGCATGATGCTACAAAGAGTTGCTCCTCCAAAGTTCTTCAACAACCTTAGCTTCTCCCTGATGTTGAGCCTTGCATATTCTTTCCACATGTCCTAACTGACCACACTTGTGACATTTTACGTCTGGTCTCCACCAACATCTGTCTGGTGTATGGTTATTTTTTTTGCAGTATGGACATGGTGAAAAGAGACTTGTATTGCTGCTCTGGTTTCTTTTCTCATTCCTTCCACCATTGTAGTTCTTTAATTTAGCTTGTAATGCTCCTTCTACTGAACCTTCAGACCTTATCATTCTTCTTTGTTCTTGGGCTTGCATAGCATTTACAAGCTCTGCCACGGTAAGCTTTAACATGTCCTTGGTATTTTCCAAGGAAGTGATAGTTGCTTCAAATCTTTCCGGGACAGTCACGAGAATTTTCTGAACTATTCTTGAATCAGATAATTCAGAACCAAGCAATCTTACTTTGTTAGCAATGCTAATAAGTTTATTTGCATACTCTTTAATTGTTTCAGACTCCTTCATCTTTTGCATCTCAAATTCTCGGATCAAATTAAGTGCTTGCATCCCCCTAATTCTTTCATCTCCTTCATATTCAGTTTTGAGGAAATTCCATATTTCAAATGCTGATTTGATGGTCATAATTCTGGTGAAGATTTCTTCTGAGACAGCAGCAAACAAAGTAGCCCTTGCTTTTGACTTTCTTGTTTTCCTTTCCTTGTGATTTTTTATCTGAGCCATTGTTGGATTGTCTGACAAAGGAAGAACTTCGTAGTCCTCCTCAACAGCTTCCCAGAGGTCATTTGCCTCTAAATACGCCTCCATCCTTGCTGCCCATATATGATAGTTTTCACCATCAAACACAGGTAATGGTAGGGCTTTGTAGGATGTTTCAGAATCCATCTGTTTGATGAATTGAAAATAGTGTTTAAGCTCTTATGTTTATTCTCAATTACTGATTTGAACTTTATTAAATTTGTATGTTCATACTCACAAAATCAGTTTCCATCATCATTTTTTAATATCAACAATGAAACTTAAACAAATATATTTTGGATAGTACTAATAACCCACTTACGCCTCTCTTTCTCTCCGCAGTCATAATATTTCATCACATTCACTGCCACAGAAAAAATAGCAACAACAGAAAACCAATGACACTAAAAAAAACTAATACATGAGTTGTTGAGAAGACCTTTCTCAATTAAAAATTCTTAAATATTTTGTTCAATAAACAATTGAATTCATAAAAATTATCTGGTTCTTATTCAGTTTTTTTAAGATAAACAAGTGCTTATTTAAGTTTTTTTTTTTTTTGAGAGAAATGATAAAAATAAGAACTAAATATATTTAAGTTGACAAAGGATAAAAATACATTATCATACAACAAATATATTTAAGAACTGAATGTAAACCCAGTTTGGTGAATCCCAAACTAAAACCTTGTCACTTGTCAGTAATGATAATCCACCCCAGCAGGTGCACAAAAAACAAGACTTGTTTGTTGTTGCTTGGATGACAAGGCAAACTTGGATTATCTTTGATCTTCTTAAGCTGGAGGAAGGTTGAGATCCAAATCCAAAGAGACATTCGTTTTTTCTGCAGGTGGTTCTTCATCTTCTTTGTCTGGTTCCAAAGCCATTGGTGTTAATGAGGTCGCCTCCACCGGTGCAGGGTGGAAGTTCATATGGCCACCAAGTGCCTGGCCAGATGTGAATTTAGAACCACAAATAGAGCACCCATAAACGTTGGATTTGTTGTTGTTGTTGTTGTTGTTGGTAGTGGTGGTGGAGGTGGTGTTGGTGTTGTTGTTGTGACCTTTTCTATGAGCTTTTCTAGGCTTCTTGTGAACTTTTCTATGGCCTCCAAGTGCTTGAAATGAAGTGAATGTTTTGTTGCATGTTTTGCATGTATACACATTGTAACGTGCACTTTCTCTTGTTCTTGTTCCTCCTTCTCTAGTAGAAGAATAAGCAATGATGGAGAAAGGGATAGGAGATTGTGGGGGGTTTATAACCTTTTGAGTTATATTCACTTTGGTGACATTAATGGTGTGTTCTGTAGAGTTTAGTGAGAGTTGTTGTTCGTGAGATGCTTCCATGTTGATTTGGGTTTGGATTAAGAGAGGAGTTGCAATTTATAGAGATAAGAACAAACTAATTAATAATTTTTTCATATGAAATTTATTCTCACACAATTCCATATAACTTTTAAGATGGTTGTAAAGCATTATGCTCACTTTACTTTGCGTTCGAAAAGTCTGTTTTTCCGTGATTATAGTGCGTGGTGAACACAAAAATTCGGCTTGCAAGAGGTGGAACGCGTGGTGTATGACTTTTAATCGTGATTCCCGACACAATGTTAGAAAGTTACTCTCAAATGTTTTTCATGATGAGAGTACGTGGTGTACAAGAAACTACGTCTGCCAGAGGTGGATCGCGTGGTGGATGAATTTCAATTGTGATTCCCGATACATTGTTAGAAAGTTACTCTCAAAACGATAAATGTTCTAATCAAAGACGTGTCTGTTATAAGATTCACATGAACTTAAAAAGATTGCAAGAGTCATACACACATTTACACAATTATTAATTGATATTGTTTTGAAGTGCAATATATAACAAATAAATGAGCAGTAAAATATAGAAAATTTAATATGATTATTAGGTTATGTAAATTTTGATATAAAAATAAATTGTAAGGTATACTATTGAATTTCTTATCAGTGTGAGAAAACAATCTCTATAAGTTGGAGTTAAGTAAAGGCAAAGGTATGCTTAAATATCTATAAAAGAAAAAAAATACTATATGAGAATGAAGTTTAATGTGTGAATATAATAATATCAATAGTAGTAGTCCAAAAGAAACCAAAGGAAAAGCCGATAATCATTACGGCTTAGGCTATGGTAGGAGACCTGTATAGGTCTCTTACCGTGAGAGAGCATCTTTTTTTTTGTTTCCTTTGCAAAATGAATATGGACCCTAGGATGTAGTTTATTTAATTGAATGGTGGTGATTTACATCATAGGTGACCTGTTAAATTTTTAATGTTGGAAAATACTGTAGATTTACTGGTATCATTTACAAAGGGTGGCATTTAGGGTGGGTGAAGGAAAGATTTTCCCACCATGGGAAAATAGATGTTGGCCATTAGATTAAAGAGGAGCATATACTTTATTATGGTCTGTCAACACTCTATTTTTTTACATTGTCTTCAACCATCAGACATCAGTCAAACAAAGAAACATTATCTTCAACCTCCATCATCCACCACCACCAACAATGATTTTAATCTCTTCTCCATCTAGATCCGTCCTGCTCTCATTCACCTTTCCGTAACTTCGTTTTCCTCATCATCGAGAACTGTTAGGGCAGCAGGTGGACTTCATCACCAATTGAAACTTTCCCAATTCTGCTCATACTCACAACCATCGTCGTCGACTAGTTGTGGTAGAGGTCGTTTTTTCGCTGCGAAACCACCACACCGGAGTGCGGCGGAGGAAGACGTGGCAATGGAAGTTCAACACATGCTCCATATTTTTTCTTCATGTGCTACTTTTTGTTTTTCTTGTTCTTTTCGACTGGTATCTTCTCCTTTGAGACAGTAATAATTCATAAAAAGTTGTGAAAGATATGGGTAACAATTACCTTGTGGTATTATAATTTTTAGACATTTCAATTTAATTTTTGATACTCCAACCACAAATGGTGTTTTGCAGAATCTGGCAAAATAAGGGGTTCATACTTCATACTATAATAGCTTGTAATTTCATGGAGATTGATGAAAGTGAAGTTGAAGACAAAGTGAAAAAAGATATAGTGTTGAGAGACCATAATAAAATATGTGCTACTCTTTAATCTAATGGCTAAAATTTATTTTCCCATGCTGGAAAAATCTTTCCCTCACCCACCCTAAATGCCACCTTTACAAAGGCTGGTTTAGTCATTGAACCAAATTATTGTTGAAAAATGCAGGATATCTCTTCTCATTTACTGCACTTTAATTTTTATCATTAAAGTTCAATCATTTTTTTTTTGAATAAAGTTAAATCATTTTCTATCTGCAAAATAGAAAATATTGCCGCAACTTTAATTCAACACAGTCCCAACAATTTCTAGGAAGAAAATCACTAAATCACACGGTAATCAAACAAATATTTTCACTAATTTCTATGAGGATGGTTTTTTTCACAGATTCTACATAGCTTTTTCTGGGTTGAAATTGAGAAATTCAACTAGCTTCATCTTACATAAACCAATAAATTCATCCACAAACCAAATATCCATCTGAAACCCAGAATGAATCTCCAAATCCAGAAAAGAAATCTGCCACAAACTCAATACTCATCTTCATCCCACAAATCCCCATATCCGGATTCAAAGCAAACTATATAGTCATCATCAAATCAAGAAATCCCTAAAGCATGAAATTCTCAATTGCTACATGTCTCCAGTTTATTTAAACTTTAAAGTTGGAAATGTCTATTAGAAGGGAAGAAGAAGAGCAATAAGCGATGAATTGAAACTTGTTTAATGAAAAATTAAAACTTATGATGTGTGTGGACATGGTGTTTTTGCTGTGCGGTACCTCCAGATCTACCCGGACTTCAAAACACGGTTTGATTTCCAAGTCTCCAGCAAGAAATGAAATGGTCACGTAAAACAGCATACACTGTTTCAATTGGGGGATTCTGCGGATCTAAGTTTCAAAGAAGGAAAACAATGATTTGATTAATTTGAATTCCTTAATTGCCCCTGTAATATAAATAGCAACAATATTTAAGTGAAATTATTGTCATAATTATTTAATTGCTTTTTAGTGAAATTATTGTAAAAAAAAAATTTTATTTGCTCTCTTACCGTAAGAGACCTATTAAGGTCAAACACGGTAAACGGCGCCAATGATTACGTGTATGTATGGTTCTACTTTTAAAGTGACCATAATTAATTTTGGAGGTGTAAAATTGATTCTAACATGTTTGGCTGTTTTAGAGTAAAATTGATTCTATCTCCAAAATTTATTCTACTTGAAAATATAATTTATAGTTTTTTATTATAGAATTGATTTCCACACACATACTTATAGTTAAACTCACTTCTAAATGAATTTATCTAAATACAAATCAAATCACTTTTAGTCATAATTACTTTTAACGAAAATCATATCAATTGCACAAAATCAATTATATCAAAATCAATTTTCCCGATGCACAACCATACAAGCTACATTTTACCGATATAATGTGCTTAAAAAAGAGAGTTCATTACTCTCTAATTTGTGAACTAGACCACAAATATTTTAATGAATAAATTATGAGTTGCAACCCATTTTTTTTGTTGTACTTGTAGCACGTATAGTTGCTAACACGTTTTGCTTGAAGAATGACATAATACATTTAGTGTAAGATATTGGGTGATAGACATACACTGTCTTTAGAGAGAAATTAGGGAAGCATTGACAGCAATAAACCATGTTTACTCACTACTTGTTGGATATAGAAAGGTTTAACGTGGAAAAGAATATGTTATGTGAACAACATGAAAGGGATATTTTTATTGAATGATAATCATCATATTTATACATAAAGAAAAGCCTAAAATAATGCATAAAGAAACTACTATTTGAAAACTAAATGCCTAAAAACTGGTAACAAATAGAGCATATCAGAGAGTTCCTAACAATAACATAAAAAGATAATGGATCCTAAAAATTAGGATCTTAAAACAGTAGTTTCATAGTCATCCAGTCAACACTCCTCCTTGACTCTGAAACTGCATACACCAAGCATTTGTGTCAAGAATTCATATCTAACTTTGTCATATCCTTCTGGTTCCATGACAGCAACGTTGCACCTTTGGTAGATGTCTGAAAGTGATCTAGTTCCTCTAACAGTTTCATCATCAACATCTTCATTCTCCTCCTGAAATTCAAACTTCTCACAATCTTCCCAATTCCAACTATTTGACTCAAGAAATTTGACATCTCTGTTAACAATTACTTTGTTGCTTTGTGGAAGATAGATTCTATAGACTTTTGAAGATGAGCTATAGCCTACAAAAATTTCAGGTTCTGCTTTCTTCTTGATTTGTTCAAGGACAGCATCCAAGTTTAAAGATCTCTTCTTTGTCGTAGTTTTTGCAGTAGAGTTAGGCTTGCTTTTAAAACTGCTAATAACGTTATTGGACACTCCTTTATTCATTTGTTCCCATATGGCATCAACTTGTGCTTTTACTTCAGTAACATCCTGTTTTGGTTCCAGGCTTTCCCCTGGAACAGGTTCTTTGACAGATTTTGCAGAGTTTCCATTGATTGTATCGACGGAACTCATCACTCCCGCAGAGTTCACGATAGATGGATGGTGGAGGAACGCAACACCAACCTGAATCCTTCCTTCCTTGTTTACAGCAGCATGTTGTTCCTCATTTATCAAATCCAAGGCAAAGCTCTTGCCTTTCATTTGAACATTGACCATTTCTATGTTGTTTGCATCTTTAATCACACATTTTTTATCCTCAAACAACACCTTATAACCATTCTCTAGCAGTTGAGTAACACTCAAAAGGTTTTGATTAATTTTAGGAACATATAAGACATCAGAAATTAGTTTCAAACCTGAAAGGCTTTCAATTGCAACCGTTCCCTTGCCTTTTACTTCGATAAGTGCGCCATTTCCAATTCTGACTTTGGAAATAGTTGTCTCGTCCAGATCATTAAAGAGCTCACGATCATAAGTCATGTGGTTTGTGCAACCACTATATATAAGCCAACTCTCTCGAGTGGTGTTGGTGGCAAAGCATGATGATACAAAGAGTTGCTCCTCCAAAGTTCTTCAACAACCTTAGCTTCTCCCTGATGTTGAGCCTTGCATATTCTTTCCACATGTCCTAACTGACCACACTTGTGACATTTTACGTCTGGTCTCCACCAACATCTGTCTGGTGTATGGTTATTTTTTTTGCAGTATGGACATGGTGAAAAGAGACTTGTATTGCTGCTCTGGTTTCTTTTCTCATTCCTTCCACCATTGTAGTTCTTTAATTTAGCTTGTAATGCTCCTTCTACTGAACCTTCAGACCTTATCATTCTTCTTTGTTCTTGGGCTTGCATAGCATTTACAAGCTCTGCCACGGTAAGCTTTAACATGTCCTTGGTATTTTCCAAGGAAGTGATAGTTGCTTCAAATCTTTCCGGGACAGTCACGAGAATTTTCTGAACTATTCTTGAATCAGATAATTCAGAACCAAGCAATCTTACTTTGTTAGCAATGCTAATAAGTTTATTTGCATACTCTTTAATTGTTTCAGACTCCTTCATCTTTTGCATCTCAAATTCTCGGATCAAATTAAGTGCTTGCATCCCCCTAATTCTTTCATCTCCTTCATATTCAGTTTTGAGGAAATTCCATATTTCAAATGCTGATTTGATGGTCATAATTCTGGTGAAGATTTCTTCTGAGACAGCAGCAAACAAAGTAGCCCTTGCTTTTGACTTTCTTGTTTTCCTTTCCTTGTGATTTTTTATCTGAGCCATTGTTGGATTGTCTGACAAAGGAAGAACTTCGTAGTCCTCCTCAACAGCTTCCCAGAGGTCATTTGCCTCTAAATACGCCTCCATCCTTGCTGCCCATATATGATAGTTTTCACCATCAAACACAGGTAATGGTAGGGCTTTGTAGGATGTTTCAGAATCCATCTGTTTGATGAATTGAAAATAGTGTTTAATCTCTTATGTTTATTCTCAATTACTGATTTGAACTTTATTAAATTTGTATGTTCATACTCACAAAATCAGTTTCCATCATCATTTTTTAATATCAACAATGAAACTTAAACAAATATATTTTGGATAGTACTAATAACCCACTTACGCCTCTCTTTCTCTCCGCAGTCATAATATTTCATCACATTCACTGCCACAGAAAAAATAGCAACAACAGAAAACCAATGACACTAAAAAAAACTAATACATGAGTTGTTGAGAAGACCTTTCTCAATTAAAAATTCTTAAATATTTTGTTCAATAAACAATTGAATTCATAAAAATTATCTGGTTCTTATTCAGTTTTTTTAAGATAAACAAGTGCTTATTTAAGTTTTTTTTTTTTTTGAGAGAAATGATAAAAATAAGAACTAAATATATTTAAGTTGACAAAGGATAAAAATACATTATCATACAACAAATATATTTAAGAACTGAATGTAAACCCAGTTTGGTGAATCCCAAACTAAAACCTTGTCACTTGTCAGTAATGATAATCCACCCCAGCAGGTGCACAAAAAACAAGACTTGTTTGTTGTTGCTTGGATGACAAGGCAAACTTGGATTATCTTTGATCTTCTTAAGCTGGAGGAAGGTTGAGATCCAAATCCAAAGAGACATTCGTTTTTTCTGCAGGTGGTTCTTCATCTTCTTTGTCTGGTTCCAAAGCCATTGGTGTTAATGAGGTCGCCTCCACCGGTGCAGGGTGGAAGTTCATATGGCCACCAAGTGCCTGGCCAGATGTGAATTTAGAACCACAAATAGAGCACCCATAAACGTTGGATTTGTTGTTGTTGTTGTTGTTGTTGTTGGTAGTGGTGGTGGAGGTGGTGTTGGTGTTGTTGTTGTGACCTTTTCTATGAGCTTTTCTAGGCTTTTTGTGAACTTTTCTATGGCCTCCAAGTGCTTGAAATGAAGTGAATGTTTTGTTGCATGTTTTGCATGTATACACATTGTAACGTGCACTTTCTCTTGTTCTTGTTCCTCCTTCTCTAGTAGAAGAATAAGCAATGATGGAGAAAGGGATAGGAGATTGTGGGGGGTTTATAACCTTTTGAGTTATATTCACTTTGGTGACATTAATGGTGTGTTCTGTAGAGTTTAGTGAGAGTTGTTGTTCGTGAGATGCTTCCATGTTGATTTGGGTTTGGATTAAGAGAGGAGTTGCAATTTATAGAGATAAGAACAAACTAATTAATAATTTTTTCATATGAAATTTATTCTCACACAATTCCATATAACTTTTAAGATGGTTGTAAAGCATTATGCTCACTTTACTTTGCGTTCGAAAAGTCTGTTTTTCCGTGATTATAGTGCGTGGTGAACACAAAAATTCGGCTTGCAAGAGGTGGAACGCGTGGTGTATGACTTTTAATCGTGATTCCCGACACAATGTTAGAAAGTTACTCTCAAATGTTTTTCATGATGAGAGTACGTGGTGTACAAGAAACTACGTCTGCCAGAGGTGGATCGCGTGGTGGATGAATTTCAATTGTGATTCCCGATACATTGTTAGAAAGTTACTCTCAAAACGATAAATGTTCTAATCAAAGACGTGTCTGTTATAAGATTCACATGAACTTAAAAAGATTGCAAGAGTCATACACACATTTACACAATTATTAATTGATATTGTTTTGAAGTGCAATATATAACAAATAAATGAGCAGTAAAATATAGAAAATTTAATATGATTATTAGGTTATGTAAATTTTGATATAAAAATAAATTGTAAGGTATACTATTGAATTTCTTATCAGTGTGAGAAAACAATCTCTATATGTTGGAGTTAAGTAAAGGCAAAGGTATGCTTAAATATCTATAAAAGAAAAAATACTATATGAGAATGAAGTTTAATGTGTGAATATAATAATATCAATAGTAGTAGTCCAAAAGAAACCAAAGGAAAAGCCGATAATCATTACGGCTTAGGCTACGGTAGGAGACCTGTATAGGTCTCTTACCGTGAGAGAGCATCTTTTTTTTTGTTTCCTTTGCAAAATGAATATGGACCCTAGGATGTAGTTTATTTAATTGAATGGTGGTGATTTACATCATAGGTGACCTGTTAAATTTTTAATGTTGGAAAATACTGTAGATTTACTGGTATCATTTACAAAGGGTGGCATTTAGGGTGGGTGAAGGAAAGATTTTCCCACCATGGGAAAATAGATGTTGGCCATTAGATTAAAGAGGAGCATATACTTTATTATGGTCTGTCAACACTCTATTTTTTTACATTGTCTTCAACCATCAGACATCAGTCAAACAAAGAAACATTATCTTCAACCTCCATCATCCACCACCACCAACAATGATTTTAATCTCTTCTCCATCTAGATCCGTCCTGCTCTCATTCACCTTTCCGTAACTTCGTTTTCCTCATCATCGAGAACTGTTAGGGCAGCAGGTGGACTTCATCACCAATTGAAACTTTCCCAATTCTGCTCATACTCACAACCATCGTCGTCGACTAGTTGTGGTAGAGGTCGTTTTTTCGCTGCGAAACCACCACACCGGAGTGCGGCGGAGGAAGACGTGGCAATGGAAGTTCAACACATGCTCCATATTTTTTCTTCATGTGCTACTTTTTGTTTTTCTTGTTCTTTTCGACTGGTATCTTCTCCTTTGAGACAGTAATAATTCATAAAAAGTTGTGAAAGATATGGGTAACAATTACCTTGTGGTATTATAATTTTTAGACATTTCAATTTAATTTTTGATACTCCAACCACAAATGGTGTTTTGCAGAATCTGGCAAAATAAGGGGTTCATACTTCATACTATAATAGCTTGTAGTTTCATGGAGATTGATGAAAGTGAAGTTGAAGACAAAGTGAAAAAGGATATAGTGTTGAGAGACCATAATAAAATATGTGCTACTCTTTAATCTAATGGCTAAAATTTATTTTCCCATGGTGGAAAAATCTTTCCCTCACCCACCCTAAATGCCACCTTTACAAAGGCTGGTTTAGTCATTGAACCAAATTATTGTTGAAAAATGCAGGATATCTCTTCTCATTTACTGCACTTTAATTTTTATCATTAAAGTTCAATCATTTTTTTTTTGAATAAAGTTAAATCATTTTCTATCTGCAAAATAGAAAATATTGCCGCAACTTTAATTCAACACAGTCCCAACAATTTCTAGGAAGAAAATCACTAAATCACACGGTAATCAAACAAATATTTTCACTAATTTCTATGAGGATGGTTTTTTTCACAGATTCTACATAGCTTTTTCTGGGTTGAAATTGAGAAATTCAACTAGCTTCATCTTACATAAACCAATAAATTCATCCACAAACCAAATATCCATCTGAAACCCAGAATGAATCTCCAAATCCAGAAAAGAAATCTGCCACAAACTCAATACTCATCTTCATCCCACAAATCCCCATATCCGGATTCAAAGCAAACTATATAGTCATCATCAAATCAAGAAATCCCTAAAGCATGAAATTCTCAATTGCTACATGTCTCCAGTTTATTTAAACTTTGAAGTTGGAAATGTCTATTAGAAGGGAAGAAGAAGAGCAATAAGCGATGAATTGAAACTTGTTTAATGAAAAATTAAAACTTATGATGTGTGTGGACATGGTGTTTTTGCTGTGCGGTACCTCCAGATCTACCCGGACTTCAAAACACGGTTTGATTTCCAAGTCTCCAGCAAGAAATGAAATGGTCACGTAAAACAGCATACACTGTTTCAATTGGGGGATTCTGCGGATCTAAGTTTCAAAGAAGGAAAACAATGATCTGATTAATTTGAATTCCTTAATTGCCCCTGTAATATAAATAGCAACAATATTTAAGTGAAATTATTGTCATAATTATTTAATTGCTTTTTAGTGAAATTATTATCAAAAAAAAAAATTATTTGCTCTCTTACCGTAAGAGACCTATTAAGGTCAAGCACGGTAAACGGCGCCAATGATTACGTGTATGTATGGTTCTACTTTTAAAGTGACCATAATTAATTTTGGAGGTGTAAAATTGATTCTAACATGTTTGGCTATTTTAGAGTAGAATTGATTCTATCTCCAAAATTTATTCTACTTGAAAATATATTATAGAATTGATTTCCACACACATACTTATAGTTAAACTCACTTCTAAATGAATTTATCTAAATACAATTCAAATCACTTTTAGTCATAATTACTTTTAACGAAAATCATATCAATTGCACAAAATCAATTTTATCAAAATCAATTTTCCCGATGCACAACCATACAAGCTACATTTTACCGATATAATGTGCTTAAAAAAAAGAGTTCATTACTCTCTAATTTGTGAACTAGACCACAAATATTTTAATGAATAAATTATGAGTTGCAACCCATTTTTTTTGTTGTACTTGTAGCACGTATAGTTGCTAACACGTTTTGCTTGAAGAATGACATAATACATTTAGTGTAAGATATTGGGTGATAGACATACACTGTCTTTAGAGAGAAATTAGGGAAGCATTGACAGCAATAAACCATGTTTACTCACTACTAAAAAAACAAGCCTTTTGAGACGGAATTTTGTGAGTGGATATATTCTGTAGTAAACTGTGACAATTTTTGTGAGGATTTTATTAAGGATACCATTAGCGACGGATTTTGTGACGGTTACCCCAATCACTAAATTGTGACGGATATGATTTTCCATCGCTAAATTTTTCCGAAGCCATATTAAGGATTTTTGGTGCGTCGCAAAATTCGTCAAAAAATCATTTGCGACGGATTTTAGCCTATTTTGCAACGGATTCCTGCTGTTGCTAAAACCGAATTTTCAAGTAGTGACTTCAAGAGAAATTCGGCCTCTAAGTATGTTTGTTTTAGGCATCATGCCTCATGCTATGTTATGTTGGATTAACACAATTTTTTATTCTATCAAATTAGCTTCTCGCACGCCTTACATTATTTTAGATTATAATTTGATAAGTGTAAAAACACATTTAAAACACCCTCCTACATCCTACAATTTTTCTGATTTCATAATCTAGATCAGGAGTGAAGGGTGGAAAACGAAATTGTCTTACTTAATGAAGTGGCATGCAAGTTGTTAGCTACTTGGGCTCATGTGGATATGTTAGCTGTAGTTTCCTTCAAAGATAACTTCTATAACCATGCTTGCTTGTATTAAAGTGTGCAACCCATTTTACTTCATATGATCAAAGCTTTGGAAAAAAAAGGGAGTTCCCTTTGTTATATATTTTTATAAATGTGTCATTGATGTTACTTACAAGTTGCTTCAGACAAAAAAAAAAAATGGTTAATGAATGTCTGTTAAGGTTGAATCGACAAGGAGCACTCAAGTTTTTTTTATTTGTTTTGAGATAGGAGAATACTCAAGTATGATTCAAAAAAGGAGAATACTCAAGTTTGATCACTCACTGAAATAATATTTATACAAACTTTACATACATTTTAGTTAAACTTCATATTAGTAGAGCTGATTTTCCAAAAATTTGGAGGGTTAAAACAAAACAAAAATCGCATTAGTAAAAATCTTTTAAAAAAAGGGTCTAGTTACATCTCATATTTTTATTTTCACTTCAACTAATAAATATAAAATAATGTAAATTTAATATTTCTCTCACCATTCCTTTTACAATCTCTAAAAACAAATTTAGCATTTTCATAAATTTCGAACATATCAAAACATCTTTATTATTTTTTGTGAAATGCATTAGTTCTTCGGCATGTCTTGCATCTTTTGTCTATCACAATTGTTCGTTTACATGTATCTTATATCTCCTTGTTAATAATTTAAAACATGATGCAAATTAAAAAGTATATATTTAAAATTGGTGGCATTGGTAGCTTTAATTAGTGTATTTAATTGATAAATGAATGATTGAAATAAATTATTTTGACGAGAGATAATGATTAATTATGAGAGAGATAGAAACAAAGTCATCAAGCGCAAAGTCACTTTATGACTCGTTCCATACTGATATGAAATAAAACCTTTTTTTTTTCGAATGTCAAATGTTAGTAATTAGTTGTTAGATTAGTTTTTTCTGATCTGTTGTCAGGATTTGAATCTAAGACCTCAAACTCCTAATCTCTTAACTCAAACTAGTTGAGTTATCCAACCTAAGACCTCCAACTCCTAATCCCTTGACATAATAGTTAAATTTCAACCTCCAAAGTTTTTTAGTTCAAACTCTTAACATATGTTCATTTTCAACCTTCGGCTGGAATTTGGAATTATAAATGCTATGCAAGATAATGAAATATGATTGGAACATTAATGCAAAACCTTTTACTATGTAGTATTTAGTCTAATATCATTCTATAAAATCAAAGTCTAACATTGGCCAGAGATAAGAGTTAAGAAGAGTTTACGAAAACAATTGTTACTTCACAACCCGGTTTTGTTAGAATAAATTAGACACAAAACCTAATATAGTATCAACCTGAGTATGGTATCAACCTGAGTATGACCTAACAACAACCTCTATTTGCTAAAAAACTACAACAACTCATAGAATGCATAATATATGGGACAAAGTTAACTTAACATCACAGTAAAACAAAGATAACCACGGATTTTTGTGTGTCTAAAACATCACCCCAGAACTTAGCAAACTTAAGATACAATCATTTAAGTGTAAATTACATTGATTTCCCCTTGAGATTTGTTAAAATACCATTCACATCCCCTCTATTAATTACAGCAAATGTCTGATCCACTCAAAATAAACCATTGTCTTCCTCATTCACTTTTCTAACGACAGTTCTAATTTTTTTTCCCTTTCCTTTCCTTCTTCCACCTACATTCCTTCCACCTTCCTTTTTGTTTTGATCTAAATCGTTTTAACTACATTTCCTCTTGGGTAGAATTTGTATAGAACGTTTTGCCATCATCTCATGACAGTGATTTAGATTAAAACGAAAAGGTAGGTGGAAGGAATGTGGGTGGAAGAAGGAAAAGAAAAAAAAATAGAATTGCCGTTTAAAAAGTTGAGGTGGAAGACACGGACATTGACACGTCGACATGTGTCCTACACTGGGACACGTCTAATCCAAGGAGTGTCCGTGCTTCATAGATGGTTATGAATGTGGAAGCTAAAACTGCCGAACATACAAAGTTTTTCTTTGGAGAAGTGGTGTGCTGCCCACACGTATGCGACTCCAAGATCGAGGGGTGCAATGTACTGATAGTTGTCCCTAATGTGAAACAAATTATGAAAATGATGGGTATGTCTTTTTTGGCTGCGAAGAGGCGAAGAAAGTGTGGAGGGCAGCAGGTTTGTGGGACGTAGTCAGAGATGCTTCTGCTTCAGCCACAAATTTTGATGCTTCTATTTTCTCTTTATTATGCAGGTTGCCTAATAATGGAGACGACGAAATGACAAAGTGTGGAGTGGAGAACTGAACGAAGTTAATGTTGCTGTCCAGCAAGTGCAGCAGCCGGAACCAGTTTGGCAGCCACCATCGGAAGACTACGTTAAATGTAATGTGGATGCAGTTTTGTTTGGTGATCAACAATGATTCGGTATTGATGTATGTGTATTAGGGATTATCATGGCCATTTTATAAAAGCTTTAACGAAATGGTATGACAGCCTTCTGTAATGAGTCAGAGAGCTGAAAAGGGCAATATGGGAATTAGGAATATGGACCCTTATAAATAAGAGAAAAGCCAAGGAAATAGGTGTGAAATATGTGATGATCTCATTTCTCTTCTAATCTCTCTCTTTCTCTTTCATGTACCTCATAGCTCTGTACCTTTATAATTTTCTGCAATTACTTGTTATTGAACAATCCATTAAACATTGTACTAAATTCCCCATTAATCAAGTTCAGTTCCTTTGAATATTTGTACTATCATTACATTGGTGCTTTCATTGTCACCATGGCAAAGCATGATGAATGGGTTTCAGCAGGAGCAAATCGATGGATGCAAATGGAAGCTGAGCATAATGCTCGATGGGCACAACTTGCTTATTTGGATGGACCAGGTTATACTATAATGGATCGAATAGAAGCCAAATTTGACCTGCGACGCCAATACTTCTCCAGAAGCGCTTCCCATGGTGTTCAGAACTCAATTGAAAAAGCTACGATACAGTCATGTTCATCTCACTTCACATCTTCAATGGCTGAACCGAATGAAGAACAAAATTTGCATGTGACTGAATCTGCACGCAAAATCCGAGAGTCGTGTGCAAGAATTCTCAAGTTGTTGCAAGAGGATATGGAAGCTACCAAATCAACGAGCGATGCGGTTCCAACGTCGGACGAAATTCTTCTATCCGTGGAACAAAATGAGGAACATTCAGTCATCGATGAATCTGTTCAGGTGAAGAATTTAATCATGACATCAGTTTCTCCTTCAATTGATTTCAATGGTGGAATAGTAGAACTACCCGAGGAAACAAGACAGAAGCGTATCAACACGCCGGAATCATTCGGTGGTAGAAAAACTGATCTCAAAACTCCTTTCGCGGATTCATTCTGTTTTGAGCCTCTGATCATCGATTTAAAGAGTTTTACTCAAACATCTGTTGATCAACGCGATTGTTGCCGCAAGGAGACACAACTCGATATGAATAACAAGAAACAAAGATCTTCAGTTGTCATTCCAATCGTGCTACCCTCTCCGGAACCGCCTGATCGTGTTTTCATTCCGACGTCACTATTGTCAGCACCGTACTATCCATACGACCCAGGACCAACTGACTCACTACCACTAACCACTGTAAGCTACCCTCATGTGTTTCAACTCTCAATTCCCGTGTGTTTTGTTATGACTCCCATTGTTAGTGTTGGTGTGATTTTTGAATATGAAATAAGTGCATCTGTTACTTATATCAACATTGAATCCTCATGTGAAGCCCACTGTCTGTTTGATAAAATGCCACTAAAACCAATTTCTCTTGTGACAATCTTAAAAGCTTGTTATGTGGGATTGAAATTCCTGCATCTTTTGCACATGCTGAGATTGTCAGGTCTGGTGTAGTGGAACCTATCATGTTTCTCTTGAATGGAAAATTAGATGGTGTTGCCTTTGATTGCCTTCAACATAGTGGGATTGGGCTAGATTTCAAATTATTTGACATTGTTGGCACACTGTTCTCTCATGATGGTTCAAGTGCTAAACACGTTTGTAGGTCTTGTGATGCCAACCTCAATTTTAAGATGCCTTGTGATTTTGTGAATCAATTACTTTACTATGTTAAAATTGAGGACACTACAATTCAAGAGTTGGCTGTGATAGCAAAAATCAAATTGTGTAAGTCATCAAAGGAGTTTAAGATAGTGATGAGCCAACATTCATCTGCAATGTCCTCTGTTCGTAAATCGTGTGTTAACTGTCATGATAAGTTAAATGATTTTGTTATTCAAAGCATGGTGAATTGGTCACACAAGCAAAAATTGATTGAGGGCATGTCTACTGCTGCTAATATGTGCCTCATGCAAAGAAGAGTGACTATTCAAAGAGGGGCTCCTATTCTTGAAATCTTCAAGAGCTGCAATCAACTTCAGTTCATTGAAAATATAATGAAGTCAAATTGCACAAGCATCAAAGGTTTCGTGGTAGATGATGTGAAAGCAGAGAACTCTAATATGGCTATACAATTAATCAAGGTAACTGAGGAGATGTCTAAAATAAGTGGTAGTTGTTTTGATTTTCTGTTTGTGGGATTTATCGCAACTAGTATATTGGATGGGAAAGAATTGCTAGCATATGTGCTTGTTTCTAAATGTTGTGTTGTTGTCGTTAAGCAATTTATATATGCTGTTTTTGATCTTGTGAAATGGATTAGTGATTGTGGCTTTGTTTATGGTACTGTGATGTTTAAGCAAAGAGGCATCAAGCCTTGTTCAAGATTTATTCTTACTCTCTCTGGTGTGATTTTGAAATTCCCATTGAAGGCTCATCTTTCTAGTTGGTTATCTGAATTCAATATCCAAGGGGGTCACAGTGATGATCATGGACTTCATGTTTATGGTAATTGTTGGAGGCTGATTCAATTAGAGATTGCAGTCGATGTCATGATGGTGTTGGAAAGCTTGTTAATCAATAGAATTCACTTAGCTACAATTGTTGAGCTTCTCTTGTATATGAAATATATACAGTTGGCACATGAACCATATCAGATTCAGTTTTTGAGCTACATTAATGATCTTTCTCATGATGGTGCTATGGAAGTTGTGGGATTAATTTCTTTCTCTTCTATAATTTGTGTTGTTGCTGTTACGGAAGGTTTACCTTTGTCCATGACATTGAGTTTTGCCATTGGTAAAAGGTCTTCTAATTTTGGAATTCACTATATGGCTATCAATCCAAGTGACAATCAGGGAAGTATCACATGCAAAATTCCATATGTTTTTGTTGATGAAAGAACTACAAGCAACAACATCCATTTTGTGATTGTTTTATTTGTTGTGCTTGATGTTGTTACATTGCTCAGTGGCTGTTTCGTTCATAAGGGGTCCTCACAATTCAACCAATGGGATCCGGGTGGATGTTCTTTTGTCCATTGGGAACGTTTACTTATGGGAGACTACCTGGACACATGTTACTTGGAAAGTTGCTACCACTCAACATTATATTGTCTTCAACCTTGAGGACAAGGTTGATTTTAAAGGGGATGGTAATGTAATGAGTCAGAGAGCTGAAAAGGGCAATATGGGAATTAGGAATATGGACCCTTATAAATAAGAGAAAAGCCAAGGAAATAGGTGTGAAATATGTGATGATCTCATTTCTCTTCTAATCTCTCTCTTTCTCTTTCATGTACCTCATAGCTCTGTACCTTTATAATTTTCTGCAATTACTTGTTATTGAACAATCCATTAAACATTGTACTAAATTCCCCATTAATCAAGTTCAGTTCCTTTGAATATTTGTACTATCATTACACCTTCCTTCTCCTTTAGAAGCAAATGCAATGGGCTTGTGTGATGCCATCTTATGGCTGAATCAAATGGGACTATTGAAGGTGCAAATTGAGCTAGATCATAAGCTAGTGTTTGATAGCATAGTTGATAGGTTCAATAATCAGTTGGAATTTAGTTATATTATGTCTTGATGTAGATCACTATTGTGTCATGTTTCAAACTTTAATATAAGTTTTGTCCCAAGACAAGCAAATTGTGTAGCCCATAGCCTAGCTAGGGTGTCAAAATGGTATGCTCGTCACTAAGTCTTTGATTTGATTCCATCTTGTATTTCTTCTACCATGATGAATGAAACAATGAGTTTTTGTTGGTAATTTTTTTTATGTATGTTCATATTCACAAAGAGGGGTAACCTTGGCGCAACTGGTAAAGTTGTTGTCATGTGACTAGAAGGTCACGGGTTCAAGTCCTGGAAACAGCCTCTTGTGTAAAAAACATGGTAAGGCTGCGTACAATACATCAAATTAGGGCTGGGCAAAATTAACGGTTAACCGAACCGAACCATATCAAAATTAACTGAACCATTTCACAACTTTATGAACTGAACCATTATTTTGATAACAGTTAATTAACTGAACCGAACCATTAATAACCACAGTTATCCAAACCGAACCGAACCGAACCATTAAGCATATCTATTTAAAACCAACTTATTTTAAAAAAAAACAACTTATTTTAAAATCAACTTATACAAAACAGCTTATTTATGCAAAACAGCTTATTAGGATCTCATTTTTCAAAACAACTTATTCAAAACAACTTATTTATACGAAAGAACTTATTAGGATCTCATTTTAAAAAACAACTTATTCAAAACAGCTTATTTATATAAAACGGCTTATCAAGATCTCTTTTTTCAAAACTACTTATACAAAACAACTTATTTATGCAAAACAGCTTATTAGGATCTCATTTTTCAAAACAACTTATTCAAAACAACTTATTTATACGAAACAACTTATTAGGATCTCATTTTAAAAAACAACTTATTCAAAACAGCTTATTTATACAAAACGGCTTATCAAGATCTCTTTTTTCAAAACTACTTATTCAAAACAGCTTATTTATGCAAAACAGCTTATTAGGATCTCATTTTTCAAAATAACTTATTCAAAACAACTTATTTATACGAAACAACTTATTAGGATCTCATTTTAAAAAAAAACTTATTCAAAACAGCTTATTTATACAAAATGGCTTATCAAGATCTCTTTTATCAAAACTACTTATTCAAAACAGCTTATTTATGCAAAACAGCTTATTAGGATCTCTTTTTTCAAAATAACTTATTCAAAAGAGCTTATTTATGTAAAACAACTTATTAGGATCTCTTTTTCCAAAATAACTTATTCAAAACAGCTTATTTATACAAAACGGCTTATCAAGATCTCTTTTTTCAAAACTACTTATTCAAAACAGCTTATTTATGCAAAACAGCTTATTAGGATCTCTTTTTTCAAAATAACTTATTCAAAATATCTTATTTATGTAAAACAGCTTATTAGGATCTCTTTTTTCAAAATAACTTATTCAAAACAGCTTATTTATACAAAACGACTTATCGAGATCTCTTTTTTCAAAACTACTTATTCAAAACAACTTATTTATGCAAAATAACTTATTCAAAAGAGCTTATTTATGCAAAACAGCTTATTAGGATCTCTTTTTTCAAAATAACTTATTCAAAATAGCTTATTTATGTAAAACAGCTTATTAGGATCTCTTTTTTCAAAATAACTTATTCAAAACAGCTTATTTATACAAAACGACTTATCAAGATCTCTTTTTTCAAAACTACTTATTCAAAACAACTTATTTATGCAAAATAACTTATTCAAAAGAGCTTATTTATGCAAAACAGCTTATTAGGATCTCTTTTTTCAAAATAACCTATTCAAAACAGCTTATTTATGCAAAACAGCTTTTTAGGATCTATTTTTTCAAAATAACTTATTCAAAACAACTTATTTATGCAAATAAGTAATTTTAAAAAATGAGATCCTAATAAGTTGTTTTGCATAAATAAGTTGTTTCGAATATAAAAAAAGAGATCTTAATAATTTTTTGCATAAATAAGTTATTTTGAAAAAATAGATCCTAATAAGCTATTTTGCATAAATAAGCTCTTTTGAATAAGTTATTTTGAAAAAATAGATCGTAATAAGCTGTTTTTCATAAATAAGCTATTTTGAATAAGTTATTTTGAAAAAAGAGATCCTAATAAGCTGCTTTGCATAAATAAGCTCTTTTGAATAAGTTATTTTGAAAAAATAGATCCTAATAAGCTGATTTGCATAAATAAGCTGTTTTGAATAAGTTATTTTGAAAAAATAGATCCAAATAAGTTGTTTTGCATAAATAAGTTGTTTTGAATAAGTAGTTTTGAAAAAAGAAATCTTGATAAGCCGTTTTGTATAAATAAGCTGTTTTGAATAAGTTGTTTTTAAAAAGAGATCCTAATAAGCTGTTTCGTATAAATAAGTTGTTTTGAATAAGTTGTTTCTTAAAAAGAGATCCTAATAAGCTGTTTTACATAAATAAGCTCTTTTGAATAAGTTATTTTGCATAAATAAGTTGTTTTGAATAAGTAGTTTTGAAAAAAGAGATCTTGATAAGCTGTTTTGTATAAATAAGCTGTTTTGAATAAGTTATTTTGAAAAAATAGATCCTAATAAGCTGTTTTGCATTAATAAGCTGTTTTGAATAAGTTATTTTGAAAAAAGAGATCCTAATAAGCTGTTTTGCATAAATAAGCTGTTTTGAATAAGTTATTTTGAAAAAATAGATCCAAATAAGTTGTTTTGCATAAATAAGTTGTTTTGAATAAGTAGTTTTGAAAAAAGAAATCTTGATAAGCCGTTTTGTATAAATAAGTTGTTTTGAATAAGTTGTTTTTAAAAAGAGATCCTAATAAGTTGTTTCGTATAAATAAGTTGTTTTGAATAAGTTGTTTCTTAAAAAGAGATCCTAATAAGCTGTTTTACATAAATAAGTTGTTTAGAATAAGTTATTTTGAAAAATGAGATCCTAATAAGCTGTTTTGCATAAATAAGCTGTTTTGAATAAGTTGATTTTAAAATAAGTTGTTTTGCATAAAATAAGTTGTTTTTTTTAAAATAAGTTGGTTTTAAATAGATATGCTTAATGGTTTGGTTCGGTTCGGTTAATAGGCAAGCAAACGGTTAACCGAACCATAACTTTGGTTCGGTTCGGTTACTTCCAAAACTTAAACGGTTCGGTTCGGTTATTCCGAACCATTTCACCAATTCGGTTCGGTTCGGTTCGGTTAATATGGATAACCGAACCATGCCCAACCCTACATCAAATGGTGGGACCCCTTCCCGAACCCTACGTATGCGGGAGTTTTAGTGCACCGGGTTGCCCTTATGTTCATATTCACAAAATCGGTTTTCATCATCATTTTCTAATATCAACAATGAAACTTAAACAAATATTTTTTAGATAGTACTAATAACCCACTTATGCCTCTCTTTCTCTCCGTAGTCATTAGATTTCATCATACTCTCTGCCACAGCAAAACTAGCAACAACAAAAAACCAATGACGATAAAAAAAATACTATACATGGGTTGTTGAGAAGACCTTTTTTTTTTTTTTCAAGAATTGTTGAGAAGACCTTTGTCAATTAAAAAATCTTAAATATTTTGTTCAATAAACAATTGAATTCATAAAAATTATCAGGTTCTTATTCCAGTTTTTTTAAATAAACATATGCTTATTTAAGTTGATAAAGGATAAAAATACAAGATCATACAACAAATATATTTAAGAACTGATGTAAACCCAGTTTGGTGAATCCCAAACTAAAACCTTGTCACTTGTCAGTATTGACAATCCATCCGAGGTGCATTGAAAACAAGACTTGTTTGTTGTTGCTTGGATGATAAGACAAAGCATGATTCTCTTTGATCTGCTTAAGCTGCAGGAAGGTTGAGATCCAAATCCAAAGAGACATTCATTTTCTTTGTGGGTGGTTCTTCATCTTCTTCGTCTGGTTTCAAAGCCATTGGTCTCGATGAGGTTGCCTCCACCGGTGCATGGTGGAAGGTCATATGGCCACCAAGTGCCTGGCCAGATGTGAATTTAGAACCACAAATGGTGCACCCATAAACCTTGGTTTTGTTGTTGTTGGTGGTGGTGTTATTGTTGTTGTTGGTAGTGGTGGTGGTGTTGTTGTTGTTGCTACTAGCATATATATTTCCCATACCATTGATACTATTCAATTTAAGGGAAATTGATTTATTATTGATTTTGAATTGAAACTCTTGAACCTGACTATCATCTCTAGGTTTCTTGTGAACTTTTCTATGGCCTCCAAGTGCTTGAAATGAAGTGAAAGTTTTCTTGCATGTTTTGCATGCATACACATTGTAACGTGCACTTTCTCTTGTTCCTTCTTCTCTTGTAGAAGAATAAGCAATGATGGAGAAAGGGGTAGGAGATTGTTGTTCTATAGAGCCTAAAGAGAGTTGTTGTTCATGAGATGCTTCCATATTGATTTGGATTTGGATTAAGAGAGGAGTTGCAATTTATTGAGATGAGAATAAACTAATTAATAATTTTTTTCATATGAAATTTATTCTCATACAGTTCCATATAACTTTTAAGATGGTTGTAAAGCATGATGTCCATTTTATTTTGCGTTCAAAAAGTCTGTTTTTCTGTGATTATAGTGTGTGATGAACACAAAAACTCAGCTTGCCAGAGGTGGACCGCGTGGTGTATGACTTTTAATCGTGATTCCCGACACATTGTTAGAATTCTCAAATGTTTTTCGTGATGACAATGCGTGGTGAACACGAAACTACGTCTGCCAGAGGTAGATCATGTTTGGATGACTTTCAATCGTGATTCCCGATACATTGTTAAAAAGTTACTCTCAAAACGATAAATGTTTTAATCAAAGACGTGTCTATTATAAGATTCGCATGATCTTGAAAAAAAAATGTAAGAGTCATAGACACGCACATTTACAATTGTATTGAAGTGCAATATATAACAAATAAATGAACCGCAAAATATAGAAAATTTAATATAATTACGGGGTCTTGTAAATTTACTATAAAAATATTTTGTAACGGAAACTATTGAATTTCTTAGTGTGAGAAAACAATGTCTATATGTTGGAGCTAAGTAAGGGAAAAAGTATACTAAAATAACTATATATAAAAAAGACTATAAGAATGAAGTTTAACGTGTGACCATAATCATGTCAAGAGTAGTAGTTCAAAAGACAGCAAAAGGAAAGCCGGTGATTATAATGTGCTTTAAAAAAGAGATGAGGTGAAACATGAAGCTAAATTCTTCAAATCCCCCCACTCTCTACTTTGTGATCTAGACTAAAGTTATCATCAATCAACCTAATGATTTTTCCAATTTTATGGACCGATTTTTTTGTTGTAGTACGTAATGTGTTAACATGTTTTGCTTAAAAAATGACATAACACATGTAGGGCGTAGACAGAGGGTGACACTTAGAAAAACAGTCGATTGAGCTTAAATGATTAACTAGTTTCAGTTAAGATTAAATCGACTAGAAGTATTTATGTCTGATCTTTATCTAAAACAATTATTGTTAATACTTTACTTACGTCCGGGATAAACTCCGGATCATCTGAGCTTTTTTCTCCTTGAACCAATGGTTAAAAAAAAACATAGTAAAATCATTTAAAAAAAAGTAAGGACCTATTTATTTCCCATGTTTTTTGTTTCATTTTAACTTCAACAATTTTTTTTTTTTTTTTGAAACAAACTTCAACTAATAAACATGAAATACTATAGATTCAATATTTCCCTCACTATTTTCTTTAACAATTTTTAAAAACAGGTCTAGCATTTTAATTTTCAGAAATAAAAGTTAACATTGGCTAGAGATAAGACTCAAAAATAAGATAGGATCCAAACATAAATCCAAATCCAATCTTCCGAACAGCAAACAATTGAAGCTCTGAAGATGCAACGAAGGACATTTACAGATATGATCAAGCGAGTGCAGAAGAACATTGGAAGTCTGAATTCAGGAATACATGGCTTATAAACTATGGAGCACAGACACTCCTCGAATTAGACGTTCCCGGTGTCGGAAATGTGTCGGACATGTGTCGTGTCCAACACACGTATATAATTACACTAAATTATGTGATTTTTTCAAATTATTAACGGTGACGGCGTGTCATGTCCGATGTCCGTGTCTGTATCCGTGCTTCATAGCTTATAAAACAAAAGAATTCAGGATAATGTGGCAGTAAGCAATAGTTCACAACACAAACATGAATGCAATTAAATCAGATTGTGTATTGCTTGACTTAGCCATTTAAAACATTGATATGGCACACATGTAATTTTCCTACCATCAACACTAAATATCCCCTTTAACCAGAACCAAACAATTACATAAAATAACTACCACTAATAACATCTCATGTTTTAAACAAAGAACCTACTACCACTAATAACATCTCATATTTTAAACAAAGAACCTTTTTGACATTGCTTTCATTAATCTCCAAATATCCATTTTAATGTTTACAGCAATCTGATTCTTTAGTCTATGACTTTGTAGAAGAGTTAAATATCAACCACCAAAGTGTTTTAATTCAAAGTTTAACATACGTTCAGTTTCAACAATCAACTGAAACATTAAGCTAAAGAAAGTTAATCAGAATATATAGTACATGGGACAAAGTTAACATCGTAAGAAAACAAAGTTAACAACAGCCACAATCTGTTAAACAACTACAACAACACAGAATGCATAGTTACTAGTTCTAAATAGACCAATGCATGTTCAAATGCTATTTACATTTCAAGTAACTGAGTGATATTAAACAGAAATAAAGTTCAAAATAATTTATGTTGCATAAAATTCCAAATTGATAATTGATTTCATGAGATTTCCAAACAAATGTAAGGACTTGTATGTATCCCTATCTATATCAATTATCATCCCTTGAAACGAACTACAGTGCATGAAATTTCATCCCTAATCTCACTTTTAATGCCTCTGCTAAGTTGTTTAGTTGTTTCTATTCTTGTTAATCAGATTTTCACGTTCAATTGAAGAGTAACTAGCACTGTTAATGGCTTTGTTGGATGATTTGGGGTCATACCCTTATATAGAATTCTTTAAAATACACACAGCAAAATGAGTTCTTAATAGTTAATACTTAATACTGAACAACAACAACAAACACAAAATACATGATTCTCAGGAGTTTAACCATTTCATGAAGATGCATAAAAACACAAATAAGTTAAGAAATGGGGCAAGTTGAACAAAAAAGAAATTATCATTACTAGTTACTACATCAGTTCTAGAGATAAATTGACACATGGTGTCTTTGTTTTAGCTTTAAAAAAAAAATAGATTTTGTGTTATTTTTTTTTAGAGATTTTAAAAAAGATCTGAAGCTATTTCTATTTGTTTACTACCCAAAAAAAAAAAATCATTTTAAAAAAAAGTTTATTTTTAACTGGTTTATGTGTTACCTCCTTGTTGTTTTTGAAAAAATAAATTTTAGGAAAATCTAAAGCTTTTCATTTTAGAGTCAATGATTTTTTTGACAAAAAGTGATTTTTTTTTTTTATGAAAAAATCCTTAAACAAACGCACCCACAATCTTAAACCATATCACAGATACCGATCATGGGTAAGAATAAAATGACAACAATATAGTAAAGCAACAAACACAGTAATGACACGTTCAACATCATAAAAACACAGCGAAACAACATAGTTCAACATCACAAAAATGAAGGAACACAAACACAGTGAAAAAGGCAAAGCACATCATCACAAAAACACAGCAAAACAACAAAGTTCAACAGTACAAAAACAAAGCAAAACAACCGCAGTGAAGGCAGTTTGAACCCAACATTCAGAGAAAGAGAAACAAAGCCGAAATGGAAGAAAATGATTTACAATACTCCAGTGTCCAGTTAATGTAGTTGGTTTACAACTACTTCATATTAGTATTGTTATTACACTGTTTGTACGTCAATTGGAAAATTCTTTAGTACAATAATCTCGCATAAATTACTTGTTCAATGAACTTAAATGTGCAATTGGACTCAGACTTTTGCACTTGAATCATAAGTGAAATTAGCGGCAAATTTTTGGTTGACTTCTGAGTTATATAAAACATACAATCACATTCGTTAAAAAATATGTTTATGTGGTAGAAGTACATACATGTACGTCCAACAATACAAAATCATAATGAGAAACCGGTAACATCAAAATGTCCGAATCTTTTAGAAGCACAAGATCAAACTGAAGCAGGTTATAACTTCCAAATTTTAGAGATGTACACAAATGCTTAGTTAAGTATCACGAGATCAAGAGAGGCAAGTTTGTATCGGAAAATTGTGTATTTATTACATTTTCAAATGTTTAACGTATAGTCTCAGGACAAACTTTCATCAGCAAAACCCAACTAGATCAAGTAAATTAGAATTTATGGAGGGAATGAAAACGAAGATGTGAGGCAAGATTCAAAATGAACCATGTAATAATATTTCAACTGTCAATAGAAGGGAACAAGAGGAGAATGGTTAGAAACCCCCCACCCCCATTGCACATGGGACATTCTAAAGTAGCCAAAAAAAAAAGTCATAACTCTATAACAATCTTATCCTATTAAATAGATAAAATGTCTCGACAAAGATAAACTTTAAACGATACATATCAATCATATTGAAGCAAAAAAATGCTGTTATTTGAAACTTGATTATCCATGATGATCTGTTTAAGCATTTTAACACTGAAGTTGTCCAAAGGCTACAGGTAAAAAAAAATTGCAGGGTCTAGCAAATATGCACCTGAGTCGTAGACTTCATGAGATGGACCAAGACTATATGATCATTTAGACTTCTTTCCTTGTTTTTTCTTGATAACTTCATCAGTATACATTATGCCCTTGCCTTTGTAAACTTCAGGTGGCTTACAATTGCGAACAGTAGCTGCAAACTGATGCACCCTTTGTTTGTCTATTCCGGTACAACAAATTACATTGTTTTTGAAGCAGAAAACACGGACAGCAGGAGGCGCAGATAATTCCACCTCATGACTATACCCCAACTTGAGATACAATAGACGCCCTGCAGATTCAGCTCTAGCTTTGTACCCAACACCCACAATCTTAAGAAAGCGAAAATATTTGGCCTCCATTAATTCTAAAGCAAATCAGTTTCCTAACATTGCCACAGAACAAACAAATATGGAAAAAATGTTTAGATAAATGAATCACATTGGATGCAAGAAAATGCAGAAGAGTATTGGTGTGGAATCTGGATCCTTTTTTGTATAGACAATGCCAAACCTATTATAACATAAAACACATTTACTATCATTTGTGAGCCAAAGCAAACAGACACAGGTTAAGTTGTTGTATGCATAATGTGTAAGAGTTAATGTAAATTACCACACAATATCTAGCATACGTATTATCTCGAATTGCATAACCAAAGGTGTTTATAATTACCGTATGAAAAATGCTGTATGTTATAGCTATACCAGAATTGGGGCTGTGCATGGCTAAAGAAACCATATCCGTTAATAAACCACTTACATGGAGTAGGATTTATAACCAAATCAACTTTTTGCTCAAAACCAGTTACGGTTATATAACAAGTTATTTCTACAAACCCGGTTTAAATTTGTATAGGGTCTTGTTAACAAGTGCCCCCGTGGCACTCTTTAAGCATTCTAAATTAAGTAATTATTCTTTAAAAATGTCAAACTTTTCAATTTTCAATACACTGATTAAACAAACTTTCATAAAAATTTACCATTTAAGGTCTTTAACTAGTGCCCCATTTCCCATTTGTTTATTCTCTCAAACCCGGTTATTTCTGTCCATATAGTGACATAGAAATTGCATTACAAGAGAACAACTACATCATAAAAGTTTACACTCGCTGTAGAGAAAGCTCAGTATTGAGCATTGAAATCAATTGAATAAGCTAATACCACATTACAATAAACTAATTAGTTGACAATGCATCGATTCATTAATATTAAACCATATTTTAATCTTATGGTAAAACCAGAATCTTCAGAGTACCCTCAAACCTCTAACATACTTCAAAGAGATATAACAATGCATTACAATGTTAGCATCGTCTTTTCTCAATTCCTATTGTAATGTTGGACTTTAAAAGAAGTTCAACATAGCTACATCACTTTCCGAAGTTCAAATACACCGAGAAACAGTTAATAAAGATACCCAAGAAATATGAGAAGCTCAACACAAAATTGGTTCTGAAAAGACACCGTCATTGTTACCAAATCCTCATAATTCTAAAAATACACCAAAAAAAACAAAGTTCCATCTCAAAAACAACAAGAACAAGAAAACACAAACAACAATGATGAAAATTTTAGCTTTGAGCCTGTTAGTAACTTCACTCATTATCGTCGAAGACACAAAATCGTTGTGAATATGATCAAGATGGTTACCAAAACACCTAAATCTCAATCTCACTAAGTGGGGTCGGCTACAAGGATCAAACAAAACTATAATTCGTAAACTCTAAACCATAAATCTATTGAACTAACACTTAAGAAATTAAAATAAAAAAAAAATATACTTTTTTACAAGTAATGACAACATTGAGTAGTAGTGTTTGTTGAAGGTATATATGTATGAGTTCATTGAATCAAAAAATGAATGGAAAATGTAAACTTTATTCGATAATAAATTGAAAAATAGAAAAACCTGGAAGTGTTTATCACTGTTTCTGGCGGCGCCAAATGACCCCGCTCGATCTGCAGGGTTCAACGAGGGAAGGGAAGGGAAGGGAATGGACAGTATCTCCCCTCTCCAAACAAACAAGGGTTCACTCTTAAAATGTGCTTATTTTTCATAGTCTTTTAACTTAATTTTAATTTTAAGTAAAAAATTTATCCTTTATTTTTTTTTCACATCATTTTTGTCATTTTGATCAATTTGTATATGGATTTTCAAGATTCAAATATATTGTTTTATTTTGATTTATGATCTTAATGTTTGTCTTGTGAGCTTACCTAAGCTGGTAAGGACAATACATAATATATGCAAGATGCAAGGTTCGAACACCGGACACCACCATGCAAGGTTCGAACCCCGAACACCACCAAAAAAATGTTTAAATATTTTAAATATATGATATTTTCATATGAATTTTAGATTTAATACTTAAGAATTCATATATATAAAATTAAGTTAAGGAACGACAACTTTAATTTTGCCAATTTAACACCGATAGGACGAGCAGGTCCTTTTCATTTTTTACTCTCTGCATTTGTTTTATTATCTCATATATATAAAATTAAGTTAAGGAACGACAACTTTAATTTTGCCAATTTAACACCGATAGGACGAGCAGGTCCTTTTCATTTTTTACTCTCTGCATTTGTTTTATTATCAAAATTCTGAAGATAAAGATTCTTTTTTTTTTTGGTAACAAAGCTAAAAAAACAAAAACAGAAGAAAACAGATAGCAGGGGAACATAATTATGCTCTTAGGAAGCAAGCTCCCATAGCATCATTCTTGATCATGTCGATGAGACCATGAGGGGGTGACTGATGCACCAATAAATCATTCATTAGATGAGACTCCAAGCTTGGCTAGGAAGTCTGCGCAATGATTTCCTTCTCTAAGAGTGTGAAGGATAGTATCTCCTTCTCTAAGAGTGTGAAGGATAGTATATCCATAGGAAGCTATGATCTCCTTAATATTTTGAATTGTAACCGCATAGGCATGAAATTTGGATGCCTCCCCTGAGATTAGATTGACAGCAAAGATTCAATTAATATCTCCAATTATAAAAAATATCTACATTTACTTATTTTTAAACTACTACCTCCGTGATACAGAGAATAGAGAAATGAGCTCTGAGTTTGTCTTCTCCGCTCAAAGTGACCCTAACCTTCTTCACACAAAGAAACCTCCCGACCCATCTAAGCCTCCAACCCCTAAGCTTTCATTCCGAGATAAACTCTTGGGATCCTCCCAAGAGATTCCTATCCGAGAAAAACAAGACTTGATTGAAAATAAGCTTGTCCGCATCGAGCACGAAAATGGAAACCGGCTTCTTCCCAAGGTCTTTGTGGATCCTTCAACCTTTCAAGAACTCTGCACACCATGGAGAGATGCGTTAGTTGTGAAACTCTTGGGGAAAAATCTTGGTTACAACACCATGAAGGACCGACTCCATAAAGTTTGGAAAACCCAAGGGAGCTTCGAAATTATGGATAACGACAATGGCTTCTATATGGTTAAATTCGACCAAGCTGCTGATAAAGAGAAAGTCATTATTGGAGGGCCATGGATGATATTCGATCACTGCTTGGCTGTAACACACTGGTCTCCTGAATTCGCCTCACCAGACGCTAAAGTAGAAAGCACGGTGGTATGGGTTCGTTTCCCTGGATTGAACCTAGTTTATTATGACGAGAGTTTTCTCCTGGCTATGGCTTCAGCTATTGGTCGCCCAATAAAAGTGGACACAAACACCTTGAAAGTTGAAAGAGGAAAATTTGCGAGAGTCTGCGTAGAAGTCGATCTTACAGCACCGGTGGTCGGAAAAATTTGGGTTAACGGTCATTGGTACAAGGTCCAGTATGAAGGTCTCCATTTGATTTGCACAAATTGTGGATGTTACGGTCACCTGGGAAGAAATTGCCCTCGAACAGCAGCCAACATTGAAAAAACGACCCCAAGCCACCACAACACCGCAGCCAGCCACCAGCAAACCACCAATCAGCAGCCTACAACCACCATGCCTTCTCAATCAGTTCCGGCGACCAGTAACAGCAACGGTAATGTCTTAATTCCCAGTCATAATGATTTGCCAACAGTTAATGAAAAATTAATTAGCAATGATGAAGGAACTAATGAATTACATGGTGACTGGCTTCTTGTTACTAGAAGAAAGAAAACAGCTAGTAACGCACCTATCAATGCCCATAAAAACGTGACCCATAGAACTAACAAATTCTCTGCATTGTCAAACCTGGCCCCACAAAATAGACCTAATCCACCCAATCAAAAATTTCCAGCAAGGCCCACACCTAGTGAAGTATCACGTGGACCCTCTATTCCTATTCCAAAACGGCGCAGACAAGAGGAAGCCACACAAGCCCCTATCATCAAACAATCATTAACCAATCCAAAAGTCAAAACTCCTATGAAACCATCAATTGATCAGCAGGACCCCACAACAATCATTGTCACGCCTTCCAATCCCAAACACACAAACTCCCACCAGAATGTTCCCATTGGCAGCACACTAAACCATGTGACCCAAATTCTGGCCCCACACACTCATGAAGTCCAAACCAACCATAACCCTAATCATGAAAAGAATTACGATAATGCCATTAACCTCACAACATCTGCCCTTAGCCTCACGAGAGACTCTGATACTAATGCCAATATCAATCGAATTAATGAAGAACCCATGATAGCTCAGGATATGAATGGAGATTCTGAAATTAACACCACTGCCAGTAATGAAACTCATGAATCACCCTCTCAGACTGACGAAGACATGGTTACTTAAAGTGTCCCTCCTGAGACACTTAATTTCTATTAGTTTTGTTATGGAAGCTTTCAAAGATACTTCAATTCTCTCCTGGAATATCAGAGGAGCTCAGAATAGCAATTCTAAAAGACACTTGAAGGACTTAATTCGAAAGTTTAACCCAACTTTCCTATCCATCCTTGAGACTCACACTCCATTTGCCAGACTTTCGGCTTTTTGGAACAACAATGGTTATGCTCCAGTTCATATTATAGAAGCCTCAGGCCATTCAGGAGGTGTATGGCTCTTACAACAATCAGCTTCTAACATTAACTCTTCTGTCCTACATACTAACCAATACTCTATAACCTTCTCTCTTCATCGTGGAAATGCAACCACTACCTGCACTTGTGTCTATGCTAGCCCGAACTCCACCATGCGCCCTAACCTTTGGACCTACCTCACAAACATCAGCCACACTATTAATAACCCTTGGATGTTAATTGGTGACTTCAATGAAACTCTTCTTCCTAGTGACCAAAGAGGGGGAATCTTTAATTACAATAGAGCTGCCCTCTTCTCCAACTTCATGGATAATTGCAATCTCCTTGATCTCACAACCACAGGTGGTCGCTTTACTTGGCATCGCAATCATAATGGTATCCGAATTCTTTCTAAGAAGCTTGACAGAGGGCTAGCTAATGTAGATTGGCGCATATCCTTCCCAGAAGCTTTTGTTGAAGTTCTTTGTAGATTACACTCTGATCATAATCCTCTCCTTCTCCGTTTTGGTGGCCTCCCTCTTGCTAGAGGGCCTAGGCCTTTCCGATTTGAAGCAGCCTGGATAGACCATAGAGATTATGCTGATTTGGTAAGTCATTCTTGGACTTCTTCAAACCATGACACTATTGTTGCCTTGAAAAATGTTATGGAAAACTCTATCATTTTCAATCAAGAGGTTTTCGGTAACATTTTCAAAAGAAAGAATCGGGTGGAAAAAAGGCTTAAGGGGATCCAACACTACCTTGAGAGAGTTGATTCTGTTAGACATACTATTCTTGAAAAGGAATTGCAAAATGAGTACAATCATATCCTTTTCCAAGAAGAAATGTTTTGGTACCAAAAATCTAGAGAGAAATGGATTAAATTTGGGGACAAGAACAGTTCTTTCTTCCATGCTCAAACTATCATCAGAAGAAAGAAAAATAGAATTCACAGGCTTCAGCTCCCTAATGGTATTTGGACAACTGACAGCACCGTTCTCCAAGAAGAAGCTCAAAAGTATTTCAAGAACCTCTTTGCTAACACCCAGCCGCATCACAACCGAACTTTCCTTACCAACCACCAACCAACCATTGATGACACCGGCAAGCTTTCACTCACCAAACCTATTACTAAGGGCGAAGTCTTCGCTGCCCTCAACACCATGAAGCCCTTCAAAGCCCCCGGCCCTGATGGTTTCCAATGTATCTTCTTCAAACAATACTGGCACATTGTTGGAGATGATATTTTCCGTTTGGGTCACTCAGCCTTCCATACAGGTCACTTTGATCCGGAGATCTCAAACACACTCATTTCTCTTATTCCCAAGGTGGATCCTCCAAATACTTACAAAGACTTCAGGCCCATTAGTTTATGCAACATCATCTACAAAATCATTACTAAAGTTTTGGTCCAACGTCTCAGACCCATCCTTAATAATATTATAGGCCCTTACCAAAGCAGCTTTCTGCCTGGTAGGGGAACTTCTGATAACTCCATTGTTTTGCAGGAAATAATCCATCACATGAGAAGATCTAAGAAGAAAAAAGGATTTGTGGTTTTCAAGCTTGACCTTGAGAAAGCCTTTGATAACGTTAATTGGGATTTTCTTATTTCTTGCTTGCAGGATTTTGGTTTTCCAGACATCACCATCAAGCTCATCATGCATTGTGTTTCCTCATCTACATACTCTATTTTGTGGAATGGAAACAAAATGCCTCCCTTCAAGCCTTCACATGGTCTCAGACAGGGTGATCCTCTTTCACCATATCTCTTTATTCTTTGTATGGAGAAACTCTCTCTTGCTATCAACAACGCTGTTTTTCAAGGAGATTGGGAACCAATTCAAATCACAGGCACAGGGCCCCAAGTATCTCATCTTCTCTTTGCAGATGACGTCCTACTCTTCATCAAAGCCAGAAACTCTCAGATTAGATTTGTTAAAGATTTATTTGACAGGTTCAGCAAGGCATCCGGGTTGAAGATTAATCTTTCAAAGTCCAGAGCTTTTTATTCGACAGGTACTCCTCAAAGGAAAATCAATAGCCTCACCGCTATATCTGGCATCCGGAGCACTACTTCCCTTGATAAGTATCTTGGATTCCCCATCTTGAAAGGGCGGCCTAAGCGGAGTGATTTTCATTTCATCATAGAAAAAATGCAAAACAGATTGGCTTCTTGGAAGAATAGGCTTCTGAATAAAACAGGGAGATTGGCTCTAGCTAACTCTGTGTTATCGTCCATTCCTTCCTATGTCATGCAAATTAATTGGCTGCCTCAAAACATATGTGATAGCATAGACCAAACTGCAAGAAACTTCATCTGGCGTGGCACTAATAATAAGGGAATCCACTTAGTAAATTGGAAGAAAATTTCGCAACCCAAGAAACTTGGTGGTTTGGGCATTCGAACAGCTAGAGAAGCAAACACTAGTCTCCTTGGTAAACTTGTTTGGGACATGGTTCAGTCAACAAGTAAACTTTGGGTGTCCCTCCTTTCAAACAAATACACAAGCGACCACAACATCCTTCACGCGAGTGCCAACAGAAATAGCTCCCCAACCTGGTCTTCAATTATTCGCGCAAAAAATATTCTCAAGGATGGGTACACTTGGCGTATTGGTTCGGGTTCCTCTTCCTTTTGGTTCAGCAATTGGAGCTCTCTCGGCCCTATTGGTAACTATGTTCCTGTTATTGATATTCATGACCTCCATTTATCTGTTAAAGATGTTCTTTCCGCTTCTGGTAACCACACTCAGGTTCTCTACACCAATCTCCCATTAGCTGTAGAGAATCACATCAACAACATTCACATCCAGTTTAATGATAACATTGAGGATGCTTTAATTTGGTCTCAAAACAAAAATGGTACTTATTCTACAAAAAGCGGCTTCAGTTGGCTTCTCACCATCAGAGACCCAGCAGCTGATCCCATTCCTCACCCATCTTGGTCTTGGATTTGGAAGTTGCAGGTTCCGGAAAAGTACAAGTTTCTTATCTGGCTCGCCTGTCAAAATGCTGTACCAACTCTTTCCTTGCTCCACCACAGAAACATAACTCCCTCTCCCACCTGCACTCGATGCGGAGAAGAAGATGAAACCTTCCTGCACTGTGTCAGGGACTGTCGTTTTTCTAGAAGCATATGGCAGAAAATTGGATTTACAGGTAATGATTTCCTCTCAGCTACATCAGCTCACGATTGGATCAAGATCGGTATGTCTGGCTCCCTTTCGAATATATTTTTTGCCGGACTTTGGTGGGTTTGGAGACATCGTAACTTAATGTGCCTTAATAATGAAAACATGTCTCTCATTCGGCTGTGCAACAACATAAATTCAGCAGCTGCAGATATCAATTCGACCTTTGATAGTGGGGAAAATGCGAATCATCCTGACCGTTTCGTGCAATGGAACAACAGAAATCACCATGACTACATTCTGAATGTTGATGGCAGCTGCTTAGGCACTCCTCCCCGCACCGGTTACGGTGGTGTTCTCCGTAATAGTGCAGGCTTGTTCATCTCAGGTTTTTCCGGTTTCATCCCAAATCCAACGGACATATTGCAGGCCGAGCTAACAGCTATTCACCAAGGGCTGAATATGATTATTGATTTGAATATGAATGATGTCATGTGCTACTCGGATTCTCTTCTTGCAGTTAATCTTATCATGAATGACACTCCGAGACACCACACCTACGCCGTCCTCATTCAGAATATAAAGGATTTGCTAATTGTTCGGAACATCTCTCTCCATCACACTTTAAGAGAGGGGAACCAATGCGCGGATTTTTTTGCTAAGTTGGGTGCTAATTCAGATGCTCATCTTGTCGTCCATCAATCGCCTCCAGCTGACCTCCTCCCTCTGCTTAGAGCTGATGCCATAGGCACTGTTTTTATTAGGAGATAGCTGCTTGTTCTTTCTCTTGTTTCTGTTTCTTTTTCTGTTTGCTGTTCTTTTTCTGTTTTTCTTTCTTCTGTTAGCCCATTGTAACCAAAAAAACTACTACCTCCGTCCTTAACTATAAAGAAAAAATATTACCCTTTTTATAAGACTTCTTTGGCATTTTCAATTACATTAATTATTTTTTTACCAACATGCCCTTATTTATTTTGCATCTTGTTCTTTTTTATAAGACCCCTTTGGTGTTTCCAATTACATTAATTATTTCTTTAACAACATACCCTTAGTTATTTTGCAACTTTTTCTTTAATCAACAATACATATTATGTTGAAAACATAAACCAACTCTCTCTTAGGATAAAATCGTAAACAATTACTATTGGTTTTACGATTTTATCCTAAGAGAGAGTTGGTTTATAATTGTATACAAATCGTAATCGTAAAACCAATAGTAAAACCAATAGTAATTGTATACAATTTTATTTTTTTTATTTTTTATGTTGTCTGGGATTCGAACCACAGACATTGCATATATTATGCATTATCATTACCAACTGAGCTAAGCTCACGGGGACAATTATATACAAATTTAATACTACTATCAACTTTCTTAATTCCCGTGATTTTGACAAAAAAATCCTATATTTAGGGACGGAGTATTAAATATAATTTTTTAATAAAAAATTGTTGTTTCCAATAAAAATCGTTTTTTTTTTTTAGAAATCAAAATGATATAAAAAACCAAATGACTATCCTCCCGGCACAAGGTGAACCTGAGAAGAAAGCCAAAAAAATTGGTTTTGCCTTTGGAAATAAGTTGTTTTCATCGTTTCTAAAAATAAATGGCATTTAAAAAGAGATGAACACAAAAAATAGATGAGGTCTTACCATTAAATTGGTCCCACGATCATTAAATATTAATATTATTTTTTTCAAGTTTTTTTTTGTCTTTATTTTTTTTTTCAAATGAAAGGAACTGAGAAAACTTTAAATGGATTATTGCACAAATCTTTAATATTTCCATTTTATTTAGTAAATGAAGAGGATCTCAACAAAGTCCTCTTAATCTTAGTTGCCAACTTCAATAATAATAAAAATATGCAGAGGCTTTTAGGAAAATACTTGGGTGACATAATGTCACCGTGACATTAAATCTGGGCCACACAAAGGTGTTGTGTTGTGTGGCCCAGATGTGTTGTATGTGGTATGTCACCCATGTGCTTCCCAGGCTTTTAATGTATTTTGCGCAAACCAAGAAAGCATTAGCTGCTACTCCTAGTTCTAATAGGACGGGGATCCATCTGTTAGTCTCATTCTCAAACATATCTCCTTCTAATTTACTCCATTCGGTCTTTGTTATAAAAAAAAAAAAAAAAAGGAAAACACATCAAAACCAATACAATCTTTAATTATTTAAACGTTTTGATTATTTTAACAAATACACCTCCGGTCACAAATATAAGCAAAAATTCACTTTTAAGGTTCATTCAATAAATGATGTATGTGAACTATTAATAGTCCACATACATCATTTATTGAATGAACCTTAAAAGTGAATTTTTGCTTATATTTGTGACCGGAGGGTGTATACTTTTATAAAAAAAAAATTGTAAAACATTAAACCCATCTGCTAGCGTTAAAAAAAATAACATTAATTGAGGAGTTGAAGAGTCTTTTAAGCAATAACTACAACTTAAAAGTTAATAAATTTGACCAATTGTTTTCTTCAAAATTCTCCTATAATAAGGACCGAATGGAGTACAATTTTAAAGTTCTGAGTTAATTGGAAATTGAGGGAAGAGGGACACAATAAATGAATTAATTTTGTTTCCCTAAAAAAATAGTTAAATATATTTTTGGTCCCTATAAATGTATCAACTTTTTGTGTTAGTCCACTTAAAAAAAATTCAACTTTTAGTTCCGTAAAAGTTTTTTATCACCAATTTTAGTCAATACTTTTTAAATTAACTCATGTCTAGAGTTCATATTTTTTTAATGTAATTTTGCATGAATGTTTTGAATAATATAAGAATATCTCTAAAAAAAATAGAATTTTTTTAATAAAACATTAATTATATATGAATTTTTATATTTCTGGTGCTTAAAAATTCATATTTAATTTATGTTTCGCTACAAACTTGAATTTTTTCGGAAGAGGTTGTCGTAATATACACCTTTATGAAAAGTTTCATTCAAAGGCTAGACATGATTTGACTAAAAGGTATGAACCAAAAAAACCAATTTTAATATTTTGGCGACTCTACGATAATCGTCAGCATAGCTCTGGTGGTCCACATAGGTCGGTAGTGGAGCTTTGGTTGTCGGCTACCATTATTAATAATGAATAATAACTAAAAATATAATAAAAACAATTTTAATTTTTTTTGGGAAAAAACAAATTTATTATATAAATAAAATTACTATTTATTTATTAAATTATTTTCAAAAGGTTGTCAAATGGCCATATAGGTTATGGGGGGTGTCTGCCAAACATTAACATTTGAAATTATCTTCCCTAACACCAATTTTAGCCTTTAGACTAATATTTAAGCAATAATGTTAGGCAAATGCCTTAAGAAAACATTTTAAGACAGATCAAAATAATTTTTTAATATTGAAAAATGGGTTGAAAAGAACGATTTTTAAACTTACGACTGCTCATTCTGATATTTTTTTTATATTATTTAGAATAAAGCAATTTCAGCGAAAGTCTCTTTGTTTGTCTAGTGTCTTTCTCGTAGTCGGATTCCTACTAAGAATAACTTAATAAGGTGAAGTATCCTTCAATCTAATTCACAACATTGTATAAGTGGATGTGATATGGAGAAAAGCGTTGAACACCTGTTTTTTAGGTTGTAAGTCCTTTGGGAGTATATGATATTTTGTTCGGCATCGGTTACACATCTTCTCAGTCAATCCGTCATGGTTATCAGATCATCTCTTTCAGTTTGATCAATTGAGAGGATCTTCTAAATCTCTACAGTCTTCTTTACATTTGATTTGGTGTGTTTGGGTAATTTGGAAGAAAAAAAACAACCGTATTTTTCAGCACAAGGAGGAATCATTGCAGCAATTATTAGGCAAAATTAAGCTTCTATCTCTTTGGAGGTTGAAAGCAAAAAAAGCTACTTTTATTTTGAGATCCATAATTGGTGGCTTAATCTCTTATTGCATTTGAGATTTCTTACTTAGTTTGTTAATTTGGTTGGTTGTGTTTTATTTGTTTCGTCACTGTATCTAACAGTTAAAACTTATGTGTTCTCGCCTGTCACTTATTGTGCTGAGTATAATTCATTGTTTGTATTAGTATATTTCATTTTGTCTTATTAAAAAAAGAATTAAATACACGATTTACAAGATAAAGAGTCTATCGTTGATATCTCAATTCACAAGCGTAAGACTCTACCTGGGTATTTCTTTTGAACAAGCGTAAGAAAATAAGTCCCAAGTCCCAAAATTCTTAATGAAATCGAAGTTAATACTTATCTAGTCTGTGATTCTTGCTTAAGAGTTAGTTTGGGAGTTTAGTAGAAGATGAGAGAACTTTAAAAAATAAAGAAAGAAAGACTTTGAGAAGATAAAGTTTTGAAGAATTTATTTTGATTCTTAGTCATTTTATAAAGGCTAAAATATGGTTTTAGTCCCTGCAAATATATATCGTTTTGGTTTTAGTCCTTGTAAAAAGAATTGTAGAAAAAGGTCCCTGCAAAATATTTTGTTTTTTAAAATAATCTCTGCAAAATATTTTGTTTTTTAAAATAGTCTCTGGAGGGACTATTTTAAAAACTTGACTTCCAGGTCTGCGAGAGGTCAATGTACTAGAGCTCATGCCCAAATAGGGGCTTTCTTTTCTCTTGCATGTGCCTTCTCTTCCCCCTCATTCAAATCAAAGGAAGCTTCATCGGGAAGGGATAGGGATGGCGCATTGGCTTGGTTGGCGGCTTGGCTTCACTATCGCTCATGACTTGGTATAGAGTCCGTATAGTCGGTGAGTATGAGTACAACCTATGAAACAGGCTTTGAGTTCTATTACATTGCAACAAATAATTCCCGCCACTCTCACTTTCAGTGAACCCCACGTGTCTGCAAATCATCACAAAAGTAGGGTCAGAGACTATTTTAAAAAACAAAATATTTTGCAGGGACCATTTTCTACAATTTTTTTTATAGGAACTAAAACCAAAACAAGACATATTTGCAGGGACTAAAACCATATTTTAGCCTTTTATAAATATATAGTAAATATATTTAATGGCTTGAAAGTAGTGAAGGACAATATAATTAGGGGTAGAATTGAAAAAATATAATAAAAATTACATTAAGAAATAACACTTATATTAGATTTTTTTTTTATAAATGGTAAACGACATTTATATGGAGAGTGTATATAATTTTGATCTCTTATACATTTTTTTTGACAAATTGATCTTTTTTTTTTTTTTTGAGTAACATATTGATCTCTTATACATGAAACATGTAATATGTTATATAAATATACTTAATTATTTGGAATTGAATTCACTCATGTATAATCTCCACATAAGATAGTAAAGTGTGATTTAGCACCTATAAGATGGTAAATTGTGATCACACTTTAACCTCTTATGTGTAAATTACACACTAGTGGATCCATTTCCTAATTATTCAAACAATCTGGAGAGTTTTGATTGTTGCTTCCTCATGCTGGTCTGGCAAGATCTTATTTTGTGTTGAACGTTGTTTAGATTTGTCACACTTGGACATTTCTGTTTTGAACTTGGCTAATGTTGATAATTCTTCAACACTTTTCACAATGTCTTCCACACGAGCTACAGTTTCAGTAAGCAAAGAAACTACCGTGACCACTTGAATTACTTCCATTATTGGGATTTCCATTTTTGCATCACCAAGGGATGTTTCTTTTGCATTAACATTGTGTGTGTTTGAATATGATTTTAATAAATTTTGGAGCTCATGTGTAGCAATATTCATCTCTTTGACCAAACTATCAAGTTTATTTGACTTTGTCATATTATTGATTGTAATTGATAACTCTCTTAAGACACTTGCAGAGTTGGCTCCCACTTTCATTGATGTTGTGCTCATAATCTTCTTGATTTCATCCGAGGACTGCAAAAAATAATTAAATGTACCTTAGGGTTATTATCTTACTGTATATCGATCGAGAAGGATGACCAAACTGCAGCAATGTTCCGTAGAGGTGATGCTCAATCGATCACCTCATATCACTATCCAAAGTTATTTTGTATAATTGCTGGCTATCTTGTTACCTTGTTTTCTGAATTTATACATCCAACAAGAGCATCAATACAGGAAGCACATCTACGCATTGTGGCTCCAATTTTAAGGTATTGCTTCCATGGGTGACGAAAATTGAAGCGACCGTGGGCAGGCTCCCATCTTGCTAAATTAGCCTGAAATTAATCAATGATATTTTTTTTAGTAACACTCAAAAAATTCATATGAGGATATACATATATTGAATTTATTAGAAACCCTAGGAAGCTGTTTATACCATTGATACTTCTGTTGCTTTGGAGTTTAGCACACACTTGTAATCCATCAATTTTTTGTTAGACTCCTCACTTGCTGATTGAGCTTCAAAATACTGAGCCACACAACCTAAAACACATTTGTACACCATAATTATATATATGAAATAAACAAGACCTTCTATAAAAATAAATAATGTAAAGAGCGCCTTAACATACGTCTCTAGGGCATAAATTAGTAAACCCCATAATATACTTAGTCTTTAAATAATAACGTGTCTATCTATTAAGGGCACAAGTATCTGTATGACACTTGTTAGCAAGACCCTTAAGATAAGTCTACACCATCTTTGAACTAACCTTCCAAAGAGTTGGCAAGTTTGTCGAGGTTTCCGGTGACTAAAACATAGAGTTCTAGACCAGCCCAAACAGGTCGAATAATCATGCTAACTATTATGCACAATGAAGTACCAATTATAATAGTAGAAATCCTTTGTCGTGCCATATCAAACAATTCATCAATTCGATAACCAGATATTGAAACCAAACTGAAAGTTAGGATAAATATCATAACACCATAATCAAAACGAGCTTTTATGGTTGGGATGAATCTTGAGAATGTCGCTGCAGAACCTAAAAACAAAGATGAAATAATGTAATCAATGATCAATATACCAAGATTCATATACATTGTAATTGTATGTGTGTGTACATACTAATAATATTATTGTTGGTTATAAATATTATACCTAGTAGAAAGAGCAGGACTCCAACAATTATGGGTTCCAATTGCTTTCCTGCTTTACTAGCAACCCAATGTACGCCAAAGGCTAGAAATCCGGCAAGGGTAGTTCCACATATTCTATTTATACTTTTGTATATAGTAGAACCTGCAATTTGATAGTCTATATATCAAAAATGTCTTACGAGATCTAACTTTCTCTATTCCGTGACACATGGTTAATCACATGTAAAATTATGATTAATTTAGATTGCATTGAAAATTGTGAATGAGGTTAATCATATAGTTGAATCAATTGTAATTCTGACTATGAATTAAATTAATCATCTATTCAATTAAACTAACCACATTTTTTTAACGTGATTAACTAGATATATAGTCTTTATATCAAAAATGTTGTATGGACATCCGACTTTCCCTAATCTGCAACACATGGTTAATCACATGACGAATTATTGTTAATTTAGACCACGTTAAACAGTGAATATGGTTAATCATGTAGTTGAATTAACCATAATTTTGACCTTAAATTAACAGTTAACTCTGAAAAGAATTCATTAATTAACAACTAAAATTAGGAATTTGAAGTTTGTCTCTAGTTTTGATGTCTTAAACCCTTACTCCTAGAATAATGAAATTATAGACGGATTTCATATTTTGTTAGAACTACGTACCAGCAGTGTACTCAAAGACTACTACCACGGTCATGACTGCCCACATAGCATTTCTTCCAACTCCATCATACAAAGGATTCAAGTAGTAGAACAGTGACACAGCCGTAAGTGCTATTCCTACCTTTAAACAATGGATGAATTTTCTTGGATCATTCATACCCACCTCCCAAGCTTTCTTCAAAAATTTGCAAAACTTGAAATAAAGACCTACGGTAAATGCAAACATGCTGCAAGAAATTTTAGCTCTCTTCCATGGACCATCTTCTACCTTGATACTCCATTCTACTACTCTTACCACTCCCTTGTCATCATGAGCCATATTTTTTAAAAATAGTAATCCCTTGCCAAATGCTCTATAACTATAATGTGACGATTTGCCCAAACTAAAGGAGTATAGTTTCTATTTATATAGAAAGAATGGGGATGTGTATATTAATTACTTGAAATATAAGCAAATTTAACTCATGATAATAATTTGATAAGTGCATCGAATCGTGCAAATAATATACACACACTTGCTACATTCTTCATGCAAAACTACACGTGTAGTATTTCTCATATTAATCACATCATAATAAGTTAATGTCATTTTTTTTAAAGGATCATAATAATTTAATGTCATTGTACACATAGGATCTCTAATTGCAATTTTAAAATTGATTACATTAATATTAACTAGGCAAGTTTGAAATATCGTGGTGATGGTTCGTGCCAGTCGTCGTGGTTTCCGTCGGTGGCCGTGTAACTGTCTTTTTTAGATTCGGGTGGCGTTGTTTGTTTGATTTGGTGGCAGACTCCCTTCGGGGTCTTTGTGTTTTTGTTTGTTTATGAGGGATCGTCGACTGCGTCGTCGGATCTTCGCTGACGAATTGGTTTGGTGGTCTCGGTGTTGGTGGTTTGTTTGGTTGGGTTGATGGTGGTTTTCGTGTGTGGCTGATTTCATCGTCGACGTGTTGTTTGTTTTATGGGTCTACGACTGTTTGGTATGTGTTTTCTTATGTTCTTGATCAGCTTGGGGGTGGTTGAAGATCTAGTCTCTTTTTGTTGTGGTACAGTTTCACAAACCCGAAAGGATGTGGTTCTGTTAACCTGAGAGGGTTTCGAAAACTCGAAAGAGTCTGATTCTTGTAACTCGAAAGGGTCTGTGGTTACTAACGTATTGATTTCATCCCTTGATCTGAGTTCTTACATGTAATCGAAAGAGCTTTTATGATTGTTGTTGTGTTCAAGGAGCTGTTGGTATTTGAATGTTGATACCGTGTTGGCGGTCGATCCATTCGCAATTTTAAAACCCTAACGTTCTTTGCAAATTTTCATTTGCTATATTTTTTTTAACTTGGTTTTGCGCCCGTACGCGGATTCACTGGGTTGCACCTGTAATGAGTGAATATTTGTTAGGATAGTTTAGGGCTGGTCCACTTGGTCTGTTTTTATCACGACGTACTCCTGTTTGGATTACACATGGGTCATGTCTTATGTCCCCTAGTCTTTGTAGCTCTTTATTTTAATTTATTTTATTTTTTGTTTTGCCTAAAAAAAATGAAATAGCTTGCAGTCTCCTATGTATTTTTGAATGGAATTTTCTCATTGAGTATGGAATGTAACATTACGAATTTCAGTGTCATATATAAAATTTACATCTACATATATCTATACAAATGCAACCATCTCATGCCACAATACACATGTACAATTTTCCATATGAATCACACCATAATAATTTAATGTCATTGCAACCTTCTCGCACCATAATAATTTAATGTCATTGTACCCATGAAAATTGCAACCTAATAATTTTTCAATGTACTTTTGTAAAACAACTTTTTATAATATCTTAAAGGTGCTTGCCAAAGCCATTCAAAAATTTAAGAGTGATTAAACAAAATTGAAATTAGGAGGGACTAAAACTAGATGCTAGAAAATTTTATATGGAGGCAAAAATGCCACTTTTTTGTTAAGAGGAAAAAAAAGTAAAATTTTATAATTTTTTAAGAACAAATTTAACCCATGTGTGCGCGCGCGTGTGTATTATATATATGTGTGTCTGTGAGTAATTTCGCTGGTGTATTAGTTGACGCCCTAAATTGTAATTTTATTTACTGCGATTAACGCTAAGGAAAGAACTTTGTTTCTTAGTTGTAGATTCCTTAACTACTTAAATAGAGCATTAAGTACATTTGCTTTGTGTTTTTTAAAATTCATTCCTATATCAATTCAAGTGTTCCATGAAAACTTGATTAATTTACATTAAGATCTAACGACTCTCACTTGATAGGATATACAATAAAGTTTTAGACCTTAAATTCATGACTTTTCTGAATATATCAATGATTCAATGCACTTGTCTTGGGCTATGTTACCATCAAGATATCATCCATATATAGAAGTAGGAACAGAATGATTTTCTCATCCCTTTTTAATATGTAAACATAACAATCATATCATCTTTTCACAAAATTTGTGTTCAAAAGAAACTCATCAAACCCATGACACCATTTCCTTGGGCTGTGTTTCAACCCATACAAAGGTTTGTTCTAAAGACACGCCTTAGATTTTTCCTCTACAAACCCTCTAAGTTATCCATTTAGATTGTTTCGTTAAAGTAACCATGTAAGAACGTGGTCTTCACATCCATTTGTTTCAACTCAAGAGTAACAATCGCCATAAGCACCCTTGTAGAACAATATTTTACCATTGAGAAAATCTCATTGTATTAAATTTTCTCAATCTTGAAGATACACTTGCATCACACTACCCTTTGTTTCTAAGGTATCTCCACAAGCTTTAAATTTTGGTTCATCTCCAATGAATTCATTTTCTCATTCATCGCCTTTGACCATTCTTTGATTTCCTTGTTCTCAAATGCCTCCTTGAAGGTATTTGGTTATGAGTTTTGCAACCCTTAACCCTAATTTAGAGCATAAATATAAGATCAACATAATTGTATTTTCTTGGTACAAAAATATTCCCCCGATCTCCCGCCAACTGATAATCATGAGTTACTGTCGGTTTTCTTCCACTTGAACTTGATGTCAGAGTCTAGTCCTCCCCATCTTATCTTGTCTCACTAGTTGAAGGCCCCACCTCAAACTAAGTTTTTACAAGTGATGCAAATAAGTTACAAGAAATTAGCTTCAAGTGCTCTCCAAAAGCAAACCTTAATTTCCATCTGTCTCAAAATAATTGTCTCATTTGCACCTTTTCTTAATCTCAAAATAATTGTAACTTTAGAATATCAATGCAACATTTATTATTTTTTCCATCAATATATTATTGTTTATTGAATTTCACTCCACTTAACTACTCAACTAACTACAGTTAATAAGACTGGTTTAGTAAATGATACTAATTTTGTCATTTAAATCAACCAAATTAATCATTTCATCAAGAACCGTGTTGGAACAAAATGTGTTTAACAATGAACCTTAAAGAGTTTTGATGATAACAAGGTATTAAAAATTGTAAATTGGACTAGCTAATATTTGTTCAAGTGTACAGGACCATAATTAAAAAGTTACATCATCATTGGTTCTGAATGAGCAAATAAAGAGCAAAGGAAACAACAAAATTTGAAGCTTGGTCGCTCCTGAAGGCAACTTGCTACTGAAGAGAAAACGCGCTCCTGAAGTTAAGTCGCTTCTGAAGTAAGAATAGTGCTCCTGAAGAATAGTGCTCCTGAAGACAAGAGGTCCAGAAGTCGTATCATCAGAAGTTGTATCATCAGAAGCTGTGTCATCAGAAGCTGCATCATCAGAAGCTGCAGAAGCTGCCTCATCAGAAGCTATTTCACCAGAAGCTGAATATCAACTGGATTTGCAAAGATTCAAGAATTGAAGAATTATCACTGCAAAAGCTGTCTATTGGATTCGAAAACGCAACAAAGGATTAGTGGAATTTTGCAACGGTCATTTCAAAGGTGTTTGAAGGCATGTGCTTGCAATTTGGACGAAAGCGTTGACATTTGTACGAATTGTACAACCACGTTCTCCACTACTCTGTTTTGTGTCCACGCTACAAGACAAGAAAACAGCTCCAGAATACGGCTTCGCCTGCATAGATGTTCCTTTGGATAAGGAATGGATTTCAAATTAGTTCTTCATAGGACAACAACCAAATCAGGCAAAAGATCAAAGGTGAAAGATCAAGCTTCAACAACGACTCTTTGGTGTGCTGGCAATTTCACAACGTCTCTTTCACACCTCTATATAAAGGAGTGAAGACCTAGAGATTTGGTAATGCTGAACAACAGACTCTCAATATTTTTACAAGTGCCAAATCTCTGCTGAAATTGTTCTGCATCACTTAGAATTTATGTGTCTCAAAGTCATTTCTTAGAAATTCTTAAGTTCATTGAGTCTGTATCTGATTTGTATTGTGAGCACCTCTGATTGTATATCAAGTGTTCAACCTAAACAATTTTCTGTGTAATTTTGTTTAGTTAGGAAGTCTCTTGCAGTTGTGCTTGAGCAGGAAGTCTCTTGATTGTGTTCTTGAGCAAAGGAAGTCTCTAGCTTGTGTGCTTGAGCAAAGGAAGTCTCTTGCTTGTGTGCTTGAGCAATTGTAATCAGATATTACTCTTAGTGAAATCTCCTTGGAAGTGCAAGGGGGACTGGACTACTTCCGGATTGTGGAAGGAACCAGTATAATTGCTTTGTGTCGTTCTTCTTCTCTCTCTCTGTTTTATTCCGCTGCATTTAGATTCTGATTATCACTTCAGAAGCTGCCTCACTTAGCTTCTGATCAGTGTGTTCAGGTTTTAGGAGAAACGAAGAATTTTTCAAAACACAATTCAACCCCCCCTTCTTGTGTTTTTCTCACCTTCAATTGGTATCAGAGCCTTGGTCTGTTGTGAAACACTTAACCGTGCAACAGTCAAAGATCTGAGAAAAACATGTCTACTCCTCCTCCTACTGGTTCTGGTGATACTAGCTATAAAAATGTCTCACATGATTATAGTGATAGTAAGAAATCCAGTGTTGGGAAGATTCCAAAATTCAATGGAGATGCTGAAGAATTCTCTTGGTGGAAGACCAACTTTTACAGTTACATCATGAGCCTAGATGAAGAATTATGGGATATTCTGGAAGATGGTGTTGGTGATTTAGTCCTTGATGAAGAAGGAGCTGCTGTGGATAGAAAGAAACATACTCCAGAACTGAGGAAACTCTACAAGAAGCATCATATTATCAGAGGAGCTCTTGTCACTGCCATACCCAAAGCAGAATACATGAAGATGAGTGACAAGTCCACTGCCAAAGCTATGTTTGCTTCTCTCTGTTCAAACTACGAAGGGAGCAAAAAGGTCAAAGAAGCAAAGGCTCTCCTGCTTGTACATCAGTATGAGTTATTCAAGATGAAGGATGATGAAACTATTGAGGAGATGTACTCAGGGTTTCAAACCTTAGTCTCTGGGCTACATATTCTGAAGAAGAGCTATGTTGCTTCTGATCATGTAAGCAAGATACTCAGAAGCTTACCTGCCAGATGGAGACCAAAGGTGACTGCCATTGAGGAAGCTAAAGATTTAAACACTTTAAGTGTCGAAGATCTTGTTAGTTCTCTCAAAGTTCATGAGTTAAGTCTTAATGAACATGAGTCCACTAAGAAGAGTAAATCAATAGCTCTTCCATCCAAAGGCAAGTCATCAAAAGCTCTCAAAGTGGTTGAATCTGAAGAGGAAGAACAGTCAAGTTCAGATTCTGAACCAGATGCTGCTGAAATGGCCATGCTCTCAAACAGACTTCAGTATCTGGCCAAGAAGAACATTAAGTTTCTTGCCAGAAGGGGTAACTCCAGAAGCTCAAGGAAAGAAGATCAGAAGGGATGCTTCAACTGTAAGAAGCCTGGACACTTCATTGCTGAATGCCCTGATCTTCAAAGAGAAAAGTCAAAGGACAAGTCAAAGAGGTCTACATTCAAACCAAGCAAATTCAAGAAGCAGATTAAGCAGAGTTTAATGGCAACCTGGGATGATTTGGGAAGTGAATCTGGATATGATAAAGAGGAAGCTGATGAAGATGCAAAGGTAGCTGTTGGGTTGGTAGCAACAGCAACTTCAGAAGCTGGATCAGATTCAGACTCAGAAGATGAAAACGAGGTATATTCCAAAATTCCCAGAGATGAACTTGTTGAGTCACTTAAAGAACTCCTTACACATTTTGAAGTAAGAACCAATGAGTTGAAGGATTTAAAAGAAAAATATGCTGATTTGGTAAAACAGCAAAAATCAACTCTATTGGATCTGAAAGCTTCTGAACAAAGACTTAGGGGCTTTGACTTCATGTGTAAAACGTATGACGATCAGCTCAGGTTCTTATGTCAGAAGCTACAAGATAAGTGTAATGAAAAATCTTTAAGTAACCATGAAATTGCTCTTGAAGATTTTATTATATCTGGCATTGACAGAAGCAGAGTGGCTTCTATGATTTATAGCATTTACAAGAACAATGGCAGAGGAATTGGTTTTCCAGAAGTGAAACTTGAGAAAACCAACCTAAAATCTTGTTGTGAATGCATCAAGGAATGTCTGAAAACCTTCTTTGTACCAGAAGGGGCTGAGTTGGAAACTGTTGTTCAATCAGAACCTGAAGCTTCTAGTTCTAAGGCTAAGATTACTTCAAAGCCAAAGAACTCTAAGTCAAAGGCTATGATCAAATCTGATTCCAAGATTTCAAAGGTTAGGATCCTGAAAAGATCAGAACCTATTCCTCAGAGTCTGGTGAAACCAAAATCTGAGGTTCTGAAGTCTAAGTTTCAGAAGAAGACAGTTACTGCTTCTGAAGTACCAAAACCTAAGGTGATGGTTAATCAGAAGCAATCCAACTCACAGCACAAGGTACAGGAAGTGAAGAGTAAAGCCTCAAGTACTAACCTTCCAGGACCCATAGGACAATGGGTACCTAAATCTAAAAATGTCAATGATGCAGGTATGTCTAAGAGCAGTGCCAAAGCAAAGATCATGGTACCTAGACAGCGGTTGCTCAAGACACATGACAGGAGACAAGTCCATGTTCCTCAGCCTAACAATGAAAGAGGGAGGAAATGTGAAGTTTGGAGGCAACCAGTCAGGCAAGATCATAGGTACAGGAACTATTGGTAATTCCTCTACCTCAATTAATAATGTATGGTTGGTAGATGGTCTTGAACATAACCTTTTGAGCATTAGTCAATTTTGTGATAATGGTTATGATGTGCTTTTTGAAAAACCCAACTGTACAGTAATCAACAAGGAAGACAAATCCATTGTGTTCAAGGGAAAGAGAGTTGACAATGTCTATAAAATCAATTTTTCTGAACTGGCTGATCAGAAGGTAATTTGTCTACTATCAGTGAATGATAAGAAATGGATGTGGCACAGAAGGTTGGGACATGCTAACTGGAGGTTAATCTCTAAGCTTAGTAAGTTACAACTTGTGAAAGGGCTACCAGACATTGACTATCATTCAGATGCACTCTGTGGTGCATGCCAGAGAGGGAAAATAGTGAAATCATCTTTTAAAACCAAAGACATTGTTTCAACCTCAAGACCTTTAGAATTACTCCATATTGATTTATTTGGACCAGTGAGTACTGCATCCTTATATGGAAGTAAATATGGATTAGTCATTGTTGATGATTACAGCAGATGGACTTGGGTGAAATTCCTGAAAAGTAAGGATCATGCATATGAGGTATTCAGTAACTTCTGCACACAAATTCAAACTGAAAAAGAGTCAAAGATTTTGAAAATCAGAAGTGATCATGGTGGAGAATTTGAAAATGAGCCATTTGAAGCTTTTTGTGAAAAACATGGAATTATCCATGAATTTTCTTCTCCTAGAACTCCACAACAAAATGGGGTTGTAGAGAGAAAGAATAGAACTTTACAAGAAATGGCCAGAACCATGATCCATGAAAACAATTTGGCTAAACATTTTTGGGCAGAAGCAGTGAATACAGCATGTTATGTTCAAAACAGGATCTATATTAGACCTATTTTGGAGAAAACTGCATATGAACTCTTTAAAGGAAGAAAACCCAATATCTCTTACTTTCATCAATTTGGATGTACATGTTACATTCTGAACAACAAGCTCTACCTAAATAAATTTGATGCCAAGGCCCAAAGAGGAATCTTTTTAGGTTACTCTGAAAGGTCAAAGGCATACATAGTGTATAATTCAGAAACACTCTGTGTTGAAGAATCTATGCACGTTAAATTTGATGACAAGGAGCTTGAAGATAAAACTTCAAAGCAAGATGAAAGTTTTGCAGAGATACAGGTTCCTGAAGTTACTCCAGAACCTGATCAGATAGCTGAATCTGAAGATAGTCCAGAAGCTGAACCCACATCAGAAGCGCAAGATGAAACTGCTTCTGATGAAGCACAAGATGGCTCACATCAAGCAGATCCTCCCAGAAACACATTCAAACACAAGTCTTCACATCCTGAGGAGCTAATCATTGGAAACAAAGATAGTCCAAGAAGAACAAGATCACATTTCAGACAAGTAGAGTCAATGATTGGACTAATCTCAATGATTGAACCTACAACAGTTGATGAAGCACTTTCAGATGATGGATGGATCCTAGCTATGCAAGAAGAGTTGAATCAATTTCAAAGAAATGATGTGTGGGATCTGGTACCCAAACCTCAGCACAAGAACATTATTGGAACAAAATGGGTATTCAGAAACAAGCTGAATGAGCAAGGTGAAGTAACAAGAAACAAAGCCAGACTTGTTGCACAAGGGTATAGTCAACAAGAAGGCATTGATTACACTGAAACGTTTGCTCCAGTTGCAAGATTGGAAGCAATCAGGTTACTTCTTTCCTATGCAGTTAATCATGGCATAATATTATATCAAATGGATGTCAAGAGTGCATTTCTAAATGGTGTCATAGAAGAAGAAGTGTATGTCAAGCAACCTCCTGGATTTGAGGATATTAAATATTCTGACCATGTTTTTAAACTGAAGAAATCACTATATGGCTTGAAACAAGCTCCCAGAGCTTGGTATGATAGACTAAGTAATTTCTTAATCAAGAATGATTTTAAAAGAGGACAGGTTGATACAACACTCTTCAGAAGGACCCTTGGGAAAGATATTCTTGTTGTGCAAATATATGTTGATGATATAATATTTGGTTCTACTAATGCATCTCTTTGCAAGGAATTTTCTGAGTTAATGCAGGATGAATTTGAAATGAGCATGATGGGATAGTTGAAGTTCTTCCTGGGCATTCAAATTAATCAATGCAAAGATGGAGTCTATGTTCATCAATCTAAGTATACAAAGGAGCTTCTGAAGAAGTTCAAGCTTGAAGATTGTAAAGTGATGAACACTCCAATGCACCCTACGTGCACCTTAAGCAGAGAAGTTGAAGGAGCTAAAGTTGACCAGAAGCTGTATAGAGGTATGATTGGTTCTTTGTTATACCTCACTGCATCTAGGCCAGATATTTTATTCAGTGTATGCTTGTGTGCAAGATTCCAATCAGATCCTAGAGAATCTCATATGACTGCTGTCAAGAGAATCTTCAGGTATTTGAAAGGAACAACTAATCTTGGACTCCTTTATAAGAAATCCTTAGATTATAAGCTAATTGGATTCTGTGATGCTGATTATGCTGGTGATAGGATTGAAAGAAAGTCAACCAGTAGCAATTGTCAATTTCTGGGTGATAATCTTATATCCTGGGCTAGCAAAAGACAAACAACTATTGCTATGTCTACAGCAGAAGCAGAATACATTTCAGCTGCAAGTTGTTGTACACAACTACTTTGGATGAAACATCAGTTGGAAGATTATCAGATAATTGCTAACAGTATTCCCATTTATTGTGATAATACTGCTGCTATTTGTTTGTCTAAAAATCCAATTTTGCATTCAAGAGCTAAGCACATTGAAATCAAACACCATTTTATCAGAGATTATGTTCAAAAAGGAATTTTAGATATACAATTCATTGATACTGAAAATCAATGGGCTGACATATTTACTAAGCCTTTAACTGTTGAAAGATTTGATTTTATAAAGAAAAATTTGAACATGCATTTTGTATCTGATTAAATGCTTGCTTGCTCCTGAATAGGATTTTAGGTTCTGAAGTCAGTTCAGAAGCAGTAGTCCATCAGAAGCTCCTTATTGAGGTTCTGAGGAAAACTCGCTTCTGATAATAATGACGTCAGCATCTGAAGTCCAGAAGCTGGATTTGTTGCTTCTGAATAGTTGAATTAGTGGAAACGTTGGGAGTTACTTTTTAAAAGTAACTTCTGGCCCACTAACTTGGTAGTTACTCTGTGAACTTCTGACGTGGCCTGTATGTATTGGTGTATAACTAAAAGGGCAATGATGATTTAATAGCTTTGAAAGTACTTTTCACGCGCCCCCAATTTTGTCATTAATGTTATGTTTGTTTGTCTCTTTTGAATTGCAATCGTTTTACTTTTAACACTTTGTCAATTCACACACTACTCACTCACAACAAACATATTTGCTTTCAAACCTCTTGCGAAGTAAGCGCATTCTCTCAACCCTAGAACCCTAAAATCTTCATCTTCTTCAAATCTTCTTCAATCATCAAATGGCATCATCAAGCTCAAAAGTTTCAGAATCTACCTCAAACATGCATAGCGTACCAGAATTTGGGTCCGTCTACAAAGAGAAGACTATGGATATTCCATGGAAATCCTTAATAGTTCAAGTAGAGTCACCGGTGGATTTTGCTTCACTCAAGAAGTACGAAGTGAATATGGAGGAATTGATAGAAACTCAGAAGCTGTCTGAGTATTTCAAGATGCTAAATGGGCCAACATATGTGAACTTGGTCAAGGACTTTTGGTTAAAAGCTGAAGTGTAGAATGAAAAGCCTGCAAAAGTCGCAAGCAAACAAGCTGGGTCAAAGAAAGGGAAAACGACCATGGATATGAATCCTACATCATTTGATAGCTTAGAAATAAGGTCTGAAGTGATGGGCATTCCTATAACCATCACTGAGGGCGTTATAGCTAAAGCTTGTAGAATGAATGCAGAAGGAAGATTCCAAGAGATAGTCAAGAAGGAAGATGTCCTGCTAAAAGGCTACTACAACACTCTTCTGGGTGGAAAGAAAGATGCCAAGCCTTCAGAAATGGAGATTCACAACAGGATGTTGGTGAAATTCAGTAATGATTGCTTCTTTCAAAGAGCAGGAGGGTCTGATCAACCCAACAACCAACAGAAGCTAGCAATTTACTTCATGGCTATTCTGGAAAAGATAAACTTCCCCAGATATGTAATGGATCATCTCTGCTGGGCTATAAACGAAAGCACTATTAGAGGAAGGAAACAAGTGCCCTATGGAAGATTGCTCTCTGAGATCTTTCATCAAGGAAGGGTGGTGGAGTTCTTAAAGAGGACAAGGAGTGCTTCTGATAGATGCTTCGAAGTAACTACTGCTGAAAGGACTATCAGTAGCAGGAGTTTATTCTCTATGAAGTTTATCAAGGAAGCCCCTCAAGATGAAAAGTGGTTGGAGATGACCACAGAAGAAACTGAGATTATCAGGGACTTTCCTTCCATCTTTAAGGAAAGCAATCCTGAAATCTTAGCCAAATCAGTAGCTGAGTACGTCCTGGAGGGAGATGCTAGCCCTCAGAAGGAAGTTGCTCCTGGAAAAGGAAAGAAGGTTAAGGGTGCTACTGCATCAGAAACTGCTACAGATAAGGGCAAGCAAAAGAAGGATGTTAAAAGAAAGAGGGGGAAAGCTGAAACAATTTATCACAAGGAAAAACTGGATGAAGCTTTGGATGAAGTAGAAAAAGAGGAAGCTGAGCCCAAGCTGAAGAAGAAAAAGGCACCTGTTGATATGAAAAGCTCTACGGTTGAGCTGACTCCTGCCAAGGCCAAAATGGCTAAGGAAATTGCTGCTTTTAAGTTAGCAGATTTACTGGAGAAGAAGAGAATTAGGGCTGCTTCTATTCCCGAGAAAAGAAGTAAGGGCAGTTCAGAGTCCATCATCACAGAAGAGCATCTGAACAAAGCTCTTGATGGAATAAAGGGAAATGAGCATAAGGAGAAGGCATCTGAACTAACCTTCACTCCAATGGTTGTAGTGACTTATGATATGGAGAAAGAAGCTGATAAGCAAGCTGTTCAGATGCTAGCTGAGATAAAGAGGAAAGAAGCTCAGTACAATCTGGAAAGGGATCAAAGGCTCAAGGCTTCAGGACTGGAGAAATGTGATGAATTCTTCAAGAAGAAGTCTGAAGAAGTCAAGGAAGTGGCTGTTAAAGCTTCAGAAGCGGTTCTGAAAGCACCTAGTGCTACCACTTCAGAAGCTGGAACTAAAGTCAAGGTATGTCAGATTCCAGTCACCTCTACCCCCATCTCACCCTTTTCACCACAAGCAACTGAGCAAGAAGAAGACACTTCTGTCTTAGAAAATCTTGCTCTCCATTATTCTGGTGAATTACCACGTGTCAAACTCACCTCAGAGAAAGCCTCTGAAACAACTCTAGAAGCAGCTACTTCTGATAAAGTTGCTTCAGAAAGCCCCCATCAACAACCACCTGAACCACACAAACCCACATCACCCCCACAATCATCAGTAGCTACCATTGACTCCCAACTCAACAATCAACCATCAACTTCACCACAACAACCACCAACTGAAACTGAAACCCAACCAGAGCACATTGAACCCCAACCAACTCCATGGATATTGACAACTCTCAAGTCAATGTCCAAGACCTAACCTCTACCGCACACATTGCTTCTGACCAGCCTTCATCTTCAACCACACAAACACACATTACCATTCCAGTTCCTAACCCTGTTCAGGACCTTACTCACAATGATTCTGATCTTGAAACCCTTGAACAACCACCCACAAACATCCTGGAATTTGGATATATTAACGTTGAGCTTCTCACAATCCTAAGTCAAATGCATAATATGGTGGATCAAAGAAGGTCAATTGATCTCACCAGTGCATATGAAGATTCTTGGGCATCACTTCAGAACCGGGCAGCTGAGCTTATTGAAGACATAAAGGCTAAGTGCATCAGAGTCAAGCAAGCTTCAGTCAGAAGGCTTATGGAAAATCTGAATCAGAGTCTCAGAGTTAGAAATCCTACACTGCTCCTGGCAAACCAGCCCTTCTTCTTAGAAATGGACTACTTGACCAGAGAAGCAAGGTTGTGTAAGCTTCTGAAGAAACAGATGGCACAGCAGCAGCAAGAGGCTAGAGAAAGGGAACAGGCTCTTCTCCAAAGGCAACAATTTCTTGAAGAACAGTTGCAGAAGAAAATTGAAGAAATGGAGAAGATGAAGAAACAACAACAAACCAACCCTTAGTTGCACACCTTAGTGTTATCTTTTGTTTGTTGTTTGTTTTAAATTCTTAGTCCTTGCTTCTGAAACCATCTTGTTTTATTTCTCTATGCTTCTGAATGCTTAATGGTTCTGACTGCTTAGCTGCTTCTGATTTATGCCTGGATATTCTTGTTCATATACATTGCTCTGATTGACTTAGTTATTTTCCTATTATACTCTCTTCATGTTTGAGTTTTTCTCAAATCTTTTTGTCTTTTATGCTTATTTTTTTTCAATTTTTTTTGATAATGACAAAAGGGGGAGTATATGTGACAAGTATTTAAAGGCTCTGAGCCCCATTAATGGCATTTGAAATTTTTGAAAAACTTCTATCATTTTTTACCTTATTGGTATAAGCTATGAACGAAAGAATGAGTATCAAAATTCAAGTAAAATTAATTGAACCATTCTTCTTATCTATAAGTTAATTCTTTCAATGATTCATTTTTAAAGCTCTGATAATTTTATTGTGCGAAAAATGAATTTAATTAACCTGGATAGAACTTAGGAGGAGCTTACAAACCTCACCTTAAAGACTATCAGACTCAGGGGGAGTTTGAGCTTACAAACCTCAGATTCTGAGCTTACAAACCTCAGAACCCCAAAGTCAACTTGTTAATTAGATTAACAACAATTGATCAATTTTTAAATACTTCTGTTTGTCATCATCAAAAAGGGGGAGATTGTTGGAACAAAATGTGTTTAACAATGAACCTTAAAGAGTTTTGATGATAACAAGGTATTAAAAATTGTAAATTGGACTAGCTAATATTTGTTCAAGTGTACAGGACCATAATTAAAAAGTTACATCATCATTGGTTCTGAATGAGCAAATAAAGAGCAAAGGAAACAACAAAATTTGAAGCTTGGTCGCTCCTGAAGGCAACTTGCTACTGAAGAGAAAAAGCGCTCCTGAAGTTAAGTCGCTTCTGAAGTAAGAATAGTGCTCCTGAAGAATAGTGCTCCTGAAGACAAGAGGTCCAGAAGTCGTATCATCAGAAGTTGTATCATCAGAAGCTGTATCATCAGAAGCTGCATCATCAGAAGCTGCAGAAGCTGCCTCATCAGAAGCTATTTCACCAGAAGCTGAATATCAACTGGATTTGCAAAGATTCAAGAATTGAAGAATTATCACTGCAAAAGCTGTCTATTGGATTCGAAAACGCAACAAAGGATTAGTGGAATTTTGCAACGGTCATTTCAAAGGTGTTTGAAGGCATGTGCTTGCAATTTGGACGAAAGCGTTGACATTTGTACGAATTGTACAACCACGTTCTCCACTACTCTGTTTTGTGTCCACGCTACAAGACAAGAAAACAGCTCCAGAATACGGCTTCGCCTGCATAGATGTTCCTTTGGATAAGGAATGGATTTCAAATTAGTTCTTCATAGGACAACAACCAAATCAGGCAAAAGATCAAAGGTGAAAGATCAAGCTTCAACAACGACTCTTTGGTGTGCTGGCAATTTCACAACGTCTCTTTCACACCTCTATATAAAGGAGTGAAGACCTAGAGATTTGGTAATGCTGAACAACAGACTCTCAATATTTTTACAAGTGCCAAATCTCTGCTGAAATTGTTCTGCATTCACTTAGAATTTCTGTGTCTCAAAGTCATTTCTTAGAAATTCTTAAGTTCATTGAGTCTGTATCTGATTTGTATTGTGAGCACCTCTGATTGTATATCAAGTGTTCAACCTAAACAATTTTCTGTGTAATTTTGTTTAGTTAGGAAGTCTCTTGCAGTTGTGCTTGAGCAGGAAGTCTCTTGATTGTGTTCTTGAGCAAAGGAAGTCTCTAGCTTGTGTGCTTGAGCATAGGAAGTCTCTTGCTTGTGTGCTTGAGCAATTGTAATCAGATATTACTCTTAGTGAAATCTCCTTGGAAGTGCAAGGGGGACTGGACTACTTCCGGATTGTGGAAGGAACCAGTATAATTGCTTTGTGTCGTTCTTCTTCTCTCTCTCTGTTTTATTCCGCTGCATTTAGATTCTGATTATCACTTCAGAAGCTGTCTCACTTAGCTTCTGATCAGTGTGTTCAGGTTTTAGGAGAAACGAAGAATTTTTCAAAACACAATTCAACCCCCCCTTCTTGTGTTTTTCTCACCTTCAAACCGCATTTAATCCAAATGTGACAATTATATTGAGACGGAGGGAGTAGCTAATTGTTGATACAAGTACAATAGCTTATGTTGGAATTAGGTCTAAATAAAGATCAATTTAAACCCACAAGACGTTCATAAGAGAAATCAAGAGGGAAAGCTTAGACATTCCTTTAATGATATCTCACTATCCAGGTGTTTAGAATGAGTTTCCCAATCTATGAATCTCGTCCCAAACACACTCAACCCTTAGTTTTTAAGTTTTTTTTACATGTTTCATCTTTTAGTCTCAAAAAAATAAATGAAAAACTGTTTAAATATGCTCCAAAACACAAGACAGGTGCCTCGCGCCCTGCTGTGATAGGACATTGTGTGCCTCGCGCCCGAGTCCACCCACCTAGCAGCCCATGCTAGGCGCCTCGTAGTTGGGACATAATTGCATCAATTTTCGAGATTTTGCACAGTGAGATTTTAAGGCGCACACAACGATGTATCTCTTAAATTATCACCTCTTATTACATTAATATTTATTATTGTATGTAAATTCTAATTGATTTCTCCATAAAAAGAAACTCATTAGTAATGCAAAATTAATGATAGTTGGAGGTAAGTACGTTTACACATAGACACACACATAATTGGCTCATAATTATTACTTCCATTTTTTCTTCTTGTATATATAATATAACTGATCTCTTATACATGTATCATGTAATATGTCATGGATCGAAGTTTATATACACAAATAGGTGTATTACTTATTGCTTCCTCATTATTCAAACCATCTGCAGTGTCTTGATTATTGTCTCCTCATCATTCTGTTGGTCTGGTGATATCTTGTTGTCTGTTGAATGTTGTTTGGTCTTGTCACATTTAGACATTTCTGGTTTGAACTTGGCTAAATCTGATAATTCTTCAACACATTTCACAATGTCTTCCACACGAGCTACAATTTCAGTAAGCAATGAAACAACTGTGACCACTTGAATTAATTCTATTATTGGGATTTCAATTTTTGCATCACCACCTTCTTTTGCATTTTTTTGTGTGTTTGGATAAGATTTTAATAAATTCTGAAGCTCTAGGGCTGCATTATTCATCTCTATGACTAGAATATCAAGTTTGTTTGATTTTGTCATATTCTTTATTGTAGTTGCTAACTCTCTTAAGACATTTGCAGAGTTGTCACCTACTTTCATAGAGGTTCTGCTCATAATCTTCATGATGTCATCTGAGGTCTGCAACAAAATAATTCAATTAATCAATTTAATGTGCCTCAAGATTAAGTATATAGGTAAATATTAACATGTAAAATTAATAAATTTTTAGGACCAAAAAATAATAGTAATGACTTATAGATAATTAATTAATTAATTAAGGAAGTCATATATTACCTTGTTTTCTGAATTTATGCAACCAATAAGAGCATCAATGCAAGAAGCACATCTACGCATTGTAGCACCAATTTTAAGATATTGCTTCCATGGGTGACGAAAATTGAAACGCCCATGAGCAGGCTCCCATCTAGCTAAATTAGCCTGAAATCAACAAAATATTAATTTAGTCATGTTATATAAATTAGGGTTAAATATATTTTTTGTCCTTATAAATATCCGGTTATAAATTAATTTAAGGGTATATGGTAATTAAAATCTCTTGGAAGGTAATGTATACCAATGATTCTTCTGTTGCTTTGGAATTTAGCGCACACTTGTAACCCATCAAATTTTTGTTAGACTCACTTGCTGCTTGGGATTCAAAATACTGAGCTGCACAACCTGCACCACATATGTACCAATAATTATAAATTATAATTATAATCATAATCATATACATTTATTTACACTATTGTAAAGTAGTGCATGAGACTGTCTTGTGATCAATATATGCAAATATTTGATTAGTTTTTAGGGTTTGTCTAATATGTACAGTATTACACATGTTAAAGCAATTAAAAGTGGAAACCTTTTATTAAAAAACAACAATTATTTATTAAAATGATACATATTTAATATTAAATGCACAAGTCTTCGGTTTTTAAGCTGACCTTGCAAAGAGTTGGCGAGTTTGTCGAGGTTTCCCGTGACCAAAACATAGAGTTCTAGACCAGCCCAAACAGGGCGAACAGTCGTGCTAACGATTATGCACAATGAAGTTCCAATTATAATAGTGGAAATTCTTGTTCGTGCCAAATCAAACAATTCATCAATTCTATAACCGGATATTGAAACCAAACTGAAAGTGAGGATAAATATCATAGCACCATAATCAAAACGAGCCTTTATAGTTGGTATAAATCTTGAAAATGTGGTTGCTGAAGCTGAAAACATAGATCAAATAATGTAATCAGTTATCAATAATTGCCAAGATCGATAACTAGTGTGTATATGATGTAAATATATATATATATATATATATATGGGTTTTGCTAGAAGACACCTTTTGTGAAGGTGTCTTTTAGCAAGTTACTCTATGAGCATTTGCGAAAAGACACCAACTTACTTTTATGAAGGTGTCTTTTAGCAAAGTTATAACTAAAAAGTGAAAATCACACCTTGAGGTGTGACTTGCTAAAAGACACCACCAAAGGGTGGCTTGTAGCAAAACCCTATATATATATATATATATATATATATATATATATATATATATATATCTACGCATACACCAACCATGACACCGACACGTAAATACCAGAAATAACTATTAAATAAAATTGAAGTTATCATATGTGTAGTGTAGATAAGCTTGAAGAAAAATGAACCTGTACACTGTATATATGTATGTGTCGAGTACATTATAATAATAATACAAATAATATTTATATATAGTAAATATTTTACCTAGTAGAAAAAGTGAGGCTCCAACAATTACAGGTTCCCATTGATCTCCTGCTTTACTAGCAACCCAATGTACACCAAAAGCTAGAAGCCCGGCAAGTGTAGTTCCACATATTCTGTTTACACTTTTGTATATTGTAGCACCTGCAAATTAACATATAGTATATATAAATATCACAAGGTTTTAATATTTCAATTGTTTATATATGTGTGTGTGTGTAACGTACTAAAATTAGTAAAAAAAAATCGTCTCAAATTTTAACGTCTGCAAGGGTATTTTAGGAAGATTCACATTTTAACGAACTATGGTTAGCACTACGTACCCGCAGTGTACTCAAAGACTACAATCACGGTCATGACAGCCCACATAGCATTTCTTCCAACACCATCATATAAAGGTTTCAAGTAGTAGAAAAGTGACACAGCTGTAAGTGCTATTCCTACTTTCAAACAATGGATGAATTTTCTAGGGTCATTCACACCAATCTCCCAAGCTTTTTTCACAAATTTGCACAACTTGGAATAAAGACTTGTAATAAATGCCCACATGCTGCAAGAAATTCCAGCTCTCTTCCATGGACCATCTTCTACCTGGATTCTCCATTCTACCTTTTCATTAGTCATCTTTAATTGATACAATATATATGTTTTGTTTGTGAAAATTCCAGGTAGTTGTACTCTAAAATGTAGCTGGAACAATTAATGGCAAACACCTCACTCCAATGCTCTATGACTAACGTGTAGATTTACCTAAACTAGAGGAGTATCATTTGTATTTATAAAGAAATAATTTGGATGTACCGCATGTCTCAACATGAGGATATTATATTAATCAGGATTCAGGACAAAACAACCTATTTTTAATTCCAGTTTATTAGAGATAATAGAATGTGCTAACTTTTATTTAATTTCTATTCTTAGACTAAGATGATGCAAGAGCACAACTAAAGTGCTATATTTTTTAGTAGGTTCAAATTTTTGAGTAGGCTCATGTAGTACCCATTAAGAAAATACCATAAAAATGAAAGAAGAAGTATTAATTCTATCAAATTATTCTTATTAGAGATCGATGTGTGTTCATCATTATCGTTATGATAAATGCAAAGTGAAATATAATGACTTTCATCTTTGAAGTGATGTGCATAGTATTAATTACAAATATACAATTGGACAAAAGTATTCTCTCCATCTCTAATCCTGGCAGATCTGAAATCCTTGAGTGAGGGCGTTGAAATGTCTTAGAGTAAGGTACTTTAGTTAACAACAACCTCTTCTCCGGCGAATGAGGGTGTGGTGTACATGCATACTCCGACATTCAAGTCAGTAAATGTCGTGGGTGATAAGGTATTTAGAGTAAGGGTATATGCGTACTTGAGCTAATGTCTTGGAGTTAGTAGTTATAGTGTAGGTTTAAGGTTTTGGTTCTAGAACCCTCTCCTGGACAGTTGTCCTCAAAGGACAGTATTTTTTTTTTTTTTGAAGAAGCTAAATAGCCCACCCAAATTGGTACTAGAGAGAATCGAATCTGAGACCTTACGGAGGAGCACACTCCCAAGACCCAAGCCAATACCACCAGGCCAACCCAAGTGGGTTCTCAATTGTGAGCAAATTATGAGAAGATGACATTCGATCTGAAATGCCTTCAAGGTCATTGTTCCAAGAATTTTGCTCTCCACCCAGCACATTTTGCTCGCACCTGCAGCCATGCCAATTATGCCCTTGCGCAAGTTAACTCAAGCTGCGCAAGTTAACTCACTCTACGCAAGTTAACTCACGTAATGTTCCTGTTTTTGAACAAAACCCATCAGTCCGAACTCCAACCACCATTTTCTTTCCCTCCACCTTCAAAAACCCAAAAGGTGAGATTTTTTGGGTCTAAATCATCATCCCAAATCATTGCAAATCGTCAGGAAGCAAGTTTCTATGCTCATCAAGCATCAAATATCAGGTATTGTACCATCTAAACTCATCTCATTTTGCTGGTTTTCTTGCTTGGTTCGTCTGGTTTTCGTAGGGACTAGGGCATGGTACGCAAGTTAACTTGCGCAGGTTAACTTGCTGCGCGACTTAACTGGCGCAAGTGCATTAGTGCTGCGTGACTTAAGTCACGCCACTGTGCAGCCATGTTTTTTGAATTTTTTGCGCCACTTTTGTTCTTGGTTAGCTTGTTCCGCAAGTAATTTATTTATTCTTCCTTTGTAATTTTTTTTATTCAATAGATATTTAGGGAGATGGTTGACAACGTCGCAGATGATGGCGTTGAACCGAAACCGGCCAAAAAAGAAGGTTCCGGTGAAGGTTCCGGCGATGTCAAACCAAGCTTTAATTTCAAACCATTTAAAGTCCAAATTCCAATTCAAGCTCGAATTGGTAAAATTCAAGAACCTAAACCGGTACCTACCGGTGTTATTTGTGAAGCTCGTGACACCGCCTCATTTTTTACAATAAATGCAAGATGGAGAGAACGAGAAGAGTTACTTACTTGGGTTCGCAAACAAGGGGTGAAGGCCGGATTTGGTGTTTGTATAGATAAATCCGTTATAAAAAGGTTGTACTTGACGATGCAATGTGAAAGGAGTGGGGTATACAAGCCACCTAAGACAAGGAAGAAACCGAACCTTGAAGGGTCATTACCGGCGAATTTATGTAATTTGGACCGTTTGGATCGTTATGTGTGATTATGTGATTATGAAGAAAAAAAACGATGTTTTGGTGTAATTTTGATGCACCAAGTCGTATTATCCAATAATATTGTTAAACTGGCGTAAGTAGGTTCAATTACGAGCATATTAGGGTTTGGACCCAAACTGCATTCAATGCACATCAGTACAGCATTTAATGTTGTACTGATATATCAGTAGTGCGTGAGTTAACTCGCGCAAGTGTAATACTATGTGTGAGTTGACTCACGTAGTGCTTTATTTCATACATGCCTATGCGTGAGTTAACTCACGTAGTGCTTTATATCATAAATGACTATGCGTTAGTTAACATGCGCATAGTTTTACACTTGCGCATCTTAAGTCACGCAACGTTACTTAACTAACGCATAGTATTACACTTGCGTTAGTTAACATGCGCAAGGGCAAAATTGGCATGGCTGCAGGGTGCGAGCAAAACGTGCTGGGTGGAGAGCAAAATTCTTGTTCCAATGTGGTACTGAGAAAGGTCCATGTCATGACCCATATGGGCCTTGTAGGAGGGGTATCCGAAACCTATCGAGGGTATAGGGCATAGGCCCAGACTGGAACAATATCATATTATGTTTCTTGTTTGAAATATTTATTCACTTCATGTTTTTTGTGATTTTATTAAAGAAGGTAAGACTTCAGCCGACACTAATTTTTAGAGAGATACTCCATCTTATCTCTAACTATTTTTTTTTTAGGAAATCCTATCTCTAACTTCTCTCATTCTTTTTCCTCATCCATCATAGACGACCATTTTAAGCATCTTTTATATATAGAGAGGCATGTTTACTAACGTAAAAAAAATAAAATATACAAAATTGTATATTATCTTTCTTAAAAAAATGTATCTTATCTAAAAGGATATTTTAACAAAAAATAAATGAAAATACAATCAATGATATAACTGTAATAATATTAATAATACTTCTCTAAAAGTTTTGGTTTTATACAAAAAAAGATCAAATATCATCTAATTAAAAGGCTATATTTGTAAAAATTATAAAAATATTTATTGACAAAGCTACAAAAAATATAATAAATTGTTGTTTGTGACTCAAAATCTTGTTGGATTTTTTTTTTAAAAGAAAGTTGACGACGTTACTTGTTTATCAAGAAAGCATAAATATAAGGCTTTTTTTTTTTTTTTGCTTGGAAAGGCATATGGGTTGCATAAATATAAATATAAGGGGGAGCCTTGTCACAACGGTAAAATTGTTGTCATGTTACTGAAAGGTCGCATGTTGAAGTCTTGGAAACAACCTCTTGTGTAAAAAACAGGGTATATGGTTATGTACAATACACCAAATGGTGGGACCCCTTCTTGAACCCTTTTTAAAGGCATATGGGTTGGAAGGCTATTTTTTGAAGGGCAAGACACACAAGGAGGTTGCTTCACTTGTTTACCTACTTGCTTGACAATTAGTAGTCCACAAGTTTGTTGCTTGGAGTGCAAGATAAGGTGAGTGACACCTATATATACAAGGCTTTGGTTTCCAATTTTAATAAGAGCATCAAAATAGGTGACTCTTGGGTAAGGATTGGTGTCATTTGGGGAGGGATATGGGATGGAAACACATGGGAAACACATGAGAGTTGAGATTGAGACAAACTAGGATTCACTAAAAGATGAGATCTTTAGAAAATCAAAGGCTAGTAGAGAAATCATTGAGTCTCTTGCTCACAAGAAAAGATTCGAGAAAAGGGTAGAAATTAGGGTTTTCTCTTAGAGAGCTAGTTAAAAGATAATTTTGCGCACACAACTGTAGCGCGTGTCAAAGTCCTGATGCTTCACCAACATCCACCGAGCATGAAGGGACAAACCAAGTGGTTTTTGCAAGTACTAACACCTGTCGGCATCTCGAATGCATATGTCAATACCAACCTTATTATGAGAAGAAGAGAAAGAAGCATCGACATTACATTTAAATCTACATAGGGCGGGTTTCTGCCATTGTACGGTGTTTGTATTGCTCGGACCTAGTGAAACATTTGTAGATGGTATATATGTGGTTCTTCTCATCTCTTGCGCAAGCTTTCGGTTTTCTAACATACGAGTACAAATATTTATCATTGATAAATATATACTACATGACATTAAAATTTGTACCTGCAAATATAAACATATAAAATTTGCAACGAACGCGGTGTAATTATTTAACGGCTTTTTGCATATAAAATAATTAATTATTTTATAGAAATACTATATTAATGTTGTTACTTTAAAAATACTCATGAGTACTCAAAATTTATAATATCAACTTTATCATAACTGGAAATAAAAATTTGTTTCTGCATATATAACACACAAAATCCGCAAGATGCACAATGAAAATATTTAATGGATTTTGACATATAAAATAAACTTTATAGAAATACCATCATTACTATTGGTATTTTGAAATGCTAATGAGTTTTCTCCATTTTATAATATCAATCAATTACAAATGAACGGACATGTGCAAATGCATGAATCTTTTACTACTAGTTTGTATCGAGAGAATACTAAAAAGAAGATATTTTTTTCTGTCAAAAAAAAAAAAGAAGTTATTTTTATTTTGAGGGAATACCAAAAAAGATATACATATTTATTAAATTTGATTAAATTTTTCCTTTAGTTTATGACCTAATTAAAACCACAGATTTGGTATCGTAAAAAAGACGAGTTAATTAATAACAACTTAATTATAGAATCTGATATAGGAGCATGCATGGTGGTGAGTTGGATGGAGCACCATGGCTAGCATTGCTTGCCTGTTGTAACGCACACACAGTCTTCACCTGATTCTTAGTGGTCAGATACTCTCCTGATCTGCTATCTCTCTACTATACAAAAATATAAAATAGGATCCAAAAGGAATCACAGACATTAGAGGAATGAATTAGGTCATGAATAGAACCTTATAATATTTTAATTTTTTTCAACATTTTGATAACAAATGAGTGCCGTGAAATTTAATATAAGGACGTACTCAATATTGGTCTCTTCTGATAACATTTAGAAAAAGAGCCCTTATCTTGCGCACTATACATACATATATTCTTCAAAAAGCCAATCCATAGGTTAGTATAGTAGAAAGTTGCTTTTCTTTATATATGTCCTAACTCAAATCTAGCATTTAAAATTGCTTGTTGCAACAACATCACTTAATTATCCTACTTTGTTAAACCATTCGTACATATCACGCGTCCGGACCCAATTTACGTACGTGTGGATGACTCATGTTAAATTCTTTTGAAACTGTGGAAATAGGGAAGATATGCTTAGCTAGCAAATAAGAAGATTGCTCTTTAGGCGCACTCTAATTCCTCTAATTTGCAACTATTGTTAGTTGAGTGGTAGTTAAGTGTCGTTCGTCTATCTAAATAATGTTAAATGATACTTCTTAGTTTTTCAGAAGTATCATTTGACATTATTTAGATTGATGCAATCACTTTTCAAATCTGTTTAACTAATTTAAAAAGTGTTATAAACGATTGTTAACTGTTGTTGAGATATTTTTACCATTTTGGGTGCTTGAGAGCAAACCATGTGTGCCTAAATAAACAATTTTCAAGATGTAATTAGAATTTTGTGCAATGAGCACAAACTTGTATTCACGAAGTCAGGACAACGTGAACAATCCCGATCTTAACCCGACAATTAAAAAACACGCAGATTTAATTTTTTTTACTTTATAATTTAAAATACCTAGATTGTGCGATCAAGATGATCCCCATGCCTGATCAGGTGAATGTGTGTTCCTACAAACTATAGGAAATTCGAGTCTAGGGACTATGCATTTTAAAAAATAATCAAAATAACTCTTAACATTTTTATTGTTTCAAAAACTGCAAGACAATTGTTCACTTTAAGAGCTATTTCCTCTTTATTAACAAGTAAAACTAACGTTTAGGGTAAAATTCTAGCCGCTAGACTATTTTAAATGTGACCTCAACTACAATTGTGACGCCGTTATGGAGATTTTTGCAATCCTTGTATTATTGTCTCAATTGCAATTGCGGATCATAATTTAAAACTACCATGAAGAATAGTGATATATTGCAGTCAAATCAAGCTGTTTTTTTTTTTATATAGAAAGAAACAAATCAAGGTGCTAGAAAAATAGTCTAATATATAGTTTAAGTTCCCAAGTCAATTGAAAAGGAAAAACATGTATAGTATTAACCCACTGAATTAGGTCATGAATAGGACCTTTTGTTATTATTTTACAAAAACTTTGGACCTTTGAAGATAAATGAAGGATCAGAATTTAAAAGAGATTCTGTGTTGTCAACTGTAGAGAAGAGCTATAGGATTTTTTTTTAAAAGGAAGCCAAATTATAGCCAAGTTAAAGATATTTTTAATTTTATAAATTAAAAAGTTGAGAAATTTTAGTGGGGAAGAAAAAGGAGGGCCAAGTTAAAGATTTATAGCTTTTTATAACTTGGCCACGCCCCTGCTTATTGTAGAGCACTTATTTAGCTACTACTTCTACCAATTCAATTACAACTTTATTGAAAAGTGAAACCAACTATCATAAGTACTTTTCACTCCTTTCTTTGGTCACCAAGTTTATTTTTTAAATTTTAGTAGCAACAACAAAAAAAAAAATGCAGCAGCCTATTTTATTTCACTATTTTATTTTCACAATGAATGTGTCTCAATTTGTTAGGATTCGTCATCATTGAATATTCTCTAGTAATAAAATATTTGAAACACTATACCATATCTCTAATTATACAATCTTATGTCACAAAATGCTACTTCTTATGTAGGTGAAGTATTGAAAATCTACCTAACTATAACCTAATAATTGTTGGAAATTAACTTGGGTGCATGCTGATGAAATTAATTATATTTAGCACTTGAGAATTGAGATAACAAAGCGATTAATTTATTTGTCATATCCTCATGGACACATAGAAATTTAACAATAAATTCTTGAATATGTAAAAGCTTCTTCACTCAATTATCATTCATTGCTAAGTGTATCCTAATCTACCATCTTTGTACAAACATATCATGTTTCTTTCTAGGACCTGTAGAAATGTGATGATAACACTCTTTTTTTCCAGATATATTAAACTTCCAAACATTATGTGCTTAATGTAGTTCTGAGATCACTTAAGCGCCTCTTAATCGCCACGGTTAAGCAATGTTGGGATTAATTAACAACATTGCAATGCTTATTAGAAGAATCGATTGCGGCGGTGTTTGGTTGTTGAAGAAGATTGATAAGTGACCAAAACACATCTATCCTTGTCACATGTCTATTCGCCTGCTGTACAATATATTAGACGTAAAAGTTAGTTACGTTAGTTAGTTAGTTAGTTACATCTAATACAATATGTAAACCAACATTTTTATCTTAAGTAGAAAAATGTTAAAGTAAAAATTGAAATCACTTATATGCCACCATTTATTTGTTTTATTTTAGATATTTCAATGAAATATTCGATATTTACCTCAACAATAAAGTGTGCCCATAGTTTCTTCTTCCTTGTTTCCATTTTTGCTTTCAAGATATTCAGCCCGAAACCTCGAATTATGTCGACTATCTCAAGGAAGAAACCTTGATCTTCACAAAGAATCTGCAGCAGAACAATGCAAATGAGTTCACATAGCATATACTGTAAAATTTTCAAACCATATACATCATTCTTATTCGGTTTCTTACCTCAATAAGCATTTGGCCAGGTAATTTCATGTCCTCAACTATAATTGGACATACCATTGTTTGGTTTGTTACTTCAAATGCCCATGTAGCACCATGGTTTTTGTTATCTACCACATTGTTGTCTTTTGGAACCACTTCATTTGCTTGGTCAATAAGCTAAGCAAACAAAAAAAAGTCCAAAATTATTTCTGATAGTGACTAATGAAGATTAAGCATGTGAATTTAGTTAAAAAAAATGTACGAAATTAGTTTAGTTAGTTTACCTTTGGCTCATTAGGATCTTGTAGTATGTCTGCATATTTGATGACACCGCGTAAGAAAAGCATGTATCTGATGGTGCGGTCTAACAAAGAATCGATGCTACACTGTGAATCCAGGAAAACATTTGTCAGCATGTTATATCAAAGAAAATTGTAGCTCATATCATGAATGATAGTTTGTCACATATAACAAAGGTTGAATGAAGAAATTTTTTGGAAGAAGGAAATTTAGAATCACATGTAGATGAAATATTATAAGTCAGTTGAGGTTTCATTTACCTTTCCACCATGAGGGATGATGCCTCTCAACTCTTTAATACAGTCTTGAATCTGCTGCCGATCTTTTGGTCGTGGCTTAGTGCTCTCCCCCGGCTTAGCCTTCTTCTTGTTGGACCTTGCAGGCTCGTCCAATTTTTTAGGGTGTACCGGAACGGCCCTCTTAAGATTGATGCTATTTCTATCATTAACCAACATACCTACTTGTAATTTTGGGAATGTATCTTTCCTAGTTAAAACACTATTGGACTTGTCCAAGTCAGAAACAGAATGCATCAAGTTTGGTCTAGTTTCAGTTCCATCAAGGTTTGCAAAATGTACTTGATTTCTATTCAGAGGTGGAAACTCTACCATCTGGTTTTTATTTGATGATAACAGCTCATTTTCAAAATTAGAACTATTAAAAGGATTGTTGTAAATTGCTTCACCTCTCAAAAGCTCTTCAATTCCTAACTCTGAGAATAACCTTTTCCGAGTATTATCGGTTGGTGTACCGGTATTCAACTCTGATATGCATTCAGAAAAGCCGGTATTATCAGTAGCAGCACTCACCATTGGTGTAAGTAAATTCCCCCACCATTCACTGCCTTGATCGCATCCTAGATCAAATTCTGTGCTATCCAAGAAATCATTCTCTGAATTATGTACTACTACAGATGTTTCTATCTCAGCTAGGCCAAGATCAGTGCAAGTAGGATTAAACTCTACTGATTCAGAAAGGGTATTATCCAACTGAATCATTGCTCTGCAGATACTAGTATCCTCTGGTGAAGGAGAAAACCATTGGCAAAGATCATCCATGGAACTGAACTTCAAAAATTCTTCGGACATATCAACCAGCTCTAAGCTATTAGAGATTCCATGTAGTAGCGTGTTTGAACTTGATGGAAAATCAACTTCAATCACAACATCAGAATGAGAAGCATGTTTGTCTTGAAATGAAACTCTATCCATATTTTGCAATGAGGTCAATTCTGAATCTTGAACTATGCTGCCAACATATGTTGAAACATCTGCAACTTCTTCTGAAATTATTTCAGATACAAATTGCTGCTCCAATGAATCAAAACAAGATTTTTCACCAAAAAGAGGAGTATTTTTGGAAATCAAGTTGTTCATAGAAGAGTTAGGCTCCAATAAAGCTTCTATGGTATCTTTGAATTGGTCACTAAAAGATGAAGAATCAAATTCTACTGAAGTTATTCTTTCTTCACACGAAGCAAAAACTTCTCTCAGATCTTCATGGTTTTCTTCATGAGCATATTTGAGATTCCAATTGCATGAATTTTCAGAGGAAATGGAAGCTAGCAACCCATTGAGATCATCATTTGTAAAATCCATCGATAAAACTTCGTTTCCCGACTCGTCTATCATGTCAATACCGTTTATCTCCTTGAGCAAACTTTGTGTTCGATCCAAAAAATCTGTTGTCTCCAAAATCTGCAGCAGTGAAAGTATTATGATCTATTAGTACTATACATTTCACTAGAGAAATAGTATTTTTAACCGATTGAATAATCTAGGTGAAGCAAGCTTGTTAACTAGCATAAAAAAGATAATGAAATAGCTAATGAAAATGATATTCCCTAAGAATATTTCTGCATGCAACTCATGACAGAATAATCATAGTGTTTTATTATTTTATATATCCTGATTCTCTATATTATGCAAAAATACTTTTCTAGATTAAACATGATATAGATTTATACTTTCTACTTTCAAACTCTTCAGATATAGGACTGCAACTTTACACAAGATTCAAACCTTATTGTCAGTCAGGTTAATTACTTAGGTCAAGCTTCAATACTGTAAAGAGTTATAGGGACAATTTGGATTGGCTTATTTGAGTTTACGTACTGACATGAGCACTTGTTAGCTGGTAGTAAGAGCTTATTATAGCTTATATGAGAGTAGTTCGACTTAATTTATCTTTTGTTATCAAAATAGTTTATACATAAAACACTTATATGGTAAACGCTTATACTATAAGCTCTTAAGTTGTTTATCCAAACATGGCTTAATCTGAATTACAGAATTATGATTTATGAGGCTAGCAAGGTTCAAAAGCTTAAATAAATTATACAAAGTAAGATATAACATTCTCTCTAACTGAATTCTGAAACACTGATCAGTTCCAAATTGATTTGCATCATGTCATAGAGTCAAGTTATTTCGCCGTACTAACCATATTTCTGGATCCAAACTGTACCACTCCACATGCATTGACAGGTATGGCCACAATTGTCTACAAATCAGAATTGTACATCAATATAAATTGCCAACAGTTTTGAACAAGAAAGATAATCAAATAATCATACTTAATGTGGTATCAGGACACTTATTAAGTTATTATTACAATTGATTTGGTGACTTTAAACAAAATAATTACATGTAAGCAAAATTATGGAATACATTTTCCTTGTTGATGAATTTTAGTACCTTAATTATCCCAGAGGAGAATTGTTGATACAATCCAGAATCATCCTGAAGAAAGAAAGGAAATTCTCAAGTTAAAACAAGAGAAAAATGGAATCTGAAATTATAACAGTTGAAATTGAAAACTATACCTCATAACTAACTGAATGCAACCAACTATGCTTGCCTGTGAAAGCAGCTTCACCAACAATTCTAGATAAAATAATATCAAAACTGCATTAGCCTTTGTTTTTTCATTAATGATTAAGTACATTTAGAGGAGGAAATGCATTTGAAAAAACCTAACTTTATCAAATTAATTTTTGTGAAAATTAGAGGTTTTTAGAAACATGAAACTAAAGAGTAAATTAGTGAACAATGGTCCGAGTGAAAATAGACTTAGATCTCTTAAGCAATGTCTCAGATACGAGTCTTGAAGACAGAAAAAATATGGTTAGAAGAAGAGACTCCGCTAATGGTGACCAGTCAGATTCTCCGATGGAAATTAGTACAAAGCTACTTCACACCAATTATATATATATAGTTACAAAAATTAATATAACATATTACCCTTCACCCAGCAAATGCACTTGTGGAACTAGTTTTGTAATCTCTTCTCCCAATTGCTCTTCATAGTATGTTTCTTCCACATTCAACAACCTATAAGAACAGAAAATTCAAACATGCAAGTAATCTAAGGTAAGAAAAATCAAATCATAGTGAAATGTGAAAAAATGTATATAATAAAAGAAAAACTTACATAGGATTCCTTTGATGAAAGCGCCAGAAAATGGCATAAGACCAACCATCACCATAAGCACAAAGAGTCTTAAGCTTATTCCTTAAACTAAGAGGCATTGCCATTGTCATTTCCATTTGAAACTAACTATATGGTTATTTCCTTATTTATGTATCTAACTATACATGAAGATGATTAATAGGTGAAAAGTGAAGTGTAAAAACATAACACAACAAAGTGGGTGTCAAAGGAATAAAAAGGGAAAGAAAAACACTGGACAAAAATGTTGTCAGGTTTGTCTTGTCTAGTTTTCACTTCCAATCAAATCTAAATGCACATTTAGTGATTCATTTATTTAATACTTATAAGTACAGTACACTGTTGATAGGTCTTTGTTTAGGGACAGAAAAACAAACATTCAATTCTAGAGTACTATTCCATTCCCTATAGCTTCCAATTTCCAACACAATTTACAGTATAAACTTCCCTACCATTGGTCCCACTCACCACCTATAAACATTTGGGAACATCACTTTTGCTCTTTATTATGTCATCTGCCTATAATTGTTCATAATTTCAAAATATTCTCATTCATTGCAAACAACAAAAAAAGATTTGTTTAATCTTTTCAAATATACCAATATTAATTAGATTATATGAAATTATATCAATGTACTTGCAAAGATAAGGGAGTTTTTGTTCTTACCGAATATTTTTATCAAATTACAACATTAGGTATGTACATATGCCTCCTTTCAATAAAAAAAACATTAGGTATATGCCCACAAAATACAAATACACTAGTATGTTTTTTTTTTTGGTACAAACAAATATACTAGTATTAACCAAGAAAATACTAATACTAGTAGCAACCAATTATTTATTTTTTTGCCGAACATAATTAATTTCTTAAAGAACAATGAAAAAGTTTAATATTTTTTTTGGTACAATAAAAAGGAATGATTAAATATAGAGAAAATTGTGGTCAAATATTTTTTTTTTGTTATCAAGCAATACGCATGCATGGTACAATTGAAAGATTAGATAAGAAATATTTTGTTATTTAATGTGCTCGTGATTATATCATAATTCATAACAATTTTGGGAATAATTTTAATTTATGATCATTGAGTTTGAGCATCTTGTCTTCATATCATAAAAAATTGTGCATCTTTAACACCAAAAAATAAATAAAAATTGTGCAAAATAGTTCATCATTGAAGTTGGAACAAAATAGGTCATGATTGTGCACTGTAAATTTGAACCAATTTATTTGATATTAAATTGTATATTTGATCCTTAACAATTTGGGTAAGGTTTTGGTAAGAGTGTGTGGTGTCTCTCTCTTATCGGGTTCTAGACGTTTAGTTCATTGTCCCTCACAGCGCTCCCCAGACTCCCCAACAAACTGGTATCAGAGTCCTGATTAGGCTTGATGGGGAGTGGGAGCGGGATCCTAGTTTGGATCACACTAGTGATGTGAGTGAGTCACACTTGAGGGGGAGATTGTTGGAAATCATGTGTCAGTGATTATATCCCACGTCGACTAAAAATGGAGGAAATGTTGGATATATATAAGATAGGAGACTCATAAACCCATTACCTAAGGTTTTAAATATAGATGCGGTGTGTAAGTCTCTTAGGGGTCCTAAACGTTTAGCCAAGTGCCGTTTTCAGGACTCCATATTTGAAGTTGGAACATAATATGTCTTGTCTTGTCCTACAAGCAGACCGATTAGGTTGACATGTCAGATATAATTTGATTTTTATTCAACTGGGTTTTTAATTAATTTTTTTTTTTAAGACAAATGAAGATAAAGATTAGATTGAGTCCAGTTTGCTTGAGGATATAGAAGAAGAACATCATACACCTCACGGACTTATGACGCAAATTATCACACACTATGAGCTATTTTAAGATGGAAAACATAAATAACTAATTCTCTTAATGTTAGGAAAGTTAGTTATGATCATGGAACATGATAGGTAGGTTAATGTGATCCATCACTAAACTAGTATAAGTAGTTGTAAGCTTTGTTTTTTTACTTATACGTAACTAGTTGTAAGCTATGTTATTGGTTCGTTCTGTGAAAATTCTATGTGATTAACACGATGTTTTCTCTCACTCTCTCTTGTTTTCGCTAGTTTTCTATCATTCTTTGATTCTCTCAACAATTTTCTTTTGAATTTTGGGACTATTTTCTGCATAGCAATCCTTTAATACATCCCACTTTATTCCATTTTGCCACCGCATAAAAGCCTCCCACAAAGCCTGTAGAAAATAAATGGGAAATGTTAACTTGTGTCCTTGGGACACAAATTTAGAAACTAAACATAAAAATATTTTTTTGTAAATTGTGCATTCAATATATTAAAAGATTGAAATTTTATCTTTTCAATACAAAAGTTACTTTTTAATTTCATTTTTAGTTTCTTACCTTGTACCCTTAGGACATAAGTTAACATGACCTAAAATAAATTACTCCCTCCGTCCCTTAATGTAACCTCTCTTTGCCTTTTTCACATTTCTTAAGAAAAGTTGTCAGTGTAATTATTATGTCTGTTTTGTGTGTTAATATTACCACATTGTCCTTTGTTTGTATATGTATTAAATTTGACTTTTTAAATTTCAAGATAAGTTAGTAGTATTAATTAGGGGTATGTTTAGGAAAATAATAATAAATGCATCTAGTAATTTGAAAAGAGGTTTAGATTTAGGGACAAAAATAAAGTCAAATGGGTGGTTACATATAGGGACGGAGGGAGTAATAGAGTTGCACTAAATTCGAATTAAGGAGAAGCCTCGGGCATTGGTATGAAAGGTTGCAGAATTCAACGGCCCAATGATTCTCAATCAATGACAACTAGCGAATGAGCAAAAAGCAACACAATAGTTCTAAAAAGACTGGGAAATGATTAGAGCATTTTTAGTTTAGGAAATGTTAACGAAATTACCTAGTACAAGAGTAAAACATTACCTACCTTAAACAAAATTAACTAAATTACATACAAGAGTAAAATATGCTATATGTGTGTAAAAAAGTAGGGAGGAAGGTTTTAAATAACGGTCGTAGTCAAGGTCACGGTCGCATATAGGATTTTGCGATTTCGGTTGTTACGGATGTTGCGTTATGGATTGTGGTTGTCGCCGTATGAATTAATCACAACATTGCACAACTCTTAAATAATGATAATAACGTAAATAACTTAAACTAGAGATAGATATGGAGTTCTAAACTCGAAAGAGATAACATTACGTAATTTATAATCAAATATGTACTAAAAATATGATTTTGCGGCTGTAAAGGTGTATCGTCGCGGCTGTAACAGCGTTTCGCCGTGATTTTTGTTCACTTTGCAAAAACAGTGAAAACGGTAACGTCGATTACCTTAGCTTTTTGCCACCACCTTTTTCTCGGTAACGGGCCGTTTTTTATGGCTTGTAGGGAGTATGTGCTTATATTTAGGGGTTGATGGAGTATAAATCAGTAGTATAGATGACATGGCATTTTGCATCCAACGTAAGGCCTTTCATAGTTCGTACTAATGAATTGAAGGAACTGTGAGGATCTGGTCAATCCATCCAATTGATTGATAACATGTAAAATTCAAATGCAACTTAGCTAGTAGTATATTCTAATCTTTAGTGGCTTTTACATCTTTTGTGGTAATGTTTTGCCCTAAAAGTACAAGGGCAGTGGATCCTTTTTTGAAATAAGACAGAAACTATAATGAGTTATAATCGTGTTATGTTTTCTTTTTACGTACCAAATTAGGTGGCACATCTGATTGTGTCTTTCTTTGGCCTAATTTAGATATGTGTTTAGGCTTAGAATTAATTACAAGAATATAATATTATAAACTTTTACCTATAATAGTTTTTTTTTTTTTTACCTATAATAGTTCTTTTGCATATATTTGACGTTTGCCTGATTTCAGAATGAAATCCCAGTTCAAAATGCAATCCACAGTCTAAACAAACTTATCTCATATTATTAATAATAGCAAAAAAACAATATGCTTTGTTATTATAAACTAATCAAAAGTTTTTTATTATAAATTAATCAACAATTGGAGGTAGTCTTACTTGAAAATATATATAAATGAAATATGTTTGAGCACAGTCACATAAAATGAGAAAGAATTTAGTCGAATCATTCGATTATTTTTTCTTTAAATTTTTTTTATTCATGTGTTTATGTCTAATCACTTTTTATTTGTATTTGTGACTATAAAAACATTTCTCCAACTATTGATTAATTAGTTTGTTTTTAATTATAGACGAAGACCAAGGTTTGTCATATGTCCATTGGAGATGGAATTTGATTGTGTCTCTTTTAACTATATTTATTTTTCATTAGTTTATGATGCTTTTCTTTTCTTGGAACAAAACTTTGAATTGAAAAACTTGGGTAGTATTTAGGTGATATATAATTGGTGATATTTGTGACATTGATCTATCACAATCTTTGTTAAAAAGAAAGAAAAAAATCAATTGTAACATTTTGGTTGGTTAATATCAGCAATATCACCAATTTTAGATCACCTAAATGTTACTGAAAAATTTCTACTAATAAAAATCCGAGTGGAACAAAGAAAAGGTGAAGGAATCTTCCACTTTTACTGAGGTAAGAGCTAAAGCTGATAGTTACAGTTATAGGCCCACCATACCACACATTTGCTTCACGACACAAAACACAGTCTTTAGTGACCTATGCAACCATAATGTTGTCTATGAAAGTGAGACACCACTTTCCCCATGCTGTGCGCACCGCAATCTCAAACTTGTGTTAGTTTAGTTTATGGGCCTAGTTTATGCTGTCCATTGCGATTATATCTTATTTAGTGTATGTTTGGTTATACGGTGGCAAAAATTAAACTAATGACGAAAAGTTATAACAATGTCACACCCATAAATACCAGAATTGATTCTGGTTGCTGTGGAAGCTCCAAATATGAGCTTCAGCCGGACTCAATTCTATAGAGCAGAGCACTTTATATTTTTTTTCAACCAAACACTAAATTTAGAGTAGTAAATCATGTTCATAGCGTTTTGGCGTGCGTTAGGTCATTCAAACGATTAATCTCTATAGTTCACAGTTGCACGTAGATGATAATTAATTATACAAGAAAAACTTGTGCTAGTTTGTTTTACACAAAGAAGTTTTTTTTTTTTTTTTTTTATTTCTACTTTTTCTAATAATATAAAACCATCTTTAACCTTTCACACATATTAATGATTTATTCTTTCAAAAAAGATGATTTACTTTTTTTACGAAAAAATACTTCTATTAAATATATTCACTTCGTCTTTATTATAAAACCTTTTAAAAGATGTTGTGGTGGGACCAAAGAAGGTACGATCTTATTTCTTTATCATAGATGGAAAACCCTCATATTCTGTCTTTCTAGACAAATATCGGATAAATACCAGTGAATGCATACCTTCTAGACTTTACCAAAGACCCATGTTCTGGGATGGCGATAGAGTTTAAATTGTAAAGGTTGATAAAAATCCTTTTTAGCAAGAGGTTAAAATGTTTGAAGTATATTATTTTGTCATTGGAGAAGTATACTTATTTATAGTTTAGATACAACAGTTATTTAATGAATCTGAAAAGTAATAATTGATTATAAATATATGTGGGAGCAAGTAACTTACTACAATCTTACATACACATAATTGGATTGGCAAGACTAAATCTAATCAAAGCAGTCAAAAAAAACAATAACATTGGTAATCATATATTCTTCTCCAATGTCTCTCTAAAAATAAAAATTGATTATGGTTTTTGTTATCATTATGCTTGTATTTCGAGAATAAATTGAGAAATCACTTTTTACAAAGTCAACTCAATAACTTTTTATGATTTTTTTGTTGAATAATAACTTTTTATGATTTGTCAAGTCACCTTTTTCTTGCTGTAATTCATTGTACTTTTTATTCATCAGTTTTTTTTAATAACTTATTAATCAGCTAAATTTTTTAAAAAGATTAAAAAAGTAACAAATAAACAAAAGAATAGGAGTAGGAAATAAGAGGGAAAAAAAGTAATAAATAAGTTTATCAGTCTAATTTTTCAAAAAAAAAAAATAATTATTAGTCTAATTGTACAAAAACAAAAGTTAAATGTATATTTTATCTCTACAAAATGCACACTTTCTAAGTTTAGTCTTTATTTTCTTTAAAAAAAAGTTTAGTCTTTATTTAATTTTAATAGTCTTTTTAGTGTTACAAAATCATGAACGTATTTTAGTCCTTGCTATTAAACATCATGCATTTTTAATGATTTTTTTAAACATGATTATAACATTGTAAAAAGTTCTTCTGTCAAAAGTGAGTTCAAAATTGAATTTTGTTACTTTTATTTTAAACTTTTGACATTTGAAAAATCTGTATTTAATTCATTTCATGTTAAAAATTATAAATTTTAAAAAATATACTTTTTATAACGTTATAAACATGCTTGCAAAAAACATTAAAAAATTTAAGAGTTTAAGATTAATTAAACAAATTTAATTTAACGGGAATTAAAACCGTGTAGGGTAACTTTTTAAGGACTAAAAAATTATTAAAATGAACTAAAGACTAAACTTAGAACCTTCTCTCAAAAAAAACTAAACTTAGAACTTATGAGGGAAGCTTCTATAAAAAATGGTGGCTGTTTCGTGGAAGCTTCTTAGGGACCGTATTCCTACAAGAAGAAATATATCAAGGCGTAATCATATTGATCCGGAACCTTCTTTGAATTGTGTTTCTTGAATTGTCGATTAATTGACGAGATTTGGACTTCTTCAAAAAAAAAAAAAAAAAAAATTGACGAGATTTGGAGAAATATTGTGTGTTGGCTTGGTTTTAATTTCATCACCCCTCATATTTACCAATCTTGAATGTTTGGAGTGGGGAGGCGAGAGAAAGAAGATGTGTAAATGCTTTTGGATGCGGCAATTTGGAAAGCATGAAATGATAAAGTTTTAAATGTTGTTGTAGCTGGTTAGGGTGTCGATAGTGGTAATTTTTTGGGTTGAGTATTGAGCCCTTTAGGCCCAGTTGTAATGTAATTTGGGCTGGGTCAGATTTTAGACCCACTTGGAGTTTTTAGGATATCCAGGACAGGTGGGAAGTAGTTAGAAGTTGACTATTACTTTTCCCACCCTATGTCTTTCCTCGCGCGCCCTATTTTTTTTTTCAATTTTACCCCTGGTCTGGATTTCGTTTGCCGGATTACATTGTTAGAATTTTGCAGATGTTTCCGGATTTTACAATCCGGAATAATGTTTTACCAGAACTTTTGCAATTTTAAGTTTTACAATTTGTAAAATAAAATGCGAATAAAATAAAAAACGGAAATAAAAAGACACAAGAATAAAAAAAACTCATTTTATTAATATATAAACAATACATTACAATAATTTTCAAGCTTTTTAAGCTTATTACATCCTAAAACTATTTCTAATCTTATCTTATTACATAAGCTATACACGTGGCTCCAGCCACTGGTGGAGAGGAAAGAGGGTGGGAGGAAAGAAGATGGCGGAGAAGAAGAAACCAATGCTGCCTGATGGGACATACTAGTAGGTTTGGTGTTGGTGGGGAGACAGAGGGGGCACAGGGGCCTCTAGGGAACAAGAGACCATGATGGTCAACATGACGCCCAGGCAAACCAACCTCACACCCAGACTGACCCTTTCCCTATTGACCGATCATATGACCCTTGATGGATTTCCAAAGAGGCCTCTTTCTATGAAAGGCCAACGATGGAAACACATAGTTGTAGAAGGAAGAGGAGAAGATGAGAAAGAAGAAGGTGTGAAATTTTTTCAGGAAATGTAGCCTATTTATAGGGGAGGGGGATGAAAAAGAAGGTGGGGAAGGGGTCAAATCCGGTCAAAAACGTGTAGAAACACGTTTTTCAACTTGACCACCGCCCAAAACGTTTGAAAAACGTTTTCTTTGTGGTGCAGACCACCGGCCAGAAGCTTCTAGTGCAATCCAGAATATATAATCCGGAATACACATATATTCTGGATTATATATTCCGGAAAGATACGATCATGGCGTGAACCAAAGGAGAAATTGGGACTGTGTATGGTGATGCTTGGTTTGGATTTTAAAATCCAGATTACTTCAGCATTGGATTCTTTTGTGTGTCTCATATTGCACCGACAATTTTCGTGGTCCACAACGCCCATATACCTCTATAAATAGGGGTCCCTATTTTCATTACAAGTAAACTACAACGCCTAGATACCTCTGTAACACCCCGTTTTCCCAACATAAAAATTTCATTTAAAATCAGAGTATTTTGATCACAATGGAATGTCACATACTTCATTTAAATCATAAAATGGATAATAATAATTATCCTTCAAATTCAACATCATGAAAATCTTAAACTGTTGCAGCGGAAAATAGTTCAACATTTAAAAGTCTTGGCACGCAGGCCTTATTGGAAAATCTCATAAATTAGTTCATAAAAGAGACACGTAAGGAATAGAAGTAAAAGCAAGCCCCCATCCCGTTACGTATCAGAGCACCTAGACACCAAGTGGGGAGTCCACTCACGAACGCCTCTAATCTTTATTACCTGCACATTACCCACGGTCGAGGCAACATATACGCAGAAGGGGTGAGATTTCATAATCAATACATTAAGAATATAATCCAATAAAATGCATTTAACAACTTAAACATTAATAACATATCAACAATTAGCATATTTTTCATTTCATAACAAATACAATCATCAAATACCATTACTAATTTTCATCACAAATCATAATCAAGTTAACACTTAACTTGACGACACAACTCATCTTTGACCATGCAACTCTATCAACTCAACAACAACTTAACAACACAACTCATCTTTGACCATGCAACTCTATCAACTCAACAACAACTTGACAACTTAAACATCATGAACTTCTTGATATGCAAATGCATGTGGTACCAATCAACAACAAAGTGAGCATAATAGGCTCTTCAACGTGTGAGCACAAAGGCTGCCGGGCCTAAAGCCCCCAACTTTAATGAGCACAAAGGCTGCCGGGCCTAAAGCCCCCAACTTTAATGAGTATGCAATGAACTCAACTTCCAACAACTTAGACAACAACATAAACAACTCATACGACTCATAATCATGGACCACTCCTTGAATTCTACAACATAGACCGACTCATACAACTTCAAGACACTAACAGTCAAAAGCAGGGAACAGCAGCAAGATACAACATTTAATAACATTTGAATGCGTTAACATCGTCTAAGGTATGAATTACATCAACATAAATACCATAAAGCATCATTATAACATTCATGCAACCACACTCCTAATCTCAGTCACCTGAACAGACTTCAGGGTCTATAAAAACATCCTAAACAGCTCTCTTACTTAATTCTAAGGTCAACTCAAGACTACACGTGCGAAGGGATCGCATCGGGACAATTTTGGGCAACTAACAGCCTAACTCGCAGTGGCGAATAACTCTGCTCGCAATGGCGAGCAAAGCGTGCATTCTGGGTTCCTAAGTCCTTACTCGCAGTGGCGAGTTATTCTGCTCGCAGTTGCGAGCTTACAGGTCACTCGCAGTTGTGAGTTGCATTGCTCGCAGTTGCGAGCTCTGAGTTCTAGCTCGCAGTTGCGAGTGTTCTTGCTCGCAGATGCGAGCGATGAATGTCAGTACGGCCAGAAACCTAAAAATCCTAACTTTTCACCTATATTCATGATTCCTTCATCCAAATAGCATCTAATTATCATCTTAAGTAATATCTAAGGTCTGTACACTAATTTTGCATCAATCTAACATCTGTTCATGATTCAATCATCAAAATTGTTCTTAAACTTAATTCTCAATTCTCGCCAAAACTTAACCTAATCATGCTAAATTCATCCTATAGAATCATACTCTTAATAATATTGAAAATTAGTCTCACCCTTACCTGGTTATGATGAAATCGCAGCTCTCCCTCTAGTTCTCCTCTTTTCTGACTTTTCTCCCTTTTCTCCAAAAGCGTTTCACGTAAAAACGTTTCTAACTTATGTTTGACCTATTTATCTTTTCGTATTACTCTTCTCACCTCTAAACTTACTCTTTACACATCACAGCCCAACTTCTAATATTTTATTTTATTTTATCATATCTTATTTTATTTAATAATAAAATAAGCCATAACAACATAACAACTTCACAACAACATAAACCCCACATAATTCATTCATAAATCATATAACCACTCGACTTCATGAATCATAAAATTCACACATATCAATAATGAAAATCACTTAAATCATATATATATAAATATATTTTAAATAATCAAATAATTAAGACGGGCGTTACAACTCTCCCCAACTTATAGAATTTTCGTCCTCGAAAATTTACCTCGAGCAAACAACTCTGGGTAAGACTCCATCATCTTACTCTCCAGCTCCCATGTCAAGCTTTCACCAGTCGTTCCACTCCAAACAACTCTCACTAGAGGTATCTCCTTGCCTCTCAACGTCTTCATCTTGCGATCATCAATCCTCAAGGGTAAGGTCTCCACCGTAAGGTTGTCTCTAACTTGTACATCATCACTCTGAATCACATGGGACGAGTCTGGGACATACTTCCTCAACTGCGACACATGGAACACATCATGCAAATTTGATAAATGCGGTGGTAAACCAACTCTATAAGCCACCGTGCCAATTCTCTCAGATATCTGATAAGGACCAATAAACTTTGGAGTCAACTTCTTTGACTTCAATGCACGACCAACATCGGTCGTTGGAGTAACTCTCAAGAACACATGGTCTCCCTCTTGAAACTCAAGGTCTTTCTTACGCTTATCATGGTAACTCTTCTGTCGACTCTGTGACGCTTTCATCTTCTCTTGAATCATTTTCACCTTCTCAGTAGTCTGTTGAACAATTTCTGGTCCTAGAACCACACTTTCACCGGTCTCAAACCAACACAACGGAGTCCTACACCTCCGACCATACAAAGCCTCGAAAGGTGCCATTCCAATACTTGAATGATAGCTGTTGTTATAAGTGAACTCTATCAACGGAAGATGACTATCCCAAGGTCCACCTTGCTCAAGTACACAAACTCTCAACAAGTCTTCGAGTGACTGAATTGTTCTTTCCGACTGACCATCTGTTTGAGGATGATAAGCCGAACTCAATCTCAACTTAGAGCCTAAAGCCTCTTGCAAACTCTTCCAAAATCTAGAAGTAAATCTTGGATCTCTATCTGACATGATGCTTGAAGGAACGCCATGCAGTTTCACTATGTCTCGAATATAAATCTCTGCCAACTGAGCCACAGGAAAACTAATATTAATCGAAAGGAAATGTGCCGACTTCGTCAATCTATCAACAATCACCCAAATAGCGTCATTTCCCTTAGGAGTATTCGGCAAACTCGTCACAAAATCCATGGATATACTATCCCATTTCCATTCTGGTACATCTAACGGTGTCATCAATCCAGCAGGTTTCTGATGCTCTACCTTCGACTTCTGACAAATCAGACAAGAGTACACAAATTGTGCCACATCACGTTTCAATCCAGACCACCAAAACAACTTCTTTAAGTCATGATACATCTTTGTAGCTCCGGGATGAATACTTAAGCTACTCCTATGACTCTCTTCAAGAATCATCTTCTTTATCTCGTCATTGTCTGGAATACAAATCCTACCTCGAAACCTCAACACACCCTGATCATCGACCTTAAAGTCACTATCTTCAGTTTGATTACTAGCAACCAACAAGTCCACAAACTTAACATCAGCTTTCTGCGCATCCTTAATATCTTTTAAGAAATCATTATCAATTTTCAGCATTCCTAACTTAACGCTCCGAGACGACATTTCACAAACTAAGCTCATATCTCTAAACTGTTCAAGCAATTCAAATTCCTTCACCATCATAGCAGACATATGTAAACTCTTCCTACTTAAGGCATCCGCAACAACATTAGCTTTACCCGGATGATAATTCAAACTAAAGTCATAATCCTTCAACAATTCGAGCCACCGCCGCTGTCGCATATTCAATTTTTTCTGATCAAACAAATACTTCAAGCTCTTGTGATCACTAAACACCTCAAATCTCGAACCATACAAGTAATGTCTCCAAATCTTAAGGACAAATACGACTGCAGCTAATTCAAGGTCATGAGTAGGATAGTTTCGCTCATGAGTTCTCAACTGTCTTGATGCATAAGCAACAACTTTACCATCCTGCATAAGCACACCGCCTAAGCCCAATTTGGACGCATCACAATACACCGCAAAAGGTTCATCAGGTTTTGGCAAAATCAAAACTGGAGTCGTCGTCAAACGCTTCTTCAATTCATTAAAACTGTTCTCACAATGAACATCCCACACAAAAGTTTTACCTTTACACGTCAACTGTGTTAACGGAAGTGCCAACTTAGAAAATCCTTCTATAAATCTTCGATAGTATCCTGCCAAACCCAAAAAGCTTCTAATCTCTGTAACTGACTTAGGAGTCTCCCATTGTGATACTGCTTCAACTTTAGATGGATCGACTGCAATACCACTACCAGAAATAACATGGCCCAGAAAACTTACCTCGTTCAACCAGAATTCACACTTAGACAATTTAGCATACAACTTCTTCTCTTTCAGCACTTGCAAAACGATTTTCAAATGTTCTGCATGTTCTTCTTCTGTCTTAGAGTAAATCAAAATATCATCGATGAACACAACCACAAAGCGATCCAAAAATGCATGGAAAATGCGATTCATATACTCCATAAACACGCCAGGCGCGTTACTCACACCAAAAGGCATCACCTTATATTCATAATGACCATATCGCGTCCTAAAGGCCGTCTTCTGCATATCTTCATCTTTTACTTTAATCTGATGATAACCCGACCTTAAATCAATCTTGCTGAACACACGTGCACCCACCAGCTGGTCCATCAAATCATCAATTCTAGGAAGTGGATATCTATTCTTTATAGTTACTTTATTCAATTGTCGATAATCAATGCACAACCTCATACTTCCATCTTTCTTCTTAACCAACAATACCGGCGCTCCCCAAGGTGAAACACTCGGTCTTATGAACTTCTTATCTAGCAAATCTTCCAACTGTTTCTTCAACTCAGCCAACTCAGAAGCTGACATACGGTAAGGTGTCATAGACACAGGCTTCGTTCCCGGAACAAGATCAATAGAAAATTCAACTTCTCTCTCCGGTGGTACATCAGGGATTTCATCAGGGAAAACTTCAGGAAAATCACACACCACCTGCAACTTATCAATCACTGCTTGATTCTCCAAAGATAAGGATGCCATCAAGGAAAACATCAAGATCCCATCGCGTTCTAATTGCTTCAGCTGCTTAGTAGACAAAAATTCTGCTCCACTTTCCTCTTCAGCAGAAGAGAAACGCACCGACTTACTAAAACAATTAATGAGAACATGGTTGTACTCTAACCAGTTCATACCAAGAATTACATCCATTCCACTCAAAGGCAGACAAACTAAATCAATCTCAAAATCACGATCAAACATAGACAAAGGACATCGTAAACAAACAAGAGAAGTAGTCACCGAACCCTTAGCTGGAGTTTCGACGACCATTTCTCCACTCATATCAGACACAGCAAGACCCAACTTAGAAGCACAATCAAAAGCAACAAAACAATGTGTAGCACCAGTATCAATAATAGCAACTAAAGGAGTATTGTTAATATAACAAGTACCTCTGATCAAACGATCCTCATTTTCAGTCTGAGTACCAGTCAAAGCAAACACTTTCCCTCTAGTCTGAGTCTTCTTCGGATTCGTACACTGAGACCCAATATGACCCTCTTCTTTGCAGTTAAAACACACAATGTCCGCATGCTTACACTCTGCAAGTGTATGTCCTTTACTGCCACAACAAAAGCACCGTTTAATATCCTTAGTACAAGCATTACTCTTATGGCCTTTCTCGCCACAAGTGTAACAAACAACCTCAGCACCAGTTTCCTTCTTATTTGACCTCCTCTCATCATTAGCTCTTCCTTTTCCTTTGTCAGCAGGAGCACTGTAAGGCTTTGGGCGACTTTGTTGGCCCTTACCCCTCTTCTCACTCATAATCTTATAATGAGCTTTGCTGTCATCTTCATAGATTCTGCATCTGCTCACCAAAGCAGAAAAGTCACGGATCTGTTGGTAACCAATGGCTCACTTAATATCAGCACGCAAAACATTCTCAAACTTGATACACTTGGAGAACTCAGCATTGTCCCCCGTGTAGTGTGGATAGAACTGAGCCAGCTCCACAAACTTTGCTGCATACTCTGTCACCGACATGTTTCCTTGCTTTAGCTCAAGGAACTCGATCTCTTTTCTCCCGCGAACATCCTCAGGAAAATATCTGTTTAGGAATTCTCTCTTAAACACAGCCCAAGTAATAACTGCATCATCCTGCTCTAGGGTAGGTTGGAGGCTCACCCACCAGTCATCAGCTTCCTCAGCCAGCATATGCGTTCCAAAACGCACCTTTTGATCATCAGTACATTGCATAACTCTGAAAATTCTCTCAACCTCCTTGAGCCACGTCTGTCCTCCATCAGGGTCGTACCTTCCTTTGAAGGTAGGAGGATGATTTCTCAGAAAGGTCTCCAACATTCTCACATCAGCATTCGCACCAGCACCAGCATTTGGATGTGGTCCCACAGCTTGGGCTACAGCTTCCAAAGCAGCAGCAATCGCAGCATCATTTCTTCCAGCCATTCTAGTCCTCTTATAGCAAATAAGATTCGCAGCCTCCAGCTCTCTTCTCTGCACAACACACAACATTTAGAATATCATAATAGTGGTATTCCAACTCCTAAAGACACAACTCGACTCACTACTTGGCCGGACGGACCGACCTGCTCTGATACCAATTGTAACACCCCGTTTTCCCAACATAAAAATTTCATTTAAAATCAGAGTATTTTGATCACAACGGAATGTCACATACTTCATTTAAATCATAAAATGGATAATAATAATTATCCTTCAAATTCAACATCATGAAAATCTTAAACTGTTGCAGCGGAAAATAGTTCAACATTTAAAAGTCTTGGCACGCAGGCCTTATTGGAAAATCTCATAAATTAGTTCATAAAAGAGACACGTAAGGAATAGAAGTAAAAGCAAGCCCACATCCCGTTACGTATCAGAGCACCTAGACACCAAGTGGGGAGTCCACTCACGATCGCCTCTAATCTTTATTACCTGCACATTACCCATGGTCGAGGCAACATATACGCAGAAGGAGTGAGATTTCATAATCAATACATTAAGAATATAATCCAATAAAATGCATTTAACAACTTAAACATTAATAACATATCAACAATTAGCATATTTTTCATTTCATAACAAATACAATCATCAAATACCATTACTAATTTTCATCACAAATCATAATCAACTTAACACTTAACTTGACGACACAACTCATCTTTGACCATGCAACTCTATCAACTCAACAACAACTTAACAACACAACTCATCTTTGACCATGCAACTCTATCAACTCAACAACAACTTGACAACTTAAACATCATGAACTTCTTGATATGCAAATGCATGTGCTACCAATCAACAACAAAATGAGCATAATAGGCTCTTCAACGTGTGAGCACAAAGGCTGCCGGGCCTAAAGCCCCCAACTTTAATGAGCACAAAGGCTGCCGGGCCTAAAGCCCCCAACTTTAATGAGCACAAAGGCTGCCGGGCCTAAAGCCCCCAACTTTAATGAGTATGCAATGAACTCAACTTCCAACAACTTAGACAACAACATAAACAACTCATACGACTCATAATCATGGACCACTCCTTGAATTCTACAACATAGACCGACTCATATAACTTCAAGACACTAACAGTCAAAAGCAGGGAACAGCAGCAAGATACAACATTTAATAACATTTGAATGCGTTAACATCATCTAAGGTATGAATTACATCAACATAAATACCATAAAGCATCATTATAACATTCATGCAACCACACTCCTAATCTCAGTCACCTGAACAGACTTCGGGGTCTATAAAAACATCCTAAACACCTCTCTTACTTAAGTCTAAGGTCAACTCAAGACTACACGTGCGAAGGGATCGCATCGGGACAATTTTGGGCAACTAACAGCCTAACTCGCAGTGGCGAATAACTCTGCTCGCAATGGCGAGCAAAGCGTGCATTCTGGGTTCCTAAGTCCTTACTCGCAGTGGCGAGTTATTCTGCTCGCAGTTGCGAGCTTACAGGTCACTCGCAGTTGTGAGTTGCATTGCTCGCAGTTGCGAGCTCTGAGTTCTAGCTCGCAGTTGCGAGTGTTCTTGCTCGCAGATGCGAGCGATGAATGTCAGTACGGCCAGAAACCTAAAAATCCTAACTTTTCACCTATATTCATGATTCCTTCATCCAAATAGCATCTAATTATCATCTTAAGTAATATCTAAGGTCTGTACACTAATTTTGCATCAATCTAACATATGTTCATGATTCAATCATCAAAATTGTTCTTAAACCTAATTCTCAATTCTCACCAAAACTTAACCTAATCATGCTAAATTCATCCTATAGAATCATACTCTTAATAATATTGAAAATTAGTCTCACCCTTACCTGGTTATGATGAAATCGCAGCTCTCCCTCTAGTTCTCCTCTTTTCTGACTTTTCTCCCTTTTCTCCAAAAGTGTTTCACGTAAAAATGTTTCTAACTTATGTTTGGCCTATTTATCTTTTCGTATTACTCTTCTCACCTCTAAACTTACTCTTTACACATCACAGCCCAACTTCTAATATTTTATTTTATTTTATCATATCTTATTTTATTTAATAATAAAATAAGCCATAACAACATAACAACTTCACAACAACATAAACCCCACATAATTCATTCATAAATCATATAACCACTCGACTTCATGAATCATAAAATTCACACATATCAATAATGAAAATCACTTAAATCATATATATATATATATATAAATATATTTTAAATAATCAAATAATTAAGACGGGCGTTACAACCTCTGCAACATGGAATTCCTTGGCTTTGATCCAAACACCAAGCTAGCGGCAGTCTACTACAACGGTGGAACACCACCCCATCTGTTTAGGATTCGCGACGATGTCACCCTCTCCGGGCTGAAGGATGAGCTGGATCAAATCAACCGTCAAATCAACCGCAGAGACACGAGGAGCGTGGTCGGTGTCGAATATCGATGTCCATTGTCCGACTCAGCCAGATCTCTTCGCTTCAGCTGGATGAAACTCACAAACGATGACGACGTGAGAACCATGTTCTATGTCTTTGGTCAGCACATCACTAGAGGACCGATCGAATTGGACGCTTCGTTGGTTAGATCTGTTGAACAAATTCTGAAAAGTTTGCACCGGCCTAGGAACTTCGAAGAGATCAGGGATCTGCTGGAGGAACCAAAGGAGGAAGAAGTTAGTTTAGATGATCCATGATAATGTGTTATGTTTTAATTAATAGCGTGTTTTATGTTGTTTTAATTGCGTGTTAGTTATGTGTTGTTGAATTAAGTTGTTGCATTATGTTTTAATTTACGTCAAAGATGTTCATTTAATCGATAAAATAACCAAAGATATGATTTTTGGATTACGAAATCTGGAACAACATAGGGCGTAAGTGTATTCCGGAAAACGAAATCCGGAATGCCTCAGCATAGGATTCTTTTTTATGGACCACATTGCACCAAGAGTTTATGTGGTCCACAACATCCAAGGACCTCTATAAATACATCCTCTCCGGTTTTCACCTTCAATACCATCAAAACACAAACACACCAAAGAAAACCATGCAAATTTTTGTCATTAAGCTGAAGATCTTTCTCATGATGTCGCAAATGGATGAGCTAGCTCTCTATTTGACGGCATGATGAAGATCTTCAGCATGCTGTCAAAAATATATAGATACTCCTTCATGCCTCCTTGATACATAGATAAGTCAAAAATATCAAGAGGTTGCTATGAGTTAGATCTTGCTGCCTGCCAGATGAATATGTCATTTGGCAAGGCAGCATGATCTAACTCAAAAAAATCCTCTTGAAACACCTTGCCCTTCTTCATTTTGTTGCAGATCTAACTCCAAAGAACAGGTTCTTATGAACTCGATAATGTCGGCCTGCCGATCGTAACATGTCAGTTGGCAGGCCGGCAAGATCGAGTTCAAAAGCTCCTCTTCGAACACCTTCCCAAAAGATTCATCATTTATGTTATTATGGTTTTTGTTTAACTGTTTATTTGTCCTATGTTGCCTCGATTTATGTTATGTATCTTTGATCTATTTTTTCCAAGGCATTCGCAACGAAAACGATCCAAATAAAGGGTCTGGTGCAGTTCGGAATTTATAATCCGGAAATACTTCATACATTCCAGATTATAAAATCCGGAAACCCTCAGTAACATTTTGGTCGGTGACGTTTCACCAAAGGTTTGGCCTGTTAATGGAGTTTTAACACGTTTTTTGGACGGTTTTGAATGAAAAAACACGTTTTATTTGACTTCCAAATGACCTAGGACTTGTTTTAGGCTATAAAAAGGCTTGGATCTTCAACATTTTCCTTCATTGTTCTTCACCTCCTTTCTTTCATTTTCTTCAAAAAATATAAGTTTCTTATGTAGCTTTTAGGAGTGTTCGTGGTGTCATGGTCATTGTTGACCGCTCATACGACCCCTGCAATTGCATTGCAGCTTATGCGGGGGTTGTATAACGGTCAACAAAGACCCTTGACATCAAAGAAAGGCAAAAAATATTCATAGCGTATTTGTCCGGATTATATTTTCCGGAAACACTAACAATTTGGTTCGGAAAACGAAATCCGAACCAGGGGTATGTTTGGAATTTTTGCAGGGCGCGCGAGAAGGCAACAGGGTGGAAAAAGTAATAGTCTTAGAAGTTTTGTTTTGGGTTTATTCGGATGTGCCGCCTATATACGGCTTCGGTTTTCTTTGTTTATTCTGTTTTTTCTTGCAAGCTGAACGCATCTTGTGCAGGTTATGGTTTTTTTTTTTAATAATTGTGCAGGTTATGCTTAATAAAATTTGTTGATTAAAAAAAATACAATAGTTTTAAATTTTTGAATATTTTGTAAAAGAAAATGATTTACATGTTAAGTACATATTTCTATTTATAGTCTGTCTTAATAATACTAAAATATTTACTTAAGACCAAATAGATCAACTTAAAAAAATTTAAGAAAAATGTTGTAAATGACAATTTTAGAGCAATGTTATAGTTTTTTTTACCGTATCAAATTTAATTCATTTCATTAATCAAAATAGTAGCAATACAATCTGACAACAAATAAAAAAACTTAAATTATCGCCGGTAATATCTCTTTGAACTATCCATTTTTTTTATCGTGGATAGTATCTACTCCCTCCGTTTCAAAATGAGTGTCGTTTTAACCAAAAAAAATTGTTTCAAAATGAATGTCACTTTCAGTTTTCAATGCACTATTAATTACTTTTTCCCAATAGTACCCCTTAATTATTACTATGCACACTACTTCCAAAGTACCACATTTTACTTTAATTTATAATGATGGGAAATGCACCAATAGTTAACAAGACTATTTTAGTAAAAATGTCATGTCTTTAGACAACATTATTGCATTTCTTAATATGTGTGTAACAACCTAAAACGACACTCATTTTAAAACGGAGGAAATATTTTAAAAGAAATGCATTAAAGCTGAGTTACCAATTTATATGAAAAGTCAAATTTACACTTCGAACTTCGAGTCATCATGTTCATATTCTCCGTGTACTTAAGTATTTTTGGCCACAAAATCAATAAAAAAATCAAATAAGATGGGCTACTCAATCCTTCCATTTGAAAAAAAAAACATTTTTAAATATTCTCTCTCTCTCTCTCTCTCTCCCTCCCTCTCCCTCTCTCTCCCCCCAATAAGAAGAGATAAAAAGAAGGTTGTCATAAATGGTTGTACAAATATATTTATACTTTTATTTACCAATCTTATGCCAAAAGAGACAAAAGTTGTTTTTGTGGCATAGCTATCCCAATGGACATGTTAATTCATTCAAAACGTAACTAAGATATGAAAGATACAATAAAAAAAAGGAAATTGTAACGAATGCCTCCATAGTATTCTTTAAGGATTTTTTTTTAAGAAATTTTATTTAAGGATTTTAAATTATTATTCTTTTAAACAAAATAAATAGTTTAATTTTCAATATATTGAATACATATATTTTTATAAAAACCTACTACTTATAATCCCTAAAGAATATTTCAAAAATACTCGTTAGCAAAACTCATAAAAGTGTCCCAAAGACACTTATGATCCTTATTCACTATTTTAATAAGTTTAGTTTGTAGCCCACTATATCTAATCTTACGGTTTTATATTAGATATATTTCTTTTAAATTTATTCTTAGATTTGCTCTTTTTGTTAGAAGTACATTTTAATATTAGTAATCCTTTAGAATTAGGCTGTATTTTTAAAAGGGTTAATTATGTTTAAGATCCCTATAAAATAGGCGCGTTTCCAACATTAGTCCCTACTTAAATTTTAATAAATTTTTGGTCTCCAACGTTTTTGCCGTTAGCGAAATTGGTCCTCGTCGTGACTTTCTTGCTGACTGAGCAAACAGAATTGCCAACTAGACGAACACATGGGCTGCCACATAGACACATAAAATGATGTGGCATGTCATGTGGAAAAATGATATTTAATAAAATCCTGATATTTATTTCATTTTAATTATTAATTATAATAAATTAAAATAAAACCCCTTTTAAAATAAAAACTAAAACAAGTAAATTAAAAATAAAACCCTCCTCAATGTCTCTCAAAAATTCATCTTTCTTCCCAACACCCGCTCCATCTCTTTTCAATCCACAAATTTCAATCTAAGTTCTCTTTTGCACTTTAAATCCAATCAAGTAATGAAATTAAAAAAGATGCAGCAAGAACAGAGCATGAAGAAGGGGAAATGAAAATGAAAAGGGGGAAACATGGCAATAATCTCATGGTTTTGTATCATCGGGTTGATAGCGGCAGATCGGCGCGGCGGGATTGTGTGTAAATCTGAGTTTACTTTTGACTTTGAGTGTTTGCACATATTGAATCTGTTTTTTTTTATATTTTGTTTTGGGTGTACTGGTAGTGACTTTAGTGATGTTGGTAGTGTGGAGATGGAAGAAGGATGAGGATATGGTGGTGTTGGGTGACTGAGATGATGAACAATAAGATTAAGAGAAGAAGATTGGGAACCAGTCGATTTTCAAGGTTCCGATTGGGAAACAGAGTGGGAGCGATGAAGATTGGCAAAAAATTTAGAAAAATTGCAGATCTAGGTTTTTTTATATTTAATTGAGTGTTGTTGTTATTGGGACTGTTTTGTTTTTGGTGTGGTGGTAGTAACTTTGGTGGTGTTGGTAGGGAGGAGATCAAAGAAGGAGTAGGAGATGGTGGCATTGGTGTTAGGCATGGCAACTAAACCCGTGTCCATGGGTACCCGCCCAAACCAACTCCAATTTGACGGGTTTTCCCTGATTTGACTGGGTTTGGGTATGGGTTTGGGTTTTCCCCGATTTCATAATACGGGTATGGGACGGGTAACGGGGATATATGTACCCACCCCGAACCCATACTCAAACCCTACCCGAATGTAGAAAGGTCATGTTTTTGTTTTTGTTGAGGGGGTTAATAATGATATGTCATGTTATTTGGTTTGATATAGGGGTGGCAAAACGGGTCCGACCCGCCGGGCCGGGCCGTTTGGCCCGCTATTTTTGGCGGGCTGAGTCGAAGTTTTGAACTCGCTTTCTATAGTTGACTCGATTCGTCTCGTCTCGTTAAAATACGGGGTGGGGAGGGTCGGCCCGCTTTACTCGTTGGAAACGTGACGGGCACGGGGCGTGGCGGGGCGGCCCGCTTAACTCGTGTTTCAATTTGTTATTTTGAGTCTTATTTTATGTTTTTGGATTTATTTTGGTTGTTAGATATATTTTGAGACTTATTTTATGCTTTTGAATTTATCTTGGTTGTTGAGTTTATTTACTTTGAGACTTATTTTATAATTTGGTTGTTGGATTTATTTTATGATTTGTTTTATGTTGCGCATTTGCCTTATTTTGCTATTAGTTAGGATGTTGAATTCGACAATTTGATAATTATCTTGTTTTTCACAAATTTACTTGCTACCTATTCTTTTATATTTTTTTACGATAAAAGCAACATAGCTTTTTTGTAACAATTAAGTTGTAAAAAAAATAAAAAATAAAAAGTTTTTGTTTGGCGAGCCGACCCGCCACTAAACGGGGCGGGGTGAGATTTTGGACTCGATCACAAAATTTGACTCGTCTCGTCTTGTTTTTAGCTGGCTTAGACGGGGCGGGCCTAAATAGGACGGGCCGGCCCGCTTTGCCATCCCTAGTTTGATAACTATCATGATATAAGAACTTTCATTGATGGTTAAAGGAGAAACTGAATTATTCGGTAAGGAATGTTAAAATGAGCGCAAATTCTTCGATTATGCACTACAATATTACCATTGAATCTTAAAAAAAATTCTTTTTTCATTAAAAAAATTGATTCACTGCGGGGGCGCGAATACCCAAACCTATTGGGGACGGGGATGGGATTCAATTTCTCATCCCCGTTGGGTATGGGTAGGGTAACAGGTATGTATATGGGAGTAGGGGATGGGGAAGGCAAAACCCGTCCCCACCCCGCCCCATTGTCATGCCTAATTGGTGTTGGATGAAGAAAAGGAGGTGAGCAATATTGTTGAAGGGGGAGAGATGAAATTGAAACTTGTTAATTTTAATGCTTTAGTTAAAGTTTTTTTTTTCCAGGGGGATTTAATTAAAGTTAATAGTTAAAATTTTATTAGATTGATTCAATAAGAAGAAAAAATTCATTTAAATAAATAATATATAAGCAATAATACTAAAAAAAAAATTTAAATTTTCAAGATAATTGTCTAGTTGAAATGATAATTCATGTAGAGACGATTTTACTTACTATATTATTTGAAAACAACTTGGTGCACTTGCCAAATTTAGTTGTAAGGAACTTTACAGTATTATGATAAATCTGTGAATATTTAGCATAAATAGAAAGTATGGATAAAAGAAATGGTGAAGATGTGCAACTAAAATAAAAATGGAGAAAGAAAGACATAAAAAAGATGGATGAACCAAAATTTTTAAATTTAATTTTTTTGTCTTCTCGTTTTGTGGTGTTGGTTGCTCTCATTGTGTGAGTCAGGATCGACTTCGCCAAATCAACCTCATTTGCCTTCTCAGCAACTGCGACTTCATCCTTTTTTTTTTGACAAATGCGACACCATCCTTTATTTGCCACCTACAACAATCTGTAATAGATGATGACGGTAGGGATAAAAATCAAAAGAGATATTCTTACATGAACCCTCACCTAACACGTTATTCTTACACCAACCAATAAAAATAGGACACATCATTTAAAACATATTAAACAAATAATAAATTGACAATAATAGTTTAATTTTTTTCTTCTCTATCTCTGGGACACATACAATATGACTCCACCTCCATCATCTTCTTTTTTCTACCCCCAGTCCCCACATCTTCTTCTTGAAACTTCCAAACATTATTCAGCAATCTATTGTTCTCTTAAATCTAAATGCCTTTTTTTTTCTTCGTAAAAAACAAAATGAAGAGAAGAGTGCTCTGGTTGAAGCAACGAGAGAGGGAAGAAGAGAGGTGCGGAGGAAGTGACGGCGGTGCCGGTGACGGTGGCGGCTTCATCATGACTCGATTTCGATGTTGAAGTGGAGTTGTGAAATCGATATCACAGTCTGTGGGGCTCTAATGGTGTCTGGCGGTTTATTAATGCAGAGGAGAGAAAGAACGAACGCTTTCAAAAAAAAATTAATTGCTTTTAAAAGAAATTAATGACGTGTCCTCTTTCAATTGGTTGTGACTAAGAATGATGTGTTAGGTTAGAGATCATGCAAGAATTTCTCAAATCAAAATGTTTGAATCTGACAAGGCTTATTTAAAAAAAATTACAGGGACGAAAACCAAAAACTCGTCAACTTACAAGATCTAAATACATATTTACACTATATCTACATCTATGTGTGTCCAAATATTGTGACCAAACTTGTCTTTTTTTGTTTTGTTTTTGTAATAGGGATGATCAACCTTGTGGGACCAACTCAGTGTATAATTATTCCTAGTAGAGTATTTAACACACATGCCAAGGGGAATGTTTAGGGGCCCTCATGATGAGTATGGAAAAAAAGAAAATAATGGAGTATGTCATGTGTCAGATACCGTCATTCTCCTTTTTCTCTGCCAACCAGGATACACAAATGAAAGTGGTGGGACGTATAATTTGCAATGATAGTTAGTGATAATGGTGTCAAGGTGCATAGTTTGGAATGAGAAGAAAGACGAAGTGCATGGCCAGAATTATTTGAACATGCTATTTAATCACATATTTGAGACAAACCAAGTATTTCTTCGAAAAAGTGTTGAGATGTACAAAAAAATTTGATTGCATGTGAAAATCGAAAGAGGACTTACAAACGTAGAAAATCAAAAGAGGATAATGGATCATAAGAGTAGAGTGGTGGACTTGGAAGTATTGGAGTAATGCCTAAGCACACAAAAGGGTACCCATTATCCCTTTGGACACCATTGAGGTGCTATTGTTTCGGTACACGAAAAATCTCATTACAATTGAGGCTAAGGGTAGTTTTACAATCTCAGAAAAAATGTGTTGCATACTTGATGTCCGAACAAAATGTATGTGATTATGTGAGAAAATGGGACATACAAAGTAATATTATAAATTAGTTTTATGTCAATGGGTACCCATGGGTACGGATAGTATGATACCCGTGCCCGCCCCGTTGGATAAATATCATACCCGTGCCCGCCCCGTACCCTCGTGGGTACCCACTATGCGGGTACCCGCGGGTATTGAAGTATCCATGGGTATTCATGGGTACCCATGAATTTTTGAATTTTTTTTTTTTGTATAAATAATAACTTTTTTTTTAATTACCAAAAAACTTCAACTTTTAAACATCCATACATAATCCATTCAATATTTCATAAATGATGCATAATCCATAGAAAATTCATAAATCATACATAATCCATAGAAAATTCACGATTCTTACATACTCCATAGGATGATATGTTTTATGATGTGAATGAAGTGGAAACCGTGAACTTAATAAGATGAATTAAAAAAATTAAAAATAAAAATAGGTTATTAATGAGGAGTCCTGCAATAAGATAAGATATATAAGGATGTTTTAGTAATTTACTTAATTTATTATCAGGTATGGGTACCCGTGGGTATGGGTACAATCAAATCCGTGTCCGTATCCATATAATAATGGGTAGTCAAATACCCATTTATTATACCCGTGGATACCCGTTTAGCTACCCGTTCCGTGCCCGTGATGCATTTTACCCACGGGTACCCGTGGGCATGGGTATATTTGCCACCCCTTACATTGATATTTAATAAGAATTTAACATTTTCTATTTATTTTAAAATTGTGATTATTAAAAAAGCTTACATGACATTGAATATTGGTGTAAAATTATTGTATGAAATAATACATCAAAATTAAGCTCTTTAAAAATTTAAAACATTAATTTATGCTTTTCCTCTTTTTTGAGAGGAAGAAGGAGAAATGTTTTCCCTCTTTAAAATTTAAATAGACCTTTTTTTACAAGAAAAATAAATGGAGCTCCTTGATTAGAGAGGATCCATATTAATTTCTACGTGTGGGATTAGTGAATCCGCCTCACTTAAATAGAATAATTTCATTTTAAGTAAGAAATTAAGATTTACATATTTGAGATGTAAGATTCGTGAGAAAATTTAGACATAGTATTATAGTCCTACAAAACATTTTTATGTGCGTCACTTAAATGATACTCTAGCGAATGTCTCACGAGGATATATCCAGCGAATGTCTCACGATTTGGAAATTGCTTCAGTAACAAAACAAAAAAAAAAAGTGGTCCAACTTGCCAACATGGGGTCAGCAACAATAAAGGAAGGCATGATTTGAACGGTCGTGAAATTTCGTTAGCTCAATTTTCGCTATATTAATCATTCTCCATGATAAAAACAAAATAGGACAGGAGAAAATTAATGATAAAAAGAAAATGGTGATTCATATTAATTAATTATTAGTATATTTTCATAATTCATAATTATTGGTATTTTTTATGAATTCATTAAATCACGATTTTAGCTTGCTCAAAAAATAAAAGAAAATAACGATTTAAGAGCACTTGTTTATGGAATTGGAAGCATATAGGTGAGTATTTGATATTGAATGCAATGTCACGTGAAGATATCAGAAGTATCATCACCTGGCTGGCTTTTATTCCTCTCTAGCTAGATTGAGTAGTAACCATCTTCATGTCAAGGTGATACTTGCTTTAATATAGACATGTATTTTTCAGCAACTGACACACCCCAAAACCTGAATGAATGAATGTTTTTATAGAGAACCGTACAGCACGCAAAGAAAGAAAATGGCAGGGAAAAGTAAAACCATCACATTCGCATTGATATTCACACCTAAATATTTCAATCTGAAATTCGTTACATGATCAATGAAATCCCAATTCATTAATAACAAGGGAAATTGAAATGTTGATTAAGATACTCGTTAAGGAAATAAATATATATTGGAAATTATATAATCAATTCTTTAAAAATATAAAAAGTGTTGTTTTCAACTTAAAATTTGTTTTTTTTACTACCTTAACCTTTATTTCGGAAACACCGGTTAGCATGATCCAAATAACAATAATACATACTCCATTAAATTCTTGTAAATAATACAATTTTCAAATTAACTATATGATCAAACCATTTGCTAATGCAAAATGTATTGTTGGATTGCCCTGCTTCTAAAGCACATGAAATAGTAAGCTATACCTTAATTGGCAGTTAAGTTGTACAAGTAAAATAAGTGTTGTAACTTGTAACATCCACAATAGTTTCCAGCATTAAATTAATAAATTTCATCTTTGAATCAAAGTGAAATAGAATGAGACTGATTGAAATAATGATGGAAAACAAATTTGTATTTGGTGCAACGATACTATCTTATTTGTGCACTATAGACTTAATCTATTAATTGTACTTGCGGTGAGCACAATATGAGAACTAAGCATGTGAATGATTAGGTCATGCATTGGGAATGATCCCAAAAAATTTATTTATAGTGTTTTTGGCCCCCTTTAGTCGTAACAACGTGAGAACCTTTCCCTTGAGCTTTCGCCGTTTTGGTCCTATAATAGCGGCGCATCAAGCTCATCTGTATTCGTATGTCTTGCCTGAAAAGGCCCTGGATTTAGCTGTTTAGCTTTAGTTTAAGAGATAAGGGCGGCCTCGTGCCCCTTTGGCGGCGCCCATCCTTTATGACGACAAGTGTGATTATCCTAAGACAAGTGTGATTATTCTTGATATGGAGGTCCATAACCCTAGAAAAATTATGGGTTTAATTAGAACTTGATCATCTCTATCTTAAAAGTGTAATGTAAATCATGTTTCTAACTACCGTAAAAATGTTCAAAATAAAATTGAGAAGACACCAATATATACAACAACAATCAAGTTTAATTTATTCCACCAAGTAGAATCGGCTAATTACCTTAACGCTAGCCTAGGTGTTCGAAAAGACGTCAATATATAACTATAAACTACTAAAAAACAAGTTGAATTAACAACGAAAATTAGAAACAAGAAAATATAAAATCCATCTCTAATACTTAGAAACTATAAAATTGAAGATCAATTCCTTTTTTTCCATCACTAATTCTTGTTGATAATTCAACTTGTTGATTTCTTCTCTCTATTTCAATCGGTTGAAATAGAGAGAAGAAATCAAGTGAGTAGTAATACTAGTATTAAATATATCCATGACTTCTCCTAAGTAAATTACCATGATCCTCCTCCTCCTCCCAACATTCCAGTCCAAATCCCTGTTGAATATCCTTGTTGATCTTCCTTATTATTATTCTGATCCAAATCCAATATTGTTGGGTTATTTGTACTAGAAACATGTTTCAAATCCTCAAAAGGAAACAAAACCCTTCCTTCACTAATTGTCTCTTGAACACCATGATCAAGAGTACTTGCATAACCACTTCCTGAGATCCCATCTAAACAGAAATTCATTGGCACTTGCTTAAAATCTTGCAAAGGAAATCCACAACCTTGAACTTGAGCAGGCATGAAAGAATGCAAATCCCTTGAACTTGAACTCAAACCTGCAGTAAGAAGCTCCAATGCTGAAGAAGTAGAAGAAGAAGAAGTGTTGTTATTTTGCTGAACCAAATGATCAGATATGTGAGGGAACCCTAAATTTAGATCTTGGCCTTCTTCATGATGGATCTTATGGTTTTGGTTTTCATCAAGTATGTTTTTTGTTGAAGGTGATGGATTTGAAACAAAATTGGAAGAATTAGAAGATCTATTTTTGTTGTTTTTCCTAGAACCACCACCAACAGGAATGTTTCTAATGGATCCACCTTGAGTCCAATACCTTCTACATGTTTTGCAGAAATATCTTGGTTGTGTCAAACTATAGTTGTTGTAGTAACAGAATTTTGTGTTAATTGAATTACACCTTGGACAGTTAATTGCTTCTTGTTTCTGTTGTTTTGGCTTCCTTTCCAACATAGGTTTTTCACATGTATTTGTTGCTACTACAATATTGCCTTCTATTAATGGCTTCACCATAATCTCCTTCAATATTCAAAATAATTAAATAAATACAAGATAATTAATAAAGTTTGTGAGTATATTTGTATCTTTTGGATCAAATAAATATATATCATGTCATATTTGAAATTATATGCGTTTATTTTTCTTTTGAAAAAAGAAAAATTGAAACTTGTTGAAGGTCTTTATTGAAAAAAGCAAATGGAAAAGTAAGTATTAAAGTGAAAGACTTAGTATTATATTAAAGAAAACTTATATGCAAAGTACATGGATTAATTAGTTACCTGAGGCCATTGAGCTTTGTCCATGGATTGATGAAGAAGATGATGATGATCAAAGGATGAAGTTGAAAGGAACACACTCTAGCTGTACTCAAAATAAGTTGAGAGAGAGAAAGAGAGAGAGAAAGAGAGAGAGAGAGAGAGAGGTAGTGCAGCTTTTGTATTTTTTAGTTGAAAATTGAAAGGTGGTGCAGAAGTAGAAAAAGGGAATGTTTTTTATAGGAATGTGAGTGGGGCGGTCTTACTATGTGAACGGTTGGATTACATTTTCCAACTTTATTTATCAATACAGAAGCTAACATGGTGGCTTTATTACTTACTACTTGTATTAATGCTTCATCTTCTCAACAATAACATATAATGCCTCATTTTGTATTTGTGAATATCAAGAACTTCACAAGGGAATATGAAAATTATTTCCAAATGTGAATGCATGGAAGGGATAGATAAAAAAAAAGCACTAAGAAACTGATTTCTATTCCCTTTGCATTATAAAATAGGAAATGCTAAAGAGTCTTCTTAGGACATTGGTTAAAAAGATAAAAATAAAAATGAGTAAATAGATAATTACCCCCCCCCCCCCCCTCGAAATTGTAAGTTTCGTCAATTACCCCCTGAAATTAACAAAACTTCAATTACCCCTGAAATTGCACAACGTTAATCAATTTACCCCCTCCGTCAAATTTTTCTGTTAGTCAACATGATGTTTTGCAAATACCCCCTGAAGTTTTGCACTTATGTGCAAAATGGCCTTTGAACTTGAAAATTTATATTTTTTTCTTCTTATACTTGATTCAAAAGATATTAACATGTGTCGGTGTTTGATAGATATAAAATTCTTTAAAAAAAATATCAATTCTACACGATGTATTGATTATTGATGAACATGTGTTTAATTGAATGCAGTTTTTCTGGATGGAACACCAATAAGAGAATTCAAGAACATGGAATCAAAAGGAGTTGCATTTACAAAGAATTAACCAATGAGGTTATACTATTGCAACAATACTTTTAGAATAATATTTTTCTTCTTTCCTAGGCCTATTCAATTGGTTTTACTTGTAACGTTCTTCATGTTAATTCATTTATTCTTTGATACAATAAATAAATATTCAGATTTCTTTTTTCCAAGCGTAGTACAATATGCTAGTTAACTGATTCTATATTTTTCAAAGGTGCCTACAAATATATCAATTTTGGCCAATGTGTCTTGACTCTTGACTTTATTAAGATCCAAGGTGATGACATCTCATCATTACGTAATTTTATATGTATTTTGATCACAATTTGGAGTTCAAAAGGCAACTTATGCAGCAAAAAGAGCAGAAAAACTGAAGAAAATGCAAAGAAAGAAAACGTGTCACGATTTGGTATAAACGTGAGATGATTTTAGAAGACCAAAAACATGCTTTCGACATTGAGGAAAACGTGTCACGATGGCAAAAACGTGACACGATTTGAGGAAACCCTAATTCAGCTGTTTGTTATTCAGAGGAAAACGTGTCACGATTTACTTAAAACGTGACACGATTTTAAGCGAATTTCTGTGTCTATTTAAGTTGAAGTCTATTCTGAAGACAAGGTTACGATTTGGAGAGAGCAAAGTGCGATTTTGAGACTACAAGACGGCTAGGAGGGCGATTTCTTCACTCTTTTACCAGTTCATGTATGTATTGATTCCTCTAATGATTATGTTATTTGTAAACACCATTATGAGTAGCTAAATCCATTAGAGGTTAGGTCTGAGATGATTCTTTGTAACCCTAATTGAAACATGTTGATGTGAAACTCTATTTATTGTGAATGACAATCTAGTTTTTATTCAATTCAATTGTTCTTAATGTTTTTTATATCCTGATCAAATATAAACATGATCTAGTGAGAACGAATGACTACTGACCTTAGCTTTCGACTTAGACCTAATGATAGACTTTTAGCAAGTGTACTAAAAATGCATCGAAGTAGTAAAAATATCGATCCCACGAGGACTGTGTTAATCTCAATTCAGCAATTAAGTTAATATTTAGGATGTGTAAAATATTTTGTTTGGTTTGCCACTAGGCAGTAGATTTGATTGCATAAAATTAAATAACATAAAATAAAGATTTGGTTAGAAAATAAGAGAGATGAGATCAGATCCTTCGAATCCTCTAAGTTCTCCTAATTGGTCTACTGCACCTATTTGTTATGAATCCTCTTCTAATTTACGATGATTAACAAATTAGCCCTAATCAATCCCTTGAGTTAGGACCCTCTTCTTAAACTACAGCCCCTAATTCCTTAGGTGATCTAATAATTCTTGAAGGTTTTACCGAACGTTAACCTATTATCACTAACAAACGATTATCTATTCCTAGACTAACCCTGTTTATTAGAACAATTCAATTAGGTCTAAGACGAAAGCCATGGTCAGTGGTCATTCGTTCTCACAAAATCAGGTTATATGTGATCAAGATATAAAAAGCATTAAGAACAATTGAATTGAATAAACTAGAATTGAATTCATAAACAAAATAGAGTTTCACAGCAACATGTGTCAATTAGGGTTACAAAGATTCATCTCGGATCTAATCTCTAAGAGATTTAGCTACTCATAATTGAGTTTACAAATAGCATAATCAATAATGAAATCAAAACATACATGAATTGGTAAAAGGATGATGAAATCGCCCTCCTAGCCGTCTTCAGGTGTTAAAATCGCACTTTAGCTCTCCAAAATCGTCACCCTTATGTTTGAGACTGACTTCAGCTTAAATAGGCAACTTCTGGATCGCACCAAATCGTATTGCGATTTGAGAATCGTACCACGATTGCATCTTTGAACCCTAATTTCCTTAAAAGCCCTTCTTGAAATCGTATCACGATTGGCTGGATCGTATTGCGATCCAGCACCTTCAAAAACATGCTCTCTGACTTCAAGAAATCGCATTGCGATTGTAAAATCGCAGCACGATTGGCTACTTCCAGATCTTCCAAATTTGATGCTTTTAACTGCTCCTGGACACTTAATGTTGCTTAGAACTCTATCAAAATGTCAAAATAAGTCCTAAAAATTACGTAATGACAACATGTCATCACAACCCCAAACTTAAACCATTCCTTGTCCTCAAGGAATTTGCTTGCAACAGTGACAAACGACAGTAAAATAACAGTTACCTGACAAAACGATAGTACCCAAAAGTTCATTCTCCTTCTAGCTAAAGATGAGCTAGTCTGACTTGTTCGCATCCACCAATTCACAACTCCTCGCATCAATTTGAAATAGGGTTCTACCAGTCGACATGCAGGTCTACATATTACCATACACTTGAAAAGTTTCTAAATATCAATCAAAGTCAATATCATTACACACTTTTGAGGTCTTCAGGGTTATAACGGGGCTTAGGTGAAAGGTGGGATATATTTGGATAAGTAGGCTACACAAAATTTGAGTTAGGCATTCCTACGAAAGTTAAAGTACAAAATTCAATCCTTCCTTCATTCACCTTGTGGAATAACAATCAATGCAAAGGTACTAGAGAATGTTTTCAACAGTAGGGACAATCGAGTTTGAAGTTACTCGGATTTTCAATGTGTTTTGTCCCTTTCTTTTCATCATTTCATTTTCATCATATATTTTTTTTTCATACACCATTTTTGTGTGTATTTTGCATGACAATTTCTTTTTCTTTCATTTTTGTTCTCTTATTCTCTAGTACCCCCACCCCAAACTTAATTGGTTGCAAATTCCAATAGCAACCCCAAACTTAATCTTTAGCAACATCCTACAATGCCTTAACTCAGAAAATACATTAAGGGACAAGTCCTAAAGGTCTCTAGGCTTGTAATGTAGTTTGTCACCGAACAAAAAGTTCTAATCCTACCGGCTCAAATTGGCTAAGAAATGGATAATATATAACAATTAAAATCAGGGTAGGCTTCAAAAAGGCTCACAGGACCAAGCACTTTTGCCTCAGTGTGTATATGACAAAGACCAATCAATAATAGAGAAACAATGCAAGTTCTAGAAATGTAGTTGCATGGAAAACTAATCTAAATATAAGTAAATTGAAAAACAAATTTGGCAATGAACCTTATGGCTGAGATTTCTGGGAAGTATGTGACTACCTAGCAACGCCGTACACTTCGCCTTTGAATCAAGTCACCCCTCCTTTAGAACTTTTGGAATACCACTTGAACAAATATTTGTTACTAAACTGTAAAAAATCAAGTAAACAAGCAAATTCATCAATAATAAACAAGTGCAAGAACAATTACATCAACGGGGGGTATAACCAAGTTAAACAAAAATGAAAATTAAAGACAAATTGTTTGACTCAACAATAGAAATAAAATGCTGAAAATAAAGACATAATAAAAAGGATGGGTTGCCTCCCACCAAGCGCTTTCTTTTACGTCATTGAGCTTGACACTTCAACCACTGTTAGGGTGGCAAATATGTCAGAAAGAACACATCATCCTTCTTCTTTCTCTTGTTTGGTAGGAATTCCATGAATTTGTAACAAAGAAGTAGATGCTCCCATGCGCTCACAGTTATACCTTTGGAATTTAAGCTCTCCCACCTTAGAGAAGGACATGCAACCATTTGCACACGAGTGATTTCCTTAACCCCTGTTTGTTCAGACTTCGGGAAAATGTCAGCACTCCACACTTTTGGATTTTCTTCCACCACAACCTTGTGACACTCAATCTCCATCTGAACCAGCTTCCTTTGAGACTCATGTGCTTTCTCAACAAGATCACCACACTGAACATCAAACTTCTCAAATGAAACTTGATTTGACACCAAGAAATCATCTAAAATATTCTGAAGTTGAGTATTGTAATCGATGTTGATCACCTCTTTCTTCCCTTCACCATCACTATCTGGTTGATTCGCCTCATAATGACCACAACTCGAGATTTTGTTGTCCAAAATTTTGATCTTAAAAGATAGCATATATTTTTCATACTGCAACTTAGCAATCTCTTCTGTGTCATAGAGGAGTACCCTGTCTATCATAGCTGTAAAACTTGGATAAACTTTTCAGTAGCACAGTACAATGAGAAGAAAACAAAGAGCATAATTTTTTTTTTTATAAATATAAATGACAGAAATTAAATTGCAAAAACCCTAAATTTATAACGCAATTGCCTTGTTGAAATAAATCAACAGTCCCCGGCAACGGCGCCAAAAACTTGATAGACTTTTAGCAAGTGTACTAAAAATGCATCGAAGTAGTAAAAATATCGATCCCACGAGGACTGTGTTAATCTCAATTCAGCAATTAAGTTAATATTTAGGATGTGTAAAATATTTTGTTTGGTTTGCCACTAGGCAGTAGATTTGATTGCATAAAATTAAATAACATAAAATAAAGATTTGGTTAGAAAATAAGAGAGATGAGATCAGATCCTTCGAATCCTCTAAGTTCTCCTAATTGGTCTACTGCACCTATTTGTTATGAATCCTCTTCTAATTTACGATGATTAACAAATTAGCCCTAATCAATCCCTTGAGTTAGGACCCTCTTCTTAAACTACAGCCCCTAATTCCTTAGGTGATCTAATAATTCTTGAAGGTTTTACCGAACGTTAACCTATTATCACTAACAAACGATTATCTATTCCTAGACTAACCCTGTTTATTAGAACAATTCAATTAGGTCTAAGACGAAAGCCATGGTCAGTGGTCATTCGTTCTCACAAAATCAGGTTATATGTGATCAAGATATAAAAAGCATTAAGAACAATTGAATTGAATAAACTAGAATTGAATTCATAAACAAAATAGAGTTTCACAGCAACATGTGTCAATTAGGGTTACAAAGATTCATCTCGGATCTAATCTCTAAGAGATTTAGCTACTCATAATTGAGTTTACAAATAGCATAATCAATAATGAAATCAAAACATACATGAATTGGTAAAAGGATGATGAAATCGCCCTCCTAGCCGTCTTCAGGTGTTAAAATCGCACTTTAGCTCTCCAAAATCGTCACCCTTATGTTTGAGACTGACTTCAGCTTAAATAGGCAACTTCTGGATCGCACCAAATCGTATTGCGATTTGAGAATCGTACCACGATTGCATCTTTGAACCCTAATTTCCTTAAAAGCCCTTCTTGAAATCGTATCACGATTGGCTAGATCGTATTGCGATCCAGCACCTTCAAAAACATGCTCTCTGACTTCAAGAAATCGCATTGCGATTGTAAAATCGCAGCACAATTGGCTACTTCCAGATCTTCCAAATTTGATGCTTTTAACTGCTCCTGGACACTTAATGTTGCTTAGAACTCTATCAAAATGTCAAAATAAGTCCTAAAAATTACGTAATGACAGCATGTCATCACCTAATTGAATTGTTCTAATAAACATGGTTAGTCTAGGAATGGATAATCCTTTATTAGTGATATTAGGTTAACGTGCTTAAACCTTCAAAGATTATTAGACCACTTAAGGAATTAGGGGTTGTGATCCTAGAAGAGGGTCCTAACTCAAGGGATTGATTAGGGCTATTTTGTTAACTACCGTGGAACTAGATAATCATTCATAAGAATAGGTGCAGTATACCAATTAGAGGAACATCGATGATTTGAAAGACCTAAACTCATCTCTCTCTTGTTCTTAAAAACCAACTTTATTTTTTGTCGTTACTTTTATGCAATCAAACTAATCAACTGCCTAGTGGCAAAACAAAAGAACTTTTATACATCCTATTTTGCAACGTAATTGAATTATTGAGATTAAAACCAGTCCTTGTGGGAACGATATTTTTACTACTTCGATAGTATTTGGTACACTTGCCAAACTTCTATCACAAGGATAAGAAAAAAAATATATAACTTTTCAAGTTCGGGGGCATTTGTTAATTTCAGGGGGGTAATTGACGAAACTTACAATTTCAGGGGGTAATTGCCTATTTACTCAAATAAAAATTTTGGATTAAAAAATGATGAATTTGGCTATTTAAAAGTTAAAATATAGTTGAATTCAATGTAGACTTACTAGTTTTGGTTTCCTTAACAAATGTTCTAAGGGCACTTGTTAAAATTTCTCAATTTTTCTCCATTTTCAATTTCTTCTACTAAAGATTTAAAACACATCAACCATGTTTCTCTATAATTTATCTCTTATTTTCTCTCTCATGCTTGATAGTTGAGATTTCACTTAAGAAAATTATTAGTGGAGAGAATCCAAAGAAACTCGTTAAATAGGTATAAACCAAATCAATAAAAAATAGAGTATATAATTAATAGTGTTATATTAAAAAATAGAGTAAATTAGGCCTTTATTCTTTAATAGAAGTTTGAATTACATCCTCGTTACCTATTATGTGAAATTATGCACTTCCTTCTTCTTTTAAGAAGCAAAAATTTAGAGTAAATTATACTTCAATAAAAGATGCTTGAATTACACTTATCTCCTTAAGAATTAAACATGTAGAACACTTTAATCACTTTTAATATAAATAAATGTTTTTATGATATCTAATAAATTGGACTTCGAGCCAGTGTTTAAGAAAAAAAAATTCTTTAAAATTTTCATTGTCTATCCCTCATGGATCAGTATGGTGGTGTAGCCTTTTGACCTAAGAGTGTGATTATCTCTAAATCTCAAGTATAAATATTCTAGTTGCCAACAATTTATGTATTGGGCCATTCCATATATGATTTTGCTTTGACTTCTATTGGACTCCACTAGTGGAATGTGGAATTGGTCCGACAGATTAATCGAGTTTTAGGACTTCTGTTCATGAAAAAAGGACTTGTTACATAGTATGTCAGGAAATTCAGACTACCTTTATGCTCGAGAGGGAAATCAATTGGGTGACTTTAAAGTTTAACGACTTTAATAACTTTAGTGTATTTAGACAATATAAAAATGATTAAAATATATCATTACAAGAACAACCTCATCAAATTCAAAGTTAGTCAAGTGATACATGTATGAGAGTGCAAACATAATGAAATGTTTATTAAAAGCAATGAAAAAGACATTGCAATAAATTAATGAGAGAGCAAATCCAAATGCAAGATTTTGAAATGCACTTTCGCCTAAAGTGATATTGAAGCAGCCAATGACATTGACAAGTGGGAAACGGGTGACTCCCATTTGGAGCATAGGATGGTGGAATCCAACAATGTGTAATTGAGAATAAGCTTCTTCAAATATTGAGCTGTCACACCATGGAAAAAGTGGTATCAAACTATCGTTGCTCACATGCATGCGACACTATGTTTATATATGAATAGTTAATGAGTTCGATTTGAACGGTGAGAATTTTGAAGAAGAAAAGGTTTTGTTAAAAAAACTCTCAAACAATCTTGAAGTGAAATAGTCTAGTAGGGGTAGAGCACTGAGATTTAAAGAGGCTGAGTGACCATAAAATAGTCTAGTACTCCACTATGAATTATCACAATGTAGGTACATTTGTCGGAAGAAATAAAACTACGTAGGTACAATCCATCAAAGTGATAGTTGAGCTAATTAAAGTTGGGGCAGATTTTAAAGTTCAAAGAGCATTTAGAGAGGTATTCATGTATCATTTAGTAAAAAAGTTCTCACATCGCTGAGAGTTGAATCCACAAACTTTTGGATAAATCAACTTTTTACCGGTGACAAAAAAAAAAAAATCCATCAATGTGATTTTTGGATCTAAATTTCTCAATAACTTTTACTAACGAACCACATCTCTCAATAACAATCGATGGTTGTGGAAAATAGGTCAATTCGTGATAACGTCTTGCTAGCTTCGGAGATTCTCCACCATATGAAATGCAATAGGGGTAAAGTGGGGGTGGTGGAATTAAAGGCACACATCACCAGCTTATGATAGAGTAAGTTGGCAGCATGACTACAGACGGAAGCTGGAGCTTTACTTGATACCCACCACAAATATGAGAAGTTCTCAGGTTAAGCTATCAATATGCAAAAATTAGAGATTTATTTCAATAAAAATACTAGTACTCAAATGAAGGCACAAATACAAATAATTTTTCAAGTAACGAAATGGGTGGGTTCAGGCAAGCATCTGGAGATGCCCTCTAAAAAGAAAATTATTCTTAACTAAATATGGATTGTATATTTTTAACTACATATGGAGAGTATAAATGAAGAGTAAAAATGAAAGAAAAGTCGAGTTCAAAAAGGATGTATCCCTTTATATATTGTGATTATAGTTTATTCGTCGAGTGAAATTTATGTGTTGTTAGAAATACACACCTCTTCAATATTCAGTTATAATAAATTCCAAATCATTCTTATTTCACACACAAAAAAAAAAAAAAAGACTAAAGTATATGTTTCTATTTTTCGATGTGTCGTAAATTATTCCTCAACATTATTTATTTATTTTTTGGTAAAAAAAATGATACACTATTTTTTTAAATGTGCACTATAAATAGATTACGATACATTTTATTTATGATTCATATTTTAATAGTGTGGGGTGCGGAAGATGGAAGAGATTTACGGTATTAGTTGGATAGAGTATATTTTTGTTATTTTGAGAAAATATGGGGTGTGGTTAATAGTTATAGGGGTGGAGCTAACATCTCTATTTTTCACTTTATCTGGGGATTAGATTGGATATGTTTACCCATTGGGCTTGACTCTTAAAGGAGCCTAAAAAGGCCGCAGTTAAAGCAGTAGAACATTGCTCTTTAGGTCCCTAATATCTCTTTAAATACACCTCCGGTAGTTATATACTGGATGTCCATTTTTCTATAAAAGAATGTTGTTAATACTGCTTCATATTTTATATTCTCTTATATAAACAAATGAGTTCTTTGGGGTCAAAATATGAGTAAATAGGCAATTACCCCCCGAAATTGTAAAATTTGTCAATTACCCCTTGAAATTGCACAACATTACTCAATTTGCCCCCTTTGTCAATTTCCTCCGTTAGTCAACATGACTTGACATTTGATTGTCTACGTGGCACTGCCATGTGTCTGACGTGTCATGCCACGTCACATGGGGTAAAAAAAAATTCTCAAATTTCTTTTTTTAAAAAAAATCTGGATTTTTTTACGTTTATTTGCAAATACCCCCTTGAAATTTTGCACTTATATATGTGCAAAATGCCCCTTGAAATTTATAATAATCAAGCAAATTGGTCCCTGTGACAAAAAAAATAATTCTTTTGCTCCCAACTTTTTTTATCTTTATCATCATCATCATCAAAGGCCACTTTTGGACAGAGTAATTCAATCAAACCAACAAGTTAAAATACATATCTGCATTTCATCCATAAATTGAAGGTCAGAGGTAGCAAATAGATGTCTTGAATCCTACTTGCGTTGCTTTGTGTCTCAATACCAATTTTAATGTGATGTTAAAAAAAAAAATATACCTATTTTAATGTGTACATCGAACCACTATATGCAAGAGACCCTCCTCCAATCATAAAGGGTGGTACATTTTCTTCATACGTAGAAGCAATAAAGAATAGGCTAAAATATGCATTTCATCCCTGCAAATATAGGCCATTTGAAATTTCATCCCTGAACTTACTAATCCTCCCAAACCTTCCCTGCAAATATTAATCATTTGAGTTTTGGTCCTAAACACATTTAATTACCGACATGGCACATGATTAGTGAGGTGGTGATGACGTGGCACATCATGACTGGGAGATGACCTTGCTACTCGAATTTTTCCACAGGAAATTACCGCTTTACCCTTATTGAACCAAAACATGTGAGAAATTACGTTTTTAACCCTGACTTCTATCTTCCCCATCCCTATCGTCTTCTCTCTTTAGAAACAGGTTTCTTCCCCAATAATTTTCTCAATTGAACCTATATCTTTCTTCCCCATTCCCAATTGAATTCAAATCTCACACCCACCCATTCCTTAATCGAATTCCAACAAAACCATGAGAAGAGGAGAAAAACGCATTCTCCGCCACCGACAACAACAATGGCCATCTTCTCCTTCTTCCTTCTCCGATCCTCTTCTATTTCTCCCCTAACCACCGCCACCGTTGCCGACCATGATTTTGACATAATACGTCAGTGTGTTATGATGTTCAATTTCACTTCACTCTTCTTCCATATCAATGCATACTCATTGTTCTTATGCTTCGTTTTACAGCTCACGCAAGTTGGTGGTTCAGATTTGGTGGTGATGGAAGAGTTCAATGGTGCTGGTGGTGGTGGAAGAGAAGGAAGAAGGAAGAAGGAAGGGGTATAATAGTCATTCTGCCTGTGTCTAGTTTCATTAAGGGCTAAGTGGTCATTTCATGTGTCACTTGCTGACTCATACATGTCCTTTCCCAATCAGATTATGCCACGTCATCACCACCTCACTAATCATGTGCCACGTCGGTAATTAAATGTGTTTAGGACCAAAACTCAAATGATTAATATTTGCAGGGAAGGTTTGGGAGGATTAGTAAGTTCAGGGATGAAATTTCAAATGGCTTATATTTGCAGGGATGAAATGCATATTTTAGCCTAAAGAATATGTTGGAAAGACATGAATAATGTCTTAGATCAGTTACAAAAGAATTTAACAATAGGAGAGTAAAAGTCTCTCAAATACCTCATTGTATACTTGGTTAATTGTTACCAAACTCTGACTCGTCACAATACAGAGTTCTTTCAGAATTCAGTACTTCAATCTATCATCAAACTACCCACCAACCAAATTAATATACATTTTGCAAAATTGATTACAGAACTAAGTCAATCATTATAAAATGTACAAGGAAAATAAGGGAAAGTGAAGCTTGAAATCAAAACGACAAAACTTGGTTCAAAACAAGTAGGGGTGGCAAAAATATCCATGCCCACGGGTACCAGTGGGTAAAATCTATCACGGGGATGGGGCGGGTATCTAAATGGGTATCCACGGGTATAATAAACGGGTATTTTGTAACACCCCGTTTTCCCAACATAAAATTTCATAATTAAAAATCAGAGTAATTCAACTTTAAATGGAATGCTACACTTCTTAAAATTTCATGAACTGAATAAATAACAATTTATTCTTCAAAATCATTTAACATAAGTAATTCAAAACTTCGCAGCGGAATTAGTTCATTCAACATAAAAAGTCTTTGGCACGCAGGCCTCATCAGAAAATCTCATAAGTCTTAGTTCAATATTTATTCATAAAAGTTCATAAACAATACGTAAGGAATAGAAGTAAAGTCAAGTCCCATCCCGTTACGTATCAGAGCACCTAGACACACATGTGAGGAGTCCACTCACGACACCTCTAATCATGATTACCTGCAAGTTACCCATACAAAGAGCAACATTTCCAAGCAGAGGGGTGAGATTTCTCAAACAATAATATTAAGCATATAAATCATATAAAGTACATTCAACAACTTAAACATCTTATATTTCATTAATCATATCTAACAACTTAAACTTCCTTAACTAGTGTCATTAATCTTCTTATATTGGTCGTAAAACTATCTTAATACTAATCATAAACATCTTCATATATTATCAATTACTAATCTTAATATCATCATATAACATCAAATAATAGTCTCCAACAATCATCACATAGCATCAATATTAATCACAAACGTCACCATATTTCATCAAACATTATTTATAAGCATCAACACCTAATATCAAATATAATCATAAGCATCATCATGTAATTTCACATAAATATTATTATCAAAACATAGCATTACCGAAAACAACTTCATAATCAAATTCGTAATCAACTTCATATATCAACATAATTATAACTCACGTAACATCTTATCATAAATCATTCGTCTTCATTCATCATAGCACTTCATTAATAACTTATCAACTTGACATCTTAACAACTTGACAACTTGACATCTCAACATCTTAACAACTTCGACTCGACTATGCAACTTCTACTTCTCAAATCATCTTAAATCATCTTAGACATCTTCATTATGCATGTGGTACCACCAGGGCATTAAGCCCTCTTCTCTAAGGTCATAAAGGACATGTCGGGCATTGAGCCCCCTTCTCTAAGGTCATAAAGGACCTGTCGGGCATTAAGTCCCCATCTCTGACTATGCAACGACACAACTCTAATGCAACGACATAACTTTCGTACAACTTAGACAACTTCATGAACATCTATGACATCCTAACATCTTGACATCTTGACAACATAACATCTTAACAACTTGATGACTTCATAACGACTCGACGACTTAACAACTCTTATCATCTTAACGTCTTAACATCTTAACATCTTAGCATCTTGACAACATATGGATCACATAAATAATTCATGTCATATCATAATATAACAATATCAAATGATAATAAACAACATCTTAAAACATCATATTCATCAATCATAAACAACTTCATATAATATCGTATTTAAACATCAACAATAATTCACTATGTATCTTTGTAAAAACATAATAAATTATCCACAACATATTTTCATGTCAAACCAAAGCTACTGGAAAGATATCACAAATATCAACAACTTTCATGTTTACAACAAGGATCAATTCAAAACAGAAAAATATGAACAAAACGCAAAAACATGAAACAGAGAATGCTGTCACCGTACAATTTCACAAAGACCTCCCTGTAGTATTTTCATCATAACTCAAAGACCAAACATCATTTTCACGTCAAACCAAAGCCACTAGAAAGCTAACAAAATTATATAAAACTTTCATGTTTACTCCTAAGACCAATTCTGTACCTATCAATACCAGTTTTCATTTTAAATTCGGAAAAGTTGTGCTGAAAGTCCATAAAAATTCACTGTGACCTACGTGCAGTAATTTGATCATAACTCAAGTTCTATAAATCGTTTTGACGTGCGACCAACGGCATTAGAAAGCTAACATCCATACCTACAACTTTTGTGTTTACACTTAAGACCAATTCCGCACCGATCAATACCAGTTTTAATATCAAAAGTCGGGCAGAATGCAGATTTTCTTCAAGTTTCACCTAATCTCATGGTGCTAACCTCAAAACTACTTCCAATAATCATCCTATGGATTATCTATGGTCTGTACACAATTTCTACATCAATTCAACAAGTTTTCATCATCTAATCATCAAATCTCTCTCAAAACCCTAATTCTCAAATTCTCACAAACTTTCCCCAACTTGTTAGATGTAATCTAATGATTTAACAACTTAATATTAATGCAAGATAGTTTCACCCTCACCTTAGATTAATTCCTGAATCAGCAGCAGCGTTCTTCTTTCCTAAGGTATTCTCCTCTTCTCTTGACTTTTCTCTTCTGTTCTCTTCTTTCTTGTTCTCCTCTTTTCCAAAAAGCGGTTTAGGGTAAACTCTTTCCAACCTAAGCTTCTCTATTTATAATACTAAAATATTCTTCCAAAATCTATTTAGGCCCAACAACTTATTCTTCTTTCTATTCTAACCCCCAAATCCACTCACACTAATAATCCTCATATTCTAATAAATAATATTTCTCTACTAAATATATAATAATACACCAAATAACAAATATATATCTTTAACAATTAACAAATATATTATGCTAGTAAATACCAACATATAACATAACAAAATATCACTCAACAAATTATATTAACTAAATTATAAAAAGACATCTAATCTCAACAAATCATATATCCCTCATATACATATAAATATATTCTAAAACTAATTAAAATAATTAAATAAAAAGGAGGGCGTTACATATTTGACTACCAATTATTATATGGATACAGACACGGATTTGATTGTATCCATACTCACGGGTACCCATACCCGATAATAAATTAAGTAAATTACTAAAATATCCTTATATATCTTATCTTCTTACTTAAAGTTGTTACCTTATTGATGGAAATTTTACCGTCCATCTAAGATTCCTCATTAATAACCTATTTTTAATATAATTTTTTTAATTAATCTTATTAAGTTCACCGTTTTCACTTCATTCACATCATAAAACATATCCTATGAATTATGTAAGAATGATGAATTTTCTATAGATTATGTATGATTTATGAAATTTTGAATATATTATATATGTATGTTTAAAAGTTGAAGTTTTTTGGTAATTAAAAAAAGTTATTATTTGCACAAAAAAAAAATACAAAAATCCATGGGTACCCATGAATACCCATGGATACCTCAATACCCACGGGTGCCTGTATAGTGGGTACCCACGAGGGTACGTACGGGACGGGTATGGGTATCATATTTATCCAACGGGGCGGGGACGGGTATCATACTATCCGTACCCATGGATACCCATTGACATCCCTAAAAACAAGGGCCTTTGATGATGATGATAATAAAGATAAAAAAAATTGGGAGCAAAATAATTTTTTGTCACAGGGACCAATTTGCTTGATTATTATAAATTTCTGGAGGCATTTTGCACATAAGTGCAAAATTTCAAGAGGGTATTTGCACATAACCGTAAAAAAAAATTGGAGTTTTTTTTACCTCCTGTGGCGTGACAATGAAAATTTGAAGACTAGTGCAAAAATTTTAGCAATGAAAAATTGATAAAATAATAATATTATTATGATTGAGCAAAATACTTGACATTATAAACACTATATTGTTATATATTAGAAAAATTAAAGACTCATTGACATCCACAAATTAAAATTGTTATTTACGTGTCTTTATATTTAAAAAGTATGGTAGAAATCATTTAAAATTTAACCTCGAATGCATTTTCACATTTGATTTTATAAAATTCATAAAAAATACTCTTTTATAGTTTAAATTTTCATTTAATGGGGACAATCTATTATTTCAAGAGGAGGCAATAGCTAAAATATCAAAGTTTTATCAAATAATATAGAAAAAATAGTGGGGGTAATTGCCCCCAATTCCCTCTTTGTACATCCGTGTCTGTTTAATGTAAATATTGTAAACATAAAAAATTCGAGATAAAAATACCAAAAATCTAAATCTATTGGTCAATTTTTTTTAACAGGCTAAAATGAATTATATTATCGAACCAAAATATCTTCGGCACATGATGTTTCTAGTTAACTAGAATCAATTTTCCATTAAATTTTATATTTTGATTGTTACAACTAGAACTGTCAAATGGGCTGGCCCAGCCCAGCCCGCCTCGGCCCGGTGGGCCAACTCATATAAATGGGTCTAAGTGGGTTGGTCCACTTGATTCATGGGCTATAAAAATTGAGCCCAACCCAATTAGTAGTGGCTACATGGCAACAAAATGATCCTTGAAGACAACAAAATTCAATATTATTTAAATGGACATATGTGAATGTATATGGAGATCAATACTAAATGTATATATATTATTTAATTTAAATAAATAAATTTTTCTATACTTAATTTAAAAAATAATAAATACGATCATTAAACCAAATTTTTTTATTTGTTTTATGTATTTTATATTTTTAGATAAAATATATTGAAGTTAAATAATAATAGAGATGGTTGCCAAAAATGATAAAATATAGCGTAAAAGAAAAAATACATTAAATTTGAACAAAAAAAACCGTAAAGAAAAATCTAAAACTTTGTAACTCATGACCATAAATATTTTCTAGAGTTAATTTGGTTCGTCAATTTTTTTTATTAAATTTGGTTCATCAAATTAAATACAAACAAAAAAGGAGAATTGATGAAGGACAATAAAGGAAAATAATGTGTTCTAATAATCAAAATATAAAATTTAATGGAGAATTGATTCTAATTAACTAAAGAAGACATCAAAAAGTTACAAAGATACAACGTTATCCAATACAAAAATGTACGAACCAAAGCAAAAGAAAAAACAAAGTAACAACCATTAGGCAAGAAAGAGGATTAAGCCTCCAATAATTGTGGTCAAAATCGAACATAGCATATGTCGATTTAAACCACCAGAAAGCATGCAGCTTAACCTTTTCGCCTATACATTAAATATCTTCCTCCTTTTGTTGAAATACGCGCCTCTTTCTTTCTTTTTAAATTACCTACACTCCTGAGAGCCATATAATATTAAATGTCTTTCCATTTTTTTTTAAATCTACCTAGACCTGATAACTGAAGAAGATGATCTGATAGATTCCACGAAGAAGATAACCTATAGGTCAAATTTTGAGTTTTTCTTCTTTTTGTTTTTTTGAAAGAGAGTTTTTCTTCTTCCTAAAAGCCACTTTTTTAATCATCTACAAAATCTCATTCAAAAAATATATTTACTTATCAACAAGGACTAAAACTATTTGTTGGATAATATTTTATAGACTAAAAAGTGTGATTTTTTTTATAAGGACGAAACTTTTTTGATAATTTTATAGAGAAGAAAGACATATTTAACTCTAATTTATATACATTTGGGTATTTTAATTTTTACAAATAAAAGAAAATTAATGTTATTACTAAGTGAGATATATTTTTCTTTTAAAGAAAAAATATGTTATTTGAATAATTATTTTAAAACATCTTATAAAACAATAAAAAAATATACAAAACGATGTAGATATTAACACAAAAATAAAATAAAAAATAAAAAAATAAGAACACAATATAAATATTAAATAAAAATGTACCAAAATTTAGAATTTTTTTTTTCTGCCCCTATGACCAAAAAAAATGATACATCTGCCCCTAGTTGAAAATTATTATCGTAAATGCCCTTGTTCTTCATTTGAAATGGCGAGCATGTCATTTTTTTCAAACTTCCTCTGCAAGCTTGCAGGCTTTTCCTGTACAATGAATTATTTAAAGTTTTCTCTTGTTCTTACTTTGAAATGGCGAGCATGTAAATTTTTTTTTTCCCCGTGTTCCATATCTAAAATGGCGAGCATGCCATTATTGTTTTTTAAGTATTTTTTTTCTTGCTGGTCCTTTCAAATGGCGAGCATGCAATAATTTTTTTTTTGAGTATTTTTTGCTGCCATATTCGCTGCACATTTAGGCAAAAGAGGAATGCTTGGGCATTGAAATGGCGAGCATTATGTGTGTACAATTCAAATGGCGAGCACTGCCATGTGCCAATGCATCCATTCATTGTGTTTGCATATTGGAATGCATCCATCCATCCATTTGAAAAAATACTCAAAAAAAAGGATGGACAATTGTGTTTGCGTAGCGAATATGGCAGCAAAAAATACTCAAAAAAAATAGCCTTTGATAATTATTGCATCCTGTACATTGTGTTTGCATAGCGAATATGGCAGCAAAAAATACTCAAAAAAAAATTATTGCATGCTCGCCATTTGAAAGGACCAGCAAGAAAAAAAATACTTAAAAAACAATAATGGCATGCTCGCCATTTTAGATATGGAACATGGGGAAAAAAAAATTTACATGCTCGCCATTTCAAAGTAAGAACAAGAGAAAACTTTAAATAATTCATTGTACAGGAAAAGCCTACAAGCTTGCAGAGGAAGTTTGAAAAAAATGACATGCTCGCCATTTCAAATGAAGAACAAGGACATTTACGATAATAATTTTCAACTAGGGGCAGATGTATCATATTTTTTTGTCATAGGGGCAGAAAAAAAAAAAATTCCCAAAATTTAACTCAAAATGATTGACAAATATAATTTCTTATACTCTTGAATAAATGAGGCAAGAGTAGTGGGAGAAATCACGATTTGAAAAAAGTTCGCCAATGATTAGCTCCATGTGTTGTACATTTCCACCACTCAACATAACAAAACCTTCCAAAAATATCATCCTTAACATTTGTTCCATCCACTTGTCCTCCAATGAATGGTTCCAAATTTCCAGAAACAGAAACATCACGTGCTGTCCCTTTCATTTTCTCTTCTACACAAATTCAAAACATTTTCTCTTGTCCGCGTGGCGGTGGTAGCCGCCGTCCTAGTCATGTCACGGCTGACCATTACATCATCATCCGTTCTTGTGACGTCACCTTTTCATGCACGTGGAAGACTTAGAAGCTTTGGACGGTGATTTCATACGAAATAGTCGGTTGCCAAACAGGAACTAAATGTTCTTTTATATTTGTTGACAAATTAATTTGAATTATGTGTATTTTTCTACATCAAGATATCAACTTCAATCACTTTTGAAGTTTGCTAATAAAAACAATATGGGTTTATCATAATGCATGAAAATAATTAATATTTTTCAAAAGCAGATATTTGGCACCTACTACGTGATTTTTCTTACAACATATCTTAAGAATTAGTCTCGTGGAGTTGTGTAATTGCATGGATTGAGATACCGTAAAAGGAGTAGTACGTAGGACTTTTAAATTTCATTCTCCTAGCATTAGTCACCTAAAAAAGAAAATAAGTATTGTGCTCCATGAATTGAAATATTAAAGAAATTGAGGGTCGAATTTTTAACCGAGAAATATACATTACAAAATTTGATGGATCTCTCGTTTAAGATGACCTATGCATATTGACTTCGGAGAGATATCACTCTTCTCCCTTTTCATTTCCTTCAAATAATTGAACCAAACAACTCAAATTTAAATTATTTTCTTCATCAACTCAATTTTCCACCGACCAAACACACGCTAATGGTGGACTATGACAAAAGATGTAACCATGAGATTGACGGTGAAGAAATGTTTTATGGAAACGTTTGACAATAATAAAGATTAAAAATCATCTTAAAGACAATTTTTACTATATAAAAGAGAATAACATCGACACAAAATTCAATATTTTAGTGACAATATTTTCACCTTTTGTCCCTAAAAAAAATATTTTCACTTTTTGTCTATGTGCTATTTAGTTTATTTCTTAAAGATAAAACATTTAAATGATATTCATTCTAAAATGGATGAGGTCATTACGTTGCCACTTTTTTCTGATATACGTAACAGATGTTAAAAATCTTTGAATTAAATTATAAATAGGGTTTTGTACCGAAAGAAAAATATATAAATAGGGACGGATAAGAGCATTTCAAAAGCTATGACTATGTATCAATTCCACGTATCTTTGTCAATCTCTAACAAGATGGAGGTGTTCACCGTCAGGATGATCGATGATTTGCAATTGAAATGACATATGAAAAGGAAATGAAACAAAAAAAATCTCATTTACGATTGTTTTTGGAAATATTTCTTATACCTAATTTGCTCAGCATACGTATGGAGTAGGTTTTCCACAGGGATGGGAAGATAACCAGTAACCACTAGTTTTGAAGCATCATGCACTTTCAAATGCTAAGGACAGGTAACATATACATGACCTCTCAAATATGATATGAGATCTATATTAGTGTTTTCAATGTCACTCTTTATTATATGACAAAGTTCTTATGCCATTTTTTGTAATATACATTAGTGAGTGATCCGTGCCAAGTACGGTGTGTTTAGTTTTCACTCATTATAATATAACGAGAGTATTTGTCACTTTTCAGTATTGAGTGACATTGAACCATGCATCATGAACAAAAGGGTCATAATCACTTAATTTCAAATATAAACATTTGTAAATAATTTTTAGGCCATGTTTTTTTGACATAATATAATAATATTTATGAGCCCGTATCACAAATAAAAATGTGCAAATTTTAAAATGTCAAAGAGTAAGTGGAATAAACCTGATACTTTTAATATTCTAGAGAAAACATGGACAACCAAAAAAATCTCTCATGAAACACATCAAGATTGAAAGAGATACCTATATAGTCGTTTGATGGAAGAATTTGATTAGCAGCATAGTTGGTGTGGGAGTGGGGTTGGAAGTTGGTTTGAAGATAATTTATGTTGGAGGTGCAAGATGTAACAGCCCGATTTTTCGCTAGATTTATTTTATTATTTATTTATGTGTGTTTGTGTGTGCTCTTATGTGATTATTTGCCTCTGTGTGTATTTTTGGTCGGGAATTGTAAAATTCGGTGTTAGAAGGGTATTTTAGTCATTTTGGACTTAAGGGTATTTTGGTCATTTTGAGAGTAGGGGTAATTATGTAATTTCGTTGAAGATTATTTTTAGTGCTTAGTGAGATTAGTGTTATTTTACTAAGTCACTAGAGAGAGTGTAGTAATTATTTATTTACCGGTAAGTGACCGTTAGTATTACATTTTTACCGTTAAGTGAGAAGTAACGTTTTGGTTAGAATAGAAATGGGTTAGGCCCATTAAGGTGTTGTGAGTTGAGCCCAATTAGATAGAACCTATATAAGCTCTTGTTAGTAGAGAAAATAGGGTTTTTGCCAACATTTTCAATTGAGAAGAGATAGAGATAGAGAGAAAGAAAGGGTTTGAAGAGAAGAATCTAGAGAAGGCTAGAGGGAGGTCAAGCTTCAAGGAATGGAGCTAGGATTAGAGCTAAAGTGAAACCTTAGTGTTGATTTTGAAGAATTAAGGTAAGGGGGTTAGAATTCAAGCATAATCAATAGTTGTAGTTTATCCCTAATTCTTGTTTAAGTTGTTAATTGAGATTTTGTTGTAGAAATTCGTGCTTAATTATGATGATATGATTATATGCATGAATTGAATGTTAAGTGTGTTGTTATTGTTGTTGAAATTGTATGTTAAAATAGGTAGATATGAACATGATGAGTTTATGTATGAAATTGATGATGAATAATGTTGTGGTTGTTGAATTGTTGATGAAATCATGTTCAAATGTTGTTGTTGATGTTTTAACATGTGTTGTTGATGAATTGATGCATTGGGTATCATGATTTGATGAATTGGTGATGAGAGTTGTTGTTGTTGTTGTTGAAAGTTGTAAAGGTTTGATGAATTTTGTCATTTTGATGTTTTCATCTCAAAACTTGTGTATGTTTAAATGTTTTGAAGTGTATATGACCTATAAACATCTTTGGGATTAAGTTTTGGGGTTTGGAAAGATCAAAATGGAGATTTTTGGGGTGAAATGGGTTGGAACCCGTAACTGATTTTTGACAGTCTGAAGGAGGACGCTTAAGCGTGCTCACCACGCTTAAGCGAGCAGCAAGCGTGCTGAAAGCGTGCAAACACTGAGCTACGGTGTTTAGGACGCTTAAGCGTGCGGCGGACGCTTAAGCGTGCAACCCCCAATTCAGTCATTTTTATTTCTTCGTTTCGTGCACTTGAGGACCAATCCGGGCTTTCTAAAATGTTTCTTTTAACTTGTTAAACCTCTGTTTATGCACTTAGTCATACTGGAACATGGTTTGAATTGAATTGGACTTGATTTTACGAATTATCTCTTAACTTTGGAAAAACGGTCCAAACGTTGATTTTTCTGAAAACTTGTTTTTCTCCGGAAATCGAAGTGGGATTAAAGTTGTATAATGTTTATAAGATTTCTAAAAATGGTTGTGATTGGTTTCATCAAGTTTGAACTTGTTTTGCTTTGAAAATGAGAATTTTTTGTGAAAAGTGATAAAGTGAGACGAACTTTGAGTTTTTCATGATTTCGTCACACTTGGCCGGTGAAACGCCAAGGTATCCTCTACTGCACTCATATGTAGCCTAGAGGTATGCTTAGTTGAGGCATTAGAACTTGTTTACTTAGTTTTGGCATAAATGCTCAATTATTTCTAATGTTGTAACTTTGAGAGACGAACTTGATTGAAAATGATTTTTGGGAGCCAATTGCCTATGAATTCTTTGTGGATAGTTGATATAACTTATGTGAAGATGATTGGTGGTGTATATATGTGACAACTATTTGTTGGTTGAATTATGGATGTCGTTGGTGATTGTATATATGTTAAGTGGTGGTGAATTGTTGTCGATTGCATATATACAAGTATTGGTGATGTTGAGGTGATTTGTTTGTGTGAACATATGCATTGTAGTCGAGTCACATGTTCATGCATTCATGACTGATGGTGGCGGATTTTATATCCAATTGAGGTGATTACGATGTTTTTCTTGCATCGAAGGTGACGACCTTGAGGTGATATGGTACCACATGCATGTATGTGTCGAGTTTAGGCATATCACATTGCATGAGTCTTGATTTGTTGTATTGAATGATGAATGATGATGATGAGTGTGCTAAATGATTATACACTTGCAATGATTGAAGTTGTTATATGAATGTGGATGTGGAGGTTGAATGTTCATGATGATTATTTGAGAATTGAACTGTTTATTTATGTCAAGTTAATTATATTGATTATGATTGATGTAATGCTAACCTCCAGTGGTTTTGACCGCCTACCTGTCTGTATGGATGGGTAGACGCTGTGCAGGAGTAGTCCGCTTGCGGTGAGTGCTTGGATAGCTGGAGTTAGCCTCCACTATCGTTTTGGAGTTATAGTTTAGGGCTCTGATTAGGTCAAGTCGGTGTCCCTTTTCTTTTGTTGGATTTTATTTATGTTGAGATGTACTCATTGTTGAGACTTTGGAGAGTTTTATGTTGATGATGTATTTGATCATGGCATATGTATTGTTTGATATGGAGATGTATGATTATATCCGCTGTGACTGAGGAGATATTACATATATATAATATGCATGACTGTTGTTATTTTGATGAGACGTAGCGTCTATTTCTTGAATATTTGTTATATTCGTGTGTTTTATCGCTTTAATAGAAATAGGGCGTTACACAAGATGGTAAAGATACTTTGTTTTGGTGGAATCTTTGGTTGGAAGTAGGGGTGTTGAAGTGTAGATATAATCATTTCTTTTTTTATCCAGCTGACAACAAAATGACACCAATGTATGACATGTTCTCTTTAGGTTGGGGGAGGGTGGTGAGACTTGGAAATGGCGGCGGAGGTTGTTGGCTTGAGGGCAGACCAAGCGAGGGAGTGTTGTGAATTATTACTATTAAAGAGTCTCACATTGAACAAGTGATGGTCTGAACACTGTTAAAGAGTAATTGTTAAAGAGTCTCTTTAACAATTACTTCCAATTGTTTTGTCGGCTGATGTGGCAAACAGGTAGATTTTGCAACTTTATGTATAAAAAAATACAATGTTACAAGTATTTATACTTACCTTCTTTCGATGGATCAACCTAAAAATGGTGACCATTCACATACCTTTTGGCATAAAGAGCTTCCTCTTAAGAAACCTTTTTGCTTGGCGCTTGTTGCGTAATCAGATACCAACAATAAATAATCAAGAGACAAGTGCTTCAGCCAAATGCACAATTATGTGCGGGCGGTTGTGGTTTTTAGGAGAACATCAATCATCTCTTTTTTTTCCTATGAATTCTTCGCAAAAATTTGGTTTGATATTTATAATTGGCTAGGTTTAGTCATGGGTCATCTGACACATCTTCATTTGATTTGGTTGTCTAGTATCTGGGTCATTTGGCACGAAAGGAATGCTCAAGTTTTTCAACAAAAGGGGGATTCTTTTCATCATCTTCTTGAGAAAATTAAGCTTCAATTTTTTTTTTTGTGGCTAAAGACAAATTTGTTGGAACAAAATGTGTTTAACAAAGAACCTTTGAGAGTTTTGATGATAACAAGGTATTAAAGATTGTCAATTGGATAAGCTAATATTTGTTCAAGTGTACATGACCATAGACAAAATGTTATATCTTAAATAGGTTCTAGATGAACAAAAGAGAGCTAAAGTATCAACAAAAAGGAAGCTTAAAGCGTCTGAAGAGAAATGCTCCTGAAGATAATGTGCTCCTGAAGTGATGACTTCATCAGAAGCTCAAGTTCATCAGAAGCATCTCATCAGAAGATGAAGATCACCAGAAGCAGAAGTTCATCAGAAGATGCAATACTTAAAGCTTCAAGGGCTGTTCAATGGATTTTAACTCGTCTATGCATTGCAGAAGACTGGAATTGTAAAACAACGGTCAATTGGAGAGGATTTGAAGGCATTGGATGCTTATCTTCAAAAAGCGTTGACAAAGTACAATTGTACGAAGTGTACAACCACTACCTTCACTACTCTAATTTTGTCTCTGCTGCAAGACAAGAAAAACAGCTCTGCCTGCAACGATGTTCCTTCACAATGGGAATGGATTTGAAATTGATCCTTCATAGGACAACTACCATATCAGGCAAAAGATCATTGGTGATTGATCAAAGCTTCAAACGACTCTTTTTGATGTGCTGGCAATTTCACAACGTCTCTTTCACACCTCTATATAAAGGAGTGAAGACTTAGAGATTGGTATCAGACTCAACAACAATTTACAAGTGCCAAAACTCTGCTGAAATTGTTCTGCATTCAAAGTTCACTTAGAATTTCTGTTTCAAAGTTCATATCTTAGAAATTCTAGAGTCTTAAGAGTCTGTATCTGATTTGTATTGTGAACTCCACTGATTGTATATCAAGTGTTCAACCTCAAACTTTTTTCTTTGTAATTCTGTTTGATTAGAAGTCTCTTGCAGTTGTGCTTGAGCATTAGAAGTCTCTTGATTGTGTTCAGGAGCATAGGAAGTCTCTTGCAGTTGTGCTTGAGCAATTTGAAGTCTCTTGCTAGTTGTAGCAGTGAGCAGTTGTAATCAGATATTACATTATAGTGAACTCTCCTTGGAAGTGCAAGTGGGACAGGACTACTTCCGGTTTGTGGAAGGAACTTGTATAATTGCTTTGTGTCTTTCTTCTCTCTCTCTCTCTCTCTATCTATCTATCTATCTCTCTCTCTCTCTCTCTCTCTCTCTCTCTCTGTTTTTATCCGCTGCAAGTTAGTCCTGAACATCACTTCAGAAGCAGTCTCAATTTGCTTCTGACCAGTGTTTTCAACTTAGGAGAAAACGAAGAAAAAGAAAACACAATTCAACCCCCCCTTCTTGTGTTTTTCTCACCTTCAAAATTGTCCTACTTTTGCTTTTAACTATCACATGTGGTGGCTTAACCTTCTTTTGTCTTTGGGAGTTACTTTTTAGTGAGCTCGCTAGTAGGCTCTTTTTGGCTTTGTTACCTTTTCAGTGAGCTTGTATTTTGGCCTTTTTGATTTAAAAAAGTTGTATTGTTAATGTAACTGTTTTATCTTCCTTTCGGTCATCATCTGACACTCCATATGTGAAAATCGACTAGGAAGTTCAATTAATATATTTCATTTTACCTTTTTTCAAAAAAAAAAAACCTATATTTAATTATTTTTTTTACGATATCTATATTTAGTTCTTTACACATTGAATATACTTACCTATACAATAGAGATAGTTTATAAGAAATAAAAAATAAAAAATGTTGTTAGAAAATAAAAATAAAAATAAGGCAAAATTACACTTTTAGTCCCTTAACTTTATTTTAGGTAACCGTTTAGTCCTTTATCTTTTTTTCATTTCAATTTTATCCTTTTGATTCATTTACATATGAATTTTTAAGATTAAAATTCATGATTTTATTTTCTTATGATCTTTCAGTCTTCAAATTTATGATCCTTGTCTATGTTTACATAAGAATATTAAATTTGAAGCTTGAAAATGTATATAAAAATGGACAAAAAGGACCAAATTGAAATAAAAAAAGATAAAGGACCAAACTGTTATCTGAAATTAAGTTAAGAGACTAAAAGTGTAATTTTGCTTAAAAAAAATAGATAGTAAGAAAAAAAAGTCAGTTTATGGTTGGTGCCTTGAGGTAGGGAGGACCCATGTTGGACCACTTGATGTCATATTGCTTTCATGTGGTTTTCATTGGTACTGGTGATGCTGCTGTAATTAAGTTTTTTGATATTCAAATTTTGACAAAATTAAATGAGAAAATTCTTTGATAGTAGTCCCTTAATTTTTTTTTTTTTGATGGTTGTGAATATTCTCTACTAATATTTCTATTTTATTTTTAGTTCTTTCTATAGTGCTTCATTGAATCTTTAAATTAAATCGAATTTATGAACTTTTAAAAACTCACTCTGTTTCTATATACATGTCGCAGTCAACCATTACACACATATGTCAATACCCAATTTTGAATATTAATATTTGTAATTATCTATAAAAAATTATAAAAATTTAAAGTTTTGAAAATATTCATTGAGACATATTGAACGTCTTATATGTTAACATTTGTATTTATATATTGGTTAAACATTATATTCAAAATAAGTTATATAAATTGTACACATTTTAAAATTGTGACATGTATTTTAAAACGAAAAGAGTAGTTTAGTACTAAGTCTATGCACTTTTTATTGATTTATAATCTAACCTTTGGTAAAAAAAAGTTTAGAGACTCACTTACAAGATTAATTAAAGTTCAAAAATTTAGTTATAAATTACTTAAAATTTTAGAGATTTGACTAAAATTCAAAGATCCTATTATAAATTATTAATAAATTTAAGGTTTTAATTACAATTTTTTAATTCAACGAATTATTTAATCATTTTAAAATGTTTTAGAGACAAGCAAAAATTTCTAACTTAATTTTTTTTAAGAATTTTAATTTTATAACTATATACTTGAGGTTGATTGGTGGATCACGGTTACAAGCTTACAACCAACCATATATCTCACGAAAGACGAAACAGTCACAAAGGGGGATGTATGAAGAAATATGTAAATAACATAACTACTAAAATTCATGGTTACACTTTAGATGCATCGACATGAGTAATGTGACTTAAATTTAAGTTCATGCACTTTCGTTGGAAGCATAAATATGACATGATTCAAGATACCTCAGTGACATTACTACTCAGAAGCCAGAACATACATGTAGAATTTGCACCAAATTGGGTGCTCGTGGAAGTGGTGTTAAAAAGCTACAAGATTCTTGTCACAAAATATTTGTCATTTTAAACTATGTATGCATTATTATAGTAGGTGCAAGAAAAAATTGGATATTATTTATGTGAAGGCAGACATAGCTTACAAGTACAAATATATGTAAAATAAGTGTGTAAGTTTGGTATCACAACGAGTATGTTAGAATCATAATGATCCATCGTGATCTTGTAGAAATTATAAAGCGTAAATTTTGGAAAATCATAGTGGGTCACTGTGATTCTGACATATGCAAGATGACATGTAGACCTAATATCTTAAGATGACATATAAGTAAGAGTTTTATATTGGATAAGAAAGTAGAATAACATATAAGTAAGATGACATATATCTTAAGATTTTGAGTTAAGATGATGTGTCCAATTCCATCTATGGAGTTTCTCAAAGCATGGTCCTCGAGTCTCCTTATGATCCAACAGTTGTATCAGAGTCAATAGTTCAACAAATTACTTGTATTGTATTGAAAGTATTCCAAACAATGGTTTCCATAAGGCGCGTGTTGTATATGTAGCACCAACATCAATGCAAGTATATATGGACGAAAAAAGCTTTCGTTTTAAAGGGAGCAAAACCCTAAAAATGGACAAACTCATACATGAGAGGAAGATTTATTAGTATTTCAAGTGTAAGTAAGTGGCCACATATAGCTAATGTCTTACGTTTTGAGTTAAGATGCAGTGTCAAATTCCACTTGTATGTTCCAAATCAGTTGATCTTCTGGCTCCCTCACGAATATCCAATATTAGTATTAGAGTCGATGGTTCGATGGAATAATCCTTGTATCGAAAGTGTTTCTAAGAACGATGATCAAGTGAGGTGTCATGTTGATGGAGATGTAAGTGTATGTAGATAAAAATAAGATTCCAGTTTAAGGGCGAAATACCCATAAGAATATACGGATTCATATTTCAGGGAGAGATTATTGGTATTTCACATGTGAGTAGGGTCCAATATTGGATGAAAAAATTGATGTTGATCAACATATAAGTGAGAAGATCCATATACTTGATGTTTAAAGATTTTGAGTTAAGATGTAGTGTACACTTGTGTGATTGTTTAAAACCTAGTGTGATATTCTTTTAGATCACCTCGTAACCCAACTAAACACAAACTATATGCCTTTGATTGCAGTAGAAACCAGTAAATGTCAAAACAAACATACTATTAAAGTTCGGTTGAATTAATTCAACCATAAGAAATTGGCCTGTAAATTTAGAGCGTCCAAATTTTATAAGATTTTTATAGGTCTTGTCACTTTTTAATGTGAGACTTAAGTTCTACTAAAATATGTTTTTTCCTCTACAAGTTTCTATCGCTAGAAGTAATATTATTCAAGGCACTGTCAAACTACATCTTTCGATCGGAATTTAAACCCTAATACGTCGTAACGAGAGTTTAGTCCATTTTATTAGACTCAACCCCGATGATATCTCTAGCGAATTTTATTTTACATACAAAAGCACCCATTTAACAAATATCATATTCAACAGTTAAATTTGATGATTTACCATCTAATTTCATTATATATTAGATGATGCCCCTTTAACACAACAGTGTTTTTCTTTTCATTATTTATTTCTATTATCGTAGACATGAAAGATTAAAACCAAGCTTGTGAAAACCATGATTTGAAGTTTCAGCATTCATCATCTTAAATTTGATTCTAACAATTGGAAACTTAGCCATATATTTTCATACCTAAAATTCAACATTCATTTTATTAATATAAAGAAAAACATGTAGCTACTAGTATATTGGGAAAAGATGAGGATAAGCTACTCTTGGTTTGATAACCTCAATAATCAATATGCAATTGAAATTTCTGCAGACCTAATCATATCTTGAGTACCCAACTTGTATTATTGTTGAACAAATAGTACTAGTATTTATAGTATTAAATTTGTTTGGAGGAGAAAAAAGAATGAGACTGGGACGGCAAGCAATGTATGGTCTGTACTCTTTAGACTGTGGACTTTGTAACACTTTGGTGTCACTTGGCACTCACGGTTATCACATACACGTATTCTTGCCGTTACTAGTTGTTATTGCTAGTGCTACTCTAAAAGACGGCTAAGCTAGAAAACAAATTTCAAATATAATTTCTATCATTCTTTAACCTATTTAAATTGATACTGAGAGAATCAAATCTGAAAAGAAAATGTTTTAAGGTTACAAATCAACACCACTAGATCAATCCAATAATTTTATCATTCTTTAACTCATTTAAATTGACATCGCGGGAATCGAATCTAAAATCTTGAGAAGGAAATGCTCTGAAGTTCCAAACCAACACCACTAGACCAATCTAAGTAGGTTAATATAATTTCTATAGTTGATTTTTATTTTGAAAACACGGCCACACCACCCATTCATAAAAGTTCATATAATTAAAATACTCTTCGTCTCTGATTTGGGAAAAAAATTGTTTAAAGAAAGTTGATGTTTTGCTTATAATAAAGTATGAAGAGATTAGAGTTGTTTGGTAACAATCAGCGGCGAAGCTACCGCAATTTTTACGAGGGGGCCAAACATAAAGAAGAAAATAAAATATATTTTAAAAACTATTATATTAAACTTAATCTATAAGTAAAATAAATTCACACTAATTTTTACTTATATTTAATGAAACGGCAACAGAGAAAATAAAAGTTTTCTTAAAAAAAAAACAAAGAAAATAAAAGCTAACAATAGTTATTTGTATAAATTGAGCGTTATGGAGCTTTAAAAAGTCAAATTTATCAATAATGGACACTAAACTAAATAGCTATTCGATATTATTTTAATATCATCTCTCTTTAAACCAACAAAATTGTTTGGAGTAGCCAAATAATATATTAATGGGGTAGCTATATATTAAGGTATGTTAATTATTCAAAGTTTTTTTTTCATTTTGGGGTAGCCAATGCTACCCCATGACTCTACAACCATTCGCCCCTAGTAACAATCCTCATCTTATAAACTCGTAGAAGACTATTTAATTTTTATTTTTTCAAAGGAAGAAAACTATTTAACTTATAAGGTAAGATTAGAGACCACCAAAAAATGTTTTTAGACCTATCAAACGAATCTACTTAAGTGAATATAAACAATATTATAAGTATTATATTCTTACCTACAACTGCATTACATCGTTTATTATATTTAGATAGGTAATAAAGAGAACAAAGTGATTCCTTCAAAAAAAAAAAGAGAGAACAAAGTGATTGAACTCAAGTGGTTAATGTGCTACACCTAAGGACGGATCATTCGAAAGAATCGAGTTTGATTTTTGGATGAAACAATTTTTGGCTACATTTTACTTACCTTCCGATCAAACTCCAGATTACTATAATCTCATTCTTCTAAAAACCGAAATGTTACAAGAAAATATTGAATAAAAAAATGGTTTTGTTTTTATGTTAAAATGTGGTAAAGCAACTCTCTTGTCACAAAATAAAGATTTTGAGCAAAATCAAAAGATAATTTATGAATATGAGGTTTTGCAATGAGCACCATGTAATCGCAGTTATCATCTTATACTAATATATATAAATATAATAATGAAACTAATGATAACACTATTTATTCCTAAAGATATAATAAAAAGAGGATAATACCATTTTTTAACATCTAGCTGTACTTATGTACAATTTGGAAAGCATTGTCATACATAAATATAAATGTCTTTATATGCACAATATAATAATAAATAATGAATAAATAAAAGGGCTTCGGTCCTCTTTCATCACCAAAGATAAAATAAAATAATATATATATATATATATATATATATATATATATATATATATGGGTTATGATAGAAGACACCTTTTGTGAAGGTGTCTTTTATCAAGTTACTCTATGGGCATTTGTTAAAAGACACCAACTACTTTTTATGAAGGTGTCTTTTATCAAAGTTATAACTAAAAAAGTGAAAATCACACCTTGAGGTGTGACTTGATAAAAGACACCACACTACTTTTTATGAAGGTGTCTTGTAACATAACCCATATATATATATATGAGTTAAATATATTTTTGTTTTCTATAAATATTTCAATTTTTTTCATTTCAATCCATTCAAAGAAGTTCTTCGACTCTTGATCCTCTAAAAGTTTTACAACACTACATTTTGTTCTTACTTTTAAATCATATCATGTGTATTATTTAAAATTTTGAACGAATTTTTGCAAGAATGTTTAGAATATCATAAGAATCTCTTCCAAAAAAATTATAATTTTTTTTTGTTAAAATATGAATTAAATATAAATTTTAAGCGTCAAAACATAAACTTTCTTGTTTAATTTATCTCTTGTTAAGAAAAATTAAACTTTTGCAAAAAGAAATTCTATACTATACTAAACATGATTGCAAACAAAAATTTCAAAATTTAGAATTATAAATATACGCTGACTTAAAAACAATGATTAAAAGTAGTGATGATAATTTTTTTTTGAGGGTCAAAAGTCGAATAAAAATTTTAGAGAGATTAAAACTAAAAGTTCAAATATTTAAAGAACCTAAAACATATTTAATCTCATGTAAAAACATAGTAACTTCATTGATTTAATCTTGTAGTAAAAAGATAAATGTTGATGTTTTTTTAAAGATATAAATGTAAGTCCTCGTGAGTTTACCTCAGTTGGTATGGATAATGCATAATATATGTAAAGTTCGGTGTTCGAAACCGACCACCACAAAAACCAAAAAAAAAAGATATAAATGTAAGTATCTTTATAATCGCTATTTTCTATATTAAAGTCTAAAGATCTTCCTTTGCATTAGACCGAAAATCTAATTAGAACATATTAGCAAAATATAAAAAAATCTAATTAGAAAAATAATTAATTAGAATAATAATTAAACTTTTGTTGTTAAATAAGACTCTCTGTCCTTGTCTCTGTTCTTCTCTTTTGAAGTAAATTGGTTAGAAAAACACATTCTTTTCATTTCTACGATCTTCACCTTCAAAATTCAAAATCACTCTTCTTCTTATTGGAACTTCTCAAAATCTTACCTTTTTTTAGGGTTCTTTTCAATTTGATTCTCAATTGGATTAAACTTTGCTCACTCTGCTTTTCTCAATTCTTGCTTCCACTATATCTATTCAATTCAGGGTAAGACTCATTAATTAATTTTCAATTCTTAATTGAAATCTCAATTGGATTAAAGTTTTATTCTTTGAAATGATGATTAATTCAGTAGTGGAAATTGAATTGTAATTGTTTTTCATCAAATTCAATAAGTGCTTTTCTGGGTTTGTTGGTTAGGTACTGCTTTTGATTTTACCTTATTTGGAAATTAGCTTAACCTAGTTCATCTTATGTATTCAAATGAATTCTGAAAAAAAGTTCTTTTTTTTGTTGTTGTGTGATTATTAGTTCAAGCTTTGAATTTCATTGTTCTAATTGATTTTTCATTAGCCCAATTGAGCATTTTTCTCGTTACTTTCATAAAGTTTTGAACTTTAAACTTGGGTTAACCAATGAAGCACACAATAATTTGTTACATCAATTTGTGCAAGGAATAGATTAAAAAATGCATTTTTTGGGTTTCTGCAACTGTTGCTTTTTTGAACTTGTTTGGAAATTCTTTACTCACAAGTCAATAATTCTCTTTCTTTGCTGATTTTCAGCTTTTTCTCTCTTCTTCACTTTTATGATCCAAAACCAAAAGTTTCTTTTGCTTGAAGCTACTTTACCTTAACAAAGTTCTCATTCATGTTGATTTGTTTTGTTGTTTGTGTTGAATTGGTGTTGTTGATGTAATGGGGTGCACGAGTGAAACCATGCATGTTGTAATCTTTTGAAACCTTTTACTTTTGTTATTACAATAAAACAAAATGACACGGACCATAATTGTCATGTTTCATGTCATTCATGTGATTTGGTTTCTTTTGTGTCTATATCTTTGTCAACCTAAACCCTCTCTTGCTTGTGAATTTTTGGAAAAGAAAATAGCATAACTTTTGACTTCATAAGAAAACTGTCAGTGCAAAAGACAAGGGTTGTTAGGTAAATTTTAGGTTCTTGTTATTAATTATATGACTTTTGATTATGAAATGTGGACATCACACATAAACAATTAGGAACCAATAATGCTGCTGAAAAAGGACCAAATGAAAAAGAGAAAAATTTATGCTGCTGAATAAAATATTGCGTTAACATTTTAATAACATGGATAGTTCTAGTAGAGTTTATAGTTATGCGGCTCGTGAGGAACCTACCACCACTTCTTTATTAGTTGGCATTTAATTAGTTGTGTTTTTGATGGCTTTTTTACCACTAATTTCCCTTGTAAGTTGTAAGTGTTTTCTAAACTCTCTTTGAGCTTAATTGATTGTCTTTGTCACTGGAATACATTTGTGGAGCTGTTATTCGATATCATTTTGTTCTTAAATTTGTGAAGCTTGATGTCTGATACAGTTCAATCTCATTGTAGTCGCAGAAACATAAGATTCTCGGAGGTGATTCATTGCAATTTGTTTGTACCGGAAGGTAAAGTAAGCAGGCATGGGCTGCATCGTGTCCACCCCAAAGGATTCTGGTGGAAATAGAAGGAGGCCGGGGAGTATTGGAGATGTTTCTGTCTATGTTCCCGGTTTAAGAATTCCTAAACCGGTAGATTTTACGCAGTCCCTTGGTGATTCTTTGTCCAAGAGCATAGTGGAACGCTTATCTGCTCTTAGAACTCGTATAGTTGTAATGGCTGGTCAAGAAGGTCCTACAATTACAAGAACAAAAAGAAAAAGTGCAACTCAACATGGTTAGTGATAACAAGGACAAATCAATTTTCATAACTCCATTTCATAAGTTTTTATATTTATTGATGCATAACTCGATTTCGTAAATCGATTTCATAAGTTGCTTATATTTATTGATGCATAACTCGATTTCATAAATCAATTTCATAAGTTGCTTATATTTATTGATGCATAACTTGATCTCATCCTCAGGAGGTTCAACGCTTGCTGATCTTCTACAGGCTCTTGAAGATTACTTACCGGTGCTTTTGGGATTAGTCAAAGATGGTAAATCATGTTTTCGTCTATTAGTACTTTATGCAAGTTCTCTCCATAGCATGTATTGATTAATTGCTTACCTTTTCTGTGCAGAAAGCCATTTACAATACAAAGTACAATTTGTTTGGATGAATCAGGAGGATGAAGCAGAGGTAGTTTAGTTCCTCATTGTTTGGGTAAATCAGGAGAATGCAGGATTGGTAACCAATTTTTTTTCTTTCACTTTCTAATTATTTTTCCTTTTTCGGTATGATTGACACTTGCAGGAAACAGCCATGCCTAATGCTTGGTATGAAGTGTTGTCAGTCTTGCATTTGATGGCGACACTATTGCTATCACAGGCTAATTTATTACTTCTTCCAAGAACGTCCACCGATGGTCATCAGCCAAAAGTATCAGAAGGTAAGTAATACTGATTTTTTTTTTTACTTATTGTTTATTACACTGAGCAACCAAAATACTTTTTATCAGGGAATAGTTTAGGTCTTCAATTGAAATCCCAACTTCTTGTTGTTTTGAAGATCAAGTAATGATAGAAGTAGAATATTCTTGATAGGCTTTCAATTAATATTGTTTCATAGTATTCTTGAAGTTTGAGCAATGGTAATTGTAGTTCCTTTTTTGTGCGCGCTATGCCAATGTATTATCATGGTTGCGGGATTTCTTCCAGTTAGACCTGACACACATGTACTGCATATGCTGTAAATAATTATCTTCAGATCTATGTTTTTCATGTTGAGGTAGCTATAATTTGGATTTGCAATATTTTCTTGTTATTTTGATAGCATAATACGAACTTGCAAAGTTTGCTGCAACTTTTTTTTTCAAGTATTTGCCATTTATTGCAGTAGCTGGTAAATTGGAAAACATATTATTTGTTGTTTTGTATGGTAGTATGCTATAACACCATATGTCTCTTATGAAGTTTCTTCGTTGATTCCTTTGTGTATATCTCTTCTGCTGTGAAGCTTTAACTTTTGCTAATTATTACTCATTATGAATAGAAAACCGTCGAGCCTCTGTTGATATCTTCTTAAAGGCTGGTGGGTATCTTGACTGTGCTGTCAGGCATGTTCTTCCACAGTTGCCTGCTGAGCTCAGGTTAGTGTGTCTATATATATATATATATATATATATATATATATATATATATATATATATATATATATATATATATAAATTGACTGCCATGTCATTATGTATAATCTAATCAACCATCTTATGTTTTTCTCAAATTAATCTTCACACCGTTGTTTCTGATTTTAGGAGAAATTTACCAGTAGACCTTGCAGAAGGAGTTCTTCGAGCGCTCTGTCTACAAGCATTGGGACAGGTATTGTTGTATGTCTTGTAGTTCATTATTTAAGCTTTAATAGGAACACACCTAGAAGATGATTAAGAAATGGAAATATCATATTGAATGGCTATAAAAAACAATGTGAAAGATGCACAATTACGCCTATACTTGTGCTGAAATTTAACATTTTCATAGCAGAATTGAAGGGTGATTAGGATTGAAACTCTAGATACTTTGACATAGAGGCTTCGGTATGTTTGAGTAGCCAATAGGCCAGGCATTTTTTAAAATTGATTCCTACTTGCTTAGGCTGTCAAAGGTGGGTTTTATGTGTTAGAAATTCCGCCTTCATTGTGGTCCGCCCCTTGCCGCCTAATTGCAGCATTCTGGTTGCCTTTATTGCAGCCTCCAACACCTTCATTCTGTTGGGTGTGAAGGAGTGGATTTAGTCTCACATTTCCCAGAGATATATGGCATGTGTAGTGTTTATAAAGTTTGGGCAGCCCTCACCTTACAAGCCGATTCTGTAAGATTAAGTAAGGACCAACCCAAATTCTAAGATTATGAATTTTCTCTCAAGTGAGAGACCACTAAGCATGAAATACTGTTGGAAACTACTCTATTCTATTCTGTCAAAGATTTTCCTATGGTAGGTTAGTTGTCTATGACTAGATGCGGACATAGGAATTAATTTTAAAGCAGGCACAGCCTGAATTTATAAAAAAAATAAGATTGAAATAGAGTTTCAAATAAAAATATTCTCTGCGTCACATAGATCCTTTTCCCCCATGAAAGTTTGTTGCCTTTCTTCAGTTTAAGCTTCCACACAAAGTATGGCCATTTTAGGTTTTTTTGGTCAAGCAGATTCTAGGTAGCTTTCCTCTTCTATAAAAATTTGAAGATTTTTTATGAGGAAATGGATATAAATGAATTTTTCTCAGAAGTAGGCTTGTTATAGAAGTCTTTAATTGCATGTTGAATGATTGAAACTGCGGCATTTTATCTCTTATTTACACAAAAATTCATGTCGACCGCTTAACTTAGTTCAATACAAAATGTAAATTTATGAATTGGGAGCAAAAATTAATGCTTTGAAGGGATTACAAGAGGGATATTGTCTGATGGTTGCAGTCATTTTTATTTAATTAAGTCTAAATTCCTATTGTATTCGTCTTGGTTAACAAATTTCTTGTTAGCAATGAAGTTTTGAGTGTTAAGACATATGTGAATTTCCTGGTGAATGGTATCGATGTAGTATGTCAGACTGGAGAAGGGAAATGTTCTCATATCTAATTTGGTGTTTATTTAATTGTTTCGATAGGGTGTAGATATCCAACTTGGAATGGCAATTGATAGCACCAAAGCCACTCTTGCGGTGAAGCGTAGACTTGCATGTGAGATGGTGAAATATTGGCAACAGGTACAACAGCGAAGTTTTTAATTATTATGATGCCAAACACATATTGATAGGCATATATATTCTAATCATCGGAACTGTCATTTTATTGTTGGTGCATTCTTCCGTTTGCTTATAAAATTGCTAACAGCTAAATTTCTTTTCCATTTAAATCTTCAAAGTTAATATCCTTAGCATAAAAGAAAACTTTTTCTGGAGTATTTGTTTAAAAAAGAAGTCGGGAAGGTGGAAAATATTATAAATTAAAGTGACACTAATGACCATTTTACATCCGTCCCAGAGGACATTTGAACTACGTCCCTTGAAGTTACAAGGCCAAACTCTTACCAATGAACCAGCACCTCATGGACTTTTTTTGGAGTATATATATACTTTTTTTTTTGACAATATAGTATATTTATATACTTTTATCACTTAAATGTGGAAGTATGGTTGTGTTCAGTTGAACAATTTGTTAGCGGATCGCACTGCACATGTTTTTTTTGCGTGTTTTCTGTTCTGTTAATGAATTTGTTTGTTTCTATCTAAAAGGACTTTGAAGCTAAATAACTAGTCTCAGTTATTTCTCAATTGATGTATTGTTTCTGAATTCATAGCATTGTTTCCCAAGGAAAATCTTTGTTTCAATTCTTTATAATTTGTGTGTGTGTGCATATGGGTGTTCATTAGTATGATAACATGACCATGCCTCTTCAACATACATTAATATTGTTTAGACTGCTTTTCTTTCAGGCACAAGATAACATTATGAACCTTCCGTTAGCGAATGGTTGGGGTGAAAAACATCGTCATTATGTCAAATGGAAGTATATTGAATCAAAGGTTTGTGTTTTGTGTGCCCTCAGTTATTTGCCTCTTGCTAGCTGGTTTTTATGTCTTGCTGCACAGCAAGTTGAACAGAAAATGAAATGCAAGTCAAGTATTTCATAAGAAATTGACACATCAAAAGTGTTACGAGAGACCAATATCCCTGGCAAATGAATTTTTCCCTCTTGCTAGCTGGTTATTATGTATTATTGCAGAGTAGTTTGATGTTTATATGCACCTACTGATTGCCTTTAAGCATGCAAAGCTAATGAATTGTTTGTTGTAATGATTTATCAGGCTACGGCATATTATTATCATGGTTTGATTCTTGATGAGGGGAATACAGAGAAATCTCATGGGATGGCTGTAGCTGCGCTGCAAGCAGCGGATGAGTATTTCAAAGAAAGTAAGAAGCTCTGTGAGGCATTCAATGCAGCAACTCCATTGTCAAGGTCATCATCACATTCCTCTGTGCTTACTGTTATGCTGTTAAATCATCCCTCAGATAGGAGGATTTACTTTCAATTTTCAAAGGTCCTTGAGCAATAATTAATAGAGTCATGCCATGTGTCTTCTATACATGTCAGTTTGCATTAACCGTGTCTGCTTATTGCATAAATGTGCATGACGCATGTATGTGTGCTAAAAAAGTCTAAAAGGAATGCTTATAATAATTAAAATCTACACGATACCTACGTGATTGTGGATGGACTAAGATCTTAGTCTTGTGCCTCCTTTAGAATAAGAGGAACAGCATGTGTTTCTGATAGAACCCTAAGCTCCTGTACATGTGTTGGCCCAATTGTTGGGCCCAATCCACACAAGCACAGCTTCTAGAAGCCTGCAGAAGCTGTAAGACTACAAACAGTTAAAATAATTATTGGAATCTTGGCAGAATTGCAGTTATCAAAGAGAAGGAAGCCTAGAGGGTTAGTCATTAAGAAGAGAATTTTAGTTATAAAAGAGAGGGAAGCCTAGAGGGCGAGGCTTTCAGAAAGTAAGAGTTGTTTAGGAGAAAAGTTATCTCTGGTCTAGGAGCTTAGCTCTGGTAGGAGTTCTCTGAACTATGGTTTATCATTTCCTTTTCTGTTTTACCACCATTGTAGAGTTCTTAAGCTCACCCATTTACCTTCAATAAAACAATTTCTTTATTTGAATTCTTAGGTTCTATCAGTTTCTCATATGCTTGATGTGTCGATTTCTTATGCCCTATTTATGAATGAAATATTGCTATCTTCAACAAAATATAGTACTTTTGGTTGCATCTTGCTTGTTTACTGTCCACCTAACATGCAGTCATGATGCAGAAATCCACCGCTTTGGGGGACCATGAAATATCTCTCTGAGAAAATTCCCAAAGATACTTCAAGCAAGGTGCGAATAAACCGTGATCTATATACTTACGAGAGGTAAATAAATTTTTCCAAGTGCATGATTAAAATGCTGCTTAACTTTTTTTTTTTTTGAAGGGAAAATGCTGCTTAACTTGGTTACTATAATTTTACAAGTCATATTTGATAATTGTTTATGCAAAGTACAAGGGCTAATAATTCCATGAGGTGTCTATTTAGTAGCAAGAGTTTAAATCCCTTCGGAAATGGTTGTGAATGACCATTAATGTCACTTTAATTAGTAATAGCTTTCCCTTCCTCTTCTTTTTTTTTTTCTTCAAAAGGACAAGAACTAATAAAATTGTGTTTTGTTGTAAAAATTTATTACAGAATCATGGAAACAGCACCGACATTGCCTGATTTTGCCTTGGCCTTGAAACCAGATGATTATCAACTTCCACAAGTGAGTCCTTCTTGGAGAACAGAAAATGTGAAGGCGGGACAAAATGGCTCCCCTAACAATCTTAAGGGATGAAAAATGACAAAAGTGAGCAATGTCAACTTAGCTTGAAGATGAAGCAAAGGGTAATTTTTCAATGCTTGTCAATGTCTGCAGGGGAAGCAAATTCATTATTTCGGACTTTTTCTCTACCTTCTTTCTTCATAAATCAACTTCCTCCCATTCTCTACAACATTTGAGAAGAAAAAAAGGGTACAAAGCCAAATTCTCCATTTTTTTAAACCAAGTTGTATAAGTTGGTGTGTAAAATTAACTTGTGCTTTGCATGGAAAGAATGATTTCCTTTTAAATATTAAAATTCTATAGAGATTGATATGCAAGGGAATTTATGTTATTTCAACAAGGTTTATCATACAATAGTCTTTTCACAATCAAACCCTTATGCAATAAATAAATAGTATGTTTTGTTGTGATTACAATGATTTTTAAAAATAAAATGATGGAATAAATAAACAGCTAAAGTTTAAGATCAATTTGCTTAATTTTAAAAAACAAATTAAGCCATTGCCCACTTTGTCCTATTACTCGTTACTGGGGTGTTCATTAGATTGGAATGACAGATGAACTCAATAATCCAAATAAAATTAACTAAATTGGTTTTTGTCAAAAAACAAAAATAGTTTAGATGATAATTCATTATGTTTATTTATAGTTGTTTTGATTATTTTAAATCATTAAAAATGACCATTGTAGTTCATAAAGATTTAGTTAGATAGATAGTATGAAGATGTTAAATTTAAATTGTTTTTTAATTTTAATCAGGCGATTCTAAATCCTAACCAAAGCAAACGTCTTAATACCTCTCTCAATTTATTCTTAGAGTAAATTACACTCCCCTCCCCTCAAAGATGCTTGAATTACACTCCCCTCCCATCTTATGTTAAAATATACATTCCCCTCCCCTCTTATTCTAAACATATTAGAAAACATTTCAATCCCCTCCCTTAAGAGAAGCATGAATTACATTCCCCTCCTCTCTTACGTTAAAATCTACACTTTAATCCCTCAATAATTTTTTTATTTATAATAATCTAGCAAAAAAAATAATAATCTAACACACTTTGAAAAAAAAAATATTGCGGGTCTATTTTAATATAACCAACATTTGAATACATATTTTCGCTATTTTTTTTCCACAATTTCATTAACATATAATTTTAAACCCTATTATAAAATATGAAACAACTCAAAATAAAATTAAAATATGTGAAAAATTACTAAAGACAATAAAATATAGTTATTTAAAAGTTAATTTTATACTCTAAATTATAAAATTAATAGCAAAATATTTAAATTTATTTTTCTAAAATGGTGGTTCAAAATTAATATATATCATACAAAAAATATTTATATTAAAATAGATTAAAGTATAGTGCATATTTAATTATTAAGGGAGGGGGTTGTAATTCAAGCATCTTAGAGGGGAGGGGGATATAAATTTTACTTTTTAAGGGAGGAGAGTGTATATTTTAACATAAGAGGGGAGGGTAGTGTAATTCAAGTATCTTTGAGCGGAGGGGAGTGTAATTTACTCTTATTCTTATTAGGCAAATGTTAGTAACAAATTCATGAAGATAGTTGAAATATATTGCAAGCAAATATTGAATCCTGATCTCCTGCTTACAACTCCAGTATCCCCAACCCAAATCAGATACTACTTCTTGAGGGACTACCTCTATCAATTACCAAAACAAATTCCTATCGCATCATGGAAGGATATAAATCATCTCCAAATTACTTTGCTACACACTGTTTACGCCTTTCTTATATGAGCAAAAGCATATCTGCCCACCACTACAATAAATTCGTCAACTGCCTTTACTTTGCATTGACATGAAAGTTAACGTCAAAACAAAAAGAAAGAAGACATAAAAACTCTTAACTCGCAAAAGTTTGTAAAGAATAAACAATTATAAACAACAGCTGTTCAACATATTTCTTTGTTTCTTAAAAAAAAAAAAAAAATCTTTGTTAACTTCACAAAAGTTAATAGAACCACAAAGTTCATCAAAGATTTACAACAAAATTTATGTATAACTTATCAATTACAAAATTTTAAACTTGAACTCAAATTATTGCAAATGTAATTGAAAAACAAAATGTTGTCTTCCAACAATTAGATATATATACACTTAGTTCGACCCCCTCCCCCTATTTTTTAGTCCTTTCTTGTATTCATTATTATTATCCCATATGGATCGATTAATCTAAATCAATACGAAAGATCAAATTAATCGGGCCATAGTGATGGACTGAAGTACCTCTTCATAGTGTATAGTTCCAGTTTCTGCATAAGTCATCTGTTCACAATATATGCAGTGATGTGATAACACCTCTGTTCTTTTATCAATCACGCTGTCTGTGTTTCATTGATTTATGATTTTTAAAAACTACAATGAATCAAAATGGAAATCACAGTTTTACTTTATATACAATAATAGTTGATTTTTACATATCTTTTTTGTTATCAAAACAAAATACCATGATTGATTGCTCAAATAAATTTATCAAAAGAAGATTAAATTGAAAATGGTAGGAGATTTATACTTCAGAAAATACTCAAGACCCTTGAATTCAATCGGATAGAGCAGTGTTGACGGAGACATCAACGCCTTGGGGAAGCTTAAACATGCGTTTCTAATTCTTAGTCTAAGCACTTTAAGCCAGAACTTCAAATCAAACAAGTAATATCTTTACATATGGTATACTTGAAACTTTGAACAATTAAATCTGACAATTAAAATACCTCTTTTTTGCTTTTGAAATGCTAGAATGTTTCCTCTAAAACAGGATCTAACACACGCGTGCTTGGCAAATAAAAGAGGATTGAATGATACAACATTCACCATTTGCTGCAGTTTTGCAAGAACATGAGTATCCGATTCCAATTTTACAAGCGCTAAGCTGCCTGAATACGATAAGGATTTTCAAAATATTTCTTCAATATATCTTAACTGCTACAACAAGTTACAACCTAATCTTTGGCGCCGTTTGTATCATCTCCCTCAGCTAACTGATTTTGCTTCTCTTGTTCCACTGTTGAAAAAAAAAAAAAAATCCATTATAATGTCTCCAAAGTCCACATTCATGGAACAAAATCAATTCAAACGAATGTGTAGTATAAACAAATTTTAAAGTCTAACAAATGTGTAGTTTGTGTATCCTAATAGTACTAAAAAAATTACGGATGAAAGAACCTGCAAAGACATGGCTATGAAAAACTATAGCCAGCGGAAATAAAAGAACTTGCGAGATTTGAAATTGGCAATAATACTTAGGGCACTTGTTAAGAAGCCTAAAGAAGAAATTTTGTCTTGCGATTGATGCATTCAACACATTGAAACTTGAAAAAGTAATTTTTTCCGCATAAAGCTTACCAATTATTTCTATTTTAGAATCCTTAACAAGTGCTCTAAGGATACTTGTTAGCAAGACCCTAATACTAATTCATTAGTCAGAACGTGAAAGTCAATTCTAAGAGAAATACTGACCAGATATTATTAGTTAAGCAAAAATGCACTTTAATTAGTCACAACACTTGACTTTGATCACTCAGAATTTTAAAAGAGTCAGTAACAATGTCACCAATTTTGTTCTAACTCTGTTTCATGGACCATCATAAATTATAAATATGACAATAAAAATGTAATGACAGTGAAAATGACTTGAGGGACAGTACATACTCAGAAATCTATGGGAGAGTAGTAATATAGTGCTTTCGAAGTCTCTCCGACAGATTTCAAATCACTCAAGAACACCAGAGAAAATCAGTGTATTTGCAATCAGTATTTCATGGATTCACTGTAATCATAGAATCAGAAATGGTGTATCAAATTTTGACTTGAGTAAACAGATTCAAAGCCTAATCCTCATCCAACAGTTTTGATCCGTTCATTACAGCTTAAGTTCTAAACTACAGCGAATCCAGGTGAAGTTATTCTATCTAGAAAAATAGATATTATCATATTTATAGCCTCCCTACTTTCTTTCTCTTGCATATTATCAAAAGTTAAAAACACCCATTTCCCAACTCACCATTCATTGAAAATGTGTCAAACAATGAAAGCCAAATAGTAAGAAAATAAGAAACATTATTGTAAATGTAGGAAAAATAAAGTGATAACATTCATAGACATACCCATGAGTTGATAGAGAGCCTTCTGAGTTCGCTTCTCAAGCTTATCAAGCTTCTTCTGCACATCTCTTCGCAGGTCCCAGTTGGGTTTCTTGGGAGCAATATTGAGAAACGGATCCTAATAAAAAGTAGTTAAAGGTAAGAGGCAATTCAGAGTAAGGTCATGTTTGGATTGACACATTTAAACATATCTACCGACATAAATACTCATAAAATTGCTTGGGAGAGGTTATACAAGCAGTTAATGACATGGCATGAGCTGTTTTCAGCCTATTTCTATAGACTATCCATAATAACTTATAAAAACACCTTCCGGCTTGTATAAAACAATTTGACATAGACCTGTTTGTATAAACAGCTTAATTTGCAGCTTATAGTATAATTGCTTATGTATAAGTCATTTCTATAATAAAAGATAAAATATGGATAAATTGTTTTTGTATAAGCTATAGGGTCTGTTTGGCAAGTCCTTTTTTGATCTTATAGCTTATAAATTGTGTGCTCATTTGACTAAAAAGACAAGTTTGGTAACCATCACTTTCTCATGAGCTGATAGCTTATTTTTACTAGCTTATAGCATTTTCTAATAAGCTAATTCAAGTAGCTTATAGCTTATCAGTTATCATTAATTTTACCCATGGATTCTTAATTGAAAAAATAAATATTAATTAAATATATTATTTTTACGTGATTTCATATTTATAAGTTAGTTCAACCGTTAATATTACCAAACCCTACAAATTCAATCAACTAGCCAATTCGCTATCCACTGTAAGCTAGTTTATCAACTATCAGCTATTCGTTATTTTATACCAAACAAAGCCATAATCTATTTCCATAAGCTATCTTCGAGAGCTTTATGAACATGTCACAAGCTGTTTTCATAAGATCTCCCAAACAGTCACAGCTGCTTATGCCAGAAATATACATAAGCACTTATATAATTAACGCTTATTACTTAAGTTAATCGAAACAAGGACTAAGAGAGAGTTGAACTAACCTCTTTAGGTTTTTCCTCAGGCTCAGGAACAGAAACAGGATCTTCAAATTTGGGAAGAACAGCAGGTGCAAGCTTCCCTTCCTGAAGATGCTTATCATGAGGAACGTAATTACGAAACTTCATACTCAGCTTTTCCTCTCCCTCTTCACTACAACAACAAAAACAATCCAATTCAATTTAAAAAAAAATCACATACTCAAAAGTCAGAAGAAAACAAGTTGAATACATACCCTTTTTCTTCTTGTTGATCATCATCGTCTTCGGAAGAAGTGGGTGGTGGTGGTGGTGGTTGTTCTTCGTCTTGATTATTGGGTTCGGGTTCGGAGGAATTGGATAATTGTTGAGCGGCGCGAAGAGCTAGGAGTCTTTCACGGCGGGAAGCGACGGCTTGCTCAATTGATTCGTCTTCGGCACCCATCTTTTCTTCTCAAATTCAACTCTCTCTTGTTCTTTCTTTCTGTGTCGTTTGTCTACACAAAAGCCCTAACCCCTCTTTTGTTCAAACTCAATCGCTCAAATTAACGACTTATATATTTTGAGTTGATTTATTTGAGAACAATTTATATTTTTTTTTCAATAAAGTCCTTTTATATTATTATTATTCTTGTAAAATAAAAAATTGGATTCAATAATTTTTTATCCCTATGAATACAGTATATCAAATTTTGTTTTTAGTCTTCATTTAAAAAAGTAGTATTTTTTGTCCGTACAAACTTTACAGTTTACAACACACACAATTTTTTTTTTTTTTTTTTTTTTTGAAGAAAACACACACAATTTTAGTCACCGCTAAATTCAAATTTGTTTAACTGTTTTTAAACATTTAGATTTTGAATTTTTTTTCTTCAGGCATGTTTAGAATATTGTAAACTGTTTCTCCAAAAAAAAAATAAGTTAAAACTTTAAATTCCAAATTCATATTTTTATTACTTTTATCTTCTTTTTTTTCCAAAAAAAACTAAAATGAAATTTTATTACGAACCAACTTTACTTTCTCCGCATAAGAAGTACAAGAGAGAGTCACAGAGAAAAGTAAAATTACATAATATAGCAGTTAAAAAGCACCAAAAACAATGCTAAGAAAAAGTTACACTTTACAAGCATAATAGAGGATTGAGCCACCACACGTGGTAACTAAAAACAAAGTTGACATGTTTCACCTTTAGCTACCAATAAAACTGTGTCTTTATTCTGTCAAGTAGGTGGTGAATGGAATCCACTTTATTATTGAAGATTCTAGCATTTTTTTTTTCTTTCCAAATAATCAAAACAATGGAAAACCAGATCAAATGAATAAGATCACGTTTGGATTTTATGAATCCTCTCAAAACACAAAATTGTGTAGGTGTTTTGAGATATTGCAAGGAGGTACATTGACTAAGCATAACCAAACATAAACAGCGATCCAAACTGACTGAAAACGAGGGAGTTCTAAAAATTGAGCTAAACGTTGTAAAACTGATGAACAAAACAAGATTTAATGGTTCGTCAGGAAACCAAACGAGGGAACTTTTAGAAAACTAAGCGTCAGTGTCTTTTGACTTAGATTCTAGGGTTGAAAAACACATTCTAAACACCTTAGGTAGTGACATTGCATTGTAGGAGTGAACAAAAACTTTCTTTCTTTGTTTTCTTGATTGATTATCTTTGAGTTGGTTGAAGATGGGAAATGAGAGATAATTTCTTATTAGCATTTGTATCTCTCTTGATAGAAAGTTTAAAAATTAGGGTTTGTCTTGGAGAACTATTAAAGCTAATTTCTTGTAACTATTTGATATCTTTGTAAAAGACTTATTGATATTGAATCAGAGAGCTGATCTCTCTCCAGAGGTAGGTCAACCAATCTTGGTATTTTTGTTCTTTATTCTCTCTTTATCTTGTTTGTCTTTGGAATGATTGTTTGGATTTTCATGACAAATAGGTTATAGATTTGTTGTTGGTTAAATATAGGGTTAAATATGTTTTTGGTCCCTATAAATATATCAATATTTCCTTTTAGTTCCTCTAAAATTTTCCTTCGACTTTTAGTTCCAATAAAATTTTCAATCACCCATTTTGGTCCCTATTTTAAAGTCAACTCTTGTGTAACTGTAACCTTTGTATTTTTTATTGAAATTGTGCAGAATATTGTAAAAAATCTCTCCCAATATGCCATTTTCAGATTGTAAAAACTTTTGGGGAATTAAAAGTCGAAGAAATTTTTTAAAGGGAGTAAAAACATATGATTTTGTTTGGACTGATTAGTTTTGGTTGCTATTGTTATTTGTTCTACTTTCTTGTTGAAACCCTTAACAAGTTAACATCTCATATTTTCAATGATGTTCCATCAAAATCTTGTATTTAGAACCAGTGGCGGAGCCAGGATTTTTCTAGAGCCTGGGCGAAATTTTTATCCCGAATTCATATATGACATAATATATATATAGAGTCATAAATAGAAATAAAAGAGGTTCATTATTTTTTCAACAAAAGTACAATTTGAAATAAGAGAAGAAATATAACCTGACAATGGCGTGCTAAATAAAATTAGGAGGTAAATGCCCTTTCCGCGACCTCTTCTAGTCTTGAACGACCCCGAACCGGTATTTCTTCATCCATATTTGGCACCGGAATACCTTTAGCAACAAAAAAATCTTGTACTTCAACAAAACGGTCTTCGCGGTGTGAATTAATCAAAACGTATTAAAACTATTTATATTATCATATAATGTATAATAACTTAGATTAATATTTTTTTCCATAATTATAACATGTTTAAAGTAAATATAATAATAAAAATAGACTACATTTAGTAAAGATAGAATGTTTGACAGATTGAAAAGAAATTAATTAATAAATAACTACTCATAGCATATCTTTAAACAAAGTTCATGATCAATTAACTACATTTAGTTCACATCATAAATTTTTATGAATAAAAAAGAAGCATTAAAGTGCCAAAAATGGTATAAAAAATAATAAAAATGGTGAAGAAATAAATAAAAACAAAATTGGCTCAGCTGGATTAAATCTGGACCACTTGATGCATCAAGGGGTCCAAACTTAATCACTAAAGGGCTCATCACAGCCACAAGATCTAAATCAAAGAGTTAAAAAAAACAAGGGTGCAGAATTAAAACAGAGGGGGTGTAATAACAAGCTGCATATGGAACAAAAGAAGGTGAGGGGCCCGCAGTCAACAAGGAAGGAAGGAGGTCAACTCCTTCTTCTTCCTCTAGTTCACGTAAAACACCAACAACAACATCATTATCCCTTCAAAAATTAAAATCTCAATTCTTCACCAAATCTGACAAACTAAAATACCATTTTGCTTGGATTTTCACGCTGATCATGAATCTAAGCTTATATTTCACATTGAATGTTTGTATAGAGAGAAAAGCAGAGCCTGGGCAAAAGCAAGTAAAGCAGAAGCAGAAGCATGGAGTCGCGACTAATGGGTTGGGCTTGTTGCAAGTAAAGCAGAAGCAGAGCCTGGGCACTAGCCCAGCCTAGCTGGGGGGTGAAACCGCCCCTGTTTAGAACCTTATTTTTAATTATTAATGAAATGAGTTTACTTTGCTTTGTCAAACACAAACAAACTACATGTTGAAGAAGCTAGAATGACCAACATACACAATGATAATCAAGCCAGTCGGATATGTTGTCGAATAAATGCTGTGAACCAATCCAACAATGATACAAACAGAAGACAAATACAAAAATACTGCAAGGAACTACTACAATAACAGTTTACTATTCATAAAAGAATTAAATTTACGAATTCGAAAAATAAGAAATATCACATGAACTAAGGCAAACTCTCCCGCGATAACGTTTATAGTTTCAGTTTGAAGTTACAGTTGCTAGCCTTGATGCTTACAAGATTATTAGACGATAAGCTATCGACCACCAACTGACATCGACCCAAAACTTTCACCTTCTTCAACTTCAATCTCCCAAATTTGATAGCAATTGGTGCATGGATATTGAGATCCAACGGAATTCTTCCTGTTTGCTGTTGTTGCTGCAAAGCCGCCATTAACGTGTTTCCAGACTGAACTTGACCTGTTAATGACACATTAAGCACTGTTTTGTTCTGATGACCTTGGTAGAATTTAGGTAAAGACCCTTCACAAAGCTTTGTGTTTCTGTACAACACACTCAACTTCCCTCCTTTCTCGTAGTAAATACCAATCTTCTTGTTTGGGTTGGTTGCTGTGATCTTCACATCAAACTTTGCATACAGACTCAAGTCAAAGTTAAGCCTCAGATCAGAAATCCTCAGTGTATCAACTGAGTAATTGGGAAGCTTTGGTTTGAAGATGAGGTAAAGAGCTCCTGCAGTTGCTGCAATGATAATGAGAAGAAGGAATAACAAGCTTATTGTCCAACATATGCACTTGCAAAAACAGCTTCTTTTTGGTTTTGAAGAGTTTATTGCTGGCATAGCATGTTGATGCAGTAGTGGAGGAGGCACACGGATAACCTTTTCTGATCTAGAGGAACCTGGAGGTACTAATGGTGTCCTAGGGTGTGGTTTTGTTTCCACATTCATAGGGTGGATTCTGTGTCTCTGATGATCTGACATGAATACTAGTTATTTACTGAGTAGTGTTCTCTCAGATTTTTGTGGTCATAAATGGTAACACCCTTTTGTTGATGCTTTATGCAGACATTCCTTATTTGAATACGAATTGTGAAAACACTGTTGGGGGTGGATTGGTTGCTTCTGCAATATGTACTGTGGTGTGTGGCTACCTTCCTTACCTACAAACTGTGTAAAACACCGAAAAAGGTAGTGGTAGTTCAGCTAAATATGTATACACTGTTGACTTTAGACGAGGTTGGGTTCCTTAAAATATTTTTCTTCTGTTGAGTATGTATGACACACACGATTCCTTAACTCTAACTAACCCATAACAGTAACATTATATGCACGTAACGTATCTTCATATCACTCTTTATTTTGCCACTTTATCTTTTGGCACGAGGTGATGTATGTGAAAGTGTCGTGCACACCAAGCATTATGTTTTCAATCTACAGTAACAAATACATGGCATGTGCTGGTAAGTGGTAATTTTGCCATAACTGATAAGATATGCATATTGTACATTCTTAAAAGTCTGCTTCGCAGTTAAGGAAACCTTACTTTCACATTAAGGATGCGTGTTACACATTGTACAAGAAGACACTACAATATATGGACCCGGATCATCTACAGTAAAAATATCAGGCAGTTTCATGCTGTGATCAATTTCGGCTAGCGATACGAGAACAGACGATCGAGATTAATAATTGTCTTACACAGTTACTATGTCTAATCCAAATCCATGGTATATGGGTGAATTTTATTGTCTTGAGAAAATCTTAATGAATATTATTGGTTAACAAAATCTTAACCAAACAACTTTGATATCTTTAAAGACAAGAATAACTATATAGCAGGTTAAACTGCCAAAACAAATGGTGCAAACAATAAGCACCTTTTGTATTTGATTTCCAAAATAAAACACTTGAAAATATAATCTAGCTGACAGTTGCAATAGATACAGACTTTACAATAATAAGTCAAGCCATGAATGTTGACAATTTACCATCTTTAAAAAGAAGAAGACAAAGGACCAGAACTATTATGTCCTATATGAAAAATGTGTGATAAGAAGATTAAAATTTATAAGCAATTGAACAAATTATTATTGTGCTGTTGGCATGCTGATGCTATGCAAGTTTTAAAGAAATAAAGGTACAAGTTTTATTCAATTTCAATCTCTTGTGGAGCAGCTTCAGTAGTTGATTCTTCTGGATTGGTTTCTTCTTCACTAATATCAGAAGCTTCAACAGTCCTCGTAACCCATTCCTTTAGAGGTTCCTCATTCAAATCAAGCCTTAAAATACCAGCAAATATCCCACCTAAGAATGCCACTGGTTCCTGCAGATTAGAAATAACAAGAGTTTGAGAAAGAAAAAAAACCAAATTTTTAAAGCCTAGCAATGAACGTTCCTGCGGGCTGAACAGAATGCTTTTCAGCCTATAGAATTGTGATAAAATTGAATGTAGCTACATCATAAGAACCAGGGATGGTAAGTAGCTACATCATAAGAACCAGGGATGGTAAGTTACCATCCAGATAGCAACTTGTTAACATATTAAAAGACAGAAGAACTACATTTAAAGATTACATGTATTGATAAAAGATAAAAAATGCATTACAATCTACATATCTACAAGAATTTTCATACCAGTGTTATTACAAGGGTTCATTGCTAATAACATTGATCAAATTGATAAATAAAGAAGTTCATGGTGAACTGGTGAGCTTTTCGGGCTATTTTTTGTCATGCTTTATGATAGTTGATGAATGAAAAAGTTCTCACAAAGGGCATGTCTCTTCCAATTCCTAAATTACAGTCCATGATTAGATTGTGGCTACCTCCTTTGGGTTGGATTAAGCTTAACATGGGGCTTCTAATAGTGGCTCGACTCATTCAAGTTATTCTAAAATTTTGGGCAGCTGTAGTGCCTATATTATAGAGCTTTGTAGTGTTTTGGAGAGATTGTAGTTAGCCTGGTCTGATGGGTTTCGAGCTACTGAGTTCAATATCGACTCATGTAGTTGTTAAGAACCTCAACGATTTCTCCAATGACTGTGGAGCTCGGTGGAGTTTGGTGAAATGGAATAGAATGTTGCTTGAAATGGCGAGAGGTGAAGGTATGTCATCCATATCGTGAAGCCAACTCATGTACTGATGATGTCTTAGTTAATATGGATTAGGTGATCATTCTACTATGATTTATTAGGAGAATTTCCATGCTCTAGTTGGTTTGTTTCTCTTAGCTGATCTCGTTGGACTTCCTACTCCATGTTTAATTGCTTTGAAGTTCTGTTATTTTTGGGCTTCAACCCTCTTTTTATCCCAAAAAGAACTGAGAAATAAATAAATTGTAATGGTTCTTTGATTATTAGAACTCTGCCTGTTTTTCTACAGCAGCTTGTGTTTGTATGCTTGTCATATATTTCACAATCGAGTACACACGAGTCATGACAGAAATGGCAATCTCAATTTCAGTTTTACACCAAACGGAACATGACTTTTGCATCACAATTCAGTGGTAACATAACATGGTTTGAATACAGAAAATGAGACAGCCATATTTTCCACTGACAGTTTTATATGCTGATAACTCATTTGTTCATGAATCAATAGTAAGGAAACAGATAAACATAACCTGACTTATAGGGTCTGTTTGGTTCGAGAGTTTTGGAGGGGAGGGGAGCAAATTTTATTGCACTGCCAAAATTATCCTTATATTAATTTAAAATCTCAATATTATCCTTGTAACAACATTTATTATTATTAGTTTATATTATTTTGAAACAACTTTTACTATTATTAGGTTATAGGTTATATTATCTTGTAACAACTTTTTATTCCATATTATTAACAATTTTTTCTTGTAACAACTTTTATTACTACTTGTAATTGTAACAACGCTATTACTAATCCGTTATTCCATCGTCTACATCGTGTTGTTATCGATTACATCGTTATTGTTTCGTTACTTTATTATCCTTATTTAATTAAGTTTAAGGGTAAAACAGTAAAATAATTTTAAAATCCCTCCCCTCCCCTTGTGAACCAAACACACTTTTAATTAAAATATCTCCCCTCCCCTCCCCTCCCCCTCCTAATTCTCGAACGTCGCAACCAAGGTCACAGGACACAACTAACTATCTTTTATTTTTCATGATAAATTGATAACACATGAGACATGGCACAACTATATGGAACAACAGCATGCTGATTTTTGCCGACATAAAACTCTATTTGTATAGACAAGTTAATTAAGCAATTACACTTGCAGGATAAGTTTTTTTTTTTTTTTTAACGGCCAATGTTAGTTGTTAATTTTGTTAGTTTATGTCGAATCCGAGAACACCGTTATCACTCCACTCTCTAACTCTTCCACTTCAACCACCAAGCCAACTTCATTCCCCTCCTAGCTGATCTTGTTAGATTTTCTACTCTGCGTTTAATTGCTTTAAAGTTCTCTTAGCTGATTTAGTTCAAAATTTGGATCAGATACATTAACTTTTGTTAACCAAACTTTCTCTTATATATAGCACCTGAGGCGTATTTTTTATATTCCAAATTGAAATAAGCTGAACATAAGTGTTTACACCAATAAATAAGCTAAAAATAAATACAAGAAGGAGCTAAAATATGGTAGAAACAAAATAATCGAAAAAATGAAAAAGAAGAATAAAAAAAATACCTTGACAGCTTCTTTGACGAGAGGGTCTTGAGCAGGATTGAAGAAAAAAGCAGTAATTCGACTCCGATTACCAACTCGAAAGGAATTAAAACCTATGCTTCTGGTTCTGTTGATTCGAGTCCGCGAAATTGATGATGGTGATAAAAACCTACATTTCTGCTTCAATTTCAAGTACAATCAATTGAATGAAGAGAAAACAGGAACCATAAAGAGGAATAATAATAACGGACCTGAGTGCATGACAGTTGAAGAGGAGAAACAGAAGACGAAGTAAAGAGAAGAGACATAGCAGCACTGCCTTTGTTCCAACTCGCAACTACCACACTAGCAGCAACTACCAAATCAATCCGATTCTTATGGGCGCTGTTTTCCCACGGTTATTTTTTTATTTTTTTATATATTTTTCAAATTACTTTTTTATTTGTTTTTTTCTTCTTCTCTCACTAATTTTTTTAGCAAAACAAAAGTTGGTTTTTTTTTCATTAACAGTTTAATACCATATTTAGGGTTTTGTACAAACCATTAATTTAATCTATAAAGTATAATTATCTCTTCCATTATCTATAAAGTATAATTTGGTCTAGAGTTGGCTTGGAGGGACGGTATTTCTCAGCTTTGCGTTGAAAGTGATTCAAAGTTGTTTATTGACATGATAACAAATAATTGCAAGATGAATGGGACAACCCCTGTGCCCATTTGGCGTATTCAAAATATTTTAAATCGTAATTGGCAGATTCAGGTTCATCACACTTTGAGAGAAGGCAGCTGATTGGCTTGCCAACTTCAGCCTTACCATGGATTCATGGAATTTTACTATTTTGGAGACCCCTCCTAGTGAGCTCAATAGTTTCCTCTTTGATGACATCTCTGGAGCTTGTATGCCTAAAAATGTTCGTGTAATTGTTTAGTTTTCTCTTTTGGGCTTCGGCCCTCTCTTGTACCAAAAATAAAATAAAATTATCTCTTCCATTTAATCATTAAAGTATATAAAATAATAAGTAATCTCTAAGTTTTATAAAATTCATCACTTTAGTGTATTTTTTTTTTATATTTTTTTAGATGAGTTAGGTTTTGGGAGCTCACTTTAAAAATCAACGAATATTAACACGGTTATTTACATATCATCCACTAAAGAGGTTTTCACGTTGGCAACAAAAATTGAACCCACATTGTTGGTATGAGTCAACTTATTATCAACTTTAGTGTAAGTTGTTAAGATGTTAACAATTAACATGACAAAATTTTATATACTTTAAATTTAATTGATGGCTTTTTCTAATATGTGAATATGTAAACTAGTTTTGCACCAAACATAAGTTTGTTTTTTGCTATTAGATCAATAAGGGTGTGTTTGGTAAAAATAAGCTATAAGCTAGCTGATAGTTGAAAAGCTAGCTTATAGCTGGTGGCTGATGGCTGATAGCATATAACTGAAAAGTTAGCTTATTAAAATTAAAAGTGTTTGGTAAAATTAGCTGTTAAAGTAGCTGATAAATATAAAATGACATAAAAGGACATGCTTGTTTAATTTCTTTAATATCATATATAGAATTTTTATTACTTAACGCATTTACTTTTAAATATATTTCAAATTACTTTCATCTCCAAAATGATAAATGTATTTATGAATTCAATCGAATTTTTTTATTAAACAATTTTTATTTTAATTTTATGAATTTAATATAACTAAACTTTCTTCACTATTTATTGTAAAAAAAATTTAAAATTATATAAATTATGAGCAAGGTCAAAAAAACAATTTTTTTTAAATGTGACAACATGGTAAACGTGGGTTGCCCATGAGAAAATGTGTAGTTATTTTTATTATAAAAAAATAAAATAAAATCAAGAAAAGGTTAAAATTGGAAGAAAGTATAAAAAGTTACAAGCTATAAGCTAAAAAGCTACTTGGATTAGCTTTTTAAAAAACGCTATAAGCTAGTGAAAAAAGCTTTTTACCAAACACATCACATTCTATCAAAACAAGCTTATAAGTTAGTCCAACAAGCTATAAGCTAGCTTATTTGTGTTACCAAACACAACCTAAGTCACGTCATTTTTTATTTCATCCAATCCAATGACGAAACTTATTAATCTAATGATGAAAACAAGTTTTGTGTATGGATAGTATTTGGATGACATAGTTTTTTGGTGACATTAATGCATTTTAGATGAGAGAGAATGATGAACGAATTATTAAAATAAATTATTTAGAGGAGAGAAAATGATTGATTAAGAGAGAAATATGAACAATGTCACCAAAAACTATGTCACCTAAATGCTATCCTTTGTGTATGGTGTATGACTTATCTCAATTGAGCATTATAAACTTGACCTAAAATGACATATTTAGATTCTTTAGAGATCTAAATTTATTTAGGTCTATATTTAGATTCTTGATGCTACATTAGATTTGTTGCAAAATAAAAATCTAACACATAGATGGAAATGCAGTAACACTTCATGATTTTAATTACATTTTATTTCTTCTCTGTCACAAGAACAAACAAAGAAAAATAACTTCAACACCACACAAGAACAAACAAAGAAAAATAACTTCAACACCACATTGTCAATAAAAAAAACAGAAACACACATAACCGCAGACAGACAGCACGGTGAAGATTATTAAACAGTAGCTAGTTAGTGTTGGGTTACGAGGGGCTTAAGGATCATTCATATTTGGTTTATAAAGCTCATACATGTAAGTTAGACATCATACTTTAATCCAAAACTTTAAGATAAATGATTTATAAATCCATCAACTTATCAAATGTTTAACTTTTATTTTCTTAAGCAAGATTTCTAAATTACACTTGTTACACGCAACAACTGACATAGGAAATAAAATCACAGAGGGAGTGGAAACCAACGAGAGGTACATATATGTTAATGTATAAATGGATATGCATGGAATTAAAAGTGAGTAGTTCCGTTTGAAATTAACTCAGTTGATAGGAATATTGTATAATATGCATAAAATTAAAAGTGAATAGTCCCTTTGAAATTAACTCACTTGATAGACATTGCATAATATGCATAGAATTAAAATTGAATAGTCCCTTTGAAATTAACTCAGTTAATAGGGACATTGCATAATACTCACTCCGTCCCATAATATCTGAGTTATTTGCAAAAAAAAAAAGTGTCTCAAAATAACAGAGTCATTTCACTTTTCAATACAATATTAATTACTTTGTTCCATTTATAACTCTAATTAATACTACTTTATTCACTCATAATTCAATATATTTCACTTTGCATTTATGATAGTGGTGAATGCACCAATACTTAACAAGAACGCTTAAAATCATTTTTGTCTCATTTCATTTATACATTTTTCTTAATATGTAGGAAATGAGCAAATAACTCAGTTAATCTGGGACGGAGGGAGTATATGTAGAGATCAGATTCGAACTTCAATCACCCCACTTATTCTCCTTAAAAAGGTGAAATTCTAACTAATAGACAACTAAAAAAATTAATAAAATTGACAAACAAACTTTCAACACTAAATTTAGTAAAAAAAAAAAAAAAATTCACACTAAAGACACATAAGCGCAGACAGATACGGTGGTGATGATTCTAGCTAGAACCAAACACTCTTGATAACATTGATATGTATATAACTATTAAAAACGGATATGCATTGAAAATCAAAGAACCAAAAATGAAAGTGAGTAGTCATCATCTTCTATAACGACGTGGCTACCTTGCAACATTTTACAAACCAGGTGTCCCACTTTCAACTATAGCTTCGATCAATTCAACCTCTATTTGGCCCATATAATGCAACACTCTACACTTTTCATCCATGCAAAATTGCAAATATAATCTAAGTCTAAGAAACTTTCATCATTTATAGTTACATTAAATTGATTTGTGTTTGCTGAATATTCTGGATCCCGGTCTCAAACATCTAAAGAAGTGTCTTAGACAATAATAATTAATCTTTTTTGGCAGTCCCAAAAGTGAAAGACAAAAAAAAAAAAAAAATATAGTTGAATCAATGGCAACCAGAAGATATGCATTTGGAAGGATGGATGAGGCAAATCATCCAGATTCCATAAGAGCAACCGTAGTTGAATTTTTCTCAACTTGCATCTTTGTCTTTGCTGGAGAAGGATCTGCCCTTGCTCTAAGTTCGTAGTAGTGTAGTACCATATTATATATCTATATGGATACACTCCTTCTATATATACTTATGATTAATTTGTGTGGTTGGTTGAATTAATGCAGGGAAGATATACAAGGATGCAGGTGCATCATCTGGTGAGCTAGTGGTACTAGCACTAGCTCATGCATTTTCACTATTTGCAGCTATATCATCTAGCATGCATGTATCTGGTGGACATATCAACCCTGCAGTTACTTTTGGTGCTCTTCTTGGTGGTAGAATCTCTGTCCTTAGAGCTGTCTACTATTGGGTTGCTCAACTTCTTGGTTCTTTAGTGGCTGCCCTTTTATTGAGGCTTGTCACTAATAATATGGTATAACATTACTCAATTCCACCTTTTCCTTATTTGTTCCCCTCATCTAACATATTTTTTACATTATTTTATCCAATAATCACTTCTATTTTAATCTTAATCAGATAGACTTTAACCCTTTTGAGTTTTGAGCTCAATCACTTGTTTTATTTTATTTTGAAATAAAATTGGGAAGAGAAAATTACTCATCACTTTCCTAGTGAATTGTCAATTTTACACTATTTTGCATAGATTAAGAAAAACAAATAGAAGAGATAAAACAATAAGTTTACTAAATTACTCTTATTGATATATATTATTATACGACAAATGTAAAATGAAAGATATTCACTTGAGATAGAGCTTATACTTGTACGAATATAAGTTCTATTGATTAGAGGGTTTCAAAGGACTTGAATTTATAAAGTCAAAATTTCAAAAATTTCAAAATTTACTGAAGAAAGTCAAAATTTCAAAAATTTCAAAATTTACTGAAGCATGAAGCATTCTTTTTGGTGGTGGCCGGGGTTCAAACCCCAGACCTTGCATATTTTCCCAGACCTTGCATATTTTTATGCATCGTTCATACCAACTGAGCTAGGACAAAATTCACTGAACAATTATCACTTATTAATATTATATTTTGTAGTTTTGGTCTCTTATTTCCACCCATAATTGGCCTCATGTAATTTGATGATGTATAGTGATCAACACTTGTTTTCTTAGTTTTTTACTTAACACGATCAACACTTACAATTTCAACATTAAAAATTAATTATTTTATAATTTGATTATCGATATACAAATAACTAATCTACAAAATGTTTTACGAAAACTCAATCTTCTCTACACTTACAATACCTAGTTAATCCCGGGTTCTTCCTATGAAAGAGGAGGTTCGGCTCTCATAGTAAAATAGGTCTCCGGTAAAATAAAAATGCAATTTTTTTAAACTTTTTAATCCTAAGAGGCAATTTAAGAGGCATAAAGGAAGACTACAAAAAAATCTTGAATCTAAAATTTAGGAGGCATATATTAGCAATCACTACAAGAAAAAAGTTGATTTGGGACGGAATTTACCGTCGCACAGCAGTGTAAATTTCCGTCACAATTGAAATCTGGGACGGAATTTGAGACAAATTATTTTAGTCGCAAAACCTGCTGTCGCAATTTGTTGGGGACGGAATATTTTCATCCGTCACACATTTGGGACGGAATCCAAGACGGAATGTAACTTTTTGTTTTTCACAAATATTTATTTCCGTCCCAAACTTGCGACAAATATTAAAATTCCATCACATTATTGGGACAGAATATTTAGATTCCGTCCCCATGTGCAATTTTATTTTTTTTTATTTTTTTGAGTTTGTGATGACTATAATTCTGATCTATTTTTTAAAATGTTTGTTGGGACAGGTTTATATACAAATAAATTATGTGCAACATATGATATTTGTAATATTCTCCCACAATTTTAATATCTTTATCATGCACATTAAATTGTGTCAATCATCAAGTTCAACAATTCATACTAGACTACAAATCATTAATAAACATAAATTTTATAACAATCCAAAATAACAACATATATCAAATTTTTATCTCTACACCCAAAAGGTTAAAGTTCTAGTAACTAGAATAAAAATTCTTCATCAAATTCTTCATTTTCCATTTCATCATCAGTTGAACCTTCATCTTCCAAATTTGTGTCATTAGTTGGGTCCTCGTCTACTTCTTCAAAATTACTATCATTATCTAGTAAGTTGTCAATTTGTTCAACTTTAGGAGTAACCGGTAACAATTGCACGTTCTCAACTTTTTGGTAAGCATTTGTCTAACTTATTTCACAGTCTCTTGCATTGATTGTGCTTGCCTTTGTCTTGATAACCAACAACCAATTTGTATTATCACGTTCTTTAGGAGTAACCAGATTGTAGCTCACAACATTTACTTATCTGTTTCAAACTAATATCAGCTACCAAGAAGAAGCAATATCAGCTACCAAGAAGAAGCAAAAAGAAAGCAGGCACTAAACTAGAACTATCATCCTTTTTGAAATGGCAGGTCTAATTTATCATTCTCAAAAATCCTTGACAAACTTGTAAATTATATAACAAAACTATGGTCATCATGACAAGAGAATCGAAGAACCATTGCAGTCAGTTCACCTATTTTCATTACATTTCATTTGGTCATTTGTATTCACTATTTATGTCATGAATGGTTACAAAAACAACCCTACAACTTCTATATAATTTACAACTATATTTGTAATTGAATAAAGTTAACCAAAACTCATAGTGTCGTATCTATGTCAATTCAGCTCAAATGAAAAAAACATAAGCACAAATAGATTTGGGGGGTCATGGAACAACATTAAACGCCAAATATAAACCTCCTACACATACTAAACACCCAAGACACTTGAAAAAAATGCAGCAGAGGCAGAAACATAGAGAAATCAAAACAAAGAAAACAAAACTAATATGAAAAAATTATCATAATAAAAGAGGTGAAAGTAAAGAATGAAAAAAGTTGAAGACCTGGGTTTAGAGCTTCCATCAACGGTCGTGTTTAGCTAGATTAGGAGCTTTAAATCTTTCTCCTTTCTATTGGATTTAGACGGTCTTCCTTGAACTCAACAAACGAAAACAAACGAAAATTAGTGGCAGAAAAGTGACTCTTAATTTCAACAAATTAATAAACAAACAATCAATATTGGCTAGTGACTCGAGTATGCAAACAAAGCTACCCAAATTCATCATTGTACAACCCATATTCAATGCTACCATTTTATCTAGTCAAAGCTCTAGTGGTAATATTGTTATTGATGTTACTCTGTTCAAAACCTTATTGACGTTACTCTGTTCAACATTTGAATTAGCACATATATTAATTCAAAACAGGCCCCGCACAAGCAAACATAAAAGATCGGCCAAGTATATAACTGATTTGAAGGATTTAAAAGTATATAATCACAATTAACTTGGCAAAAATACAATCGTGATTCTCAGACTAGTCAATACCTCAAGCTTGTTTTCCCAATCAGAGCTAAATCGATTGCTTAAAATTGGATCAGCCTTGACAACAAACTGAGGAAGTTCTTTGAAAAAATCTGCAATGTTGTTCAATACAAGATAAACATAACAGTTAATAAAAGACCAAACTACAAACTCTAATGCTAGATAAATGTCAGAAAAATACTTAAGCTTTGCTGTTCTCAGTATTCGACACAAGGTAAGACCAGTATTCTCAATCTCATCTTTTTCACTCTCCTCATTTTTCTGAGTCAGCCTCTTGATAGAGTATAAAATAAAAGCAAACCAGCACCGCTCTGCTTCTTCTGTCTGAAAAGATTTATAAACCTCATGACTTCAAATAAAAACTTCAATGACAAATGGATTTCGTACGAGAGTTATGTACATACGTACCGTTCCATTTCCCATTGATGAAACATTTGCCATGAGAAGATGTTTGGTTTCTCCAAACAGATCCTTTGCTTCTTTACAGTTTTCTCATCCAATGCTAGCTCATTCAGCTGCAAAAAAGAGAGAAAGTTAGAATATATAAAAATTATCCTGTCACAAAAATATTATATTATCTCGTAGGATTATCTTGTAACACCAAAACAACCTAACAACACAAAACTGGAACACCAAAAGGCCAAACAGCAGAAGCATCAAAAGCCAGTCGAGAGCTATAACAGCAGAAAACTTAAAACTGCTAAGCTGCCACTAAAACACCAAAAACCTGCCACGGTCCACAAACACAAATGCAGTCTATATCCTCAACTTACGTCCTGAGCAACCCATCAAAGTAAAAATTAATATCATGAAAGGGAAAGATACAAGAAACTTACATGAATAAAATGAAGTAACTAACTTTGTGAAAAATCAAATTTTTGATTAACCCACTAACCAAACTCTAATTTTCAACAAATTCGTTTATCAACAAACCAAAATTTCAACAAACCCATTTCATTAAAAACAAAAATTTCAATACAGAGCATACAAATAACAAATAGAAAATTGAACATCTCCTATATTGGGGAACAAAGCTGACAAAGAGAGGAAATGACGAACCTGAGATTGCACAAAACAAATATGCCAAACATGAGACGGAGAGAACGAACAAACCGTGAAATGACGGAGAAGGGAACGATGTGGTCAGAGATGAGAAGGAGATAGCGATGGTGACAAGAGAGCCTTCAGTGGAGTAGATCGAGAGAGTGAGATGGAAGTTGGGGATATTAGGGTTTCAATGGGAGAGAGATGAACGATAGAGAGAGAGAAAGTTGAATGAATTGGTATTGAGTTTTTTGATACTTTTATCTTAAAGGATTTTTTTTTTCATTTAAATTAATAATTAATATATCAATTGTGACAGAAAATTAAATAACATTCCGTCACAATAGTGGCGCCAATATTCCCGCCTTCGATTTCCACTAAATTTTGAATTAAAATAGCCTCAGTTGAGACGGAAATACAAATTCCGTCCCAAATTGCGGACGGAATTTTGATTTCGTCCCAAATAAAGTAAATACATTAAAATAAAATATTTGTAATAGGAAGGCGTCGCAAATTCCGTCCTGATTTAATTAATTTGGGACGGAAAATAAATTCCGTCACGAAGTTCCGTCTCAATTTGACAGTTTTCTTGTAGTGAATATTCTCAACATTCAACGTCAATCATATAATGAAATTAGCAATTATATTTTTCAAACTTCAACATATATTAGAACCATATATTTGCAACATTTAACAAAATTAGCAATTATACACTGAAATTTTAAAAAGTAATTACTAATAAACATTAAGCAACGTATAACAAAATTCGTGTAGCTAATCTTCATTAAAAAATCATAATTAGAAGAACTTCTAAATATGAAACGAAATAAAAAATATTAAGCGAAAGAGAGGTGTAGAGTGAAACGCGTATTGAATAAAGAAAAAGAATGAGCATATGTATTTTTTATTTGAGTGGGGTGTATTCACATCTGGTCAATTCACATGCACTTAACTATATAGTTAATTTAGACTGGTTGAAAATTGTTGCATGTGTAGGAAGAAAAAAAAAAAGAGTACCCAAATATCATTAATCTATTTGGATGATTTTACACCATCTGGTCGTATCGCATGAAACGTCATATTTTAGTTGACGAATTGAATAAGAGACTAAAACTTCGAGATGGATAAAAATAGGGGAGGCCGTAATCTTATATGCTTTGTTATTCTCATGCCAATCATGCGTAATGACTATTTTTGTATTGTGGTTGCCTGTTATAGAGACCACAGGCGTTCAATGTGGCATTTGGTGTTGGTGCTGGGAACGCTCTTGTACTTGAGATTGCCATGACGTTTGGCTTAATGTATGTTGTGTATGCAACTGCCATTGATCCCAAAAGAGGCACCATTGGCACAATTGCACCCTTAGCAATTGCACTTGTAGTTGGAGCAAACATCCTAGCTGGTGGACCGTTTGATGGAGCATGCATGAACCCTGCTCGGGCTTTTGGGCCTGCTTTAGTGGGCTGGAGATGGGATTATCATTGGATCTTCTGGGTGGGTCCATTTCTTGGAGCTGCAATAGCAGCACTTTTATATGAATACATTATGGTTCCAGTTGAGCCTCCTCATACTAATCCTCATCATCAACCTTTGGCTCCTGAAGATTACTAGTCACTTTCATTAATATGTGTGTTATGAAATGTATGTATAAGCATACTCTGGATTTTCTTTTAATTTCCTATGTTGCTTCCTAGCTTATGAGTTTTGTCTGTGTATGCATATTTCTTTGTATGTTGTTGTGGAGTATCTGTATACCCAAATCTTCGTTTAGTGTGTAGAGGTTTTTTCTTTTGACTCTAGTTGTAGAGGTTGTTGTCCTCGATACTTTTGAATAAAATCAATCATTTTACTCCTGTAAAGTTAAATGTACATGTTATAAATAAATTTGCACACAATTTAAACACTAGAGATATGAATTATAGTATATTAATATATAGAAGGATATGTGTAGTTTTGTTGCTATTAGTTTTTGTTCAGTTCCACTGCACAATGCGCTATGAGGTATTGTTCGTTTTGGAGGTAAGTTCTTTACGGTTTTGTTCTTTATAAACCATCATTAGCCTCGATTTTCAAGTAATGGGACTTGTAAGGTGTACCTGAACGGTTGTCCTGAAACGGAATCGTCAATTTTCATTCCACACTTAAGTACATCGTACCGTGTTCTGAAGTGTTGTTTTCTTTGGTATAAAACTTTTACGGTTGAGACTTATATGCAATATCTCACTTTTTAATCCAACGAGCAGCGTGAAAGGCTTATATTTAAAAAGGACAATACTTTAGAACGTGGTGTAGCGGAACAAGTTTAAGGTGTGCTGTAAAAGGACTTGGTCGATTTTGATCAAATAAATTTCATCAGAGTTGGTTAAAAATAAAAACTCGTATCTGTCAATGAGGGTTGGATCATAATGACATTCTATATTTATATACACCAAATTTTAAATTTTAAATTTTTTTTTGAAGGATTAAAAAAAATCTAAATTTTAAAAGAGGAGTGTTATTTTAACAACCAATTTGGTGACAACCTATTTGACAACCAAAATTTACAAAGAAAAAGTAGTATTGGCACAGAAATCTTAGCAATAGAGAGATAAAGTAAAACATAATGTGAGTATGAGAGAGAAAGTTGTCACAATAGTTGTCACCAAATGGATGTTCAAATATCATTTCTCATTTTAAAATTTTAGCATTCGAATTAAATTAAAATACTTATAGATTTGACATCTAAGAATCTTGACTACTTTAAAACAAATGAAGTGTTTATAATATGTGAGTAACTGGCTCGACATTATACTCAGAAAGAGATGCTAAAATCTCTTGATTTTTAAGACCAGGAAATATGTGAGTAAAGTTGGTAGGTTTTTTATTGGAATTAAAAATACAACCTAAGAAAACAGAATAAGGCTGTATATTTTCGTCAACAAAAGAATAAATTATTTGACCTCCTTCGAACAAATTGTTTTGTTCAATATTGAGATTGCTTAGGAGTCAATGGCTTCGGCAACAATGTTAATAATGAATCCATCAATGCAAGAAAGAGAAATGCTTCAAGAAATTTAATTTGTATTTTTAATTTATATAGATGGAAATGCAGAAATAGAAAATGTTAAAATGCTACAAAAGGAGGATTTTAGAAAAATAAATGAAAGAACTAAAGCCCTACTCAACACGAGAAAACAAACACGAAGAATGAAAGCGCTTAACGCACGCCAGACATATAGAGCAAAAAGCACGTTGAAGACAAATACACAATCCTTCAACAAGATGTAGTGTTGAAGGACATAAATTAGGCTTATATTGTGTGTCGTCAAAGACAAATACACAATCCTTCAAAACGCATGTTGAAGACAAACACACAATTCATCAACGCACGTCGATGACACTACAATAAGTGTTGCTAAATGTATTTCAGAAATCACATCTACATTATTATAACGATCGTCGATTCTTTGTTCATACGTTATTACGTACTTTTCTTGTCAAATCTACATTTAATGTCCTTTACTTTGATGTTCTTTACTTTTCTGCTATACATTCATGTTCTATACATTTATGCATGTTTTAAATCTTCTGTAATCTTAAAATTAAAAAAACTATTTACATTCTAGGGTCTTGTTATCTTGTGCCCTTAGGGCACAAGTTAAGGAATTCAAAATTAGAAACTTTACATAGAAAACAACAAAATTTTGACTTTTAAAAGTTGAATAAAGTTGAATGCACAACTTTTGAGACAATTGTTTCTATTTTAAACTTCTTAAGATATGCCCTTGGGGCACATGTTATCATTTTCCTACATTCTATTGCTTTTGAATTATTTGTTCATTTACATTTTACATTTCCAATCTTTTTACATTCAAGTTAATTACTTTTCTGCAGTAAAATCATCAATCGTTTAATTTATTACATGTAAAAATCTGCATAGTTAAATATAAACATTGAACCAAAATCACCTTCATCTTTTGAATCTGTCTGAATATACATACATTAAATGCATTGAAGTTTACATTTTAACTTGTTCAAGAATCTCACACGAAACATTCTACTAGTATTTGTTGATAGATATGTCCAATAATAAAACTAAACCCTAGCATTAAATCTTGAGGCCGCCTTAGTTTCAGATTGTCACACATGCAGGGTTTGTTCAGTGTATCTTTCAGCTAAATCATAAATGAAAATGAAAATGACAAGGGCCAATGCATGTCTCATGTTTGAAAACAATGACCAAAATAATGCGTATGAAAATATTGTCCTCAAATCTTAAGATATGCACTATACTTCATATATAATAAGAGATGAAGATCAGGAGTCCTAGGTATTTCAAGCTTATCCCTGTATTCAATGGTTGAAATTGCAGTATTTCATATCATATAATAATATATATGTCGATCATCAAATTTAAAAGGGAAAAATTGCATGTACCAAAAATTGCCACATGTATAACCTTAGCTCTTAAGCATATGGCACCATGATATATAATATACGTCACAAAACGCGGAAAAACTTTGGAATTGGATTGATGTTGCTCACAGCTTGAGTCTGATAAAAAATGATTTTATGTGACATAAATGCTTTTATACGTATGTATATCTTCAAATGAATCAAAGCTAAAGAGTGCATGTGTTTTCTCTTTAATGATTATCTATTTCAAATATCATCAAATGAATACAATATTTCATTTTTTTTTTTTTGGTGCAATACAATATTTCATTTTTACTACAGCAAAAAAGTGCATTGCTTAATTAATCTGGAATTAAAGTAACAATAAATTGCAGTAACGACTAACGTAGCTTCATAGCATGATTGGGAGGAGAACTGTTGTTAGTCTGTTACCGATCCAGGAAAGTTTATCGAGAAAACGGCTAATATAGTGATTTTAATTTTTGAGCATTATAATGGGGTTTTTTCTACCATACCCCTTGATGAATTAGACGTAATTTACCTTTATAAAGTCTGCATGAGTTTAGTTCAGTTGGTAGGAACAATGCGTAATATATGCAGGGGCCGAGGTTCGAACTATGGACAACCCAGCTACTGTGAGCTCCAGCTACTGGGCGACCTGACCAAAAAAATTTACTCCTATAAAAGAAAAATCTCATTTTCTTCATCTTTATTCTTACAATTAGTTACCATTTTCATCTCAAAAACATCAAACTTTTTCATCTACTTATTCAACATGTGATATTCATCCAGTAGTGTTATATCCAGCGACTAATGTTTTCCCGAATGCACAGCGAAACACCAAGGCACCAATGAGAAAGCAGGCCTAGCATAAATCATGGGGGAGTTATTATGTAAATATGACAGTCAACAAAAATGGCTTAATAGATAACACATGTTGGGATAAATCGTGAAATTTCAATTCGCGATAACTAGTATATTGGATATTCATCTCATTCCTTCCAAAATCGAATCATAGTTGTCATTAGAGGCAAATTACCTCTAATTTATCAAGGGGTAATGTAGGTCTCACCGATAGGGTTTTTTCCTACAATCAATTACAATTTTCATCTCAAGAACATCAAACTTCTTCATCTCATTTATTCAACATGTGATCGCCATCTTCATCGTTCTATGATCAAATCATACTTGTCATTAGAGGTAAATTACCATCAATTCATTAAGGATAATGTAGGTCTTATCTATAATGAGTTGTGTACAATTCTAAATCATTGTATGATGAGACGGGTGCTGGTATATTATTCAATTATAAGTAAAAAATTAATTTGTTAGATTCATATATCAATAAATAAGTTTTGTCAAAAATATATAATTAAATAAGTAAATGTCAATTAATCTATCCATATTTTAATTTTATTATTCCAAAATAAAAATCAATTAATTTCTTGATATTACGAGAAGCAACTATGATAATTAGGGGCTTGTGGAGGATTGAGTAGCTCAACTAGTTTGAGCTAAAGGATTAAAGGAGTTGAGGCGTTCAAGGTCCAAGATTCAAGTCGGGTTCAAGGTTCACGATTGAAGTCCTGGCAAAGAGAAAAATACTAACATATTAACAATTAACATACTGACATTTGTCATTTAAAAAAGATAATTAGGAGCATGTTAGTAAATGTATTTACTTTTGACAGATTCTAACATGTTCCCTTAGGACATATCTTAGTATATAACAAAAGTAGAAATTATGTTAATTTCTTTCTCAAAAAGTTGAATTTTTTTTTTCATTTAATATTTTCTTAGAAATCAGGGTTGGACCTAAAACAACCTTACAAAATCAACTTATGAGGTGATGACTGTCCCTACTTATAAACACTCGTTCACATCATTTCTCATCCAATGTGAGACTTAGTAAAACACCCGCTCACGTCTAACACTATTGAGTTTGATGCGTGAATATATAATTGGTGGGTGACCGGATAGCAGAAACCTAATAGCAAGTGGTCAAATAGATTTTAGAGGATGCTCTGATTCAATCTTAATAATCGTGGTTGAGTCTATCACAACCTCAGAAAACTAACTTGAGAGGTGAGGACTACTCTCACTAAGAAACACTTGTTCAAGTAATCTCTCGTCCAATGTGAGATTCTTGAACATGTTTGCTATTTATAGAATCCTAAACATGTGTTCTTAGAACACATCCATGTTAACATGACCCTTTACTTTTTATATGAAATCAAGAAAATTAAATGCACTAAATTATCATAAGCATGTGTGTGACTATACACACACGCACACTTTTGTTTATAGGAGAGTATGTTTTTAATTATGTTCCCGCTCCATTCAAGTAAATGTATTGTTGTTGGACTTAAAAATTCTTTTCTATTTGTAGAATCTTTAACATGTGTCCTTGACACACATATTAGCTTAATTAGCCCTTTACTTTTTAGATGAAATAAAAAAAATTAAATGCACTAAATTGTCATAAGTCTAGAAATATATACTATTCATGTAAATGCATTGTTGTTGAACTTCAAAGTTCTATAAGGAGATCGGATAAAGAGATCTCAGTATTGAATCTTTTTATTTCTTCAAGTGATTGCACCAAGAGGTAAATTTTGTCCTTCGACTATGAATTTTCTCACTGCTCCAAAGAGTGTAAAGTTTGGCGATCGATGAAAAAGAACTACTAACTAAAAAAACCGTAAATTGTAAAGATGATAAATTTGCGTAAAAAATACTGTTGTACTGATTTACGTGTTTAAATTATATGAAGACAAAAAACTTCCGCGGTGGCACATCTTGGACAGTAGTAGGGATTAAGGAGATATAGACAAAAAAAAAAAAACTAACGAAAAAAATTAGGTAAGTTTTTTGTTTGTTCTTAACTAAATTACATAAGATCTTTTTTAAAATTCATAAGTTTTTCAAAATTTTGTTATATAAAATAAAAATAATCTTTTTAGTTAAAAATTAGACAATAACACTTAATGAATTGCACCTAAGGTTTCACCAAAACTAAAACCTAACTCCTTATGGCCACTAAAAATGGCCTACAAGAGTTACACTTGTTGACTAGATAATCGACTAGTCGTACGCGTTTTCTTAAACATAGTTTATATTATGAGTAAGAATCCTCTTCATTTATAAAAATGAATTGAGAGTACCATTTAGAGACATATTAGCACATAAAATAGATGATAGGTCTTACTATTAAGCGAGTCACACCACCATTAATTATTTTAAACTTTTATTTTAGTTTTTTTATTTTGTGTATTTATCTCTCTAAATGAAAGAAATAAAGAAAATTCTAAATGAAGAAGATCCTAACTCTTAAATCGTGGACACTTTTTCTCACTCAAAATCTTCACATTTGATTGTAACGGCTACCATCGTGTTCACCTCAAATTAATTCAAACCAAAAATAATTCGCGAATAAATTGCCTCATTTGAATATTTCACATAAACCATTATTTATTGTTCCAACGGATCAATAGTTTTGAATTTGATTTAACTCATTCGTTTTTTTTATTTAATTGGAAAGGACATTTTTTTGACTTTCTATATACTGATTACACAATTTCCAATGTAATAACTAATACTCCCTCCGTTTCAAAATACATGTCCAATTTTTGCAATGTGCACTATTCACTTGACTTACTTTGACCATATTTTTTTAACTAATCTATAAATACAAATATTAGCATGTAAGATGTTGTTTGATTTGTCTCGACAAATATTTTCAAAATATTAAATTTTTATAATTTTTTACTTTAGATAATTAAAGATATTAACAGTCAAAATTGTGCATTGGCATATGTAAAGTGGTTGACTTGGACATGAATTTTGAAACGGAGGGAGTATATTTACTTTTTTAAACATTAATCAAGTTTTTTTTTGGTCAAATAATCAAGTTTTAAATAATCATAACTCAGTTCAAGGAGCAAGTCAAACTGTTTTCTGTATTCAGCTAACACTTACTCCTTTCGGTCCTATTTATGACAGAAATTTTGGTCAACAAAAGTTAATGTATCTGGTTTGAATTTTGAACCAAATACATCAACTTTTGTTGATCAAACTTTCTTTTATAAATAGGAACGGAGGAAGTATAGTTATTTATTGTATAGTCCATAAAATTTAATTCAATTGATAAAAATGTCAAAAAGCTTTAGGTTGAATGCTATGATTGAACTTTGAACCCCAATTCTATCTACCAATATTTTTTTGACAAACAAAAAACACACTCGCACACTATTTCTAAAGTTGATTTAGATTTTATTTATGTAAACCGGATATCTATGCAATTGAAAAAAGCTTATTCACCTAGTCCTATATTTTCTATAATAATAAAGACATTAGAAATGAAACAAGTTGTATATATTAAATATCGAAGTAATTAATTCTTCAGCCACTGGATAGTCCAACCCATGAAGAAAATCATCTAGTAACAACTTCCTTGACCAACTGAATCTTAGTTAGATTTATTTATCCTTTAAATTGGACACTTTTATTTATTTATTTGGACATCTTACGAAAGAAAAACAATATAGGATCATATGTAGCCGAAATTTCGGTTGTAATATAGCATAAACATTGAATTCAACATTTTTCAGTTTTTGGAAGATAAAAAGAAAAAGATAGCAACAAACATGATGGATGCATCATCGGTTTGAGGATGTATTTGGATAGAGACATATTTTTGTATATATGTATCCACTGGACAAGTTGATTCATTGCATTAAATTAGGGCATCCAAACTTTAGTCTATAAATATGGAATGCACATCTTCTGTTCATTCACACTCCTCTGCCTTTCTTTGTTTGGTTTCAATACAATAGTACACTCTTTCTATTGTATTGGACCACATTAAAATACATATATAAACTCTTCAATACTTAGCACTTTTTTTATTCAAACACACACACGCATACATATAAACATTCATTTACATTTAAATTTATTTACATCACTATGGCAATTAGACTCATGGCTATGGTGTTTGTGTTTTATATCTTTTTGCTATTGAATGCAAATGTTCCATCAACATATGCTCGGTTATTAGGTAACAAAACAACGTCCAAGGAGAAGGTAATTAGGAGACATCTTGTTGAAAATGGACTTGGTTTGACACCCCCCATGGGGTAAGTTACTCTTTATTATCAATTTCTTGGTTTTCCATCTAGTCTAATATTGCACCCAATTTTGTGATATTCAATCAAACTTTATTTTTATTATTCATTAATTAACTGTGTCTACAACTGGATAGTACATAACGAGTTAATATATATCCTCCCTATTTATCTATTTGGGGTTGGCTTAGTGGTTGGTTTGAGATCTTGGAGTATGCTCATCTCAAGGTCTCAGGTTCGATTTCATCTGGTGTCAATTCCGGTGGACAAGTCCATAGAGCTTTGCTCTGACTTTAAATGGGTCCCCTGCAAGTGGTGGGCAATGAGATTGATCCCCTCGGATTAGTCGGTCCCTGGATCGGATACCGAGCTTTAAAAAAATCCTCTCCATTTATGAATTTATCAATTTCTTCCATTTGGAGAGATAAAGACGCAAAAAAGTTTGAAAAAAGTATAAAATAATTAAGAGCAAATTGCACTCACCTCCCCTGAGGTTTTATTAAAAGACACTTGCACCCCCTCTAGTTTGTAAAAAAACATTAACTTCCCTTGATTATTTTATGATTGGAGCACTTTCCCCCTTGGACACTAACAGCCTTACTTTTAACGGTGCACATCAAAATTCCTTCCCTTCATCTTCATTTACTTTATAGTGGAATCCTCCCTTCATTACTTCCCTTCACCTTCATCAAAAATCTCCCTAAATTATTTCATTTACTTGTTATCGTGGCTGAAAAATTGGCAAATTGATAGATATTCATGGAATAATTGTGTGTTAAATAATTAGCTATTTGAAAGGAGTTTCCATTTGGTTTGTTATCATAACCCATGGCATAACAAAGCAATGATATAACAGGAATATCATAGCTTGGTTGCAGATCTATATAGCATGCCTTTTCAATTTGTTTTGCACATGGTTAAAGTTAATGGAAGCAAATTTGGTTAAAAACTCACTAGTCTGCATATTTGGTGCAGTCACACAGATTTGGCACAAATTCATTCTTATTCAATCTGGAAAAATCTGTTTGGTCTAAAGTTTGAAACAGATTTGATGACAGCGTTTCATATTCCTAGTTTTTGGGAGAAAAATCAAATTAGGGTATAACTTTTGACGTTAGAGATAAATAATGGATGGAGAAAATGTTAGTTAACAGTGTTAGCATAAGGGAGGTTAATGTTTTTTTTCAAACTAAAGGGGGTGTGAGTGCCTTTTAATAAAACCTCAGGGGAGGTGAGTGCAATTTGCTCAATAATTAATGATGGTGGAACCCCCACTATCTATTTTATGTGTCTATCTCTCTCCAAATTGCGTATTTCACTTATTTTGTTAAATGAAGACGATCCTTACTCGTACGTAACAACCCTAAAACCATTGTTCAACTTTATCTTATACCGCTGTTCTAAAACCTACATTCTATGCCATTTCTCTTTTTAATTTACTATATATTATCATATTAGTTCAATATTAAATGGATATATAAGATTATAACTATAAAGAAATAGTGATATGATGCTAAATATCTTAACTTCTAAAACACCAAATCAAAATATACTCCTAAAAGAGGATACATTTTTTACAAGCTTCTAAAAGGATACTTAAGAAAGGAAAAGAGATAATAATAGTATTGCTATATATACACATATACATTATACATGCAATGTATTAAAAAAAAACTTTGAAGATATTTACGTGATGCGAATTTTCAAGGTTTTTTATGAAAATATACTAGTATAAATGCTAAACCCATGATGATAATTTTCATGATATTAATATATAGTATGAATCTCTCAGGTGGAGTAGCTGGAATCATTTTGGGTGTGATGTTAATGAAAGTATAGTTCGTGAAACAGGTAGTTAACTTTAAATTTACACCATCAAATATATATTTTTTGACAAGATATATATTATGCCTCCAAATTCTAGACTTACTAATCTAAATTTGTTTTATGTTTTCATAATTATCACAGCTGATGCAATGGTGTCAACGGGACTTGCAAATTTGGGGTACCATTATCTTAATTTAGGTAGGTTGCGTGTCTTTATTAAGCTTCTATCACACATACATATATACATGTCAAGATTAATGAGTTCCACATTTTAATATAAATATAATGTAACTAGTATACACTGTCAGTATTAAAGAGTAACAAGATTAATGAATTCCACATTTTAATATAAATATATGAATGTAATTAGTATACACTGTCAGTATTAAAGAGTAATACACACAATTTATATCTCATAATTATTCTATTTTGTCATATCAGATACTAAAAATATCCATAACTATCTCTTTTTTTTTTTGACAAAATATCCATAACTATCTATGTGGTGAAATAAGATTAGATGCATATTGTCTAGAACTTTTTCATATTGCAGGTGCATTAAAATTAAATTTCCACAAATACATACAAGTTTCTTTTGTAAGAAGTTATAAAATAAAATAATAGCTATCTGATCATTTATCATTCTAGTCATTCAATAAAAAAAAAGGTGAATTATTGATCAAAATGAAGAAAGTACGTATTTACGGTTGTCTATTTCAATGAAAATAAAGAACAAGACTTTAGTTATTACCAACTCTGCACTTATTGTTGATGATTTTTAACTATTTTATGATTCTTAACTATTTACTTTACGATGTAGCAATTTTAATATGTTATTGCTTTATTTTTTATTTTTTTTTCCAGACGATTGTTGGGCCGAGCTCAATCGAGATTCAGAGGTGATTAATCTTTACAATTATTTTAACAAACTCATGATTTGATATGATGTGCCTATAATATATACTTTTAATTTATTAATTAATGGTTTATATTGTTCAGTTTACATTCCAATTTAAATATGCATGTTTCTTTTTCGTAAATTAATAGTATCCCATCTTCATGTTGCAAATGTATGTCTTTTTGTTCGCTTTATTAGTCAATAGTATGCATGCTTTGTTTTTTAATTTTATAAATTATAAAAATAAATAGTTAGTTATTAAAACTGTATAGATTATTGTATCTTTTTCAAAGGTTCTAACAAATTGAAAATGATAGGGAAATATGGTTCCCAATACTGCAACATTTCCCTCAGGAATGATGGCTTTAGCCGATTATGTTCACGACAAGGGTTTAAAGTTGGGGATCTACTCAGATGCTGGGTATCAAAACAATGAATAAGCTTTACTGAACTAAAATATATGTACATGATTAAGTATTTATGATTGATCACTTGCAATTTTTTTGCAGAACTCAAACTTGTAGTAAACGTATGCCTGGATCACTGGGACATGAAGAACAAGATGCTAAAACATTTGCTTCTTGGGTATTATAATATATACATTACACTATTTGAAAGTCATTTTCATTTTTATCACATTAATTCTATATATGTACAAGTTTAATGTGCAAACAAATATATGACTTTATTGTTATTGTTGAGAAAATCAATACCTGATTTAAATTTTTCTTTAGGGAATTGACTATTTGAAGTATGATAATTGTGAAAACAAAGGTCTAAGCCCTAAAGAAAGGTATTTAATCAATCTCCTTAAAATGCAAATAGGTTTTACATTCTTAATACTTTTATAAGAAACCAATAATTCTTATATAATGTCATACATTTTGCCAAATAGGTACCCGCCAATGAGTGAAGCCTTAATGAAATCTGGAAGGTCAATCTTCTTCTCAATGTGTGAATGGTGAGTTGAAATTAGTTATGATGTTTCTCATACATAAATAATATTATTCCATTTTCTATTTGCCGTTAAATAATTTTGTGAAACATAGGGGATGGGAAGACCCAGCAACATGGGCAAAAAGTGTGGGAAATAGTTGGAGAACAACAGGTGATATTGAAGATAATTGGAATAGGTAAGGAATCAATGAAAAAAACGGTAACTCACATTCATTTATTTTACAATGCCATTTTTGTTATATATTGATAATTGTTCAATTACTTTGCTTCATTTTCCATCTTGTGATCAAATTATTTTACTTTCTCCCTAGCATGACTTCTATAGCGGATTCAAACAATAAATGGGCATCATATGCTGGACCTGGAGGATGGAATGGTAATTAATTATCCTCCCTAGTAAAAGAGTTTCTTTTTACATGTGATGGTAACCATTGAAATTTAGAGAATATTGCATTCATAAATTAATTAATTCTTGAACTATTAGATCCTGACATGCTTGAGGTTGGGAATGGAGGCATGACTACAGAAGAATATCGTTCTCATTTCAGCATATGGGCTTTAGCTAAGGTATCATGAAACAGAATTTAGATACTTACTATCCCTTGACTTCTAGTGTTTTCATTTTCATGACATCCTTTGAGCAAATTGTTTTTGATTTTTCACTAAATCGAGTTCTTTTGTATATACTGATAGGCTCCTTTATTAGTTGGTTGTGATATTCGTGCGATGGATAGTACCACATATGAACTAATAACCAACTCGGAAGTTATTGCAGTAAACCAAGGTATAGATAAAAAAAGAATTCATAAATTACTAGAAAGACAAAAGCATTGATTTCTTCTATATATCAATAAGGTATATCACTAAAAACTAATCATATTTTCCTTTTGTTATTGCAGACAAACTAGGAGTTCAAGGAAAGAAAGTGAAAAGTAATAATGATTTGGAGGTAACTTTCTTGTTTTTGATTCCTTGATTTCATACACCATTCGTACCATACTATGGCAGATGTCGATGTCCGACACCAACATATTTCATTATATTTAATCACTCTTGTTTTCTTAAATTATACTAGTGTGTACGTATTATTAATGCCATTATTGTATTCAGTGCTTATGTCATTGTTTCATAGATAGAAAAGCATGACACTAATACTAAACTATTTTTAGGTGCATACATCTCTTCTATTCAAGAACAAATAAAGCAAAGACAAAAAATGCACCCCTAAAGTCAAAATTGTTTGTATTCATATATATCCTTATATATATGTTCTCAAGGAAATTTTCTTAATATAGATAGGTGTATATGTTGTAGGTTTGGGCAGGTCCTCTAAGTGAAAACAAGGTAGCAGTTATTTTATGGAATAGGAGCTCAACAAAGGCAACAATAATTGCATCTTGGTCTGACATAGGTCTAGAACCAGAAGCCATTGTTGATGCAAGAGATCTATGGGAGGTAATATAGCTACAAAATTGACCTTATATTGTTCTTTAGTTCATATTTCTATGATTTTGATTATATCTTATATGAAAAATATGCAGCATTCAACTCAATCGTCTGTTTCAAGAGAAATCTCCGCTGAAATAGATTCTCATGCTTGTAAGATGTATGTCTTGACACCCACGAGCTAGTTTCAAGTGGAAGAGCTGAAGTTATTGTTCAATCATATTAATTTTCAATAAGATGTGCTAGAATAAATTCATATAGGGTTATGATAGAAGACACCTTTTGTGAAGGTGTCTTTTATCAAGTTACTCTATGAGCATTTGTTAAAAGACACCAACTACTTTTTATGAAGGTGTCTTTTATCAAAGTTATAACTAAAAAAGTGAAAATCACACCTTGAGGTGTGACTTGATAAAAGACACCACACTACTTTTTATGAAGGTGTCTTGTAACATAACCCATTCATATATATGCTAGATTAATGGTGCTATATGTGTTTGTAATTTTGATGCATTGAGGCGAGCTTAATATCATGGAAATATATGACTTTCCCTTCTTGATGCAATTTGAAAGCCAATTAAGCATAGTATTATTTAATTTTGAAACATTTCATAAAAAATAAATTCTAATCACCCTTGATAAATATCAAATATGTTATTTTGACATGTGATATTGTATATCCGTATATGTTTATCTCAACATCTCTTACTTTTTATCTTCTACGGTTTATAATATTTATTTCATAAATACACACAAAACTAAAATGACGATGTATTTGACATCAAATTTTTAATATTAAAAATTATTTCTCATAAAGATATGTTTTAAATATTCAAGTTTCAATTGCTTTCCTAAATATTCAAAACATGAGCAACTCTTCTATATGGACACAAACCCAAATGAAAAACATTTGGGCACACACTCACAATTAGAAAAATTTAATAGAGAAATAAATTAGTCACATCATCTTTTACTTTTATCATTTAATTTTTCTCATTCATGTGTGTGTGCCTAAGTACTATTTGTTTGTGTTTGTGTCCATCTAAGACTTTCTCTCAAAACATTTGAGAAGATCCGATGGGACAACTCCAACACTGCTAGGCTTTGAATTTGAGTCCTATGTCCCTCCCTGCATGAAGCTCAAGTTCATGAGCTTCAAACCTCGTTTCAATCACTAAACAAACATAATAAAAATTGACTCATACTAAAACATGTACATATCAAACAGGAAAGGTTAAATCTGAATCCTTTCTTGCATCAATCTCTTCAATTGTATACTGCCTTTGACAGTGTTCCCTCACCAGCGTCAATTTTTTTTTAAAAAATATCCTCATCGAAGTTAGCAGAGAGAAGATTCTCGATTCCCAAAGGCGGCAACTTTGACGATAATTTTGAATCAATTCTCAAAACTGCGTCTTGGTTACCACAAAGGTTCTCAAAACTGCACCTGGGTTAACCATTCGGTTTTTTCATTTTCTTCGCATGAAGCTAGATAGAGGGTCTTATATACTATGCTTCTTTCTCCCATGAAGTTTCAACTAACAAATATAGGGTTTTGAAGTGAACCATTATGATGGAGAGAATATGAAATTCTAGATAGGAACAAGGACGGATAAATAAGAGGAACTATAACTCTAGCCAGTATGGCAATTCTTGCAAGTACACTACATTTAAGACTGATGTATAGTTGAGAGAATTGATTCGTGAAATTTATTATGGTTAGAAATGAGTTGAAAGTAAAGTGATTTATGTTTCGATACATTTATGTAAAAGTGAATTGAATAATAAATATGAGTGTGTAAATCAATTTTAGAATTAAATGTTCCAATTTCTAGCTTCATGTCTAAATCAATTCTGTAAACAAAATTAATTCTTCATGAAAGCAACAAAACATGTCAAAATCAATTTTAAACATCTAAAATCAATTTTGTGTAACGGTAAAAGTATGAAGGTAGAAGAGAGATTTTGGCGAAAATGTTCAACTGAATAATATTGATCAACATCTAAAAAGGCTTATTGTACATGTGAAACTAACATCTAACTAACTTGCTTGTGATGCAGGCTATCTAAAAAACTAACCAACAAACATAATGATACAACTAACAATTAACTAACAATAGATAAATGTATCACCTCCAAACATATGCTCCCCTAAACTGAACTTATAACAAGTCAATTTAGTAATTCCAGTTTGCACATTCCAAGCTTGTCTCTCAATTTGCAGAATGTTACTAAACTCAAAGGCTTGGTCATAATGTAAACCAATTGATCTTGTGATGAACAATGCATAAGTCGAGTGACTCCTTCTTTGGTCAAGTCACGAAGAAAGTGGAACCTTACATCAATGTGTTTACTCCTTCCATGCATGACAGGATTTTTTCGACAACTTTATAGATGAACTATTCTCACAGTGAATGGTGATGCAGTCCCCTTGATTACTTCCAATTTAAACTAAGATCCTTCTTAACCATACTCCATGACATACACTACTAGCAGTTGCCATGTACTCTGCCTCAGTAGTGAAAAGAGTTACTAGAGGTTGTTTCTTAGATGACCATGATATAATCTTTGGTCCCATCATGAAAACATATCATAAAGTGCTTCTTCTGTTATCCAAATCTCTGCATAATCTGAATGAAACTAGTCAGTAAGTTCTTCCCTTTTTCCCTTCTCAAACATTAGACCATAGCTAGTTGTTCCTTTCGAGTATCTCAGAATCCTTTACACAACTACCATGTGAATTTTGTTGGACTTTCCAAGTATCTTGCAATCAAGTACACTGAATATGCAAGATCAGATCTGGTCGCAAGAAGATGCATGAGACATCCTACCATTTGCTTGTATGTTGTTGAGTCCACTCCTTTTCTAGTCTCATCCTTAGTCAACTTGCAGCTAGGCACTATATGATTGCACACTAAATTGCAGCTTTCCATGCCAAATCTTTGCAAGATTTCTTTAACATATTTTTTTGCAAATAAATGAATATTCCATTGTTGTCTTGCTTAATTTCAACTTTTTCTTCTTCATAGAGTCCTTGAATTCATCAAATATGATTTGATTATTTTCTGTGAATATCAAATCATCAACATATAGGCTTATAATGATAATTCTAGCTTCACCATCACATTTCACAAACATTGTATTTTCATGAGGACGCTTCACAAAGCCTTCCTGACAGAAATAAGTCTCTATCTTACTATACCATGCATGCTCTAGGAGCTTGTTTGAAACCATATAAACTCTTTTTCAATTTGTACACCATTTCTTTTCTTCCTTTCTGATATCCTTAAGATTGCTCAACGTAGACTTCCTCAATCCGTTCACGATGGAGAAAAGAACTTTTGACATCAAGCTGAAATACATTCCAACTTTTACAAGCAGTTAAAGCTAGCTAATATAGCTCTTATAGTATCCCATCTGGCCACAGGTACAAACACTTCATTGTAATCTACTCCATATTTCTGAGAGTATCCTTTGCCACCAATCTTGCTTTGTGTTTTTCAACCTTACCATTCTCATTGTATTTGATCTTATATATCCATTTGACACCAATTTTGTTTGCTCCCACAGGAAGACTAGTGAGTTCCCAAGTGTCATTGCTTTCAATGGCTTCAAGTTCTAAATCCATAGCCTTTCTCCATATCTCATGTTTAACAACTTCTTCATATGTTGTTGGATCTTCACTGGAGCTGAATACAGCAAAATTATGGAGAGCTTGTGCTTTAGTAGCTTCATTACTGACATAATCATCCAGATATGCAGGCCTTCTGCTTACCCTTTTCCCCAAATCCTAATTCTCACCATTTCTATCTTTAGAATCAGATATTACAACATTTTTCATCAATTTCTAGTTGCATTTCATTATTTACTTCAGGCTCATTTTCATTTTCACTATGATTGCTTGCGTTTTAGGTTACCTAGTCTGTGTTTCTCATTTCATTATTTAGTGACAGGTTGTTCCACTTCATTCTTTTCCCAAACCCATTGTTTGGATTCTTCAAATGAAACATCTATACTTACTATAATTTTCCGTTTGATAGGATCATACAACTTGTATGCTTTTGATCCTTCACTTAATCCTAAGAGAATATAAATTTTCTCTTACCATCCAACTTCCTCCTTGGGTTATCTGGAACATGAACATAAGCTATGCATTCAAATATTCTAAAGTGATGCAATGAGGGTTTCATTCTACACCAAGCTTCTTCTGGTCTCATGTTTCTTACAGCAAGAGTAGGGCATCTGTTTAGAATATGTACTAACCAATGTACTGCTTCTGGTCATAATCTTTTTGGCACATTGTTTTCACTAAGCATGCACCTAACCATATTCATTATAGTTCTTTTCTTTCTTTCTGATACACCATTGACAAGTTTAAGCTTGCTTGTGGCTCTCTATGAGCTTGTCTTCGGAATCACCTTTATGTGTTGTTTTCCCTTTAAGAAATCAATAACACTTGAACCCTAGTTCCTTCAAAGTGGGAAGACCCTTTACTATATCCTTTTAAGCCAAAGTTTTCAAGCCTTTAAAGCTCAAATGCCCATATCTGCTATGCGGTATGTGAGTATTCTCTTCCTTAGAAGCATGAAAGCAACATGGAATAATGACTAGAGCAAAAATTACAAGCATGCAATTTGATGACATTTAAGTTAAAATCATCAAGCCTTTTAATTTATGGAAAACCTTGCATGCATCATTCTTGAAAATGGTTGTAAGACTTTTCTAATGAAGTTGACCTATGCTCAACTGATTATTCTTCAGGCCAGGAAGAAAATACACCTCACTATAAACTTGAATTATTCCTCCACCTTGAATTTTGAGGTTTCCCTTTCCCTGACAAGAATTAATTTTGAGTTATTATATCACAAGATTTTTATACTCAATTTTAAGGGTAAACAGTCATTTTGGTCTTTGAATGTACACCTCAATGTCATAATGATCCTTGACTCAAGAGAAAACACAAAAAAAGTCCCTGACTTCAAAATCTGTTGGCCACTTTCATCCCTAATTATTTTTTGCGGAGTTAACAGCCAAATCTAACGTTAGGGACAAAAGTGACCAAAGGATTTTGGAGTTAGGAACTTTTTGTATTTTTTCCTCATCCAAGGACCAATTATGGCAGCTAAGTTTACATCCAGGGACCACAATGATTGTTTCTTCCAATTTTAATAGTCGAAAATACTAATTGAGTATCATTGAACTTATTTGAATTAACTAAAAGACTTGATCAAATACGACAAATCTTTAACTGTAAGAAGAAGAAAAAAAGAGCATTCAAGAAATTTTAGAACATTCTACAATGTCATCAAACCTTTTTTTTTTTTTTAAATGTCATCAAACATTCTTGGCTTTATGAAATTGGACAAGAAGATATGACAGAACCATAAAGAATGAAGAAAGCATGTAGAAGATATAGATAAATGTTTTATAATGGGTAAGACACATTTTGTATAACGTGCACTTAATGCAGTTTGTTATTTATGAAGTTGATTTTTTTTCTTGAAATGTTGATATTTATTAGAGCAATGCTATTTATCAAGAAAGATTTTATCAAGAAATTGTCCCGAAATTAATGTTAGCCAATAAAATCTCAGTCTGGCCGGAAATCATGGGGTGATGGGTGTTATGTATTTTTTTTTGAAACGTTAATAAATAAGATTAAAATCTAAGGGTGATTATTTTGCCATGTCATTCTTGAATTCATCAAGAAAATCCATTCTTGATAGCATTTTCCTATTTATTATGATGCACATTAATGTATTTTATTTTGTATTTTCTTGGTACATTGGCAAAACTAAACAAGAAAAAAGAGAAGAGAAAGAAAAGCAACAAAAAAGAATTAAACAAGAAGAACAAGGGTCCTCAAAGAACCACCGAGGAGAATGGTCTTCAAATCATTAGGGGGTATTCCACAACTTTCACTTAAAGTCGTTACTAGCCAGAATGACAGTTACAACCAAGGTTTTACAACTCGAGAGTTCACCTCAACTCGTTTTACCTAGGTAAACTCGACTCGTAAACTCGACTCGAGAACTCGTACGAATTTACCTAAAATTAAAATCAAGTAAAATTTATTATTTACATGACATATGTAAACTAATTTAATATTGTAAATAGTCCAATATTGCAAAATATGATTGAATTATAAAGGTTTTCAACCACCATAATAAAGCATTAGTTTCAACTAAACATCAAAATACAAAATAAACTTGCAAAATTATAAGTTCCACCACCGGCGTCGCAATCACCGACGTCGGAATCAGAATAGTTTTCCTTCCACCACTATAACCCTAACTGGTATGTGCTCCCATTTTCATGGTTTGAGAACTCAGAAAAAAGAAAAAGAAACGTTTCATTTCAGGAAGCCAGGCAACGTGTTACGGAAAGGAAACTATTCAGTCTTTGGGCTTGAAGAAAAGGAATTGGGCTTTGAAATGAAATGGGTCAAAAAAATGGCCCAATTTTTCTTAAATTTTTTTTAGGCGTAAACTCGGTCGAGTTTACACGAGTTTACCGAGTTAACTCGAGTCAAACTCGTCAAACATTCCGATATTACCACAAACAGAGTTTACCTCCAAGTTAACACGATTTTGGTACCTAAAAACGTAAAATCGGTAAACTCAGAGAGTTAACACTCGATTTGTGGAACATTGGTTACAACTACCATTGACATTTAGGAGTGAACAATTTTCTCTAGAAGGATGCCAAGAAATGAAGCAGGTAGGATTCTGGTGCAAACAAATAAGAGATACGAAAGTCTTCTAGCCTCAGACGCCACGGAAAACAGCTCAATAGAGTCATTTCCCGCACAAACAATGTCTCTAGCTTTCCAATTCCACCAAATGCAAGCTAGAAATATATTTGCAGCAGGACCATATGAGTGGGATTTCATCCAGTCAAGAAAATTCATGTTACTAAAGAAGCTGACAATAAATCCTAAAGCCTTCCAAAGGTTCATTGCAAAATAGCAGTCACACATACAGTGAAGGATAGATTTCTCACTAGTCTGACATCTACAACATAAGTTAGAAATGGTCATGTTCCTATTTTTCAACAAAACAAGAGTAGGAATTACATGCTGGCAAGTACACCAAATGAAAAATTTAATATTCTCTTGTGCTTTCAACTTCCATATCTATATCGAGTTAAGTGGATCATGGATTCTTCTTTTGTCACACAATCATATATACCCTGAAGAAGCATTATATATTCCATCTAAGTTATGCTTCTAAATGAAACGGTCTAGCATGCAATCATTCGTGAATCTTTTTGTCGTTACACGTAGCATTATTCGTCTCTAAATCAGTCGCAATTTTTGGACAGCTTTGTTAAGCATTTAATAAGAAATTCACCACAAGTGTTAAGCATTTAGATCATTTATTCTCCAATTTTTATTAATAAGAAATTCATTTTTGCTAAAGATGTTAAGTGTTCTGGACCGGTCAAAGACATAAACCCTATTACTTAGGCCCAATAACAAATCATGCCCAAATGATGTATTTGGTTGTTTACTCGCAACACACCCCCTTTCCGCGAGGGGGTGCTCGGAGCAACTGAGACCAGTTCAAACGAACCATAGCGTCTCTTTCCACGTTTCCGTGAATATCTCACCAGCGGTTACACTTCGTCCGATTTCGTAACCGCTGGACACACGTGTGCTATTACAACGGCTCTACATTCACCCACCTTTATAAATACGAGGCTCCCCGCAGTCTCCAAGGTAGAATCTCTCTCACTTCTAAACCCTCATTCTGAACCTCTACTGACTTGAACGTCGGAGTGTCTTCAGGTACACACCCCCCGCCATTCCTACTCAACTAACGTATTTTCACCACCACATTAAAGAAGCACCGACAGCCATCTTCTGATCAGGTACGATCATTAAGGTTCCACATTTACATCATTTTTCGAAAGATTTATATTAGATGCATCTACGGTGTATATAAATGTTTTATAACAAATATGTGATTCCTTAAAAAAAAAAATATGTGATGTCCCTCCGGTCCTATTTACAAGAGACAATTCACTTTTTAGATACATTAAATAATTTATGTATTTGATTTAGGTTCTTGACTAGATTCATACATTATTCAATGTATCTAAAAAGTCAACTTTCTCTTTTAAAAGGACCAGAGGGAGTACATGAAATGTAAGAAAGGAAATCATCCGATATTAATTGTTAGAAGTGCGCGTTGGCAACAAAACCAATGAATATCCTTAAATTATTTATTCAAAAAGTGTAACTGTATACATGCACCATCCAGAACATAAAATTATGTTACGATCTTATTCCTTATGTTTCTTTTTGGCACACGTCAAATACCTTTCAATATCTTAATGTAATGCCCCTACTTAGGTCACAAGCTTGCGTTACCAAGTTCGGCATTCCTTATGTTTCTAACTAAGTGCTATTTTTACAACAAACAAAATTAATTTTAAAAATATATGTCATTTTATTTTTTCCCCCAATGCAACATTAGTTAATTTATTCCAAGTTTAACCTCACATTAATTTTGTATATACGATTTTCAAGTCATTTTATTCCTCTATGCATTTATGATATAAAAAAAAATTGAGAATTTATGTCAATTGTTAATAGGAAGTTGTTAATATGGAAATATTTATAAAATTATTACATTTATCCATTACAGAGGTTAGATCGTTCAACTAGTTTTGATTAAAAAGGAGTTGGAGATCCTTGGTTCGAACCCGGACAAATGATTAAAATATTAAAAAAAATTAGCAAATTGAAATATTAATCTAATAAACTAACTACTTTTTGAACAACTAACAAACTAACTACTAACATTTGTTATTAAAAAAAAAATTATACATATCCCTTCATTTATTATGTGTACTCAAAAATTCGTCCACAAAATATAGCAAATTTTGATTTTAATCTTTAATGAAAAAGAATGTTTTCATCCGATCTAAATTTTCTGTTTCATTTTTTCCCCTAATGACCATTTTATGTTCATGTTAATGTCATGTTATGATCACTTTATGTTCGGGATATGTCTATGGTATAATATCTATCTATTATGATCAACCTCTTTATTTATATCCATATTATCTTCAAAAAATGTCAAAGAGATGTCAAAATTATACCATTATGAATGTATTTATTTTTAGGTACTATATTTCTAAGGACGAAAAACTAATTTCACTCTATTATAATCTTTCATAATTTATGTGTAGAAACTTTTAAAATGGGTGAAGAATTATGTTATTGAAATTAAATTTTGTTGTACATATTGGAACAAATTGGCAAACAAAAAACAGAAAAGCCAAAATAAAAATGATATAAATGGATAGTAACAGAATGAATATGTATGTATTGTTATCATGTGGATAAACATTAAATATTATTATATTAAATTTCATTCATATAGATCTAGTGGACAATTGATGATATAGATTGGGTGGACGAACCAAAACTGAATTCCATTTTGAATAACAATAAAAGTCACATAGGCACGTCTCTTAGCTAATTTCTTCTTCTACTTGTTCTACTTGTTCTCTTTCACCTGTTCACCCATATCATCCATTCATCAAATTGCATTTGCATGGATCTTTGGTCCTGAAGCAAACACTAGTATATATATATAGCACCATGGTTATGCAAATACTCATCACAAATTCACCTCAAGTTCATTGAAAGTGCAATGGCAAAGATGATGGTGCTTGCGTTTTGCATCCTTGTAGTGTTCATAAATATTGCAAGTATTCCATCATCTACAGCTGCTCGTTTATTAGGAAGTAACAACAAAACCAATGTATCCACTCTAGAGAAGAAGGTTAAGAGTTATATGCTGCAAAATGGACTTGGACGTACTCCTCCCATGGGGTAAGCTACCCTCATTCTTATCTATTTTTCATTGAAATATATCCAATTTTTTTTTAGTTTCTATATCTTTCATTTTTAACACACACACATATGCGTCTTAAATGTTTTAAGAAACAAAATCGGGTATGGTTATATAGTACGTAATTTATGTGCAAGGATTTGATTGTTATTACTATGTGTGAAAGAGCTAGAAATATAAAATTTCAATGCGGTTAATACGAACAAATATTATAATTTAAATCTACGTGGTACACCATTGAATTGATAGTAAGGTAAATAAGTGACCGTTCTCGTGGCTGACTGAGGGTGGAATTTGGAAGTTATAGTACTCCATCCTAATGTGGCAAAATACTTTTTCCTAAAGATTTCTTTTGGCCTTAAAAAAAAACAGTACTCCATCCTAAATTATAGGAGCAATGATAATGGAATAGAAATCCACTTGATTTTGTCTGTTAATATTGGTTTGGGATCTTGGAGACTGTCGTTGTCTCAAATTTGATTCTTCTCTGTGCGAATTTGAGTGAGGTAGTTTAACTTTTTAAAAAGAGAAAAGAAAAATTGCATGGACACCATATAACATTTGTTCCTCAAATTATTTTCATGAAAAACGAGGCCAAGCGAAAAAAATGTTAAAACAAATGATAAATGCATCCCGACCATATGGAAATATGGTGGCTTTTTTTCTTTTTACATTAGAGAAGAAAAAAAAAGCAAAGAAATATGGTGTCAGCTTTTGAGTTACCCATTCATTTTTCAAATTATAGATATCTATAGAAAAATCATTTAATAATAACAATTATATCCATCTTTCTTTTTCTTTCACACTCTTTAATTTATAACTCTATTTTCTTTTAATTCTTTTATTTATTCTTCCTCATACCACTAATAAAAAAACATAATTTTGTAAATACCACTAATAAAAAACATAATTTTGTAAATTAATTCATTATATCCCTTTTAAAATAAAATTAACCATAGAATTTTCAATTTATATAAAATTGTCAAAGTGATTTATAATTTAGGTGGAGATAGTATAAGATAAGATGTGGTATCCCATTTTGCTTTTGTGAACATCTTGACCGAATGATGAAATCGGTTTTTTATTAAGGAGAATGATGGAATTACCCATAGTGAGGAGATATATACTTTTCTTTTTTGTTGAAAGAAGATATATACTACTTGATAAAAGAAAAATTATTAAAATTTGAATTATATGCTTTATTTATATGTGAGATATAACTTTAATTTTTTGTACTTTTTAAACAATACATTAATTTTCTTTTTCAAATGATAATCAATTATACATATGATGATCAGATGGAATAGCTGGAACCATTTTGGTTGTGATATCAATGAAAGTTTAATCCGAGATACAGGTATCATTATCATGATGTACCCCGACCTATTATGTTTACAACTTAGATATGCATAATTTCATTGATCTAAACTTTATTGCTTTATTATTTCAGCCGACGCAATGGTGTCAACTGGCCTTGCTGCTTTAGGGTACAAATATATTAATTTAGGTAAGAAGCAATTGCAACATCTACTATTATAATTATTCTTTATTTTTTTATGGTGTATTTAGTTAATAGTTACATTAAAATATATAGCCAGATTACCATGTCAATGATATGATTTTGATTTTTTTAGATGATTGTTGGGCAGAACTTAATCGAGACTCAAAGGTATTTGGTATCTACAATCTTTAAATTTTAACTTACCCCCATTTATTTGTTTAATATCTTCTTCTTGTACTTTTCCTTCGTTGTTTAAAAGGTATAGGTGAAGTAAATTTAAATTTATAGATTACTATATTATAGTGTATATACCTCTGAAAAATTGTGATTGTTGACACCTGATTGGTTTGTGACAATGATATTAGGGGAATATGGTTCCCAAGGCTTCAACGTTTCCTTCAGGAATCAAGGCTCTAGCTCATTATATTCATAGGAAAGGCTTGAAGTTGGGAGTTTATTCAGATGCCGGGTATTAACGCATTAAATTGTACTTGGTGAACATGACTATAATTATTCAAGCAATATTTTTGATCACTTACAATTTTTATGCAGAAATCTAACTTGTAGTAAACGTATGCCTGGATCATTGGGACATGAAATACAAGATGCCAAAACATTTGCTTCTTGGGTATATAAAATATGCATACATTACTCAAAAGTCAACTTGTATATCTATCAACATTATATCATATATATAATCCTAGGTTGTTAACCAATATTTATTTAAATTTTTCTTTAGGGAGTTGACTATTTGAAGTATGATAATTGTGAAAATAACGGAATAAGCGGTCGCGAAAGGTATTTAATATATGGCTTTCAAATGCAAATTTGTGTCTACAAACTTAATGTTTTGTAAAAACCACTACTTACATGCTTCGTATGTATTAAAAATTAGGTATCCACCAATGAGTGAAGCTTTATTAAACTCCGGAAGGCCGATCTTCTTCTCTATGTGTGAATGGTGAGTTGAATTGATCATGGTGTTTCTCATACATAAACAATATTTCATTTTCTATTTCTCACTTAATTCTTTTCTAAAATGAAGGGGATGGGAAGATCCTGCAACGTGGGCCAAAAGTGTGGGAAATAGTTGGAGAACAACAGGCGATATAGAAGATAATTGGAAGAGGTGAGAAAATAGTAAATGCATATGATATTTTAAATTCATACCTTTTACAATGTCTCTTTTAACAACATAATTGAGGTTAATAAAGTATAAGACCTCAAGAATTCCTTTCCTATTTTGATATTTCATTGTTTAATTGTTTTTCTTCATTTTCTATGTTGTGATCAACTGACTTTATTCTACCTCAGCATGACTTCTATTATAGATGCAAACGACAAATGGGCATCTTATGCTGGACCTGGAGGATGGAATGGTAATTAGTTAAACTTACTAAAAATGTTATGCATATTAAAATTGATATCCTTACATTCATAGCAAAATCTAGTATTAGGTTCTTATATGTGTAACTGTTATTTGGATATTAGATCCTGACATGCTTGAAGTTGGAAATGGAGGCATGACCACGGAGGAATATCGTGCCCATTTCAGCATTTGGGCATTAGCTAAGGTACATGAAACACTTTTTATATACATATTGTTGAGACAATGCAATGTATATGTCATAAGTTTGTCGTTTAACTATTTGTATTGGTTTATATAGGCTCCTCTATTAGTTGGATGTAATATTCAAGCAATGGATAATACCACATATGAATTGATAAGCAACTCAGAAGTTATTGCAGTAAATCAAGGCAAGTAGACTTTCTTAAAAGATAAAAAAATGTATTTATTTCTTCAATAAAGCATGTTTTAAAAATCATATGCTTCTTTTGGTCATGCAGATAAACTTGGAGTTCAAGGAAAGAAAGTGAAAAGCAACAATGATTTAGAGGTGATATTATTTTCTTTTCCTTTATATTTTATTCTGTTTGAGTTAGAGTTTTTTACAACTTAAAGGATCCTAATTTTTTTTTCATACTTCAATTAAAAAGATGGATCTGGAACAACCAAAAAATGGAAACTATTGCAATCTAGTAGTCACTACCATTTCTGTACTATATACATGCATATGCACGTACACATTATGCTATGGTTTTTGCACACAACTTAATAGAAAGCTACGGTGACAGGTATGGGCAGGCCCCCTTAGTAAAAACAAAGTAGCAGTGGTCTTATGGAATAGAAGTTCATCAAATGCAACAGTTACTGCGTCTTGGTCTGACATAGGCCTTGAACCAGAAACTATAGTTGATGCAAGAGATTTATGGGAGGTAAAATATCTAGTTAAGCTCATTATTCTCTGTATTGTGCAAAGTCATTTAAGTTCCTAAGGTTTTGATTATGTGAAATGTTTTTTGTAGCACTCAACACAATCATTGGTTTCGGGAGAAATATCTGCTGATTTAGATTCACATGCTTGTAAAATGTATGTTCTGACACCAAAAAGGAGTTAATCTTCGATGCTAGAGAAGAAGATAAACAGTAGTAGTCAGTTTTTGACACGTACTGTATTGGCAAACCATTCACCCATTCATTGGTCCTAAAGAGGAGCGACAAATAAAGGAATATGAAATTATTTTAATCTTGAAAATGTAAGAATAAATGTACAAGTCATGTTGTCAATGAGCTTCTAAATGTATTTGCAATTAGATGCAATGTGATCCACTTGATTTTACTGCAATAGGCATTTTAAATCTCATTGACTCGAAATAAAGAAGTAAGCTCTAGCTAGCACAAGAAGGTAATAATTGTTTTTCTGCTTCTAGTTCTGCCAAACAAGAAGATAATAAATAGTAAAATACTCCAAAGGCAAAAGAAGATAACATTGAATGGAATGAGGTAGTTAAAGAAGTAACTAGTGTCTTTATCACCTCACACAAGTTCTACTATAATGAATGATCATTAATGATTTATATCTGACATGAGTTTTTTTTATAGTCTTACAGTAACATCATAACATAAAAAAATGCACTATTTCAAAATTCTACTTGCAATATGTACGAACAAAATAATGTCGCATAAGCGAGATCTACCAATGCAAGTGTGACTAAGTTCTACAATAGGTTTGCATATGAAAACTGTTCATTATCTCCCCTTCACGTTTTAGAAGTTTATCATTCAAGGACAAAAGCAAAACTAGAAGCAAATGTTACAAAGAAACCCATTGGGTTATAATTATAAATAATAGGAGGATTCTTATACTAACCATTGTTCAAATCACCGTCTTTCTTCAAGTTTCAATTGCTTTCCTAAATATTCAAAACCTTCAAGAAGATCCGAAGGGACAGCTCCAATCCAACATTACTAGACTCTGAGATTGAGTCATCTGTCTCTGGATGAAGCTCAAGTTCACGAGCTTCAAGCCTCGTTTCAATCACTAAACAAACATAATAAAAATAGACTCACACTAAAACATGATAAAGGTTAAATCTGAATCCTTTGACATCAAAAAAGTGTCTGGAAATCAATAAAGTTCAACATAGTGTTCACTCATCAATGTCAAATTTCTTTAAAACATCACCATTAGAGCTGGCAGAGAGAAGAGTCTCGCTTCCCAAAGGAGGCAACTTCGTATCTAATTTTGAATCAATTCTCAAAACTGCATCATGGCTAGCACAAAGGTTCTCAAAACTGCACTTGGTGAACCATTCAGTTTTTTCATTTTCTTCTCATGAACAAATATTGGGCCTTACACCATGCTTCTTTCTCCCGTGAAGTTTCAAGATACAAATTAAATATAGGGTTTTGAAGTGAACCATTGTGATGAAGAAAATATGAAATGCTAGATAGGAATGATGCATTTCAAGAAATAATGAAAATAATATTATTTTGCCATTTTCTTTGTTTCTTAAAAATATAGACAAATTTCCGTCGAAAAATAAAATGTAGACAATTGTTGACTCTAAGATTCTCTTAAATTTTATCTCCTTGTTAGAAAGAAAAATAAATATAAATTTTTATAGATTGAAAATCGAAAATGTTTTTACAATGCAGAACATACCCTAAATTGAGCCTGATATTTCCAAGTTTACCCTAAATCGAAAAGCTATTTTTTGTTTAAAGTATCCAAGGCACAAAATGAATATATTTATATATGTGTCAAATTAAATACCAAGAAAGTTTGCAAATTATTTTACTTTTTCTGAGCATAGGGTCATATGTTGAATCAAAATACATTCACTTAGAGCTTGGAAGTAAAAAAACCAACAATCACCCACTGAGTGGGGTCGATTGCATGGATCAAACGTCGTCATAATGTACTATCATATATCATACCCTATCCATTTCATTAATCTCTATATCATTCATTATAGTTTCTCTCTTAGTTTTTCTAGGTATGACTTTGGATTTGACTACTCTCTATCTAATTTACCTTCCTTACTACATAATCTACATGTCTTCTCTCTACATGTCCAAACTATCTAAGCTGAGTTTCTACCATCTTTTCTATGATAGGTGCTACCCCAACTCTCTCTAATATTGTTATTTCGAAATTTTACCATGTCTAATCTGACATCCAACGCAATATCATCATCTTTTTACATTTATTTTACATTCGTGTTGCTTCTTTTGTGCCCAACACTCCATCTCATACAACATTTTCGGTCTTGATAAAATGGAATTCTAAAAAGCATGAAGGTTGATACAATTTGAATGATCATTGATACGATTCAGACAATTTCTAGATGAAGATTGAATCGATTCAAACCTACAAAGGAAGGTGTTTGAATCGTATCATAAGACCCATATGAAGATTGATACGAATCAAAGACCATTGATACGTATCAATCAGGCCAATAACATGGGCAAAAGGGTCAATTAAATCGTATCAAGGATTTTAACAAAACTTTTGAATCATATCAAAATGATACGAATCATATAATCCTTGAATCGTATCAAGTGTTACTTTTTAAGTGATCATAACAACCTGGAGACTTGAATGATACGATTCATACCAAGCTTGAATCGATTCAAACGACCAAAAATGCCGTTTTTAAAAGACTTGACTGACAAGAAAACTCTAAACACAATTTTAAACAAATGACACTAATATCGAAGACTTGAGATCAAAGATTGGCTAGGGTGCTTTCACAACATAGCTAAAGAATCACAAACAAAAGATATAAACAACATCTAATTGATCTAATTAAAAAACATCATCAAAACCTATACTAGGAGCCGATCCACATACACAAGTCACCCATTTGAGAAAATTGCTCTTTAGACACACATCAAATTCAGATCATAAAACTAGACATATTTATATGTTAATGAAAGCTCGGACCATCTTTGTGAACATTTATTTTTGGATACTGAAGCAAATACACATTTATTTTTGGACTAATGAATCAAGACAATTTAAGAATGAGCTAAATTATGCTTAGAAACACGATTGACAACGTGTGTTTTTTTCCTTTCAATTTCAACAATAATGTATCAGTAAACTTTCCAGCATACAAACTTCCTCATGTTCCTCTACCAATGCTGAAGCTGCTCACGTGGGCTTCTCCACTTTTTCTGATTGTCCGTATCATGAGCACATCTATCGATATCCATTGGCTCTGTCACATCTATTGTTGAGATGAGTTTTACATTGAACGGTAGTTAATTACCGTTTTATCGAACGATATTCAACTGTTAGGGTCCTTATGGGAAATTTTTATAGTATGGGATGTTTGTGAGCAAACACTAGGTGCCTAAAGAACAATTTTCCACAATTCATTGTAGAAAAGAAAACAAGGCTCATAGAATCCGAAAAAGAAAATTGCTTTTCTGACATAGAATACTTCCTATTGACACAAGTAAAATACTAAAATGCCCCCTGCGGCCGTTAACAACCGTTGGGTAAAGCCCCGGCAGTTAACAACCGCCGGCTTCCAGCGGCAGTTAACTACCGCTACGTGCGTTCTAGGATGCACCGTCCTTTTCATCATTCAACCTCTTTTTCATCCTTCATTCAACCTATTTTTTCTACATTCAACCTATTTTCTTTCAACATTTTTCAACATTCAACCTATTTTTTCTACATTCAACATCTTTTTCCATCATTCAACCTCTTTTTCCATCATTCATTCAACTCATTTTCTCAACATTCAACCTATTTTTTCTACATTTTTCCCCTATAAAAACCCTCACATTCTCACATTTCCTCACATTCTCTCCTCCTTACTCTCATTTCCTATCATTCTCTCCTCTTTACTCTTTCTTCTACAAAATGTTGATTTGTCATCATTCGCCTTTCATTGAAATAAGTCTCTTTGAATTGGTTTTACCCCAGGATTTAGGGTTTATGGTTTGTGGTTTTTTTTCCTTTGTTTTAACCCAAGCGGTAGTTAAATGTATTATTAAACAACAAGAGTGCAAATGTGAGGAACAATTTTGGATCATCTTGGTGTTGTCTTGTATGAGTATCTTGGAGAAGAGTATCCAGAAGATGACTCCACCTATTAAGGATTTATGGTTTGTGTTTTTTTGTCTTTAGAGTTAAATGTATTATTAAACAACAAGAGTGCAAAGGTGAGGAACAATTTGGGGTCATCTTGGTGTTGTCTTGTATGAGTATCTTGGAGAAGAGTATCCAGAAGATGACTCCACCTATTAAGGAATAAATGTACGGCGAAGATGACTCCACCAATTAAGGAATAAATGTACGGCGAAGATGACTCCACCTATTAAGGAATAAATGTACGACGAAGATGACTCCACCTATTAAGGAATAAATGTACGACGAAGCAAATTTAGTTTTACCCCATATTATTATATTAATAAAATGTGATTTTATATATATTACTTGTGTTCCTTTATTTTATTTTTTATTTGCATTTATTTATATGAAATACAAAAATTCAAATAAAAAATGTGTATTAAAGAAATCTAATGTGAATTTGAATAAAAACTAATTAAATCTAACGTGAATTCAAATAATTAAAATTGCGTATTTGAATAAAAACTAATTAAATGTAACGTGAATTCAAATAATTAAAATTCCGTAATGAATAAATAAATTCGAAAAGTGAATAAATAAGATAATTATCACATTACATTACATTACATTACATTCCGAAATGTACCTTCCAACTGCAACAATTGTCTTGCCCCTGAATGGGGCAAATTCAAACTGGCTAAGCAGCAGGACTCCAACATACGATCAGCATCTTGAATGATGGTATTCAAGTGCCAACGAAATGAGGTCCATTCCTTGACACTTGAATACCATTGTTCAAGATGCTCATCGAATGTTGGAGTCATGCCGATTAACAAGTTTGAATTGCCCCATCCAGAGTAAGACAATTGTTGTAGTTGGAATGTGCATTCCAACTACAACAATTGTCTTACCTTTAAATGGGGCAAATTCAAACTTGCCAAACAACAGGACTCAAGCATTTCACCCGGCATTCATGTTTTCCTTTGAAAAGAATAAATTTTTGTTAGGCTTGCTTTAGATGATGGTATTCAAGTGCCAACGAAATGAGGTCCATTCCTTGACACTTAATACTTTCATCTAAACCAACCTAACAAAAATTTAATCTTTTCAAAGGAAAAACATGAATGTCGAGCGAAATGCTTGAGTCCTCGCCGTTTGGCAAGTTTGAATTACCCCATTTCAGAGGTAAGACAATTGTTGTAGTTGGAATGCACCTTACACTAACTAATGACAATCTTCTGGCAGAATCAAGTTGTTGATGATATCTTCAGTTGATCTCAGCAACGTTACCCGCATATCGATCCACTGGAACATGCTGTGCTCCTAAAACATGCTCGTCACGTTTTCGTCGTTCTTTAACTCCACCCAAGTGGATGATACTCTCCCCTCGTCGAGCTTTGGACGTTTATACCGAACGTTTTGCACCCTCCTTGTGTCTCTGGGGTTGAGTGCTTGGTTGAATTCATTCAGTTGATCCTTGAGACCTCTTAACGTTACATCAAGGCACCGAACCTTCAACCTCTGAGGTTCTCCACCGTTGAATTCTGCATGAACGTCGATCCACCCGACCATTGCTTCAAATCTACACAATTAGAAATTAAAAATAATCAATGAAAAACTCATTCAAACACTTGTAGTGAAAATTTGACATAAACCCTAAAAATCCTAAACAAACCCTAAAAAATTTATAAAATTCGAAAAAAATTATAAATTCAAGCAATATAACTTCATTATAACATGTATTCATAATATATGTTAATAGCATTTCAGATCTACAACATAACTATATTAAAAACAAATATTCAAACCCTAAAAAATTTATAAAATTCGAAAAAATTTTATAAATTTAAGCAATATAACTTCATTATAACAGGTATTCATAATATATGTTAATAGCATTTCAGATCTACAACTTAACTATATTAAAAACAAAAATTCAAAATTTAAAAATTAAACAACAACTAAAATTATAAACATATAAACACATATACTAACTAAAATGTATGACAATAGCATAAGTGATAACTTACTTGTGATTTAGTGGAAGAAATTTTGGATGATTTGGTAGAGTTTTTTTAGAGAGAGTGAAAATTTGAGAGAAAGATGGTGATGGTGATGATGGAGTGAGTGTCTGGATTATGGCTACTGACTTGAATATATCACGAACACAACGGCAGTTAACTGCCGCTGGAAGCCAGCGGTTGTTAACTGCCGGCGCATACCCTAACGGTTGTTAACTGCCGCTGGGGTAAAAGCGTCATTTACTTGTGTCAATAGGAAGTATTCATTGTCAAAAAAGCAATTTTCTCCGAAAAAAACTCACTGTACCAAAAAAACAAGGTCCATAAGACATCCTGGAGCACTATATGTTTGGGTAAGAACTCTTCTTCTGCACCACACCACACACTCTTTCAAAACCTTAATTTATTCTTCATTCCTCAACCTCAACACAAGGCCATTCCCTCACGCAACCGTTTGCTTTCTATAAATGAATAATAAATCTTTCATCCTCTAATTTAACAAAATTCTAGGTTCTTTTGTTAAGCTGAAAAGCCACCTCTCAGACAGGTAGTCGTCGTACTGCATGAGCCTCCCTTCGATGGGAATGTGTAGAAGACATGCCACATCATCGAGTTTGACGGTCATCTCCCCAGATAGATGGAAGTTGTTGGTCTGCTCATGCCACCTCTCAGACAATGCGGTGATGAGGGCGGCTTTGATGCTAACAAACCCATCAGCGGTGATGCGGTGATGATGGCATTGTCTGAGAGGTGGCATGAGGAGACCAGTAGCTTCCATCTACTTGTTAGGGAGATGACCGCCACACTTGATGATGTGGCATGTTTTGAACACATCCCCGTCGAAGAGAGCCTTGTATACGACGAGTGCAGTTAAGAGTTAGGTATTGATGGGGTGGTCAAACATAAGATTTTTTTTAATTAATATATTAAATTTAATTCATAAGAAAAAGGTCACAGTCATTTTACTTATATGAAATGAAATTTAAATTAAAGTAACAAAATAACAATATCTATTTATTAAAATCAGAGTTTGCTCACCTCTTTCTCTCTGATACGCCACACAAGTGTGCGACTATATCAGTTTTAGTATACAAGGTTGTCGAACACACAGAGACCAATTATAAGTACCGTTATATGTCATTCCTTTGTTTATCTAAGGCTTGTTCAGAACAATTTTTGTTTCGCGTGTAAAAATAAAATAACAATTTTAATTTGATAATAACAACAAGAGACTAATTGCCCGCGTTCGTGTGGTACGAATTACAACTTTGAAGCCATATTTTGAAAAATAATTAATTCTTACTTGGAAAAGGTAATTTTTAGTAGAAAATCAATTTAAAAATACCGTCGGCTTTCGCGCGCCCGTTCCCGGATTTTAAAGTTATAACCGCCAGCTTTCGCGTACACAATTATAACTTTAAAATCTCTTTGAAAATATGAATTTTCTTAATTAATTTAAAAAGCGCTTTCGCCGTGTTTAAAAATTAATTTCCGAATTTGCTAAGGTCAGATACCTTTTTCACTCTTTCGATGTGATACAGGTATCATGGTGTTTCTACTTTTGTAGTAAACTTTTAAATTTGAAAAAAAAAAAAAAAAAACTGAAGTTTCGGACTAAAAATGTACTTCTCGTTTCAATTATATAACATACAATCTATTAGAATATCATTGGTGTGACGGTCCTCACATTTCGAACTCAAAGTAAACTAAATTATTTCTGCAAAATTCATGTTAAAAAGAAAGCAAGTAAATAACAAAGGGCCGAACTTGAATTAAACGGCAATTTTAATTTAAAAAAAGAGAACAGCAACGACAATAAGCAATTTCAATGAAACGACCACAGTGAAAACAATAAGCAATATGCATTAAATTTGGCTCGACAACCGAGAAATAACAAGCCGCAGCAGCAAAATATGAGAACAACACTTGAAAGAAGCAACGAGAATTAAAAGAAGAAAGGACAATTGAAACAATGTCGAACGTGAGATTGAATTATTCTACCTTCAATAAAAATACAAAATATGATGGTCTAAGTTGTTTTATCTTGGTTTTCGGGTGTCAAACATTGATTACGTTTGAACCTTTTTAACTTTTGATATCTCATTTTTTCTTGGGAAGGGAAAAAATAAGCAAAACCCTTGAGAATCGAGGTCCGGGAGTTGTTTTCGCTACGGGAAGGTGTTAGGCACCCATAACGACTATAGTAACCTATAGGAACCGTCTTTACTTTCTACGCGCGCGCTTTATTTTTAAATGCTATTTGAAAAATGATATTTACACCTAAGAGTTTACTAAGTGAAGAATTGGAGGGAGAAGAAAGCGTTTGAATTTTGTTTTATTTGAATTGAAGGAATATTGTCTCCTTGCCTACGTACCCTTTTAAGGGATCAAATCCACCGTAGTTCTCTTCCAAAAAATGTTTTTGTTTTTGTTGGTTGATTTTAAGTTTTGGAAAATGGAATTTGAAAGAAAAGATAGGAGGCCTCCAAGGGCATGAGATTAAGGAAAAAGTGAAGTTGGAATTAGTTATTTGCAAAAACAAGTCAAAGTTGGAATTAGTTTCATTGATGCGTTTATTAAGAAAATAAAGAGAAAAATTCACTTGGAATGTGTTCCAAGAGTTTATTTGAAAAAAATTTGAGTGAGATGGTTCAAGTTTTTTGTTTGAAAAATTGGGATTTTCTCTAAGTGTAAAACCTAAGCATACATCTAAACCTGCAATTACCTAACCATACATCTAAACATGCATATCCTAGCCATACATCTAAAGTGAGGTGTGTGCATGTGTCGGTGCTTGTGTCGGTGTACATCATTAGAGTCCACTGTCCTTTACATCATGCCCTAGATACATGCTACTTCCTTGTGGGAACTTAATCCCACATAAATGAAATTTAAAGCAACATAAAAGTGTAAAGGGAAAGAAATGAAGAATTGAGATGAAGATGAAAGTGATGGAAGATGCTTATGAAACAATGAACAAATGGTTAGTAATAATAGGCATAGGATAGTAGAAAAATTGGCAGGGAAATAAAGCATAAAACATGGTAAAAATGCAAGAAAAAGTAGCAAAAATGCACTTACTAAAACATCAAGATTCCAAGGCAAATGCAAGAGACTCATAACTCTCCATTTTGACATTTTTCAAAGGGTTTAGGTTCAGCCCCAATGTGAGAGTTATGAGAAAATTACAAGTCAAGAAACTATGGTACGATATTAAGCCTATTTTTGCATTAATTCACACATTTAAACATCAAGCAACTTGCTATGTAAGTAACCAATTATCACATATTCAAAACAGCCCCAAACACTACTTATCAAGCATCAAACAACACTCCAAGATCATTCAACAAAACACAATCATTATGAGCCAAAAGATTGGAATTAGAAAGTGCAAAAAAACTTCATAAAATTTGGACAAAACAACACAAAATCACCACAAACCCTACAAGTATATTTTCCTAACAAATTTCAGCATACAAAAATTCACATGTAACAATCCTAAATCAATCAACACAAATGCAAAAAGAACTCACCAAATTTTACAAGCTTTTCATCAAGATTTTTCAACAAAAAAGTAAAAGAAAAAGCATTAGACCAAGGCAAAATAATTTTCTAGTATTTCTTGATCAATCTTGACATGCAATATATCAAAATTGATCAAAATATACTAGAAGAATTATAGGAATTTTCTTAGAATTTTTCAAAGAGATTTTAGGCATGCAAAGGTGTATTCAGCAAGAAATAGTGTGCATATAGCAAGAAAATAAGGAGAAAGTAGTAACAAAAATCTAGGCCCAAACACACAAGATCCACATCCAACAGAAAGCATCAGGGACCGTAGGATTGATCCAATTGGATCAACACCTTGATCCAACGATCAAGAAGGCAAAGGAACATGGAATGAATGTGGTCATGCGCATAGGATAAAAAATGGAACAAGAGGTGAATAAAAGTCTTTCACGTGAAAGACAAAACAACAACAACACACCTTTCTCTCTCTAAAGCCAAAGCATGCATAAACTCTCTCTTCTCTCTCTAAAATGTTCATCTTCAACCTTATGAATGTCACCGGAAAGTTCAACAAACTCGCCGGAATCTTCAAAGGTTCGCCGGAAAATTCATAACTCCGGCGACACTTCCGGATTCCGGCGAGCTCCGATTCAAATTTTTTTTACACTTTTAAAATCGGATCGTTATCCTCTTTTCGAATATGAACCCGGAAACATCCAAAACACAATCAATCCACCTACATCTAAAGCTAACAGCCGCGCTAATGGAGGAAAAAGAATGGAGTAAAAAAGCTTGGATCAAGAACAATACCGTGATGCTTGACGACGCTTTGAATGGATCCGGATTCTTCTTATGTATTCGGATTTGGTGCTGTTTTTTCCTCTCCCTTTGCTTCGATTGTATTCCTTTCCTTCGTCCGATTCCGGTTCGTCGTTGTTGAATTCGGTCACAATGGAATTGATTGAAGATTGTTGTTCATGGATGTGATTATTGTGGAATTGAAGGTTTGTGTTGATGAATGTTTTTGATGAATCCGTGAATTTGGTAATGGATTTGTGGAGATTTGAGGTTAATTGTGGTGGTTGTAGTTTGTTAGAGATGAAGGTTGTGGTGGTTATGGAGGTTTGTGGTGAATTTTAATGGTGGATGAAGAAGATTGTGGTGGTTGGAGAGAGGTTAGAGATGAAGATTGTGGTGGAAGAAGTTAGTTAGAGATGAAGATTGTAGTGGAAAGAGTTTGTTATGGTGGTTTGAGGTGGTGGAAAAAGTTTGTTGTGGTGGTGGAAATGGTGATGATGGCCGCGGCCTAAGAGAAGAAAGAGGGAAAGAAAATTGATTTTTTTGTGATTTTTGTGCATTTGTGAAAAATGATTAGTGTGTTGACTCTTTGACCATGGGACCCATTATATAGGTGATGTGTGAATTTTTGGACCAATAGGAGTAGGACATGTGGCGTAACTAACTTCTTGGACAAAAAATGAACTAAAATGCAATTTTAACAACTTGAGGACTAAAATGCAAAATTAACTAAAGTTGCAAAAAAAAAAAAAAGTAATTTGAAAATTAACGTAAAGTGAAACGATTAAAAATAACAAAACGGACTAAAATGAACCAATTGCTGAAATGAGGTACTTCAAAGTAACCTCTCTCCGTCAAAATTTCGTGTGAAATGACCAAAATGCCCCTAGGGACTAAAATGACTCAAAATGACTCAAATGCAATTTTTAAAACGGTTTTTTAACATGAGAGTGAAACAAGGACTTATACAAATCAAATGAAAAGACACAAACAATTTTCAAGGACTAAAATGAGTTTGAATGCAGGAAATGACTAAAATACCCTTTTTCATGAATTTTGCAAATAACATTGAAATAAGATGCAGAGGAATATGCAATTGATCAGAGACAATTCAAATGACTTGAAATGCAAGACCAATGTTTTTGGATGACTTGGAATGCAAGAAAACATAGACAAATACACAGTTGAAAAGATTTTTAAAGCTAAATTGAGAGATAAAGCAGAGTAAAATGTCAGTGTAAACAATAGCAAATTGGCAATTCTTCAAGAATAATAGACATATATTCAAGATGGAAAAATATTTTGAATAAGTATTTTTAGGTCCAAAATTAGGGTATAACATAAGTGTCTACAACCGAGTGTCTCTCTATGTTTTGTTTTTATAGTCTAATTCCTGAATAGAAAAGCCTTTCATTGTGCAAAAGGAATTGAAAAAGTTTGTTGGGCAGGTGACCTCCGTCATTGTCGGGATGGTCACGCCTGTAACTTCTTTTTTTTCACCTTTTCTCTTCATTTTTGCTTTTTACACGCTAGATTCCTGGAACACATCAAAATACCAACATATATCATGCAAAACATGACAAATGACCCTAAAACAAATAAAAATTAAGCTTCTTAGACACGGCATTTTGCTTGTTATATCACTTTCTCTTTTCTCTTTATAAACCATAACTGTCATCCCCTATTTTCATGATCTAACAAAGATGGGTGATTTATGGTCAGTTTTGATCCAAAATCATCCCTCTTGATTGTTTTTTCATCCTCTTTTAGTTAAACAAGTGATTATCACATATGTACGTCTTCGTTCATTTATTTCATTTTGTTTGTTTTGATTTCTCGTCTTTGTGCGGTGTGTTTTTTATTTCCCGACGTAGTGCGGTGTTTATTTGGATTCAGGTTGAAAGATTATTTTGATCAAATGATTATCCAATTAATGACTTTGGCATCGTCAACGTTGCATATCCAGAGGCAATAAGTATTTCGAAGACCAGAATATAGTCATTGTATGCACATGTACTCTGCCGTTTTATGTTATTAACATGGATGTTGTGAGTTTGTTCACAGATTCATCCCTTTTGTTTTTAGCTACTTTGAATTTGTATTGCATTAATGTACTCTATCAATTTAAATGAATCAATATCGTTTGTTTTTGTAAAAAAAATAAACAATAGCTATTTATTAACAAAAAATTAGCTCAACAACACTCAAAGAGTCAAATTCATCTATAATTGACTTTATATATACTAACGAAAAGACGGACACGTTACTATGTAAACGTAGGTAGATTATAAAAGATATTTTATAGAAATTTGCATGTAAAGTACAAACGATATTTTAGATAAATTTTTTCATATAAATTAAAATAATAAGTATAGTTATTTGTGACTTTCAAATGTAACAAACTCAAGAAATCATATTTATCTTTTTCAATAACAACAATAATTAAACAAATATAATTAAAATTGTTATCTTTTTAATAACACAAACAATATAACATTATTATACGAAAAAATGTTTAAGGATATATTTGGAATAACAATAAAACCAATCCAAAATCCCATAATATTAATGTTTATGTTTTATGTATAATCTTTATTAAAAGTCCATAAAATTCAGGAGTTATAAAAAAATTAAAGATTACTCATATTATGACTCGTATTTTACTAAATAAATTATTAACATCTACCTAAAATATAGAATAAAAAAATTGTAGTTATTTAAACTGAAAAATTTGTCAATAATATTAGTGTTTGTGTTATATGTATAATATTTATAGAAAATCCATATGATTCAAAAGTAATAAAAGAAAAAAGATTCCTCAAACTATAACACATAATTTTTTAGTGGCGATATAACCCGTAATTTGTTAAATAAACTATTAATATCTACCTAAAATATGGATTTTAATGGATTCCCGCAAATAGACGGTGCGATTGGACCGCTCATATTAGTTGATAATTGGACTAGATACTGATTTTTTATTTAAAAAACTACTTAAAATATGAAATAAATAAATCTTAGTTATCTCGGTTGAAAAATTATCAAGAATGCATGTTTAGAATGAAAATAACGAGCACATGTAGAAAAACAAAGTTATGTCCTTATAAATATATGGAATTGATTAAAATAAATAATTTAATCAAATAATCATCTAAAATTTTCTCTATCAATTTAATATTTAAAAAATGAATGAGAAAACTGAGAAATGAATAAATAGTTTGAAATAAGGACAAAACTCGTGTGAATTTATGTATGTGTTTTTCATATGATCTTAGATGACAATACACTCTTCATGAGTAGTTTATTTAGGAACCATATGAAAAACACCTAAGAAAATCCACCTAAGTTTTTTTTGCTAGCATTAAAATAAGGATAAAACTTATGTGGATTTTCTTAAGTGTTTTTCGTGTGATATTTCACATATAATACTCACAACTACCTATGATTTCTCAAATCCAAAATCTTTTCAAAGTTTGTTAAAACCACAACAAATGAATTTTAATTATGTGAAGAACCATACAAAAAGCATGTAAGAAAAAGGCACCAGAGTTTTGTCCTTAAAATAAAGAATTTTTTTTAATGACAAATATTATCAATTAGTTGTTAAAAAGTAACTCAAAGTATATAAATGAATAAAAAGATGCAATGAATATAATAGTAATAATAGACTTATAAAGGGAAAAAAATAATAGTAATAATAGCAACATTATGGATGCCAAAAAATTTATATGCATGATATTCAAAGATAAAATCGACCATTGACACGAAGTGAATAACTAAATAGGTACACACAGATAAAATAAATTGATATTTCAAGTACTTTAAATAAATTGATACATTTTTTTTAAGGAAAATTAATGGTTACATATGTAGAAGTAATGATATCTCTACACACAATTTATAATGATAATTAAGACGTGCAATTTGTGTAGAGATTTATACGGTATAGAACATCTATTTTTTCCCTTAAAAAAACATCGGTTTTTTAATTAAAAAAGTGTTTATGTGTTACTATATTACATGTCCTTGATAAATTAACAAATTATAAAATTAAATAATATTTAAAAATAAGAAAAATAAATTTGTTGAATCAAGATACAAATATATGGTTTTGAAGTGAACCATTGTGATGGAGAAAAATAAAATACTAGATAAGAATGATGCTTTTTTTTGGTTACCTAGATAAGAATGGTGCATTTTAAGAAATAATTTTTTTTTGAAAGAACGTTGCAAGAAATAATAAAAACAATCATTTTTCCATTTTCTTTGTTTCTTAAAAATGTAGACAATTCTTCACTCTAAGATTCGCTTAATATGTCCTTGTGAATCTAGTTTAATTGGTATGGACAATGCATAATATATACAAGTCCGGAGTTCGAACCCCGACCACCAGGAAAAAAAAAAAAAAAGGCTTAATCTTTTTTTTTTTAGGGAAAGATTCGCTTAATCATATCTCCTTGTTACAAATAAAAATAAACATAAATTTTATAAATTGAAAATCGAAAATGTTTTCACATTCTTATTACGCTTAATCATATCTTCTTGTTGGTTACTATGGCAATTCTTGCAACCTTTGAGATTCTTTTTCTCTAGATTCTTACTAGAAAGCTGCATTCATATATGAATGTAAAGTTAAGAGAAAAAAATTTGGTGTGGTAGTAACTAGTAAGATAGTAAAAAGGTCACTAGTTAAAAAAATGATTTTTCCTCGATGACATTACCTTTTTTTGTGAAGAAAGGATTGAAGCTGACACAGCTGGAACTGTATAGCACCCTTGAGCTCAATTGTTAACTGCAACTGCAAACAATCACATTCTCTTCGAATAAGTGATTGACCATTGACTTTTCCATATATTTGAATCGGGGAAACTTCCAATAGCTCATCTTTTCTTTTTTGGCTCCTTTAAAGTTCAAAACAAACCACAACCAGAATACAATTAACCAACCCCGAAACAGTTAAAGGGACACTGTCATCAGCCATAAAAACCTACAGAAACATTTACAATCTTTGCATTCAGCCACCATAAAGACAAACGCTTAACCTTATCTAGGAGTCGAGACAAAGATTTTTCCTTATTATTAAAGATCATGTTATTTTTTTCCTGCCAGATGATCCAAACACAAGCAAACCAAATTAAATGCATAAAAGAACGTCTTGTTTTCGATCCACATGCCAGATTAGCATAATGAACAAAATGATCCTAAATAGAGAAGGTCAACTGAAGAGAAACCCAACCAATCATGGACCAGATACCAAAGAGAACCAAAAGAATTACAGTTCAAGAACAAATGATTTGACGATTCCACATCCCCATAACTTTCTACACATAGATGTGCTTCAGTAGCAAAAACACCGCTCCTTACCAAATTATCTTTATTTGCTAATCCGTTTCGAAGAAAACGCCAAGTAAAAATTGAGACCTTCAAAGAAACATCTTTATGTCAAACCAAGTCGGAGACAGCACAAGCTTGTTGCGGTTACGAGCTGGTAAGGAAGAGATACACACCGCAGACTAAAATGGTGGTCGCCCCCAAGGTTCTAAAAAACGGTCGCGGTCGCGATTGCGGTCGCGTTAAGGTTGTCGCGATTTCGGCTGTAACGGACGCTGCGATACAAATAACGGTCTTCGCGGTGTGAATTAATCAAAACCTTTCACAAAACCTATTAAAACGATTTATATACTTTTTCCCATAATTATAACATCAAAGTCCCAATTTTTTCTCTAAAATTTCATCTAATATTTGTTACCTAAATACTCAAATGAAATGGTTGTATTGAGAGTGTCAATATAAAATTACGTTAAACTTAATAAATAAGAGATGAATGCACACTTTTTTTTTTATTTGAGTTTAATAAATAAATATATGAATAAACAAATAAACCATCTAAAAGTAATTATTAATTATTATTATTAATTTATTATTATTATATGAAGAGTGAAGCTGCACAAACGTGTCTATTTGGTAACCAAGTGATAAGTGATAACAATTAACAAACCTTATTCACTCAAAAATAAAAATAAAAAAACAGAACAAACCAGAATCGGCAAGGAAATTGGAAATTGGAAAACTGAATGAAGCAAGAAACCAGAATCGGCAAAGCAGGAAGGAATCACACAACACCAGAAGAATAACAACCCAAGAGAAGCATGTTTGTTTGTCACCACCACCACTGTATGTTAGTAATAGTTACTACCACCACAAGAGAAGAGAATAGAAGTAAGTAATTGATTTGTGTCTGAGAAAGGTTTAATTGAGAGTGAATGAATTGAGTTTCAGATTCCTTCTTCTTCTGTTCTTGTATTCTTGTGCTTTTTTTAATCTGAGATTCAATTCCTTTTCTCATATACAAATTTCTCTTTTTAAGTCTGTAATGGCGTTTTCGCGTCCGTAACAGCGTTTTCGCGGCCATAACGGCGTTTCGCGGCTGTAACGGCTTCTGTAACGGCCGTAACGGCGTTTTTCCTGTGATTTTCGTTCTCACCGTTAAAAGGTCCAAAAACGGTCACGGTGGCTGCCGATACCGTTTTGTAACGGCCGTTTTTGCCGTAACGGACCGTTTTTTAAAACCTTGGTCGCCCCTATCTAACAGTCAATGCCACGAATTTGCAAAACATATTTCTATATGAAAAACAAACATATTTCTACAAAATAAACAATTCATGAAGACCACAATTTAGAGATCAACTTTGCAATCAATTTATTTAGTTATTTTAAAATCGGACACTAATTTGCTCACCGAAATCCATTTCTAATCACTCCCTATAAATCGGTCTCTAAAGTTGGTCTCTAAGTTGGTTTGGTCGTTATTTTTAGATAGTTTTGTTAAAACATCTTCGTCTCAAATTACAAATCGTTTTGAATAGAAAAATATTTGTCCTATATTATAAGTCGTTTTACATTACCAATGAAGCATTAATGTTGTTTTTCATATTATACCCTTAACAGTTTATTACTCTTTCTTCTTTCAATTCTATAATTTATCTTTCTCATACATAAATGAAGGATAATTTTGTAAAATAACTCATAATTTCTATTCCCCATACAAAATTAATTCCATTTCTTAATTTTTGTGGTCAAAACGACTTATAATTTGGGACGGATGAAGAACTTAATAAGAAATTTACCACAAGTATTAAGCATTTAAATAATTTATTATCCCATTTTTATTAACAAAAAATTCATTTTTACTAAAAACGATAATGGTTTACGTTTAGATCATTTTTTAGAGATTCATATTAGATTTATCTCATATTAATTGTTTGAAATGCACATTGGCAACAAACCCATATGAAAACATCTCATATTATAGCACAGGCGGAGCCAGAAATTTTTGATTCTGGCGGCAATATTCATATATTGTAATACATAAATACTATTTTTTCAACAAAAAAAATGGTATTTGAGATTTTCTAAGCTGAAAGTAAAATAAACACCTTACAATAATATATAAATGAAAGAGAAATAATAATACTTTTACAAAATTACTCTTAATCAAGTATTGATAATTTACATTATCATAAATATAAAGTGGAAGTTATTGACTTGAGAATAATGCAAATATTAGTGAACAATAAAAAAAAGTATTCTCTCTGTTCCAAAATGATTGAGCATGTTTGATATATACATAATTCACATAATATACTTTTGACTTTATTTTCTTACTAATATATAAGGAGAAATGGTAGAATATAAGATGTTGGATTTATCTCTAAATATTTTTAAAATATTAATTTTTTAAATTTTTTTGCTAATAGATAATTACAAATTAAAATTGTCTATTGACATATGTGAAACATTCAATTATGTCAGTCAATTTATGATAGAGAGTACTTAAGATTCCATTGAAAATTGAAATGATGATTCGACTTAGAACAAAATTTTATTACGAATAAATCATTCTTTTTAAGATGAAGAAATAATGAAATATATATGAGTAATTGATCAATTTATCAATAGATGATATATTATGTAATTGGAAGAGTTTTACTTTGCGACAATTGGTGTTTTTGTTTTCTTTTGGTTTTGACAATTGGTATTTTTTTTACTCAAGTAAGGTGGCCATTTAGTTGGCATAATATACACCATTAATACTAAAATGGAATTTTTAGTGCAGCACATGCCTACACAATGTTTGTCGTAGCTCGGCCACGGTATATTATATTCCCTCCGGTCACATTTATAAGCAAAAAACACTTTTTTAGGTTCATTGAATAATTAATGTATCCGGTCACATTTATATGTTACATACATTAGTTATTCAATGTACTTAAAAAGTTGTTTTTTACTTATAAATATGACCAGAGGGGTACATATTTTATCTTCTCTATGGAGAGAAAAGAGGTCGTAAATGTTTTTTTATTTTTATTTTTTTAAAGAAGTCAAAATGAAATATATTTCTCCAAAAATAAGGAGGTCGTAAATGTGTTTGAGCAACTGTGCCTTAACAAGATTAGATTAATCATTCTTCAAAAAAAAGGATGGCGATGAATTTGATTTGGATAGAACTCTTTCTCAATTTTAACAGAGATGGAAGAAGCAAATAAACACGCCGCCAATAATTCTCCCGGCTGCGAACAACAATTATATCTTTTAGCTCCCATGGAAGAAGCAAATACCTATCTTGAACCTTAAGAAGGATATGCTTATGTCTGTTGTGTGAGCACCATGACAAGATTTTGTTGACAGAGCACTAACGACAAATTACAAGGGAGGTATGTGTCATCTCAAGAAATAAATAAGGGAGCTCCATGTTTATTTTTAAACTAGGAAGGGGTCTATGTTATTTAAAGAAACTTTAATCGAGGTTAATGTAATATATATATTTTTAATGTACCATTAGTTAATGGGTTATACTAACAAGTGTTTTAGAGTACATTTGTTAAGGAAATTAAAAGTAGTATGTTTAATGTTTGCATTAAATTTAACAATATTTTAACTTTCAAAAAGTTAAATTTATCACTTTTCACAATTTCTCAATGCAATATTTTTATTTTTATTGTCTTAACTGATGTCCTAAAATAGACATGTTTGTGAAATTATTAAACTTGTCGATTACTGGGATTGACTTGAGTAACTCAACTAGTTGGAGATTTTTGATTTAAACTCATACGAATAATTAAAATACTAATCTAACAAACTAACTACTAACATTTGTTATTTAAAAAAAATACATTTTTTTAAAAAGTCAAATTAGCCTATCAAAATTGACACGAAGAAGAAGTGAATCTAAGACCTCGAGAAGCAAGATCTCAAACCAATACTACCAAACAACCCAAGTGGCTTTTCAAAAGATGTGTCAAAATTATGGCCATTAAAGACATGTTTGTTTTTAGGAACTATATTTTTAAGGACCACAATCTAATTTCACTCTATTATTTTCGTAATCTATGTGCAAGAACTTTTAGAACGGGGGAAGTATTATGTTATTGAGAATAAATTTTGATGTGCATGTTGAAACAAATTGGCAGACAAAAATCAGAAAAGCTAAAAAAAAATGATATAAAAGGATAGCAACAGAATGAATATGTATGTATTGTTATCATGTGGATAAACATTAAATATTATTATATTAAATTTCATTCATATAGATCTAGTGGACAATTGATGATATAGATTGGGTGGACGAACCAAAACTGAATTCCATTTTGAATAACAATAAAAGTCACATAGGCACGTCTCTTAGCTAATTTCTTCTTCTACTTGTTCTACTTGTTCTCTTTCACCTGTTCACCCATATCATCCATTCATCAAATTGCATTTGCATGGATCTTTGGTCCTGAAGCAAACACTAGTATATATATAGCACCATGGTTATGCAAATACTCATCACAAATTCACCTCAAGTTCATTGAAAGTGCAATGGCAAAGATGATGGTGCTTGCGTTTTGCATCCTTGTAGTGTTCATAAATATTGCAAGTATTCCATCATCTACAGCTGCTCGTTTATTAGGAAGTAACAACAAAACCAATGTATCCACTCTAGAGAAGAAGGTTAAGAGTTATATGCTGCAAAATGGACTTGGACGTACTCCTCCCATGGGGTAAGCTACCCTCATTCTTATCTATTTTTCATTGAAATATATCCATTTTTTTTTTAGTTTCTATATCTTTCATTTTAACACACACACATATGCGTCTTAAATGTTTTAAGAACAAAATCGGGTATGGTTATATAGTACGTAATTTATGTGCAAGGATTTGATTGTTATTACTATGTGTGAAAGAGCTAGAAATATATTAAAATTTCAACGCAGTTAATACGAACAAATATTATAATTTAAATCTACGTGGTACACCATTGAATTGATAGTAAGGTAAATAAGTGACCGTTCTCGTGGCGGACTGAGGGTAGAATTTGGAAGTTATAGTACTCCATCCTAATGTGGCAAAATACTTTTCCTAAAGATTTCTTTTGGCCTTAGAAAAAACAGTACTCCATCCTGAATTATAGGAGTAATGATAATGGAATAGAAATCCACTTGATTTTGTCCGTTAATATTGGCTTGGGATCTTGGAGACTGTCGTTGTCTCAAATTTGATTCTTCTCGATGCGAATTTGAGTGAGATAGTTTAACTTTTTAAAAAAAGAAAAGGAAAATTGCATGGACACCATATAACATTTGTTCCTCAAATTATTTTCATGAAAAACGAGGCCAAGCGAAAAAAATGTTAAAACAAATGATAAATGCATCCCGACCATATGGAAATATGGTGGCTTTTTTTCTTTTTTTTTTACATTAGAGAAGAAAAAAAACAAAAGAAAAAAAAAAGCAAAGAAATATGGTGTCAGCTTTTGAGTTACCCATTCATTTTTCAAATTATAGATATCTATAGAAAAATCATTTAATAATAACAATTATATCCATCTTTCTTTTTCTTTCACACTCTTTATAACTCTATTTTCTTTTAATTCTTTTATTTACTCTTCCTCATACCACTAATAAAAAACATAATTTTGTAAATACCACTAATAAAAAACATAATTTTGTAAATTAATTCATTATATCCCTTTTAAAATAAAATTAACCATAGAATTTTCAATTTATATAAAATTGTCAAAGTGATTTATAATTTAGGTGGAGATAGTATAAGATAAGATGTGGTATCCTATTTTGCTTTTGTGAACATCTTGACCGAATGATGAAATTGGTTTTTTATTAAGGAGAATGATGGAATTACCCATAGTGAGGAGATATATACTTTTCTTTTTTGTTGAAAGAAGATATATACTACTTGATAAAAGAAAAATTATTAAAATTTGAATTATATGCTTTATTTATATGTGAGATATAACTTTAATTTTTTGTACTTTTTAAACAATACATTAATTTTCTTTTTCAAATGATAATCAATTATACATATGATGATCAGATGGAATAGCTGGAACCATTTTGGTTGTGATATCAATGAAAGTTTAATCCGAGATACAGGTATCATTATCATGATGTACCCCGACCTATTATGTTTACAACTTAGATATGCATAATTTCATTGATCTAAACTTTATTGCTTTATTATTTCAGCCGACGCAATGGTGTCAACCGGCCTTGCTGCTTTAGGGTACAAATATATTAATTTAGGTAAGAAGCAACTGCAACATCTACTATTATAATTATTCTTTATTTTTTTATGGTGTATTTAAGTTAATAGTTACATTAAAATATATAGCCAGATTACCATGTCAATGATATGATTTTGATTTTTTTTAGATGATTGTTGGGCAGAACTTAATCGAGACTCAAAGGTATTTGGTATCTACAATCTTTAAATTTTAACTTACCCCCATTTATTTGTTTGATTTCTTCTTCTTGTACTTTTCCTTCGTTGTTTAAAAGGTATAGGTGAAGTAAATTTAAATTTATAGATTACTATATTATAGTGTATATACCTCTGAAAAATTACACCTGATTGGTTTGTGACAATGATATTAGGGGAATATGATTCCCAAGGCTTCAACGTTTCCTTCAGGAATCAAGGCTCTAGCTCATTATATTCATAGGAAAGGCTTGAAGTTGGGAGTTTATTCAGATGCCGGGTATTAACGCATTAAATTGTACTTGGTGAACATGACTATAATTGTTCAAGCAATATTTTTGATCACTTACAATTTTTATGCAGAAATCTAACTTGTAGTAAACGTATGCCTGGATCATTGGGACATGAAATACAAGATGCCAAAACATTTGCTTCTTGGGTATATAAAATATGCATACATTACTCAAAAGTCAACTTGTATATCTATCAACATTATATCATATACATAATCCTAGGTTGTTAACCAATATTGATTTAAATTTTTCTTTAGGGAGTTGACTATTTGAAGTATGATAATTGTGAAAATAACGGAATAAGCGTTCGCGAAAGGTATTTAATAGATGGCTTTCAAATGCAAATTTGTGTCTACAAACTTAATGTTTTGTAAAAATCAATACTTACATGTTTCGTATGCATTAAAAATTAGGTATCCACCAATGAGTGAAGCTTTATTAAACTCCGGAAGGCCGATCTTCTTCTCTATGTGTGAATGGTGAGTTGAATTGATCATGGTGTTTCTCATACATAAACAATATTTCATTTTCTATTTCTCACTTAATTCTTTTCTAAAATGAAGGGGATGGGAAGATCCTGCAACGTGGGCCAAAAGTGTGGGAAATAGTTGGAGAACAACAGGCGATATAGAAGATAATTGGAAGAGGTGAGAAAATAGTAAATGCATATGATATTTTAAATTCATACCTTTTACAATGTCTCTTTTAACAACATAATTGAGGTTAATAAAGTATAAGACCTCAAGAATTCCTTTCCTATTTTTATATTTCAATGTTTAATTGTTTTTCTTCATTTTCTATGTTGTGATCAACTGACTTTATTCTACCTCAGTATGACTTCTATTATAGATGCAAACGACAAATGGGCATCTTATGCTGGACCTGGAGGATGGAATGGTAATTAGTTAACCTTACTAGAAATGTTATGCATATTAAAATTGATATCCTTACATTTATAGCAAAATCTAGTATTAGGTTCTTATATGTGTAACTGTTATTTGGATATTAGATCCTGACATGCTTGAAGTTGGAAATGGAGGCATGACCACAGAGGAATATCGTGCCCATTTCAGCATTTGGGCATTAGCTAAGGTACATGAAACACTTTTTATATACATATTGTTGAGACAATGCAATGTATATGTCATAAGTTTGTCGTTTAACTATTTGAATTGGTTTAAATAGGCTCCTCTATTAGTTGGATGTAATATTCAAGCAATGGATAATACCACATATGAATTGATAAGCAACTCAGAAGTTATTGCAGTAAATCAAGGCAAGTAGACTTTCTTAAAAGATAAAAAAATGTATTTATTTCTTTAATAAAGCATGTTTTAAAAATCATATGCTTCTTTTGGTCATGCAGATAAACTTGGAGTTCAAGGAAAGAAAGTGAAAAGCAACAATGATTTAGAGGTGATATTATTTTCTTTTCCTTTATATTTTATTCTGTTTGAGTTAGAGTTTCTTACAACTTATAAGGATCCTAATTTTTTTTCATACTTCAATTAAAAAATGGATCTGGAACAACCAAAAAATGGAAACTATTGCAATCTAGTAGTCAATACCATTTCTGTACACATGCATATGCACGTACACATTATGCTATGGTTTTTGCACACAACTTAATAGAAAGCTACGGTGACAGGTATGGGCAGGTCCCCTTAGTAAAAACAAAGTAGCAGTGGTCTTATGGAATAGAAGTTCATCAAATGCAACAGTTACTGCGTCTTGGTCTGACATAGGCCTTGAACCAGAAACTATAGTTGATGCAAGAGATTTATGGGAGGTAAAATATCTAGTTAAGCTCATTATTCTCTGTATTGTGCAAAGTCATTTAAGTTCCTAAGGTTTTGATTATGTGAAATGTTTTTTGTAGCACTCAACACAATCATTGGTTTCGGGAGAAATATCTGCTGATTTAGATTCACATGCTTGTAAAATGTATGTTCTGACACCAAAAAGGAGTTAATCTTCGATGCTAGAGAAGAAGATAAACAGTAGTAGTCAGTTTTTGACACGTATTGTATTGGCAAACCATTCACCCATTCATTGGTCCTAAAGAGGAGCGACAAATAAAGGAATATGAAATTATTTTAATCTTGAAAATCTAAGAATAAATGTACAAGTCATGTTGTCAATAAGCTTCTAAATGTATTTGCAATTAGATGCAATGTGATCCACTTGATTTTACTGCAATAGGCATTTCAAATCTCATTGACTCGAAATAAAGAAGTAAGCTCTAGCTAGCACAAGAAGGTAATAATTGTTTTTCTGCTTCTAGTTCTGCCAAACAAGAAGATAATAAATAGTAAAATACTCCAAAGGCAAAAGAGAATAACACTGAATGGAATGAGGTAGTTCAAGAAGTAACTAGTGTCCTGATCACCTCAAACAAGTTCTACTATAATGAATGATCATTGATATATCTGACATGAGGTTCTTAAGGTCTAACATTAACAATAACATCACAACATAAAAAGTAAAAAAAAAATGCACTATTTCCAAATTCTACTTGCATTATGTCTGACAATAAACAGAAAATCTAAAAATGTTTGTTATATCATGTCTTACAAACAAAACAATGTCACAGAAGCGAGATCTATCAATGCATGTGTGACTAGTTGAGCAATATGTTCGTCAAATTTGACAAGTTAACAAAAGAATTACTGGGAACCGGTGTATATAAAATTTAAAAAAAGAAACATTCCTCAAACATGAGAGTAGACATGAATATACATAGAACTAAATAACTTACTTTTTTTCACAAGACCAGCATATCATGAACAACATTTTTCAATTTACTTGGTTTTTCTCATGGTCCTCGCATCTTCTCAACAATGTGCCTGCTCTTTTCTTCAATATGACGCCTTTTCTCTTCCAATTTCTCCCCCATCTTCTTCTTCAAATCAAACATCCTTTCCTTTCTCCCCATTTTCTTTGGCAGTCCATCTTCCTGTTCAATTGTATTATTCTGTTTTTCCGTCACCACCATACTTCCACGTAGTGATAGGAACTCAGAATTATTTTCCATATTGTTTTCACTAGCTTCAAGTTGATTGTCATTCTGAAACGAAGTTTCTTTCAAATTCCTAGTTTGTTGTGGTTTGTCAGTCTCTAACAAAGGCTTTGTAAGATCTTCCAAACTGTTGCTGCTCTTTAGTGTTACTGCACCAGAGGAACTTACTGGTAGTACTAAAGAATCTGATGATTTACTAGTTGGTGCTTGAGTAGATTCAACACTCTTAGGTTTTTGTTGTTTGTTAGCTGGACCATAACTTGAGGTGCTTGCACTAGCTTCCGACCTAGCTTTTGCTCCACTAGAAGATTGATTATTGGTATTAATCGAAGTGGAAGTCTCATTCCTATTTTCTTGGTTAATCCATATGAATGGAGCAACATTTGGAGGAACCCAATCATCCTTTTCTGCTAACATCCATGGGATACATACGTTTTCACAATTTGGGAGTACTAAGTTTTCCAAAATTGCACTCTGCAGGAGCAAAGTTAAATTAGTTTACAGCTAAAAGTAGCTTGTGTACACATTTCTTAGTCCACTGTAATGAAGTTTAAACACATTTCTTATTCCACTGAAGTACTACCTAAGGTTAAGGATGTCAACAATCTTGTCAAATACATAATAACTATTTGATGTATACATAAACATAGACATGCCAACAAAACAAGGCTTTTGTTGAAGAGTAATACAATGAAAAATAGATATTAGCAAAGTCTTATTTCTATGGTTACACACTTAACAGAAAGGTAGACATTTATAATTAGAGAACATCTTGGCAATTAAAGGAATCCCATATGAACTGCCAGAAGGAGGAATGAGCAAACATTTGAAACTTGAAGACCCTAATTAAAAAGCTGCAGAGAGCAGTTATAAATAAAATAGAGAGAGCTATCATACCTTTAGCCTATTGACAACTAATGAAGTGAAGTACCCACTAGTTATCTTACGATCTCCAACAGAAGACTCTAAGTTGAAATCTATGTCTGGCATTGATGTGAAACCAAACCACAGTTGATCAGAGGGGGGCGGTTTTATGTGCAAGCGCAGTGTCCCTTTTAAAGAAGCCACTCTTATTGCAAAAGAGAGAGGAACCTTTTGATAAGAAATAATCCATTATTTTAAGAAATAAAACATCTGCTCGTTATCAAATGCTTAAATGTGTGTGTGTGTGTGTGTGTGAGCAAGAAAATACTCAAGGACACCATTTGCAATATTCTAGACCTTTCCAATTGCTTCGTATATAGTGAAAAAAATCCAAAATGAGGTAAATCACTGCATATGGAGAACATAAAAGAGTGCCAATGAAAATAGCATGCAGAACTAGTCTCCAAATATTTACAGATGCGCTTTAATCAGATGGAGTCATCAACAAATGGTTATAATTTAAAATAACTGTTGAGTCCCATTAGATAGTAATATGACCTGAATAGTGGTTAGAATTTAAGGTCACCAAATTCTATGGTATCATAGTTTATCTAATTATCTTAGACCCATTGGACCACCCATTAACGGGCCACCGAGGCCACACTCTAGATATCTAGTTTTGGGTGTGAGAGAGTGCATTGAGATCCCCACATTGGGTAATAATATGGCCTGATTAGTGGTTATAATTTTTATAACTATATAAGTGAAAATAGAAAATACTTTTCAAATCACATATATTCTTAAATTGGCCTCATTGAACGTTTACAAAACTTATGCAAATACCATCTCTAGGAGGTTGATTTTTCATGGGATATATATGTATGAAATATTTTTACATAAAGTATAACTATAAGTTATAACCAAAAAAAAGGTATAACTATAAGTGCCTGGAAAACATTTACAAAGAGGAGGTATCAATACGATTAAACGTTACTATAGGGAAACTCTATATTTTCTAACATTGGGAGAAACCCATTTGGTACAATCACACAACATGACTAAAAATAGAAGTCTAATAATGAAATAGATGGGGCTGCAAAAAGTGTCACGGGAAGAAGCAATGAACAGAATAATGGAGAGGACTAGATGGTACCTGTGAAACTTGTTTGGAAACAGTATTTAATATTGATTTCCATCGTGATCCATGATTTGAGGAAGTGACGGTACTCGTAGAGCTCTTTGATGCATCTGCATAGGGAAAAACAAGATACGCATTACTCCATCAGTCTAAATATTGGAGAAATTCTTGTATAGTCACAAACACAAATGCATAGTGTTTGGGCACACACACATTACAATATTTTTTTAATAATGAAAAAGAAATTGAGAATGAAATGATTTAGTATTTCAAGAAATGACACGTTTATGTGTGTGTGACCAAACACTATTTATTTGTGTTTGTGACTATGGAAGAATGACTCCTAAATATTGTATATAAAACTATCTAGATATGAAAACTATTCATTATCTCCCCTTCAAGTTTTGGAAGTTTATCATTTGAGGACAAAAGCAGAACTAGAAACAAATGTTAAAGCATTCTGTAGGAAAATGGGAGAAAGCTACAAAAAAAACACAATTTCCTTCTCATTGCTGTAATTTTAAATACTTACGAACTCATGAAAACCAGCAGTCCATATTCCCCATCTACCATTCCTACCTATATGCATACTTTATTTATATAATGTGGAACTTACAGTAAAAATTGGATGTGGGACGAAATTAAAGTAAGATTTCAGGAAGAAAAATTCGGAGCACAAATATTTGGGTTTGTTAGAACTCAGAAAAAGTTCATAAATGATTGGAATTGATACAACCTTGCGAAAAAAGTGCAGAAATAACTGAATTTTTTGGGATTCATTTACTAACCATTGTTCCGGTCTGCCTCTTCCTTTTGCTCTTGACAATCATTCTCTCTTTCTTCAAGATTCAATTGCTTACCTAAATATTCAAAACCTTCAAGAAAATCTGATGGGACAGATCCAACATTACTAGACTCCGAGATTGAGTCATCTGTCTCTGCATGGAGCTGGAGTTCACGAGCTTCAAGCCTCGTTTCAATCTCTAATACTGCTCCTCCAGAATATTCAATGTCAACTTCTAAGGCCCAAACCTCACTCATTTCCATAGGAAGAACCCTCATTCCTACAATACAAGGTGGTACATTCCCGGTATTGATGTCAATACAGATGACTTCACCAATATAACTGGGAGTCCTCATATTGGACAGCGTTCTCTGTGGCAGCAAGAAAGGAACAGCTGTCAATTATCACATAGAAAATATAATGAAATGTACTCCTTTTGTCACATTATAGGTTCCTCACTAAACAAACATAATACAAACAAACTCGCACTGAAACATGTAAACATCAAACGGTAAAGGTTAAACCTGAATCCTTTCTTGCATCGATCTCTTCAATTGCATACTGCCTTTGACATCAAAAAAGAGTCTGGAAATCAATAAGTTCCAACATAGTGTTCCCTCATCAATGTCAAATTTCTTTAAAACATCCCCATCGGAGCTGGCAGAGAGAAGATTCTCACTTCCCAAAGACGGCAACTTCGAAGATAGTTTTGAATCGGTTCTCAAAACTGCATCTTGGCTAGTATAAAGGTTCTCAGTACTCTTTTTTCCTTCAGGGCCTGACAATGAAGTCCATGTAGATTTATTTTCCACACCAACTCGGGAAGTTTTTTTTGCAATCTTTTTCAAAAACTGACGAACTTTTGAGGAAGGGTCGTCAGGCTTTATAGCCCTTTCGATTGCCTCAACAGTCTCGACATTTAATCCTACCGATGGTTTCATAATACAGTGATACACAGAATTTAAAGATGTCAGGTAACTATGAAAGTCCTCGTGAACTTGGGTGAACCATTTGGTTTTTTCTTTTTCATCGCATGAAGCCAGATAGAGGGCCTTACACCATGCTTCTTTCTCCCACGAAGTTTCAAGATAAACATATAGAATTTTGCTTCTATTGTATATTACTGAATTCTTGCTTTCGACTTTGATCGGGAACTTTTTTGCCCTGTAAAGTTCATCACCAATTTATACCAAAAGGCAAAAAAATTAATCATCAATCCAATAACTTGAAGTACTTAATTTCCTTAATAAATGACCAGAAGTTTAGACAAAATTTATGGGCCTCTTTACTTCCTGAAAATATTTTTAATTTCATTTTTGATTTTATGAGTGTAACAGCAGCTTTCTTCTCCCTGTCACCAATCCACCATATGCTCAATTTTCTCTTACATCACCATATGTAGGGTGTGAGTTACAGTGGCATTTTCAGAAATGCTCAAAATGACTGTTTAACATCTTCAAAAATATTGATTTTGTTTTCTGAAATTCACAATTGAGAACAGTTGGACAAATACATTATTTACTGTCATTGTTTATTTTAGAAAGGAAACCAGTAATTGAGAAATTAAACAAGGCCTAATATTTCCAATATTATTTGACTTATGATTCCGAAAATCATAGCTATCAAAACTAACCTTTTGCTAAGGTATGCAAGGCTCAAAAGAAATGAGATTTCCTTGTGTCAAAGTAAATACCAGGGAAGTTTGCAAATTATTTTACATTTTCTGAGAATTGAGTCATGTGTTGAATCAAAAATAAAAATACATTCACTTGGAAGTTAGATTAAAGGGCTACAACTCTAGATAGACACTATGGTAATTTTTGCCACCTATTAAATGATTTTGTTACTTATGTTTCTCTACATTCTTACAGAAAGCTGTATTCACATATGAAAGTCCAGGTAAGAGAATAGAGATAGGCCATGAGTCAAAACAGTGTGAGAGAGACATTACCATTTTTTTGAAGAAAGGATTGAAGCTGACACAGCTTGAACTGTACAACCCTTGAGCTCAATTGTTGAGTGCAACTGCAAACTATCAGATTCTCTAAGAATAAGGGATTGATCCTTGATTTTTCCATACATTTTAATAGGGGAAACCTCCAAGAGCTCATCTTTTCTTTTTGACTCCTTTGAAATTTTTCCTGACTCTAGGACCCAAACCACACCCTGAAAGATCAACTGGCATAGTTTAATAATAAGTAATAAAGAAAAATTATTTATTCGCAATTTTGGTAATTGATTAGATAATCCAATATGTATTTGGTTTCACTTTTGTACTTGCCAAAAATAATTCCAAATTTGTAAAATTGATTATGACAAGTTTGCATATGCTTGAGTAGAATTGATTGTGCGTCCAAGACTGATTATAACTTGAAGCTATCATTTGGAACTTTTGCTTCTAAAGGTTGATTTTTACCTCAAATTTATTGTTCAATTCACTTTTACCTAAACGTGTCCAAATATAAATGAACTTACATTCAACTCACTTTTAATCAGAATCAATTTTATGAAAATCAATTTTTGTCACCGCATAACCAAACACACACTCAGTTATTTGAAGGCAGGGAGTGTGACAACGTACACGCTTCCCTTTACTCCATGGGCCTTCTCATCAGTTGCAGGGTTTGGTGGCCCGAAATTGACTTGGAGGAGCCTTGACTTTCTATGATGTTATTAGTCAAGAAGCGCTAACGCTGCAATCTTTCTAAAGCAAGAAGCGAGAAATATAATACACTCTCTACCACTAAGAAACTTCAAAACTATTCAAGTATGTTTGCATCGAAAATTGATTCTAACTTGAAGCTATAATTTGGAGCTTTTTCTTCTAAAGGTTGATTTTTACCCTCAAATTAATTGTTCACTTGCTTTTACATGAATGTATCCAAGCATAAATCTGTTTACAATCTGTTGTCAATGCGGCGCGGTGCAGCCAACCCAAAAATTGGTTCGGTGGTGCAGCCACTAATAAATTTAATACTAAAGACCATATTATTCAAAAAGAAATACTAAAATACCTTAAACATTACTCAAAATTTCATGAAGTATTCATAATATGAAATAAAAGGGATTGCAAAATCGAAAATCGCTAATACCAATTATATACAACTAGTACAGGTTATTGTTTTACTATTCATAGGTCCACTTTCCACTTCTGACACGCGCCGACGCGGCCAGGCGCGGTGGTCCTGATTTTTCCGCTATGCTCCGCTATAGCAACCGGCGCGGCCACTTTTGACAACAGACTTTACATTCAACTCACTTTGTTCCGGGATGTCCAGCCCATGTCGCCGGCCCAACTCATAATGGCCTAGTAACCCATAATCTTCACCCTGGCTGAGGACTACAGAGGACTTCCCCTGTGCTTCACCAAAAAGGAGCACGGCTCCGTCAATCAGGACCGTTGATGTGATCTCGAACGAACTCCCGTATTCATCGTCAGAGCTCCCTATATAAAGATGGCTATGTGCCACTATGAGGACAGGTTGCACATTTTTCACCACTGTCAAGTTTCACTGACTCATCTATCAAGTTCTCTCTAAAATCTCACTGTAATTTCACCCAAGAACTACCTCCGCCATGAACTATAGTAGCTCCGTCGCATCGGAAAACCTCTTGTATACTTTACATTGATTGAATATACATCGATCCGGTACACACCAGATCACACTACACACTCATTTAACAACATAATACTCTCTATAGTCTATACCTCTAAGAAACATTAAAAGCGTTTCAATTTCAATTTCAATATTTCAGCATAACAATTAACAAACACAAGCAAGAAAGGGGAAAAAAACAAGTTTGAGTTTGAAGCAAGAATGAACCTGTTTTTGAAACGCGAAATGCAGAGATTGTTGATGATCAAGTTGTTCTGTAGAAGAAGAAGTACCCAGTACTTGGGTTTGAGAAGAGCGGTTGGGGCTATGGCGTAACCGTTTGATGATCCATAAAAGTGCAATAGCTTGAACAGTAACAACAGCAACTACACCGAAAGTGAATCCAAGAAGAATCAAAGCGTAAAACGAAGAAGCCATTTTGATTTGATTTTTGAAGTAAAGAAACTTAACTTAGTAGCTAAGTGTGAGTAATGATAGATAATGATAAAGAAGAAGAGATGGTGGAAAACGGTTCTCACACGGTATCAAATTGAAAGAGGAAGCAAGCGCGTTGTTTATTATTTTATTTTATTTTTCAGTGTTACTTTTGTCTCATAAATAAATATCCTATATATTGTTAATTTTTAGTATGATTCTCTCCAAAAAAAAAAAAAGAATTTAGTATAATTAAATAAAAAATACTTTCTAAGTAATATTAGCCTGCATTTCTCTCCTTAAAAAAAATTAAAGAAAACTTAGATCCTCTTAAATTATGAGTTTCCTCTTTTCATCTTTTTATAAATTCACGGTAACTTTTTATTTTTCAGTTAAAATATTTTTTTAGAGGATTCAATAGGTAAAGAGAATATAAATTTTGTTATTAAGAAAATGTGCACCTATTTTCACTGGTGTGTAATATTAAGAATACATAGATAATTATTAATATGATTATTTAGATAAAATTAATATTTTTTTGTTATTTATAATTTTTGTTTTGAGGGGCTATTTATAATTTATTTAATTTGTATAAAATAATTTATTATGATAGTTTTTTTAGAGGAACTTATTATGATAATTATTGTGGGACGCATGAGGACTTATACAACGGAAACAAAATGTAGCTCAACAACAATGTCAATGACTTAGCCCCTGTTTAGAATGGCGTCTAAATGGCTACAAACGCACGAATACATAGAAGTTTGCAATTGTAGCTTCACAAAAATCACGTTTAGAATGCTTTGGGACGCGAAAAACGTAATGCAAACGTCAATCCAAACACTCAATTAGTTTATCTTTCAAAAACAATCATTGACTTAGTTGAGAATTTTAAATATTAATCTCAAATCAAAAAATTTACCGAATTACATATTTATTTAAAGTATTTTTAGAATAAATTTTGCTTAAGATTTTAGTATAAATTTTGACAATTTATTTTTTAATATAAAATTAAAAATTTAGAATGTTTGGTCTCAATCCAACAATCATAATTATTTTAAATGCCTTAACTAAGTGACTAGGCTTAGTGACTAGGCAATCATGTTCCTTAGACCAGCTGCAATGGTTGTGTTGAATCTGACATTCAACAAGTGATGAAGCTGCAATGGCATGTTGAATGGGGTTGAGAGATGACATGGGGGAGAGAAGTGTTGAACCCATTCAACATTGTTTAACCGCTGACACAGGGACACGCGGAAGCAAGCTATTGGCCAAGCATGGCGCGTGTGCAACACGCGCGAGTGTGGTGCAGGAGAGGCAGAGAGAGAAGGAAAATTCTGAAATGATGGGGACACGTGTTGCGATTATATTGGTTTCCCGGTTTTTAAAAATTTTAATAATTGGAAATCAATTATTTCGTTTTAAAATAATTTAAAAAAATAAAATAAAAATACCAAAATTCATGATTTTTTTTTCTCTATAAATAGAGACTTGGTTCATTTGATTTGGACACAGAAAAAAAACCAAGTTTTTTCACTATCTTCATCTTATTATTATCTTTCTATTAGCAAACTAAGTGAAGTTTTAATCTTTCTATATGTATTTTAAGTTAAGAAAATAAAAATAAATTATTTAAATAAATTTTGTTTTTACAAAAAACAAAAAAATAAATTGTTAAGTGTTTCTTTATTTTAATTTAATTATAATCGATAATTGTAATTTTATGTAATTATAAAAACAAAAATATAAAATTAAATAAGAATAAGAAATAAAAGGTGGTGGGGTAGAGTGTTGAATGAAAAAAACCATTGGAGAGGTAAAAGTTGAATGAGTGTTGAATTAAGAGAGAGAAAATGATGTGGAGTGTTGGGAATTGAAAAAGTGGGTGTTGAAGGGTGTTGAAAGAGTATAACCATTGTGCATGGTCTTAGTCCTCTATTGTAATTTTTTTCTTTTTTTGGGCTGGTCGATGATGTGATGGATTTTCATTTTCCTAATTCATTTATTTATCCGGGTCTTTGTCATATTATTGTGTTTTCACATTGTCTAAATCTTAACTTATATCACGTGATCATGTCCATGCCATGCCCCCGAAAAATCGTTTTTTGATAAAATGCCCCCATAATTTTGTACGACAAGGCTAATTTTTAAATGAATAATGAAGGCATCAGGTTTTGAATCAACAACTGGTCCATCCTACTTAAATTCTTACCAATATCAGTACATGTACACCAAATGTCCAGTGACATTATGTGAAGGTTATTTTCATGTTCATTTTTGCTGCAATTGATTCATTGGAGCATCTAAATCATGAAACTAGTTTTGGGTTCTTAAGCAAGTTTTGGTAGGTCAATCCATGGACCCTCACTCATTTAAGAATTTTAACCATATTTAATTCTAATGAGAAATTAATAACAACTCATTAGATTTCTTTTCTCACATTTTGTTAAATATTTTTTTCATCCAAATGAAGAAAAAATTTATTTATTTATTCATCTAGATCGCTATGATTTATCTTAGAATTGATTAAGATTCAATGTAACGGTAAATGTGACTCATCCTATAAAATAGCACGTGAACTATCACACGAGCATATTATATTACGTGAAACAAAAAAATAAGTCCATTGGTCAAATCAAGACTCTGGACCCCACTACTTATGAGTATTTAACGAATTCATCCCTGGTGAGAGGTTCCTTTTCTCGTTCAGCTAAACCTCTAAGGGTATCTCCAATTCTGGTTCTTTATAGTGTTCCTCATACTAAAAAATACGTTCTTGTTTTCTTTATAGGTTGGAGAACTAATAGGTTTCAGCAGCAACTGTGTTAAAAAAGGGGAGGGCGAGAGAGAGGAGAGAGAGAGAGAGAGAGAGAGAGAGAGAGAGAGAGAGAGAGAGAGAGAGAGAGAGAGAGAGAGAGACGCATGGAACATAAGAGAACTCGATAAGGTTTTCTATTTTGTGAGAATCGGTCTTTTTACGTGATCTGGAAAGAGACAAGGAAGAGTGAGAGTGATGGGTTGATTTGTTGATTATGGTGTATCCATGGTTATGTGGTTTTCTTCCTTACTTGCTCTCTTTATTATATTCATACCACACGCACCCTTTTTTCAGTCGAGGCGTTGACACGACACTAGCCGGGAGCCTCACATATTATGAGATAAATCTTATGAGGTATATTTAGACCCTACAAAAAATGATTGATGAACCAAATTACGGTTTTAGCAATAGAAATGCCCTAAATTATCTAGTGAAGATGCCCTAAATTCTCTAAAACCCTGAGCGTTTGAGTCTTTACCGATACACTACCCCTCTTCAATGAGTTGTTGTAGTCCTCCACCACATCTAACAACTTTGCCCATCGTCATTAGGACCGCTTCAGATCAGATTGGTAAAGAGAAATGATATTTGAACATCTATTTTGTGACAACTTTCTCTCTCATATTCACATTATTTTTTACTTTATCTCTTCATTGCTTTGGTTTTCGTTCAAATACATATTTTTCCTTTGTAAATTATGGTTGTTCCATAAGTTGTCGACCAAATAGTTGTTCAAATAACACTCATCGTTAGTAAAAACATGTGGGGTGTAGTTTTTAAGAAAAGAGTAGGGGTAAAATAGCTATCAGAAGTCAAAACTTATAATGGGTACACCTTCCAGCATTCTCCACATAGAGGCAGATTTCTGCCTAAAAACATTCTCCTTTTCCAAGTGGGCGCCGACATATTTCACTCCAATGTTGTTAAAATTAAATAGTTCTTGATCAGTCTTAAAAATTAAGGACAAAATATTGGAACAGCACATAAACCATTTTACATCATTGGAACACACCAAAGTTTCTAATGTGTTAGAGATTTGTCAAGCTATAATAACGACCAACGCATTGTTCTTAATGATGTAAAATTATTTTTTGTAACACCCATGTCGAAAAGGATCTAATGGAGTCATGAAATGGAAGTTAAAATCTAGTAATTGGAGTTTACTTCAGGTTATTGTTGTTTTTTACCATTAGAGAAGATTGTAAATGATCTTAAAACTTAATGGGATTGACAAAATGTATCCCACTAAAACCATGTTAAGAACAAGACATGAATCATAATGTTGTATGGCAACAAAGAAGGTACAAAGTAAAAATATAATCTTTCTTAGCTATATCATTAAATTTTGGTTTTTAATGAATCATGATTACTGCATTTTTCATTACCATTGCATTTTTCATTACCATTAGAAATAATTGGAAAAAGTTGTAAGGAAAAGCTATGCTTGTACCACCTTATCTAGCTAATAGCAACTATATTTGTTTCCTAGTAAATTAAATTAAACTCTAGTCAAGCATAGATTAATAGATCTCGTCTTAGCTGTATTCTCCTTTGAATTTAGCATTTGGTCCACTATAGTTTTGTAATCCAACTCGAAAAGAACCACCTCAAATCTCAATCAACATTACAAAATGTTACCACCATTTCTAATAAAACATATTGCTAGTATTTCTAATAGGTTTATTTATGATGTGTTTCATTTGGCATGGAATCATCCAAAAACGTGCTGACATAGAAATTTTACCCCTAACTTAGTTATAGACAATGTTTAGAAGAAAAATTAGTGTGTATATTCTAAACCCCAAAATCACAAAGGTTTTTTTAACAACTTGATTTGTTAAGAACTCGTTATTTGATCAACATTTATTGATTGCATTTGCCTTGAATCCATATTAGAAGAGGAGAAGGATATACTAAACTAAAAAAAAATTATTTCAAGAAATGAACTGTACAAAAGATGTTATAGTTTAGTCACCTCCAAACTACTATCATCTATCAAGGAAACTAACATAACTTAGGGTTGAGGACACCAAATGAGTATTAATCAAATGGACCTGAGTTCGAACCCGGAAAACTAACATAACCCGCTAACATTTGTTTATCCAAAAAAAAAAAAAATCTAAGAAACTAGCATAAACAAAAACAGTTTTTTTTTTTTTTTTTGAGGGATGCTCATTGCTAAATAAACAAAACTCCGCTCTTATGGGGACTATACATCCTTTGACATATAACCTCAGCTTCTTGTTGTTTCCAAAACTGCACATAAAGGAAAACTTCTTCTGATGAAGTACCGAACAAAGTAAGACGGGGGCAGGAGTTGGTAAGTAACAGCATAAACCAATTTACAAAGGAGCTCGGAGAGTGAAAAAGTTGAAGTCATGGTGGTGAGCGTTGAGTTGCTTCAACCACGAGTCTGCGGCGCTGTACATTTCAGACATCCTTGCATTACCAGAATCTGACGAGGATGATGAGCCAAACCAAAAAGGTTCCTGCAATTTGTAACTAGCCATCCCAAAAGGAGAGAGAGACATAAAACCACTCTTGTTTTCCTTGCTTGTCTTTCCCACACCTTCCCATTCCTCAAAACAACTTATGTCTTCCCCTATGTCAATATCATCGTACTGGTTTTTACAATCTGCAGAATAAGAAATTGTTAGAACAGTAACCCCGGTCCAAAAGAATAAAGAAACGAAAACGCAGACAAAAAACGCACGATGTTTGGTAACGAAGTTTGGCCAAATTTGCCTACGTCTCTGACTGTAGAGCTGGTGTAGATCCTTTCTATTATTAGTTGAAAGCTTAAGGTTTTCATTTTCAACTTGCATCTAAATACTACGATCTGCCCATTTATCAATAACTATGAGCCATACTCAACAGAACTCGAGTACTACCTTCAAACCTCAAAGAGATGTTACGAAGGTGTTCACATGAAAATGAGTACTCATATATGTTGTATCTTTCGTGAAATGCAAGAAAAGAAGCACAAATGTTGAAAAATAAAGTGAAATTAGTTCAAACTCCAAAACACAGAAAATGAAAGATGCTATGGAAGTACATTTCATGTCAAAGCAAAAAATCCAAATGATTTCATATGTTTATTGGATTTTTGGAAAACATACTAATCGTCGATTGGAAAAAGACTGATCGCTACATCAGGATACCTTGAAATGATGATGACAATGTATGGTAAGTCAGGAAGCATGCTGAGAGCTCCTTTTCACTTGGCTGATGATATGGTATGGAATAAATAGGGTACCTATCCAAAGATAAACAATTCCGTATAAGTTCTTTGTACCTTTGGAATCTAACATAAACTATATATTATACAGAAAAAGTAAGCATGCAAATAGAAGCTTCAAAAGATTTGTGGCAATTTGCAGAAAATTACTAGCTTCACAGGAAAACTATGATCTGAACAAGTTTTTTTTTTTTTGAAGAAGATCTGAACAACAAGTTACTCTCAAAAGTTTCAATAATAGGGGGAAAAAATGCCAATATAACACTAGGTGCAATGCAACCACTTCAAGTTGAGGTGTTCATCTTCAAGAACAAGAAGATTTAAGGGTAACACAAAAAATTAATTCTGCTCACCAAGCAACAGCCATCCAACTTGCAGGTGAAATATCCACACTTTTCAAAGTCATCAATGCCGGATGGCTTTTAGCTAGCTCAGTTATCTGAGACAAGAAAAATCACCAAACGGGCATCATGTGAGGGGGCATATACAAATACATTCCTTTTTTTATTACCTCTAAAAAGTTGTGGATACTACTTAGCAGTTAAAGTCTACCTTCTCAGCAAATGGAACCCTCAACCAAGGCTGTGCAGTTTCGGTGTACTGTAAGTAAAGGTATCCAAGCATATCTCTTGTTGGCAACGGACTCAATTGATCGGAGCTTGAATCCAAGGAGACAGCATCCCATGCCTTGCTAGAATTGTTACTTACCGATCTAGATAGGATATCGCTTCCACTATCATCTTCACTCGAGGATTCAAATTCAAATTCGGCTGCATCGATATCCTCTCTCCTATTCCTTGAAGGGAATAAAGAAAACTCAAACCTTTTTGCTGACACATATTTGGTAAATAAGCGAGCAGTAATGTGTTCGGCTTACCTTGAAGCTGCAACAGACTTACTGGTGTAGATTTGGATGGAAGATAGATAGGGAACGTAATATTGTGTCAAAGCATCGCCGTTTCCCAACAGTATGGGTATACCAGCACCCAATGCACTCCATCTTTCATAGCAGTCCCAAAGATCTTTCAATTCAAAGCATTCAACTTTGTCCTTGCCAAGAGGTAGCCATTGGATATTTACTTCATGAGAACAATTCTGCAAAATTACATGATACAAGTAAACAAATCAATCAACTAGGCCAGTTCCCATTCATCTACAAGGTATCATCGTCAGTGTTAGTTGTTACTTTCTTCGTCTCACTATAAGTGTTTCATTTGAGTTATGCACAGTTCATAAGAAAATGATTAGTTTTGTTGATTTCAATGATAAAATGAGTTTCATTTATGAAAACACTCTTATTAATTATAGTTAGTAAGGTAGTTAAGTGGGTTGAGATACAATAACTAAAGTGACAATTAATTTTAGGCCGAAAAATATTGTAAATGAGACGGATTATTATAGTAGGATATTTTAGTAGTCAGAGTTCAAACCTTAAACCTACTTCAGCAGCTCAACCAATTGGGCTACACCTTGGGGAACCATTTAAACTTCTAAAAGGTTAAACTCACCACTTTCCAACCTAATATTTCTATATTAGTTTTCTTAAGTTAATTAAAACTACTAATATTTCTATATTAGTTTTCTTAAGTTAATTAAAACTACTAATAGACAACTATACCCACGTAGTGACTAAATTTCAGTCACCAACACACATGGATCAAGGTGAAGAAGGCATGATAATCACGTGGCCTCAACTTCTAAGTAAAATTTTAATTTAACTCCGAGTCTTATCTATCCAGCTAGGCATTGGCCCCACTCCTAAGTCACAATCACAAATCAAAGGAACCAATTTCTTGTCTTTTCTAAATCACACAATATCACAAACTTCCACACATAATCAGTTTCATAAAGTTTAAAACTATTACTCCTGGGAGTTAATTAAACCCCCTAGTAATAAAAAATTGTAAGCATTCAAACAAGATAAAAAGAAAGGCAGATAGTAATAAAAAAAGATTTTTTTTGGTTACAATATAAAAAAAAGATTTTTTTTGGTTACTAGAACTTAAATGTGACATTTTTTTTATAAATTATTTATTATTATTTAAATTGGAAGTGAATATAAAATGACACGTAGGCAAACTGTCTTTTTTTGGTGATATACGGGATTCAAACCTCGTACCCCCTATCAACTGAGCTAAGCTCACGGAAATCGTAAGCAAAACAAATAACACCTTATTGTAAAAAAGAAAAATTACTTAACCCAAAAAAAGTTAAACGTGTTTTTAATTAGTCTTTAAGAAAATTTAAATTTTGTTTTTTGTCTTCATAAAAAAATTGCATTTTTTAATCATTCCACGTTGGTGGAGTTCATTACCACTTGAGCTAAATGAAGATAAAAGAGTTTTTAAAGCAATAAATACACATTAAATCTTTCAAATTTCTTAACATAAACAAGAAGAACAAAAAATCTCCAAAATAATTTTTTATGAAGGATTTGAAATTTCTGAATAGCATCAAGGAATATTCCATAAACCCAAAAAAAGGGGTCCTTTAACTCCCACAATAAACCTTCATTGTTACATTTTCAATCTTGTGCCTAAAAGTCTGACCATGACGATTGACGACCACACTTGACGCACATACAACAAAGTCCTATGTTACTTGCGGAAAATCACGTTCACCAAAATGCAAGTAATCAAATTAAATCAAATCAAAATTAAACTAATTCAAGTACATAATTCACGATTCCTTATCTAATTATATCTGCCATTATCGTAAAAATTCAGATTCGAGTACTTCTTTGTACGGAGAAAATATAAACAAACTACATCATCCTAAAATTATAGACTATAGTATCAGGATAAAATATTCCTTTTTAGGCAAAGATTTGTTAAAAATAAATAAATAAAAATTGATACATTAAGAAAATAAATAAAAAAAATACCTGAAGATCAAGGGTTTGAACAGGAACATTTGGAGTAACACTAAGAACAAAACGATCCACATTTGAGATAGAAGTTCCAGAACAAGATGATGATGATGCCATAATTTTCCCCAGAAACTAATAGAAAATCAACGGCTTCAAGTTCTCATGGCACCTGTTTTTTCCAGATAGAAACAAACAAGTCAATCAATTTATAATTATTATTTTTAAACAGTCAAAACAAAAATAAAATAAAATAAAAATCACCTCGTACTTTCAGAAAATAACTGAACAAAGAAGAAGAAGAAGATGAAGGAACAAGAACAACTCATCCGGTTTTGAATAAATAATAAATAACAATTAATAATCTTTTAGTAGCAGTAACAGTAAATATCTTTCAAAATCAAGTAAAAGAGGAAGTTTTTTGAAGTGAAAAGGAAACATAATAATGAAGAGAACAAGAACATAAACATAGGACCCATAAGAAAAACACAAACATAGGAAGAATGAAATTTGTTTGCTTACTTTGTTACTAGTTGAGAGAGCAGAATCAGTGATAATGTGGAGTTTTGGTTATTTTTTTTTTCTTTTTGAGAGAGAGAGACAGAGAGGGGGGAAGAGAAATGTTTTTAGTTTGAGATTTGAAGAGAGAGAAGAGAGTTGAGTGTTGGTGGCGAAGAAGTGAGAATACGCTAGAGAGGGGGAAGAGAAATGTTTTTAGTTTGAGATTTGAAGAGAGAGAAGAGAGTTGAGTGTTGGTGGCGAAGAAGTGAGAATACGCTACGCCGCGTGTGAGGGAGACACTGTCAGTGATTGAGGTTTTAAGTCTCACTCAACTTTTAGCCTATGTTTTCTTTTCTTTCTATGTTTATTTTTCTTCTTTATTACTCGTTTTTGGGCTTTTATGGATACAAGAAGAAAAAAAATTTAGTACTCCCTCCGTTTTAAATGAGTGTCGCTTTAGGCTTTGGCACACAGATTAAAAAATAGAATGAAATAATCAATTGATACAACGTTTTTACTAAACTGCCCTTACTTTATAAGAAAAAGACAAAATTAAAGTTGCATTGAAAATTGTGTGAAAGAAAAGTTGAAGTATTTATTGAGGGTAAAGTTTGAAGAAAAAAATTAAAGTTGTATTGAAAATGTAAAGTGACATTCATTTTGAAACAATTTTTTTTAGATAAAGTGACACTGAGTAATATTTTATAGAATTAGTTTATTTTATTGCTTTACACACCACGTGTAAATTGTGGCTTCTTCTTTTCTTTTGCCCTCGATGGTCCTTCCTTTCTGATATTTTTGTATGTACTTATGTTTATCACACGTCTTTTTCTTTATCCAAATATAATAATATTATCAAATTAGTGGTCCATTATTTTATTTTTTAAGAAGCCAAAATCAATTATACTAAAAATAAGATTCAATTATTTCTCAAAACAAAAAGATCCAATTAAAATATAAGGCGTGCGAAATAAGGGGAAAGTTGAAAGAATGACGTTATAAAATCGACAAAGGAATTAGGTTTTTAGATTTTTAGCCACCGACAAGAAAAATGTTTAACGGATCAAGTAAATGTTCTGAGACATTCCATTGTTGCAAAAAAAATACGGGAATTCCGCTCCTTTTAAATAATTGAAATGCATGCCAACCAGATCATATGAATGTAATGACGAATGTCCTTTTCGAAATAAATGTGAACCATCAAATCGCAAAACATGCATACGAATATCATAAGGTAACACAATATAAATTCCGAACCACCGTAGAACATGGGGTCAAATGATACCAACAAAGTCATTAATATATTCCTCCTTCCTCCACCCTCATGAACACGACATTGAGTTTAAGGGAACAACTCTATAAGGTGTGCGTAATAATGGGAAAGTCGAAAGAATGAGATTATAAAATCAAAAAAGGAATTAGGTTTCTGGACTTTTAACCACCATCAAGAAAAATGTTTGACAGGATCATGTGAATGTTCATGAAACATTTCTTTGTTGTGAAAAAACACGAGAATTACGCTCATTTTAAATAATGGAAATACATGTCAACCAAATCACTTGGATGTAATGGCGAATGTTCTTTTCTAAATAAATGTGAACCGCCAAATCGCAAAACATGCATATGAATATCATAAGGTAACACAAACCAAATTACGAACCACCGTAGAACATGGGATCAAATGATACCAACAAAATCATTAATATATCTCTCCTTCCTCTACCTTCTTGAACATGACATTGAGTTTAAGGGAAGAACTCTATAAGGTGTGCCTAATAATGGGAAAGTCGAAAGGATGACATTATAAAATCAAAAAAGGAAATAGGTTTATGGACTTTTAGCCACAATCAAGAAAAATGATTGACAGGATTAAGTAAATGTTCATGAGACATTTCTTTGTTGCAAAAAAAAACACGAGAATTGCGTTCATTTTAAATAATCGAAATGCATGTCAACGAGATCACTTGGATGTATTGGTGAATGTCCTTTTCCAATTAAATGTGAACCACCAAATTGGAAAGCAAGTATACGCAAATAATAAGGTAACACAATACAAATTCCGAACCACCGTAAAACATGGGGCCAAATGATACCAACAAAATCATTAATATATTCCTCCTTCCTCCACCGTTCTGAACACGACATTGAGTTTAATGAAACAACTCTATAAGGTGTGTGTAATAAGGGAAAGTCGAAAGAATGAGATTATAAAATCAAAAAAGGAATTAGGTTTCTGGACTTTTAGCCACCATAAAGAAAAATGTTTGACAGGATCAAGTAAATGTTCATGAGACATTTCTTTGTTGCAAAAAACGAGAGAATTGCGTTCATTTTAAATAATCGAAATGCATGTCAATCAGATCACTTGTATATAACGACGAATGTCGTTTTTGAAATAAATGTGAACAACCAAGTGTCTGACCGGATCAAGTAAATGTTCATGAGACATTTCTTTGTTGTATAAATACGAGAATTGCGCTCATTTTAAATAATCAAAATACAAGCCAACCATATCAATTGGATGCAATGGCGAATGTACTTTTTGAAATAAATGTGAACAACCAAATGTTTGACATGATCAAGTGAAATAAATGTGAACAACCAAATGTTTGACATGATCAAGTAATTGTTCATGAGACATTTCTTTGTGGTAAAAAAAACACGATAATTACGCTCATTTTAAATAATCGAAATACATGTAAACCACATCACTTAGATATAATGGCGAATGTCCTTTTCGAAATAAATGTGAACCACCAAATCACAAAACATGCATATGAATATCATAAGGTAACACAATACAAATTTCGAACCACCACAAAACATGGGGCCAAATGATACCCAAAAAAAATCACATTACAAGAAAAGATCGTTAATATATTCCTCCTTCATTCGCCCTCTTGAACACGACATTGAGTTTAAGGGAACTACTCTACAACTAATGGTTATCTTTAGTTGGATTCCTCTTATCTTTTTATTTTTTATTTTTAAAAAAATATCTTAAATACCAATAATAATTGATAAGAGTATGTAGTCATCGACACTAGTTGTCAAACATAAAATAACTTTTGTAGAAGGAGAATTAACTCAATCCAATTGTTGAATCATCTTACATTATGTTGAGAGAAATGATATTTTGACAACCACTTTTTGACAATTTTTGGACAACTTTCTCTCTCATACTCACATGATGTTGTTATCCTCTCTCTTCCTTTTTCTCTCTCCATTGTTTTTGACCAATAAGAAGCGAGAAAAACAAGGTTGTCAACAAAGTTGTCATCAAATGGATGTCAAAATATCATTACTCTTATGTTGACTATCGTGCATACAAAGCTGTAACCTATTTAGATATGGGTTAATTATGTTTTTGGTCCCTACAAAATTGCGACCTTGTAAGTTTAGTCCTTACTTAATTTTAATAGCTTTTTTAATCCCTACAAAAAATTTCTGCACACAATATTAGTCCTTACTCAATCCAAATTTGTTTAATTTATGCTTAAACTCTTAAGTTTTTCAACAATTTTTTACAGGCGTGTTAAGAACGTTATTAAAAGGTCCTCCGAAAAAAAATCGCAAAAATTTGATTTCTACGTCCATATTTTTGTTACTTATATCTTAAACTTTTGTCGTTTTAAAAAATTCATATTTAATTTATTCCATGTTAAAAAATTATAGATTTTAGTAAATGAACCTTTCATAGTGTTCTAAACTTCTATAAAAAGAATCGATAAAAAATTTTAAAGTTTAAGGATAATTAAACAAAATTTATTTTAGCAGGGACTAAAATTATAAGTAATTTTTTTTTGTAGGGATTAAAAAAGTTATTAAAATTAAGTAAGGACTAAACTTAGAAGGTCGCAATTTTATAGGGACCAAAAATATATTTAACCCTTTAGATATTTATTGACTTGTTGGATTAATAAAATATATTTACATATTTTTGAAAGCAAAATTGGAAGTGCAAATGCATCATGTAATTTTTCTGGGATTCCCATAACGTTGACACTCCAATTAAACTAGTAATCATGTGCAACACCTCCGAAAATATTAATGATAATTAAAAAAGAAAACAAAAGAGGAGGACCATGAATCAAACTCATAAAAAAAATTAACAAACGCGATCATTCGAAAGATCGGATCTATCTTTAAAGAAGACTTGTATGGGAGAATTCGACCAAATTAAATAGTCCCATCAACGTAAAAGTCTACGTAGGCCAATTTATCATAACCAATATTGCATTCTTTGAAAGTACGTGACCAATATTAACATTACTAAAATCCCTAACAAGGAGGGGTGGCAGAAATCAGTGGCGTATCCAGGACCCTGGACTAGGGGGTGCGAATTATTTAATTTTAATTAATTATTATTATCATCAATATATATATATATATATATATATATATATATATATATATATATATATATATATCCTCTAAAAAAATATAATTAATAAATAAAAAATAAAAAATTAAATATATTATTAGCCAGGGCCGTCCCTATGAAACTGGAGGCTCGACTCTCATAATAAAAATAGGCCCCTAATAAAAAAAAACCATAAATTTTTTAAAAGATTAATATTCTATTTAAATTGAAAATAACACTCGTATAATAATTGTTAACCACCAAATTCAAAATTAGCAATTATTTTTACTAACGACGTGTTTTTTAACTTAGAAATAGAAATATGGAACATGATTTTTTATTTAGAAATTGAAACATGAAACATGTTTTTTTTTTTTTTTGAGTGGGGGTGGAGATATTGAGGCCCATCACTTTAGGAGGCCCAGCTCGGTGGAGCTCTTTGCACTCCCCAAAGAACGGCCTTGCTATTAGCCTCTAAATATTTATATAGTTTAATTTTTGTTTTGGTTTTGAAGAGTTTACAAATCCTATATATAGATAAATAAAATATTGTGGGTACACTTAGATAAATAAAAACAACAAATAAATCATTAGACACAACTAAAGTTTTTTTTTTCTTCAAAAAAAAACTAAAGTTATGTTTAGTTTTTCCAGGTTATATGTATAATTTTAGCAAGCTACTACAACTACGAAACACTGGTCTGATTCCTTCAATTGTAAATTTTAATTATGCTTCTAATAAAAATGTTATGAATTATGATGATAGCACAAAAAGCAAAAAAAAAAATATAAGCAGCTTTGTCAGTATACATCACAGAGTGGTTAATGTCATTTAATACTACAACATAGTAAGTGTTGGGTTTGAGATATGAGTGGTCAGAGTGCTACTCAATTGTCAAGGTGCAAAGATGAAAAGCCAGGGTGTGCAGAGTGCAAAATACCTATGGTGATACATGAAATTTACCAAAATCCAGGGTGTGCAGGTGCACACCCTCACCTATAGCCAGCTCCGCCCCTGGCAAAAATACCCATGCTCACGGGTACATGTGGGTAAAATCCGTCACGGGCACGTGGCGGGTAGCTAAACAAGTTTTCACGGGTATAATAAACGGGTATTTGACTACTCATTATTATATGGATACGGACACAGATTTGATTGTATTTATACCCACGTGTTAAGTAAATTAATAAAATATTCTTATATATTGATGACAGTACGTCATTACTATTTTTTTAGTCATATTTGAGTCCTTTTTGTAATGTTTTGAGAGTCAACTACTTGTAATTCATGGTGAAATCAGATCAAAACAGGAATAAGAGCTCGAGAGGAGAAATTGATGAAAAGATTGAAAAATGCCTAAAAGTGAAGCATCGTGCCACGATGGGAGTATCTCGTGGCATGTTTGTTGAACGTGGGACAAAGGATTTGTCACTGGAAATTTCGTGCCACGATGAAGTCTGGAACGTGCCACGATATGAAAGTTTGTCTGCTGCCACGTAGGATTAATGAAGTGATCGTGCCACGATTGGATCGTAACGTGGCACGATGGTGGGCTTTCTGAAACCCTAATTTTATGTCTATAAAAGCCAGAAGCGACCAGAAGCTTAGTGTGCGATTTTGGAGACCAAAACAGAGCATAGACGGAACCAGGAAACCGCAGAACACGCAGTGGATCTCACCCAACTCATAGTTGGTTCTGGTTTATGTATGTTCACTATTTTCTATGTATTTGATTGTTTAGTTATGAGTAGCTAAACTCTTAGATTGATTAAGCCATGAGATGAATCTTTGTGATCTGTGAACCATGTAATTTGTTACGAACTCTCTTTGACATCAATGAAAACTTAGTCTTTATTCAGAATTATTTGTGTTTATTGCTTTTCATGATTATTGTTTGTATGACTACTAGCCCTAGCTTCTTGCAATCACATGAATTGATCTTAGGAATTGAATGACTACTAGCCCTAGCTTTTAATCCTGAAATAGTAATTCTGTTTAACTCAACACTAGGAACCTAGAGATAGGAAATTGAGAGTTATGACTTAAGGAATAACGTTCTGACTTTGCTTCCACGGTTATTCAATCTGGTTAAGAGATTAATAGGGTTATAACTTAGGAAAGGGTTTCGAGTCAAGAGATTGATCAAAACCACTTAGTTAATCCGTCGTAAAGCTAGGTTAATTTCATTGAGAGAAGAGAGGCAAATTACTCACAGTGAGCAATAGAGGATTCGAAAGGCTTGATCATCTGTTTTTAATCCAATTATCAAACCATTTTATTTACTTTGTTTAAGTTTTATAAAACCAAATCCAACTGCCTAGGGCAACCCATAAATTTACTACATCCTTAATTTTAACGTTTTTACCGAGTAGGAATTGAAACAGTCCCTGTGGATACGAACTTATAAATTTTATTACTTCGATAGTTTTGGTAGACTTGCCAAATACCTATCATATATCTTATCTTATTACTTAAAGTTGTTATCTCATTGAAGGAAATTTTACCGCCCACCTAAGATTCTTCATTAATAACCTATTTTTATTTTTAATTTTTTTAAATTCATCTTATTAAGTTTACCGTTTCTACTTCATTCACATCATAAAACATATTATATGGATTATGTAAGAACCATGAATTTTCTATGGATTATGTATGATTTATGAAATTTTGAGTGGATTATGTATGAATGTTCAAAAGTTGAAGTTTTTTTGGTAATTGAAAAAAAAGTTATTATTTGTAATAAAAAAAAATTCAAAAATTCATGGGTACCATTTGAATACCCATGAATACCTCAATACCCGCGGGTACCCACAAGGGTACAGGGCGGACACTAGTTCATGTTTATCTAACGGGGCGGAAACGAATATCATGTTATATGTACATATAAGTACCCATTGACATCCCTACAAAAAGCAAAAGGAAATCACATTATGTTGGTTTTAGATTTCCAAAGTGTTAGTTCATCCTGTATTGTGAACAAGTTCAATGGAGAACATGGCAGCGAAAAGCTTATCTTGAATAACATATTATACATTAAAATAAGATGATATCATGGAATATCTTATAGTTTTAAAATTTTATGGATATTTATAAGTAAGATCTACTTAACGATAGTTTTTAATTTAATGATTTAATTATTTTCTTTCACGAGAAGAGAGAAAATAAAATAGAGAAATAAAGAAGATCAAAAAGGAATTTTAATATGAAAAAAATGAAAAGGGAATAAAAATAAAGAGTGTGTGTTTTATCTGCGATGGTATGTGGAATAGAGCGAGTTGTTGGTAATTTTATGAATTTAATTTGTTAAAGTTCGAGATTACAGGGTAGTTATGCTACCAAAATATTAGACTCATTAAAAAAATGTCACATTGTTTAAAATGTCTAACAATCATATATTTTGTCAACTCAGCATGTCTAACAATCATATATTTTGTCAACTCAGCATGACACATCAACATTTCTTCGTTGTCAGATCCCACTAAACACTAAAAGTGAATAAATTTAAAATAACTGAGGTTGAATAAAAAAATTCATGAAAGTGGATGACATTCAAAAACTAAAATTTAAGATAAAAAATTAAACAAATGACGCATAAAAACTAACAAACCAAATGATCATATTGTTTGGGCTTTCGTGAATATTAGTCTAAGAGGAACCACACAAGTGAGCCATCACATCTTCACCCAAAGTCTTAAGACATTAAGTCATCTCACTTATATGTTGCTCAACATATACTATTTCATACATTGTGGAATTTTAACTCACACTTGATACATTAACATTTCTCCATTAAACTTCAAACTCTTAGTGTCTGTAATTCACCACCAAGAACCACTCCCATTATCCTACAATGTTTAAATGGGAGTAAGAATGATATCACTTCTTCATCCAACATTTGAAGGCTTAAGTATATAAGGTGTTTCCCTTATTTGTTGGAATTCTGCTCTTCTCCCAACTCAAAACACTCGCGCCCAACTGAATTTTCAGATATACCCCTGCGTGAGTTAAGTCACGCTGCGTGACTTAACTAACGCACCTTATATCTCAGCGTGACTTAAGTCACGCACCACTGGCCTGTGCGCAAGTTAACTCACGCAGGTTGGCCGGTGATCTGATCTCAAGAACACACGTTTTTTGGACGGTGGTCAGCTTTTCAACCTTCATTCTACACGTTTTTTTTTACAAGTTTTACACGTTTTTTTGACTACATTTATTATATTTATAACCTATGTTACCATTCCAACCTATAAATACCCCTCCAAACTTCCTCATTTCCTCACACCATCTCTCATTCTCACTCTCTCTCTCACCTTATTTTTTTCCTTCTTTTCCTGTTTTTTTTTGTCTTTTTTTTGTAGTAAAAAGAGGCCAATCAAGGGGTAAAAATAGGCCAATCGAGGGGTAAGAATAGGCCGATCGACCTGGGATAAAAAGAGGTCAACCGTTGGAGTAAAACTAAATCTGCTTCTTTTTACCCCTAAAACTTTTTACCGTGGGTAAAAAGAATCTTCTTGGGGTATAAAAAGAACCTGATTTAGACTTACCCCAAGGGTTGATGTCTTTTTACCCCACAAAGATCGGTCTCTTTTTACCCCATGATTGGTCTCTTTTTACCTCAAAGAAGTAGATTTAGTAAATTAGAATAAAATGTATCAATTATTGTAATTGTATCAATGATATTAATAAAATGAGATGTTTTATGTATTAATTTTGTTCCATTCTTTTTATTTATATTCACATTTATTTTATGATTATTTTTGTTCAATTTCTTTTCTTCTTATTTATGTATTATTTTTGTTCCATTCTTTTTATTTATATAGAATAAAAAAATTCGAATAAAGACTAATTAAAATCAGCGTGAATTCGAATAAAAGCTAATTAAACTCAGCGTGAATTCGAATAAAAATTGCGTATTAAATTTTTTTGAATAAAAGCTAATTAAACTCAGCGTGAATTCAAATAAAAATTGCGTATTAAATAAATTCGAATAAAAGCTAATTAAACTCAGCGTGAATTTGAATAAAAACTGCTTATTAAATAAATTCGAATAAAGACTAATTAAACTCAGCGTGAATTCGAAAAAAAATTGCGTATTAAATAAATTCGAATAAAAGTTACATTACGTTACATAAAGTTCCTAAATATGTCCTATCATTACATTACATTACATTCGGGTAGATCCTTCTAACTACAACAATTGTCTTACCTCTGAAATAGGGTAAATTCAAACTTGCTAACCGGCAACTCTCAAGCATTCACTCGGAAGTTCTATTGTTCTATTCAAAAAATTAAATTCTTGTTAGTTTGGTTTAGATGATGGTATTTCAAGTGTCAAAAGAATGAGGTGCATTCCTTGACACTTGAATACCTTCATCTAAACCAAACTAACAAGAATTTAATCTTTTGAAAGGAACAATAGAACTTCCGGGAGAATGTTTGGGAACTGTCGTTTAACAAGTTTGAATTACCCCATTTCAGAGGTAAGACAATTGTTGTAGTTGGAATGTGCATTCCTTACCTAATCACGATCTTCTGGCGGAATCAAACTCTTGAGAATATCTTCAGTTGATCTCAGCAACGTTACACGCATATCGATCCACTGGAACATGCTATGCTCCCAAATCATGCCCCTCACGTTATCGTTGAGCGTTGAACGTTTATACCGAACGTATTCCACCCTCCTTATGTCTCCGGGGTTGACTTATTGGTTGAATTCATTCAGTTGATCCTTGATACCTCTTAACGTGACACCAAGGTACCGAACCTTCAACCTCTGAGGTTCTCCACCGTTGAATTGTGCTTGAACGTCGAACATATCGGTCATTGTTTCAAATCTACACAATAAGAAATTAAAAACAATCAATGAAAAACTCATTCAAACATTTCATCAAACACTTGGAGTGCAAATTATACATAACCATATAACTCATAACTACAACATAAACATGCAAACATCTAAACATTTAAGCAACACAAGTCATTTTCATGTAAACATTGTATGATTTCTTGCCAAAAAAACTAAATTTAAACAAACCCTAAATCTCAAAAATTTCTAATTTAAGATAAAAAATCTAACATATAAACATAAAAGCTTAATGGTGTTTGATTATGAAAACTCATTTGTTAATTGAGTGTTGTTTGATTTGAACTTGAAGGAATTTTGGATTTTGCTGATTTGAGAGAGATTTTGGAGATTTTAGATTAGAAATGACGAAATGAGATTATGCCTGTCTTTAAAACAACACGCAGCGTGAGTTAAGTTGCGCAACGCATGTTAAGATGGGCAGATTTTAACAACTGCGTGAGTTAACTCACACAGGGGTATTTTTGGTATTTCAGTTGGGCACGAGCACAATGTGTTGGGAGAAGAGCAGTATTCTATTTGTTTTTCAACCTGAACTCTTATATTCAATGTTGGGCTTTAACTCACACTTGATACGATACAATATTCTCTTCATCAAATTTGACAAAATTCTAGCCCGTGCTTGACACGGATTCCCATACTAGTATGTTAAATTTAACAACTTGCTGTGAATTGATGCTCACTCAATAATTGACAAGTGTGTGGGGTCCAGCCATTGCCACATGTCTAACATACATTTGACAAAATGGAAGGTTGCATGTGATGACAAGTAGCAAGATGCATGGTGTACACATGGTATAGTGTATGAGTGACACATGTTGTGGTGCATGCAAAGGACACTTGGTGTGGTGCATGCATTGCAAGGGACACTTGGTGTTTTGCATGAAATGCAAATGACAAGTGTCTTCATGCATGTAAGACAACTTTGGCTTGCTTCTCCTATAAATAGGACCATGAACAAGCATTCACAACACACCACAAGAGAAGAACAACAAAAAGCAAGAGAGAAAGAGAGCCTTGCTCAAGAGAAAAGTCATTCTCATAGGGTTTTCTTGTGAGAGAAATAGTGAGCCAATTTGTGATAGTGTTCCTTACAAATTGAGAGATATATTATAGTGAGATCCACCTAAGGCTGAAGTTGTTGTATTCCCATTATCATTATAGTGGAAGTTTTAAGAGGCCCAATGATCCCGTGGTTTTTTTCCTTTCTCACATTGAGAAGGTTTTCCACGCTAAAATTCTCTTTGTGTCATTACGCTTATAATTTCACGTTTCCGTTAGTGCTTATTTTGAGTTCACAGAGGAGGAAAATTATGTAGGCATTTCCCAGCAAAGTATAAAATATGGTAAGTTATACAATTTACATTTGGATAAATATATTTTGTCGGCATCCGTGAAATTATTGAAGGAGTATAACTTTTTCTCATGATGTTATTTCACTATCTGCCATATCCTTAAAAGCTTATGCAGAGGTTTACTAGCTGTTCCGGGTGCTGATGTTTGGTCATTGTCTGGTACATCGTCACATATTGAATTTGGTTATGTAGAGTCCAATGCACAATTGTTTGTTCTCCAATACTCCCTTAAATGCACCATCATTCATTTTCATGTTTTTTTTGGCTTTCATGCATATCCTATTTTCTTCTGTAATTATCATGGCATGGAACACGTATCGGATTTCAAGTTTGAATAGTTCTAAATAAATAACATCGATTCACCCTTAATTTAACTTAAATCAGTTATATAAAATTTATTAAATTAATCATAGATTTTCCCTTAAAAGATAGTTCTGAATCATTTATGAGATCTATCTTTTTGAAGAAGAAAAAAATGTGATTTTTATTATGTTAAATCTTTAGCAATGAGTATCTAAGTTATTGAATATCAAAATTACTGTTTAATTTATAATAAGTGAGTTCGAAATAACTTTTACCAATTTTGAGTAAGTTTTCATAAAAAACTTTTTTTAGAAACATAAAGTAAAAATCAAGTTTTTTTAATTTATAGCAAACATGCACTATATCTAGCACATGCGTCCAACTTTATTCGTCTGGTTATTTTTAGTTCAATATGGTGTTCCCATATTGAATATTTTCGGAGGTGTCAAAGATGATTACTAGTTTCATTGGAGTGTCAACATTATTGGAATACCAGAAAAAAATCACAGTGATCCATTTACACTTCCAATTTTGCTTTAAAAAATATGTAAATATCTTTTAATAATCTAACACGCCAATGAATTTCTAAATAGTTTACAATTTTGTGTACACGATAGTCAGCATAATGTAAAATGATTCAACAATTGGATTGATTTAATTCTCCTTCTAGGAAAGTTATCGAAAAAAAATAGTATTCTATGTTTGACAACAAGTGTCAATGATCACAAACTCTTATGAATTATTATTGATATTTAAGATATTTTTTAAAAATATTAAAAAGATAAGAGGAAACCAACCAAAGATAACTACACTGGTCATAGAGTTGTTCCCTTGTCGTGTTCATGAGGGTGGATGAAGGAGGAATATATTAATGATTTTTTCTTGTAATGTATTTTTTTGGTATCATTTAGCCCCATGTTTTACGGTGGTTCAAAATTTGTATTGTGTTACCTTATAATATTCGTATGCATGTTTTACAATTTGGTTGGTTGCATTTATTTCGAAAAGGACATTCGCCATTACATTCAAGTGATCTGGTTGACATGTATTTCGATTATTTAAAATGAGTGCAATTCTCGTGTTTTTTTCCAACAAAGAAATGTCTCATGAACATTTACTTGATTCTGTCAAACTTTTTTCTTGATAGTGGCTAAAAGTCCAGAAACCTAATTCCTTTTTCGTTTTTATAATGTCATTCTTTCGACTTTCCTTTTGATTTAATTCCCCTTCTACAAAAGTTATTGAAAAAATATGTATTCTATGTTTGACAACTATAAGGTGAAAGTCGAAAGAATGACATTATAAAATCAAAAAAGGAATTAGGTTTTTATACTTTAAGTCACCATCAAGAGAAAAGTTTGACGGGATCATGTAAATGTTCATAAGACATTTCTTTGTTGCAAAAAACACGAAAATTGCGCTCATTTTAAATAATCGAAATACATGTCAACCAGATCACTTGGATGTAATGACGAATGTCCTTTTCGTAATAGATGTGAACAACCAAATTGTAAAACATACATACGAATATCATAAGGCAACACAATACAAATTTCGAACCACTGTAAAACATGGGGCCAAATGATACCAACAAAATCATTAATATATTCCTCCTTCCTCCACCCTCCTGAACACGACATTGAGTTTAAGGGAACAACTCTATGACTAGTGTAGTTATCTTTAGTTGGATTCCTCTTGTCTTTTTATTTTTTATTTTCTAAGAAACATATGTTAAATACCAATAATAATTCTGAACTTTTAGCCACCATCTAGAGAAAAGTTTGGCGAGATCAAGTAAATGTTCATGAGACATTTATTTGTTGCTAAAAAATATGAGAATTGCGCTTATTTTAAATAGGAAATGCTTAACTTCCCGAATAATTGTATAGCAGGACATTCACGATGAAATTGCCTTGTTGCAACAAAAAAAACATACCACCACAACCTCCTGAATTCCACTAATACTGGACTTTACACCAATACATATTAAACACATACTCATTCGTGATTTTTCAAGAGCCAATATTCGCACTATATATCAGTGCTGATTTTAAATATAAGGTGTGCATAATGAGAGGAAAGTAAAAAAAATGACATTATAAAATCAAAAAAGGACTTAGGTTTTTGGACTTTTAGCCACCATCAAGAGAAAAGTTTGACGGGATCAAGTAATGTTCATGAGACATTTCTTTGTTGCAAAAGAATTACGCTCATTTTAAATATAAGGTGGCAAAATGAGAGGAAAGTCAAAAAAATGACATTATAAAATCAAAAAAGGAATTAGGTTTCTGGACTTTTAGCCACCATCAAGAGAAAAGTTTGACGGGATCATGTAAATGTTCATGAGACATTTCTTTGTTGCAAAAAACATGAGAATTGCGCTCATTTTAAATAATCGAAATACATGTCAACTAGATCACTTGGATGTAATGGTTAATGTCTACCAGATCACTTGCGCTCATTTTAAACCAGTGTAATGATCTTCTGACTCCTCCTTAATCATCATGAACCAACATATTCATACTTATATGATTTTTTTTTTTTGTTGAATAAACCTATCATGATGATGCTATTTAACTGCTCGGTAGGAGACTCCCAAATGATAAGCTTTCCCTTCCCTTAGAGAATGAGAGAAAATAACTTCACAATCCAACATGATCAGTAAATCCTGATAAATGCTACTCCCTCCGGTCACTATTATAAGCAAAACTCCACTTTCTAGGTACATTCAATAATCAATGTATCTAGTCTTTGCTATAGACTAGATACATTAATTATTCAATGTATCTAAAAAGTGAAGTTTTGCTTATAATAGTGACCGGAGGGAGTATGACTGTAACATAACAATGGAATGAATTGTAATGCTTGGATATCAGATCAAGAACAGTTTGAGAATTATGGTAACAATGAATGAGATTGTAACCAACCAAGATTCCTAGCAGTCTTTAGTCCATCATAGATTTCCATGAACACAGTAAAAGTATTGTTAGAGATACCCATCCAGGTGACTTAGAGGCCAGAATCAGACTAGGGAAACAAGTAGAAATAAGAGCAGGGGGTCTCTTCACCTCATATATCACTTGAAATAAATGCATTAATTCATTACCCACACAGACGATGTTTCTAGCCCTCCAATTTCACCATAGTCTATAGACCAGATAAATTTTTTAATCATTTTATGCGTATGAAGTTTCCAGATAAAACTTTAAGACTGAGTACTTGAATCAATCATCTTCCTTTGTGACAACTACTTATATCCCAACGTACCATCTAAGTTGTCTTGCCAAATGAAGCAGTATGTCGTACCATTGTTCAAAATGAAATTAGAATTGATGATAATCTCATGCACATCAGTGTATAAGAGAATGCATAACAAGTCAAGTGCCAAGAGTCATTGAACTAAATGTCTTTAATTCTGGTTTGACTATCTTAGATTGCCATATAAACCACTTTGTGCAAAGAGTATCATTGGATAGCTACCAGAATAAGGAGCTTCCATCACTAAGTCTGTATCTAAACCCATCCTGCAGAGCCATCTTGAAGCATGAGGAGAACCCACAATTGGTGAGCGAGTGACAAAATTTAATTTTTAATGAATTGATTCATCAAATTGATTCTAAATAAAAGTGAATTTAATTTAAAGTGATTTATTTTGATAGATTTATATATAGAGTTGGTTGAACAATAAATTAAAGGGTAAAAATTATTTATAGATGCAAAAACTTTGAATTCTTACTTCAAGCTAGAATGAATTCTTAAAGTAAAATAAATTTTACTAAAATAATATTTAAATATGTCCAAACTAAATGTACACGTCTAAAAGTAAAATAAAGCTCACACTTATGAAATGTTTGGTATCTTATTCTAACACCGTTGTAAATTTTGAGGATATTTCAAAGAGAAATGCTAAGATATCAAAGATAGAAATTACGTATTAAAAATTGTGTTGATTTATTTATCAAAATTTTAATTTTACTTTTTTCAATAAATACTTGGTATTTATGAAATCCTAAACATATGGCATTAGGATACGACCCTATTTTTAAAGTATGAGATATGTTATTTGAACAAACATTTTTGGGATACTTTATGGCACAATTAAAGATATACAAATAAATTTAGGTTTTGACAAGAAAACTCAAATAATAGAAAGAGAAAGTAAAAACACAATGAAAATATGAAAGAGAAAGAGTTGCCGTAAAATGTATCACAAAATAGTTGTACAAATATCATTTATCTTTAAATATGTTGTGACCCATATTTTTAAATGAGAAATATGAAAAAATAATTTAGTAAATTTTTTATTACTTGTTTTATTTACGATAAATTTCAACTATGTTTAGTTAATTTATTCACATCTTATTTTGTCTTAAGTTAATTACTAAAATTCCTTTTCTCTATTTATATGACATGGCTTTTGATTAAGCATGAATGTTATGTCACCATATTAGTTCACATGTCATAAAAAAATGCAAATTGAATCATCTCTTTCGTTTTTCTCTGATTCTCTCTCCTAAGATTATCTCTCTTGATTATATAAATTTTTAATGAAGAGAGAGTTCAAGAGAGAGATAGAGAATTATGAGAGAAAATGAGAGAAAAGTGAAAGAGATGATCCTTATCCTAAAAAATGAATAATATTCTTGGATGAGACTAAATATTTGTATTCCCAAAAAGTGCAAAACTTAAAAGAAATATTTTTTTTGTTGTACACCCTTGATGGTGTATACATCTTAAAACAAAGACAAAAAAAAAAAAAAAAAGAGAAAAAGAAAGATGTGAGAAATGTGATAGAAGAAGAGAGATAAATAAAATAAGGTATTGAATGAGTGTAGAAAAATAAAGGGTTTTATTTATCATTGTTGAATAAAAAATAACGGATTTTGATCACAAATTTTGTTATGATAGAAGGGCTAAAATTGCATTTAGCCCATTTCTATGGTTAATTAAGTACATGATATCTATAATTATCCAAAATTTTGTTTTTAGTTCTAAAAAAATTGCAAATCCTATCAAATTTTCCATCAACATTTTTTGTTTTTAAAATGTTAATTTGTTTTACAGGGATTAAAACGTATGATATTTTATTCATCTATAAAGACGAGCGCGAAGTCACTAACGTGTATAAAATTTTTATCTTTATTTTGAAGAAACAAAATTACCTAGCTTTAACCTTTCAAAAATGCCGATTTACTCAACTTAATAATTAAAATTGAATCAAGGATTTAGAAGCAAGTAAAGGATAACCATAAGAAACCGGCGCCGTTTTGAAGTGAAGTGTTTGCAAACAAACCCTCTTCAGTCTTCACTTCGCCGCATAGAATCAAAACCAAACCATGTTTCGCATTCGCAGAATCTTGTCCTACCGTGCACTCGCATCGTGCACCCGCAATGCACTTTCTTCATCATCGCAACCACGTTCTCTCCCTCGTTCCAATGCCCCAATTCTCCCTCCCCCTTCTTCCTTCCTAGGTTTGTTCCAAAACCCTTCAATTTCACTTCACTTTATCGATTTCAACTTTTAATTTTTATGTTTTTTTTTTCTAGGTGTTGGAATTGCAGAAAACTATGGATCAACCTCTTTGACAAGGTTTATGTCTTCAAATGCATCGTCTGAGCAAGGGAAAAACACTGAAAAGGTTCCACTTTCACGCTAATACTGTTTAATTTTTGCGATTAACCCTAATGTATGCATTACTCATTTATTGATTTTAATTAAGGAATAATGTTTAGGTTTAGGTTTATGTTGACTTAAAAAAAACTTCAATTATCAAATGTGCTAAGTGTGTTTGACACAAATGGTTAGACGTTCTGCTCACACCTGACGTGACTTGGGTTAAGTGTGGAATTTTAAAGTTGTTAGGTTAAAAGTATATTCCACCATAATTTTTAATGAAGTTGGTGATTTTCATTGTAAATGTTTATTTGATAAAAAACACTCTAATTACCAATTGGAGTTTGCGCGTGCGCGGACACACACATGTATAAACACTCTAATTACCAATTGGGGTTAGCGTGTGCGTGCGCGTAGTGACACATGTATGTATGTGTGTAATAGGAAAATGTTAGAAAATTAAATGCACCGAACTATAATTCGTGCTAAGTGTGAAAATAAGTGTTTTTTTGCTTAAATAATGAAGGCCGGGGGAGTAGTTTTTTTTTTTAGAGGGATGTAGAAATGTTTGTGTGCTTTAGCTGACCCCACTTAGTGGGATAAGGTTTGGTTGTTGTTGTTGTTGTTGTTGTTGTATGTAGAAATGTTAGTAGCAAGGATTGAACCATAGACATCTTGCTAACTCATACAAAGTTATCACATATGGTTGACCTTACGCTTACACCATTTATGACTTGGATGCAAATCGAAAATTTCCCACTTGGTAACCTATACGTGAATTTCATTGTGAAATTTTGCTCACGTTAGTGATTCTCTTTAGCCTTGTATGCGTGTACGCCTCACGAAGCGGAAATAGGAAACTCTGATCTATTCTCTACCCATGTTTTGGTGAGGCTCCATGCTACAATAGTGTTTTTGGCGTTGTCATTTCTTAAAGGAGTAGCCCAATCAATACTAGAAAATATGAATTTTTCGTCGCTGTCCTGTGGCCATAGAATGGCTGTGTTTTACACGGCATTTTATTTGGTGTTATTAGCAATTGAATTAAGTGACTTAATAATAATTTTTCTTTGTATTTGTTTTGTAGACAAAAAAAGAGTTAAAAAATGTTGAGGATCCATTCGATGATGCTCCAACATATAATATTCCCGAGAAGCCGGTAACATTTGTGGAGGGGGCGTCCTACAGTCTGGTCATTCTTGCAGGGCTTGGAGTTGCGGCTGCTGCTGGATATTCTGTTTTCAAGGAGCTTATATTTCAACCCAAAGAGTAAAGAGTTTAATATCCTTGGTCATATTATTTATCTGAAAGAAAAATGCTACATGGCAAGAGCTTTTGAATGAATGAGTTGCCATGCTTATTGATTGTTGAGTTTTGGGTGGATCCTTATTGGCTTGTCTTACCCCAAAACCACTCCAGAGTCTAGCTCAATTCTGATTTTCTTTTGCTATGTAGCACTAAATCTAGAAAGTTTCACAATTTGTTGTTTTTTTTCTCTTGCCATTTATTTTGTTCTGATTGTTATAAGCTGATGATAGGTACAAGATTTATAACAAGGCTCTCAAAAGAATTCAAGATGATGGTCAGGTGAGTGATGCTTTTCTTACATTCATTTTCCTGAATCAGAAAACCAAAATAAAGCATCTCCATTTAGAGGAACTTAAATATTTGAAGTATTCATTCCAATATCCTTCAGTTTGTGTTGGTTGGATATGAAATGAAGCTGGGCATTCTGCAGCTCACCATTTGTAGGAAGAAGATATACAAAGACAACTAAAATTGGGTGATGAAATGGTGTTCAAACAAATCTTAACAGTTTTTATGTCAAATTCCTATGTTTGAATTTTGATAATAAGGAAATGCTTAATGTTCCGTTATCAGTGTAAAAGTAGCATATACCTCAATGAAAAATGATAATATATAATATAAAATCACCAGGATTTCTTCCTTTTGATCCAGTAGTAGTAAAAGATCACTTCAATATGCAGTCAGCTCGGTATAGGTGCTATGTCATTGAGTAGGTGGTTGGAGTTGGGTATTGAGCCAGTCGTTAAAGATCCTTTCAATATGCAGTAAGCTAGGTATAGGCGTTATGTCATTGAGTAGGTGATTGGAGTTGGGTGATGGACTTCTGTAAATTAAATATACCGAAGTTTTTTACCCTGAACAATAAATGAAAGAGGAGAGAGTTCATGTCCTTTTTGTTCTACCAAAAAATTGCACGCACCAAAGCACCAAATAAAACAATGATTTGTAAATTGTATGTTAATTTTTGGTAATGAGCAGTAGCTGATTCTCTACAAATTCAATGTCTTGATGTGAAATGTATTGGATTTCCAGGTCAGAGGGAGGATTGGATCCCCAATTACAGGTTATGGTCAGGAGAGTAGAAATCGCGCTGCTCGTCAAAGAATTCCCAACAGGGTTTGGACCGATGAGGAGGGTGTTGAACATGTCGAGGTAAATTTATTAACATGTAATCAAATTTGTTTGCAGAAACATACATATTTTAGGATAAATATTTTGAATAGACCCATCATCCCTGGGTTTAGAAGACCTTTCAGAAAGGAGGGAGGAGATAACTATGAAAAAGGAAAGGAGAGACGAGGTGTGGTTCTTGGAGAGCTTAATTGGATAGATACATTATTTGTATTATTTCTCGGATATTCAAATTTTTAAATCTTCTTTATGGTGGGAGATACTTGATGTTTAGCAGCTGTGGCATTTTTAATTTGATTTGCTCACAAATATGTTCATTTGGGTTACAGGTTAATTTCTTTATCCGGGGCCCCCATGGACATGGAAAAGTATTCGCTGAGATGTTCAAAGGAGCTGACGGTGAGTGGAGTTACACATACTTGATTGTTGAGATTAGAGCACCTTCTCCAGCACAACTAATTCTGGAGTCATACATCCCTTCTTACAACCCAAACAAGTAGTCTAGATGAGAAAGGTATCATTCCAATAGCCCATTTATTTTGATGAAACAAGTTTTTTTGAAGGGTAGTTGCAGTTATATTAAAAAATATTTAAATGAGATTAAATAAGACTCTTATTTAGCATGAGTTATTTATTTATATTCTGAAAAGAATCGAAGTCAGTCTGAAGTGGTAAAGCTTAAAAATATAAAAATGTTATTAGCCAAATTATCTTATGTTCCACATATTTAATTAAGTGGTGAAGACCAACTAGTCAATGCTAAGCATGAAATGATATAGTATTTTAGGCCTTGCACTTGGTTCTTTTCCTTCATGAATGCCCCAAATATCTCACTTAATCCCTTGCTTACATTAAAGGGCAACCCGGTGCACTAAAGCTCCTGCATACGCAGGGTCCGGGAAGGGGTCCCACCATTTGGTGTATTGTACGCAGCCTTACCCTTGCTTACATTGCATGTTTATAAATATTGGGTATCGGTGCTGGTCCATTTTATCTTGCATTTTGGCCGAGTATCATCTTGTTCATGTCAACCTTGCATAATCTAGTCCGAAAAATTGTGTTTAACTGTTGGTAAATTAGTTTCTGTCTAGATAAACTTGAAGAATAAATTATGGAGAACGAAATATTAAAAAAGGTTTGCAATAAAGTTGAGTTTTTTTAAACAATAACTTATCGTGCAAGTTAAAATTAGTTTCTGCGTATCAATTTTTTGGAAGCTCTCCCATTTCTTTTAGTTTGGTCCAGACTAACTGGGACTTGGTCCAGTTCATATTCTTATAAATAAGAGATCTAATCTCATTACTCAATGCAGGTCCTTGATATTTGGTCCATTACTGTAGGCTGCAATTCTTAGCTTCCAGTTCCTTGTTCGACAGGAGGTGAAAGTTGAAAGAAGGAAAAACAATTAAAGTAAAAAATAATATGGGAATTTGAATCTCAATTCTCAGGTTCAGTATTTTTTTTTTTTTACTTTCATTAAGAACCTGCAGATGCGAGGAAAAGTTTTGGGAAGGATCTTAGTATGATGACAAGAGTGATTACTTTGTCGTCGTTACGAAGTGAATGCCGTGTATTCTAATTTATTGTTACTGCTGACAATTTCATATATCTTGGTTTGTGAAGTACATTGAGTTTCTGGAAGGAGTATGCTATTTTGTTAGGGGTGACTATGAGATGTGATTGTAGCCCAAATGAATTTTTTTAATAATGAATCATACTAAGAACATAAAGACTATTTTCTACAATTTTAACACACCAAAGCATCAATGTGCTATAAAGTTAATAGTAAGTTGTTAGCAAAGAATACTAGACCAAAAAAAAAAAAAAGTTGTTAGCAAAGAATAAATGTTGCAATGACTTGTAAAAGTTGTAATGAATCATATGTTGTTTAGAAATTGCAGTGGAGTACAAATTTCTCACAAAATGAATAATTTTGCTTAATCCAAAATTTCTAAACATTATAAATGTTGCAAAGAATAAATCACTTTAATTTTCTTTTTGAAAGGAATAAATCACTTTAATTATTCACTTTTTTTTTCTTCTTCTAGTTTTCTAATTTATTTTTTTGTTATTTTGTTTCATGTACTTAGCTCGTTATAATCTCTATTTTCACAAACAACGAAGTTGAAATTGGTATGCATTTACTGTGACTCACAATTTTAATCAACACGACTTACACAAATTGTGAGAAATAAGGAGTTGTACTATTAATTTTACTGAGAAAATAGTACAAATAGTCTTCTATTGAAGGAAATGGAAGTACAGAAAAGTAACTAGCACTTAAAAAGAAAGCTTGAAAACTCCAATGGAGAAGAGTACAGATGAACACATCTCATATGGAGTACTCCACACCCTCATCATCAACCATTGACCTATTTAGCATAAGTCCTACCCCCATCTCTATACAGAATAAAGAGGTTCCTTGATTTAGTATTCGGTATGCTTCAAATAAAAGTTATCATGAATCATCATCAACCATTGACCTATTTAGCATAAGTCCTACCCCCATCTCTATACAGAATAAAGAGGTTCCTTGATTTAGTATTCGGTATGCTTCAAATAAAAGTTATCATGAATAAAGAGAATATACTAAAAGCCCCACAAAAAAGGACAACATTTTTTTTTTTTTTACAAGGGGTCTTACATATATTGAGACAAAGTTAGTAGTATATTATTATTTCTTGAAGTTAAGAAGGTAGACTTATGGATAATTGCAGGTCATCTACTAGGTTGGAGAGTTTAGTCTTTAAAATGTCATTTTTTTAACTCGTTTCAAAGATCGAGACATATAGGTATATATATTTTATAAACATCCGTTTTTTGATAAACAAAATTACAATAGTTATTGAAAATTCACATACACACAAATGGAAGAATCGGTGTTCGAACCCCAATCACATTACAAAACTAGTGATATAGATAAAATTATCGGGGCGGATAATTACAACAACCCTTAAATTACATGTTTTGTTTTGGTTTTATCGTTAATGATTCTCTATTATGTTCAAATATGTCCCATGAACATAGCTTAGTTGGTGGAATGGTGGACATACGTTTGCAGGCGATGAATCCGTACCCACAACTCCCTACTTTATTCACACTTGTGATATTAGCCAATAAACTACTCAAAAAAGATTCTATTATGTTCAAGTCACATATTTGTTCAAACTTGTATCTTAATATGATGCTAGTAGCTAACTACCTTCAAATTATATACATTTTCAGAAAACGTGTGTAACTTTGAAATGTATTAAAAATACATAGACAAATTATGAGGAATTTTCTTGTCACAAGTTATAAAAAAGAATTCATAACACGAATAATTAACTATGAACTTCATAAAGAAATATGTGTAACTTTGAGACTTTTCATGACCATGATGAGCCGCTAAGTTCCAACTCGTCTAAATTTTTTTCATAAACAACCACGACACAAGATGCAATATTCCCAGTAACTTGTAAGTAATAGTAGAGATATAATTGTTCTTGGAAATTTCGAAAGAAAGCAAAGCAAAATGAGGTTTTAGAGCTAAAGAAATTCTATGGTTTACCCATGTTAAAGTTCCTCTCTCAGTTTAACTCAACAATCTGAACATCAGAGGAAATTTTTTTCATAAGTATTTAATTCTGACGAGTTTCTGAGATAAAATTGTCATAATCAAGCTATAAATTTGATTTATGCAACATGAATAGAATTTTTATGTTATCAAATGATCGATAGGCCAAGATTCTCCGGTGAATCCTATTCCCTTATTGTTGACCAAGGTGTACATTTGTTACAGAAAATTGACCAAATTTTAAAAGAAAATGAAGCTGTCCATACTACTTTTACAAGAACAACATTAATCAACCGCAACTCCTACAACACTGTATTCTTTTAATCGAAGACACTCACTTAACATTAACAGAGTTACAGAGATACATACTAATCACTATACTCTTGATCAACAGACCTCAGTTAGATCAGATGCACCGTTCCACTTTAGGACATTTCATTGAATGAAAACCACCTTTTTGTCACCTGCAGAATTTGACACAATATATGAATAATGAGATATGATTTTATCATAAAAACACATAATAGCTGACCCTGAATGAAACTACCAGACTTCATACATGGAAAAAATTGTCCAATCAACAAGTTAAATATATTCTGGAAACTGATTATAGCACACTACTAGTTTGCTGGTTCATTTAATACTTCAGAGTATGTCCCTTATAGCACAAGTCATCGATTCAAAACCTCCTCCGAATCCAAACGAGTCTCTTGGGAAAATGATGTAACCAAAATTGAAATTGAAATTGATAAAAGGAAAATACAAAGTACAGTATATATCTATTTATCATCCCTGTGACCAAAATAACCCATGTAATCCATACAATATCAAGTCAATCAAGGGTCAACGAAAGGGGAAAAAATTAATAATGATCTAGCAGAGTTAATACAGGAAAACAAGGTAGTCAGACTCATGGAGGGTCCGTATCGTAAGAGTCTATAAAAAGTAAAAAATGATTTTCAAAAACCTGTAAATGTCATACATACATAATAAAACACTAATTAACATAAAAATTCCAATTTCAAATTTCATAATAAAGTTGTTACCAAAAAAACCTCATAATAAAGCAATAAAAGTTTCAAAGTATGTAGAGAGGGTTCTAGTTCCTTCCTGATACATAAAGCTAAAAAACAACAACAATGAAACAAAAATAGAGCACACATGAAAAACAACGTGTACATGAACAGAACAACAAGATGAAACAAAAACAGAGCATGCATGAAAGAACAATGAAAAATAATCATTGAAGGACAGAGAGACGGCAAGAAATATGTGATGCGAATGTGAATCAACGAGAAAGGTGTGTTCTTCTCAGTTTTCTAATGTCTAAAACGATAAGGAAGAGACAAGAGAGGTCTTCTAACTTCCTTTTAGGTTTTTTTTTGAGTGAAATGGTAAGGCCGAACGTGTTTTTGGACTTTCTTTCAAATATTATATTCAACTTGAATCTCGCGTCAGACTCGTGAGTCTATTCGAGTCTATCGTAGTCTGCCGGAACACCTATCAGCAAAATAATGCAATAAAATGCTTGCAGGATGAATTTTCTGTGACTAACTACTAAGTAGTCTCTCGCTGGAAGCAAACTTTTTTACCCTCGATTACTATCAGAGGAAATAGATACAGTTATAACTTCTTTTTTTTTCATCATCAATACTTCAATATCAAATAATTGTGTTCCAGCTTGACACTTAAATTAACAATGTTTAAAGAAAAATGATTGTTCATGGTGGCACTGTCTCACATTTTTAACTCTGTCACATCCTACTAAACATATGTTCTAAAAGGAATATAAACAAAGTGTTCATGGCTTGTCCACGTGCAACTTAAAAAGATAAAAGTGGGAACCGGGAAACAGAGACAAGTACTAAATCAATTACTGGAATTACCATTTAAAAATTTATCATACAAATCGCGTTCATCAATTTATAGCAGTAACTACCTCTAGGTTGATAAAATAATTTGGAATAGTTACAAAGAAGATAGTTTCGGCCTTGCTCACATTGCTAAGAATGTATCATTAGTGTCTTAAATAGCTGAGAATGATAAACATAAACACATACAAAACATTCCATTGCATGATGAGAGAAAGGAAGCACTCTTATTATCATGTTACCTGAAGAGATTTGGAGGCGATTGTATTGATTTTACGTCACTGAGAAAAACAAAGCTCAACCTTCATCCTCTCCGGTAAAGACGATGCCCGAAAAGGAGAATCATTTACAGTAAAAGAAGTTAATTTTGGTGTGGATATCACATATTTGAAAGTAGGTTCAGGTCTCAGTTTTGTGTGAGTTAAGGTATTCTTGATGGTCAAATTGGAAAGTGTGGCATTGGTTATATTAAGGATTCCTTCCACCTCTTGGGGGACAGAGCTGGGATAAACTAAGACACACTCATCAATGTAAAGATCAGTTAACTCAGTACAGGTCGAGAAGGGTTCAGCATGACCATTGTCATCAGCTTGAATCCCAACAAAGTCGAGATGCATACTTTTCAAAGCTGGTAGGTCGAGACGCCTAGGGAGTCTAGTTCTTTTTTGGACATCATACATCGAAACGGAAATATAAATCGAGGTCAAAGAATGACAAGAAAAAATAGAACATGGCAAACCAATATTAGACGGAACAACTATGTTGAGTTTCTGAAGACCATTAGACATAGCATGTTTTACAAGTTTAGTAAATATCTTATGTTGAAAACAACCATGGCGATCGAAGTCAAGAGTACGTAAGGGATGATTTCCCATACTACGAGATGACACGACCCCAGACACACATTCCGAGAAAAGATACGGGTTGCTGAATTCTGAGGTATGCAATTTAAGATCAGGGAGGTATTTCCAGAGATTCTTCCACCGTTTCGACAAAATGCTAGTCTTAACAATATCTTCTATCATAAGAAATGACAATATATGAAGCAGAATTTCATTGGGCAAGTCATTAAGCCTGTCTCTCTTCATCTTCAACCTATCACTCGCTCCGCCTCGTTGGCTCCAACCTCTCCGATCAAAAGCAATAAAAAAATTCAATTAATACATTACACAACATACTTGAGGCTTGTTTGGATTGACTTATTTGAACGTATCTATTGACATAAACACTTGTGAAACTATTTGAGATAGCTTATGAAAACAGCTTATGGCATGTCCATATGAGCGAATGAAAACAACTGATAACTTAAATGAAAATATAAACACTTATATGATAAGCGCTGAATAAGTTATTTTTAAATCCAAACAAGCCCTTAAAACAGGGAATGTGAAATTCGAATTAATAATAATAATCTAGAAAGCGTGAAAGAACAAAGGTATTGGAATTAAACAAGTAAGAAGAAAATTACCAATTGAGTTGAAGATAATTGTGGATCGATAATCTAAAAGCGAATCTGAGTGTTTCGTTTCAACGAAGGAAGCAGATTGTACTTTGTTCCACGGTTGAATCGATAATAAAAGCGAATATGAGTGTTTTTTTTTTTTTTTGGTTACAGAATGAGTGTTTCGTTTCAAGTGAAGTATTTTAGATATCTTTACATATTTTCTTTTTGGGTTAATTAAATAATTGTTATTATATTCCTTCAAAAATAAAAATAAAAATCCCTTATTCTTAAAAGTTGTTACGGGTTGCAACAACTAAACCCTACAAATTTGCCTCTAATTTTGCTGCATTAAATGTTAATCAGGTTAACCCTAAAAATATTTCCCTCCTAAATTCATGCCAATTTGAATTTCGAATTTTTCCTTTAAAAAAATAATTAAAAAATCGGTGGCATTTAATTCATTCCAACTTCCGAGAGTTGTTTTCTACTCTTTCAAATTTTTTGTCTTTTCATTATCATATTGGAAAATTGTCACAATTATTAATCGGTGACCGCTTTCAAAGTTTCTCTTCATTTTTCAAGTTCTACTTCATGACTCATTCTCTCAAAAAAATTTTGTCTTTTCATTATCATATTGGAAAATTATCATGATTGGAGATTGTTTTCTTATACCATGTTTGTTTGCCCATTTTCCATGAACTTTTAGATTACTCTTTTCTATATTTTTTCTTCAAAAAGATAGCCTTTTGTTCTTCCCTTTCCTTTTGTTCTTCGTCGACAAACGTGCTCTATTTAAGGTGGAAGTTAGTGACACAAATTTGTTCCGCAACTGGCAGAGTTTTACTGTGAAGAAATTAACTCTTGATGATGATACCATCAATCGTTTCCTAACATTACACGGTCTTAATGTAAGAGTTATCCTTTCTTTGCGAAATCACGTTTGTAAAAGTATCTTCGTATTTTATTTGAATTGCATTTTCTGGTGTATATTTTCCAGGAAGTGAATGAGGGAGACCAGGCGATGTGCGTGGGTGCAGTCACGACGGAGGTCATTGAGGGCAGAGATTCAAACAGCAAAGACGAGAGTTTCGAGTTGGGTGAAAGCCCGACAAGCAAATCACTAGGAAAACGGGCAGTAGGGAACGTTGAAGGTCTTGATTCTACTCAAGTTGAGACAGGCTAAGCGTCCGCAACAAAAGAGCCAAAAATGACCTGCCTCTAAAGTTCAGCTTCAAAGATCAATTAACCAGTCTGCGTTGGTGTTCTGAATTAAGTGCTGAAAAATCATGGAATGTTTTTTTTGTTTGGGTTTTTAATGCCTTTCTGTCTGTGTCCTTTGTTTGTAGTGTGAATGTGAACTATGTGGTGTATTTACTGCTTTTATTTGCATGTGCTCTTTTATGTATTGTTTGAGCCATGCCCTGCTTTCATGTACCCTTTTTTATATTGTCGTCATTTTACATAATTATATCTTTCAGTCTTCTATGTGGGATATGCATTGGAAGTGCATTGTTTGGCTGATTTTGTATACGCACCCAGCTGCGTTGTGTCCGTGTCTGTATGTTTCATCTTATTAATATATGTATTTGGTTTTAATTGTGATTCTCTATATCATCTGGTATAAATTTTCTGCATCTATCAATGCACATAGTTTGTGTATCTGGCGCACTTCGAACATGTGATTTCAGTCTTCCATGTGTGGAAAATAATTGCCACTCACAAACATTTAGTTGACTGGAAGATTGTTGCTAAAGATTACTTGACAAATACATAAATAAATCGACTGAAAGATATTCTTTAGTTGCACAACCCAAATTTCATTGATTTAGGGATGGCACATTTAAACCTGAGAACACCTTAGACCTCATAAAACAAGATCTATACATTTGTTTTCAGTTCTCACATAAGATAGGCCTGTGATGATTATATTATCATTCTATAAATTTCCATTTACAGCATATGATTGTCATAGTAGCTGAACCCAATTCTTTGAATTCTGTATGTGGCATATAAGAGAATCCGATGTGCATATTAATGTATTGATTTTAGGAGAGCTATGACTGCAGGTAATATGATATTTTTGGACTAAAATGGTCATACTCAGGTTTGTAGCAAGCAATTTGTTCTAATCTTGGTGGTCATTAGAACATGTGATGATTATATTATCATTCTATAAATTTCCATTTACAGCATATGATTGTCATAGTAGCTGAACCCAATTCTTTGAATTCTGTATGTGGCATATAAGAGAATCCGATGTGCATATTAATGTATTGATTTTAGGAGAGCTATGACTGCAGGTAATATGATATTTTTGGACTAAAATGGTCATACTCAGGTTTGTAGCAAGCAATTTGTTCTAATCTTGGTGGTCATTAGAACATGTGCTCAGCAGTGGCGTATCCAGGACCCTGAAGTAGGGGGTGCAAATTTTTTAACTTATTAATGTTATAAATTTTAATATATATATATATATATATATATATATATATATATATATATATATATATATATGGGATTTGCTAGAACACACCCACTAGTTTTTATGTGGGAGTGTTTTAGCAAGCTACACCTTAAGGTGTATTTAACTACTTTTTAGTTATAACTTGCTAAAACACACCTTCTAAAAAATAAGTGGGTGTATCCTAGCAAATGCCTATAGGAGTTGCTAACATACACCCACTTATTTTTTAGAAGGTGTGTTTTAGCAACATTCACCTTAAGGTGTATTTAACAACTTTTTAGTTATATCTTTGCTAAAACACACCTTAATAAAAACTAGTGGGTGTATCCTAGCAAACCCCTATATGTATTGACCTACTTATTTCTCTCGGTATTTAATTAGTATGCATCGATGAGACATTGCACAAAAATTTTTGTTTTGAATAATATACATTATCTAACTTTTTTAAAAAAAAAAAATATACACAATCTAACTTATTTGCAATGATTTTCTCGAAAAAAAAAAACTTATTTGCGAAGATATAACAAATATATTTGATTGGTGCAGTGGATAATTAATTATAAATGCAGCCCTATAACATGAATGGATGATAATTGTAGATGCAGGCCGAAGCCCTATAACATGAATTCTATACTCGTGTTATTTTTTTTGGCTTTTAATTGATAAAAATCTTCCAAATAATTAAATAAATAAAATAATAGTAACACTTTATCTTCCAAACAATTAAATAAATAAAATAATAGTAACACTTTGAAAGTCAAAATATTTGTATTAGATGTGCGCGTCAGTATTCAGTATGCACCACACCAATTAATACAGAGCTGCGTGCATCACTCAGACAGCAGGTGCAAAACAAAAATACCAGGGTGTGCAAGTAGCAATGATAGTAGAAAAACTGATGCAAGTTTGAGAAATTCAGGGTGTGCAGGTGCACACCCTCAAAGCTACCTAGCTCCGCCCCTGGTGCTCAGCTATCATCCCATCTGTCAATATTTCTTCAATTGGGGCTACATTCTAATTAAATATATATGTCTATATTGTTGACTTCACAACATTTATACCCTGTAGAAATGAAAGAGCACACATGGGCCGGTTATGTTCTTAGATGGCTTTCATTAAGGTGGGTGAGATCTACAATCATTATAATTATTTTTGCAGTTTTACGCTTATTTTATGAGGTTATTATACGTACTCAACATGTAATGTATTGATCCTTGATTTATACATGATTTTGTTCCAAAGTTATATTGTGAAAGAAAGAACCCGAAGAATAATGAATGCCAACAAGTCAATGCTTTAAGGCATCATTGGATTTAATACTAATTCTTTTAACACCAAGTGACTCTTAAATATGTTTAGTTTATCATTATCTACAAGCATGATCATTGCAAAACATTAATTATAAACCATACTTATCCTAGATAATATAGCTATAGTATTTCACATTGTTTTAATTTATCGTCTTTCATATGATGTTGAGCTCCTAAATTTCTAATTTATTGAGTTCATATTGACCCGTGCGATAGCACGGGTCGGCGACCTAGTTGTTAATATAAATACTAGCGGATAGACGCACACATATGCTTTTTTACCACGCTAATCTGTGTATATTTTATTATGTTTTTTATGTATAATTTTGATTACAATTTTTAAATATTAATAAAAATTATTCGTACATCGATATCTGTGTCAAAACATTTAAAAAATTATTTATTAACTCGATGTATTTTGGTTTGTCTGTATATAAAATAAAAATAAAATAACGATCATTTTCTTATTGATTATATTTATGGTGACATATATTTGATCTAGTTTGAATTTACTTTTGGAAGGTGAAAAAACCAACTTAATAGAACCAAAAGACAATATTTTTTAGTCTCTTGTAAATTTTTTGTCGCTATATTTAATCTTTGTAAAATTTTCTATAAGTATTTTTAGTCTTTATAAAAAAATTCTTCCGTATTTTTTGTCTCTAAAAATACTAAAGAAAAATGTTGCGAACACTAAAACGGATTATTTTTTATTTTGTAAGGATTAAAAATGAAATTCTAGATATTTATAAGAATCATTTACTTTATTAATCTTTTCTTTTTTGAACAAACTACAAATCTTAGGGTTTATTTGGTTCAACAAGGAGGGATAAAAGAAATGTTAATGGAGAAAAGGGAAGGGGAGACACGAAGATGAGAAATATTTTAGTTAAATATATGTTAAATTTATAAAATATAGGAGAATTTTTTAAAACTAAATTACCTTTCTACTATTTTAATCAAACCTTCTACAAATACCTTTTATTAGAGAATAATATATTTTAATTATATACATATATGTAACATAATACATGCAAATAAAGGGTCGAGAGAGAGAGGTGGCAGCCCTATACTCCATCTAAGGCAACTACGTCGGTATTTTTTTCACCAATTGAGAGGTTAAATGGGAAGTGGGTCGGGGGGGGGGGGGGTGTAGCACATACACGGGGAACAAGGAGATTGGACTCTAGGGAGCTCAAGACATTGGAAAGTGAGCCAGCTGGTTGATCAAGGACTTGTCAGGTCAAGGGGTTTCAGTCAACATGGAGGATTAGGGTTAGGTTTAGCTTCAAATAATGGTCAACGATGGTTTCAAGGTTCAGAGGTTTTTGATGAGGTTTCAGGTTTAGGTATGGGGACAAGCGTTGTGATGGTGCAAGTTTTGGTTGAGAGGAACATGGTCGTTCACGGGTGAGAAGGGGGAGGTCGCGATCACCTGGTGGGCGTCAACAACAATTTTGATTGTCATGTGGTGATCAACGTCAGAGAAGTTACCCTCGGTCAGGAAACATTCACAATCAGCCACTACATACTTTAGTGGCTTCTTTTATATTACCAATTTTCCTAAGAAATTGCAGCACGTTGAGTTAAGGAAGGGTTTGGAGGTTTGCGAAATCTTGTCACATGTGTTTGTGTCCATAAAAAGAAATGCTCAAGGTCAAGTGTTTGGATTCACTAGGTCAAGTCCTTGAGAAGCTTGAATTCAGAGACGTTGGAATGTTTCTTGATATGGTTAATGTCATTGAAACGACAGTCAAAATTATTTTGCTTCAATTGAAATTATCTGTTTCATTCTCTTTTTCCTTGAATTTGTCTCTGCACGTGATGTAGAAGAAGATAAATTGTACTATTAGAGGTTGAAAGCGACCCTTCCTCAAAATACGACAAACTAGTCAGAGACTTTTGATGTTGTCGTGTCTTTAGATGGTTGAAGTCCTCAGATGCTACACTTCTTCAGATGCTTCTGAAAGAACTTCCTATTCTGATCCAAAAGTTGACTTATAGTTGACCTTTCTTCAGATTTTTTTCCAAGTCTTCAGCTTCTCAATTTCTTCAAATGCTCTTATATATTCAGAGTCTTGATCTTTTAGAACCAAAACTTGATTATATAATTCGAATTTAATTCCATGGTCCTTCACAGTTGAACAAATATTAGTATATCCAATTGTTCTTTTCATACCTTTTAATCTTGCAACATGTGCAAAAGTTTTAGTGCAATATATACCTTCATGTTGATTGTAGCCTTGATATACATGTCTAGTTTTATTCCTTAGCACTTCACCTTGCTCATTGAACTTGTTTTTGAAAACCCGTCTGGTTCCAATGATGTTCTTCTGAGGTGGCTTAGCAACTAAGTTTGAGACATCATTTTTGTAAAATTGATTTAGTTCTTCATGCATTGCCACAATCCATCCATCATCTAATAATGCTTCATCAATAGAAGTTGGCTCAATCAGTGAGAGCAATCCCAACATGGAGTGTTCATTTCTAAAGGCTTATCTTATCTTTAGAGGACTGTCTTTATTTCCAATGATTAGCTCTTTTGGATGTGAAAACTTGTACTTGAATGTTGTTTTGAACTGGGTTGCTTCTTTTGAACCATCACGAACTTCTTCAGAATCTACTTCATCTGAATGTGTTTCATAGGGTACACCAACTTTAGGACCATCCGAGGCACTCACACGTTTTGAAGCTTCAAAAGCATGTTCAGGTGTTGATGCATCTTCAGTGATTTGAATTTCTCCAAACTTTTCAACTAGCTTTGACATTTTATTGTCGGGCTCTTTGTTATCAAATTTGATGTGTATTGAATCTTCAACTGTGTTAGTTTCAGAATTATACACGCCTTAGATCGCTTAACCACACCTTCGAATTCTGATTTCCTCTGCTCTCTGACTTGCCTCGATTTGACCTCGCTTTGAACTCGCTTAACGAGAAGCTTGAAACATTACTATTTCCTTATTGCTCTTAAATTTCATGGCAAGTGAATTTACCTACATAATTGGTATGCATTAGGTATAAAAATCAGAAAATGCTATTTATCTATTAATTTGGAGCTTTTACATGAGATAACTTGCAAAACAAGTAAATAAGTTCCTTAATTATACATGTAATTTAACAAATTTCTGGCACTTATCACACAAGCAAGAACGAATTAAATCGGACACAAGAAAAGCATAACTGAATATAAGCTTTATTAATTGAATCCAACAAATAAGAAGGGGTCCATCTTAGAACCCTAATTAAAGAGGTTTAGTTGCACATGACAATAGACATCATACCAAAAGAATAGGAAAACATACCCTAGAGAGAACAAGAGGAGGATGAAGATCCTCTTCCTTGAAACTCTGATGCTTGACCCTTGCCTTGAACTGTTAGTTTTCTGAATGAATAAGAATGTGTGCGAGAGTCTCTATTTATAACATATGATTACTTATGGTTTAAGGGTCTGTTTGGATTGGCATATTTTAGAGCTTATGCAAAGCAGCTTATGCAAATAAAGAAGCATTAATGTATTATTTATAAGTTTGTTAATGTAGTTTATGAAAAAACAACTTATGAATATACAATTTTCGTTAGTAAGATTTTATGAATTAACATAAAAGCTTAATTATTTGCATAAGCTCTTTTTCATAAGCTCAAATTATCTCAATCCAAACATGCCCTAAGAGAAGAAAACTTGGCTTTTCCACCGATCTAGCTTGAAAAACAAGCAACACGCAGTTTTTGCCCGCATAAAACACATGACAGGGGCATAGGAGGCGCAACACTGCCTCATGCGCAGAGGTGCATGACCTGTGCACAGGAGGCAGCTCTTGTGTACAGATTCTTGCATTTTTGTCCCGTTTTCGATTGTTCTTCCGTCTAGAAACTCCTAAGAACTTAAAGTGAATTTTCTTCACTTTGTATTGTCTTCAAAAACCTTCTAAGAACCATTGGTCTTCAATCTTCATATCCTTGATCCTTCATGTGATGTCTTGATTTACATGATTTCTCACTACAAAACACTCAAAACATCTGTGAAGTTGCATGATTTAGGATAAAAGTGAATTACAACGATTCGAGTGAAAACAATATAATATGTTCCTCAAACCATTGACAACTCCTCTAACTCTCATCTTATTTGTCTTCAAATGCAAAGAAAAGCACTAAAAACATAGCAAAAGTATCATATTATGCTTCGTCATCCAATATAAAATAACATAAATTTCTTAGTCTAAATTATTGCATTGTAATAATTATGTTATTATTTGTATCATTCATACATTTGTGTTTTTATATTAAAAAAAACTACCATATAAAATCTTTCCCCATGGACGAAAATTTGTAGATCCGTCATTGCACATGCCTATACCATTTTATCATCATCAAATCCTAAAACATGTCTTGTCTTTATTGGCTTCCACTTTGGACCAATTGTGAGTACCCCTGCAATGTTTCATATTGATGTTCCCTCATAGGTGTTATAGAGAGGGAAAATCCTCCTGCAGTGGATTCCACCGGTAGATGTTTTGCTTCCGATTTCTGATAGTCTTGTAGTTGGTTGTCGTTGGCGGAGGGAGTACGACTCCTCCTGAATCAAACCCCACGAACACCTTTACTCTCCCACCCAACAACCAAGTGAACCTTTTAACTCCCAAAAAATTATTGTATCAATGAAATAAAGTTAACTCAACATCGAAAATAATAATCAACACTTTTTTTTATTTATAATATTGATTTATTATATTGAAACCTAAAACATATTATGAATAAAAATTTATGTACTTGCCAACGTGGGCTGGATATATTGGAATTAGTTATTCTACTACAATGTGATATACTAATGTTTGAATTTTGGTTGAGAGTTGGGTCTACAATTAATGTTTGTCAATGCTCGAATATGGTTGCCTAAATGAAGGGCGAAAAAAAAATATGTATATACTTAAATTATTAAATTATAAAAATTTTCCCTACAAAAATAATAAAGGGTCATCATTATTAAATATTAAATATTGATATGCACAAGTAATTTATAAATAACATATAATAAATGGAAGCTTCGAAGACTAAAATATTTTATAAATTATTAAATAAAAGATAAATATGTATATTATTCTAAAAAAAGTTATATGGCAATAATATATTTTAAAAAAAAATTTCTTATCGTTTTTCCATGACTAAAATGTGATTCATTTACATTAACAAAAAAGGTTTGTTTTCATTTTTTTAGGGGATATTTGTTTTCATATTTAACGTTGGGATTATATATAATCAAATCTGAAATACCATACCAATTCGGATTTTGGGTAGCGGAATAGACTAGTCTCCCACAACATGAAATATTAAGCTGCGAGTCCATGTAGAAAGAGGTGCCGACGATTATTGTTCAATTGTACTTTGAATAATGTTGGCTTTCAAGGAACGGTAGAGAAACCATGAGAAATGAAATATGTAAATACTTGTAAAAAAAGGGAAATAAGTAAATAATTAATGAAATTATAATGTATAATAAAAAACGATATTTTTATTAGATTGATATTTTAAATGTCCTTGGCAGCATAATATATGCAAGGTCCGGGGTTCAAACCCCGACCAACACAAAAAAAAAAAAATTGATATTTTAAATTTTAAAATTATTAGACTAATAATGTTTTTATAATTTTTATATTGTGAAAAGATTTTAATTTCAATGTAAAAACTAAATTCTATAAATATAATTAGGATTGACTTTTTTTAGGGGAATATTGACTTAAATTTATTGGATACTTTACAAATTAATTAAATATTATAGTAGTTGAAATTACACAATCTTTTACTCCATAGAAGTTCCACCATAAGATCATAAAATATCTATTGATGATACTAAATAATAAAAATGATAACAAGTATAAATTTACTTATATAAAATTAAATTTTAAAACTATTGACAATAATTTTACTTATATTATTGTATTTATTAATAAATTTGACCATAATCTACTGTTAGCATTTTGCTTACAGAAATGGCAATATGGCCTATTTTTGTAATGCATTATCCTTTTTGGTATCCGTTCATAAACTTTAATGATTAATATTTGGTTTAGTAAAATGAATTAATTCCGTAATCTAGAAATGTTAAGGAAAATGTAACATACGACCATGATTGGATTGTTGACTATTGCACGTGAGAAAATGGGAACACATGACTTTGGAGGAGCGGGATGCGCCTTTTTATTTGCAGTTTTTCCCCTTTCCCTTTCATCTCCTTATCACAAACCTAGGTTGAAAAATATTTCAAACAAAAGAAAATTTGTTGATTATATGGCACCTATGAGAAAAGAAATTCCACCTAATGGAGACGAAAGTTCATCTTAGGGAGAAGAAAGTCCACCTGAGGGAAAAGAAATTCCGACAGGATGGGTTGTTAAGCCATACATTCAGATGGACGGATCTATAAAAACGGTACTCAAAATCTACTTTAGATTTTCTGTTTATGTTTTGGTGACATTATCAATTTCTAGTAATGTCATTCAGGAAACATGTAAAAGATAATTCGAGACATGATCAATATCAATAATTTCAAAATCTTGAATGACATTACTAGAAATTGATAATGTCACCAAAACATAAACATAATATCTAAAGTAGATTTTGAGTATCGTTTTTATAGATCTGTCCATCTGAATGTCTGGCTTAACATCGCATCCTGTCGGAATTTCTTTTCCCTCAGGTGGACTTTCTTCTCTCTTAGATGAAATTTCGTATGCATTAGGTGGGATTTCTTTTCTCTTAGGTGCCATATAATCAACAGATTTTCCTTCGAAATAAAACAGTGAACAGTCTCTTACGCTTTCGATTTTGTTTGAAATATTTTTCAACCTAGGTTTGTGACAAGGAGACGAAAGGGAAAGGGGAAAGACTACAAATAAAAAGGCGCCTCCCGCTTCTTTAAAGTCACGTGTTCCCATTTTCTCACGTGCAATAGTCAACAATCGAATCATGGTCGTACATTACATTTTTCTTAATATTTCTGGATTATGGAATAAATTAATTGTACTAAACCAAATATTAATCATTAGCCGGGAAGTGTATGAACAGATACCAATTAGGACAATGCATTACAAATTAGGCCAAATTGCCATTTCTGTAAGCAAAATGCTAACAGTTCCACCAAAAAAGCAAAATTAAGGGGCATCGTCTCTTAAAACCACTAATACAAATGCAAATCGAAAAAAGTTGTAGGAGTACAACACTGAAAAAGAGTGGGAAAAATCTTAAATTTCAAGCATAGACAAATGGACACAACATCACAATGATTTCACCTCAGATCCTTATCCATTAACTAAAAAGAAAGTCACGATGATTTCACCTCCGATCGTTATCCAATAATGAAGAAGGTAATAGTCAAAGAAATCAGATGTTGTGATTATATATATATATATATATATAGGGTTATGATACAAGCCACCCTTTGGTGGTGTCTTTTATCAAGTCACACCTTAAGGTGTGATTTTCACTTTTTAGTTATAACTTTGCTAAAAGAAACCTTCATAAAAGTAAGTTGGTGTCTTTTCGCAAATGCTCATAGAGTAACTTGATAAAAGACACCTTCACAAAAGGTGTCTTCTAGCATAACCCATATATATATATATATATATATATATATATATATATATATATATATAACAATTGTTTTTCCCCAAACAAAATCTTCTATGAAATGCTAAAAAGAATTCTGGTAAAAATACAATACTATGACGCCCAGTCGCTTATCATTTAAAAAGTAAGCGATACAAAATGGTACCTCTAGAGAGATATGGACATGATCATCGTCTCATTTCCAATGTGACCACAACGTAGACGCTGTATAATCCACAGAGTCCTCTTTGGACATTCTAGTAAACTTCTCTTGCAATGCTACATGCTACAATGACCAAGACAAATCAAAATCAAGTTACATCAAATGAGATATCAAGGCAACACAAGAAACCATGTCATATTAACCTAAAACAAGTACCTTGCTAACAATCCAGTTCCTGCTGCAAACATTTTGTGTTATGAAATGCAACAAATGATAAAATGGTTCATTCTCATTGATTGTGAAAAGAGAATACAAGTAGTATTTATACACAATGTGATAAGATTCAAGGCTTATCAGCTAAAACTAACTGCATATCAGCTAAACTATCAGCTTATCAGGCCAAGCTAAGGAAGTTACTTGCAGCTCAAGTAACTTGTATCACAAGTTACTTGTATCACAAGTTACTTGCAGCTCAAGTAACTGCACTCTCTTCATTCTTCTCTTCATTCTTGTGCTCTAATATCCCCCCACAAGCTGGAGGATGGTAGATGTTGAGCATGCCCATCTTGGATAAAAGAATGTTGAAAGGCTGAGGAAGCAATGGTTTTGTAAAGAAATCTGCTAATTGATCTTTGGAGGAAACAGGAAGTAGTTTCATGATTCCTGCTTGAACTTTGTCTCTAACCAAATGACAGTCAATCTCTAGATGTTTAGTCCTCTCATGGAACACAGGGTTGGCTGCAATGTGCAAAGCACTCTGGTTATCACAATAGAGGACAGGCAACTTGACTGTTGAAACATGAAGATCATGGAGCAGATAAAGTAACCACTGAAGCTCACAAGTTGCTGCACCAAGTGCCCTATATTCAGCCTCTGAGGAGGATCTAGATACAGTCAATTGTTTCTTGGTTCTCCAAGATATGAGAGAGTGACCAAGAAAGAAACACTGGCCTGAAATAGATCTTCTAGAGTCCAGGCAACCTGCCCAGTCTGCATCTGAGAAGCCAGAAATGAACAATGAAGATTGTCTGGGAAAGAACAACCCCTGACCAGGACATTTCTTCAAGTATTTTAAAACTCTAGTAGCTGCAGAGTAGTGTTTCTCAGTAGGAGAAGTCAGAAATTGACTAAGTTGTTGAGTCGCAAATGTAATATCTGGTCTTGTATTGGTTAAGTAAATCAATCTGCCTATCAACCTTCTGTATGAGGGCACATCAGTGTAAGGTGCACTATTATCTGTATGAAGCTTACATGAAGGATCAGAGGGTGTGGAAACAGGTTTAGAGGCAAGGTGACCTGTATCAGTGAGGAGGTCCAAACAATATTTTCTTTGACAAAGAAAGATGCCTTGTGAAGAATGAGCAACTTCTAAGCCAAGAAAGTATTTCAATTGGCCAAGATCTTTAATCTTGAAGGAAGTGTTGAGGATGTTTTTGATGAATGTGAATTCATCAAGTGAATCACCAGTGATAATAACATCATCCACATAGACCAATAAAGCAGTGAAAGAAGTGTCAGTCTTCTTAATGAACAAAGAATGGTCATCATTGGATTGAATGTATTGATGTTGAATGAGTAAAGATGTCAATTTCTCATACCACTTCCTGCTTGCCTGTTTGAGACCATACAATGATTTCAGCAGTTTACATACTTGATTAGGTTTGGAGGTGGTGATACCTGGAGGAACAAGCATGTAAACATCCTCCTGCAAATCTCCATGTAAGAAAGCATTGTTAACATCCAGTTGATGAATGTGCCAATGATTGATAGAGGACAAAGCAATCACAGTTCTTACAGTAGTAAGCTTGGCAGCAGGTGAGTATGTATCAAAATAGTCCAAACCCTCAACCTGAGTATAACCTTTGGCAACAAGTCTTGCCTTATATCTCTCAATGGATCCATCAGCATGATGTTTAATTTTATAGATCCATTTGCACCCTATAGGCTTCACATTGGGTGGTAAGTCAACCAGTTTCCAGGTACCAGTATTTTCAAGAGCAGAAATCTCAGCTTGCATAGCTTGCTTCCAACAAGTGAATTTACTAGCTTCAGCATATGTGGTTGGCTCAGTGTGGGAAGCAATGGACAAAGCAAAAGCACAATGAGAAGGTGAGAGATTATTATAAGAAACATAATCAGAAATAGGATAAGAAACAGTTGAAGATACATGTGACTGATTGCAGACATAGTCTTGTAAATGGGAAGGAGGATTGACATGTCTGGATGATTTTCTCAGAACAGGTTGGGGAGATGGTGATGGAGATGGTGTGTTATTAGTAACTATAGGTTCAGGGTCTATGAAGGAAGCTGGTGGTGTGATAGAAGGAGCAGAAGGTGGTTGACTTGCAGAACAAGGAATTGAAGGGAAATAATCCCAATTAGTAGTGATAGAAGAGGGATTGGCTGGATAAGGAAGGATGTGATCATGGAAACTTACATGTCTTGAAATATGAATTTCTCTACTGTGAACATCAAGTAAAACAAAGCCTTTAAAACCAATAGTGTAGCCAAGAAAAACTGATTTTCTGGCTCTAGCAGACAATTTTGTTCTATGTGCTTGAAGGGATGTGGAATAACACAAACATCCAAAGACTTTGAAGCTATCAATGTCAGGGATTTTGTTGTGAAGCAATTGATAAGGTGATTTATTGTGAAGGTGGGGAGAGGTGACTCTATTAATGATGAAGGTAGCATGTAAAAGGGCATATGACCAATATGATGCAGGCAGTTTAGATTGGTATAAAAGGGCCCTGCCTACATTCAACAAATGTTGATGTTTCCTCTCTACTCTCCCATTTTGTTGGGGAGTTTCAACACATGATCTATGATGAACAATACCCTTAGAAGCATAAAATGAAGGGTTAAGAAACTCAGGCCCATTATCAGTCCTGACAGTTTTAGGTGTTATGTGAAACTGGTTTTCAACAAGAGTAATGAAGTTTTTGACATGTTGGGACACATCAGATTTAGATTTAAGGAGGACAATCCAAACAAACCTACTGTAATCATCAAGTATAGTAAGAAAGTACTTGTGATTATGAATAGAGGGCACAGCTAGAGGACCCCAAATATCAAAGTGCAAGAGTTCAAACTTCTGAGATGCAACAGATGAACTAAGAGAAAATGGCAACTTCTTTTGCCTAGCAAAATGACATATATGACAGGTGGCTTTGGAATCAAAATGCAAAGAAGGATAAAGCTGGGACATGTGAGCTAATCTTTTGTAAGAGACATGGCCAAGTTTGAAATGCCAAATAGCAGACAAAGGAATAGAGGTATGATTATTGGTAGAAACATTATTAACAGACAAAGATTTATTCAAAGAAGAACTAAAAAAATCTAAGTTCAATCTATAGAGACCTTCAAACTGCTCACCCAAACCAATCATCCTCTGGGATTGAAGGTCCTGTAAGAAACACTTATTATCATGAAAAGTGATATAACACTTCAGAGAATCACAAAGTTTGAAGATAGAGATCAAATTAAGAGTGAATAATGGTGAAAACAAGACATTGTCAATGTAAAATGTAGGAGTGAAATGAATGGTGCCAGCAATGTCAACTAAAACAGAAGATCCATTGGGTAAATTAACAGGTTTAGGGGTAATTTTGTGATAGGAAGTAAACCAGTGAATTGAAGAAACAATATGTTCATTGGCACCAGAATCTAAAAGCCATAAATCTGATTTAGATTGAAGGGAACAAGTGAAAATGGAAGATATACCTGAACCAGTAAAAGGTTGTGAGCTTGAAGGAGTATGAATATGATTGGTACTGGATGTGGAAACTGCAGGGAGCAAATTCACTTGTTGTAACAAACTGAGAAGCTGATCATACTTCTCCTGAGAAATATTGTTACCAGGGTTTGAAGGAGCCTCACTACTACTTCCTGGTTGTGTCTCAATTTCATCATTACTACTAGAGACATTGACAGAAGATCCTTGCTTCTGAAAATTGGGATGGCCATGCTTTTGATAACAATAATCAACAGTATGATTATGTTTGCCACAGAAACTACATTGTCTGGGTGGCCTGAATCCAGAAGAATATCCCCTTCCCCTTCCTCTGCCTCTACCATGTGAGGATTCAGTAGCATTCACAAGGGAAAGAGATTCATCAGGAGGAACAGAGAGTGAATGATTATTACTTTCCTCTTGAATCACTAGTGAATACACTTTGTTAATGGAAGGGAGTGGATCCAGCATAAGAACTTGAGTTTTTACCACATTAAATTGATCATTTAACCCAGTCAAAAACTGAATGACTTGATCCTCAAGTCTAAAATTTCTTGCTTCTCTCATTGCTGCACATCTACAGGGATGAGGGCATGTGCAATGAGGCATAGGCCTGTGTGAATTCAACTCTTCCCATAGAGTTTTCATTTCAGTGAAATAATCCAAAACAGTTTTGGAACCTTGTTTCAAATTGTTGATTTTAGATCTCAAAGTTGCAATACGAATTCTATCAGCTTTAGCAAACCTTTCCTTGAGATCTTGCCATGCATCAATGGCGTTTTCATGAAACACAAGAGTTTGCGCAATTTGCGGTGAAACTGAATTTATGATCCAAGATTGAATAAGATGATTGCATCGTTCCCATGCAGCACGATTCAAATCATCATCATCTGGAATCTCCATAGAACCATCAATAAACTTCAATTTATTCTTCGCGCCAAAAGCACGAATCATAGAACGACTCCATGCGAGGTAATTGGAGCCATCTAATGGAGGAGTAACAAGAACAGAGTTTGGTCCTTCACTCGGATGAACGTAGAACACAGACTCTGTATCAGGTTGATTGTTACGAACCATTGTGGAAAACAAAGAAGAAGAACGAAAATGCAGATATGATGCAAGAAAAACGAAGATGATTCGCAAACAAGCAAGAAATTCTGCGAAGAATCAATCAACAATCGCAAGAAATTTCTGCAACAACAATGGCGAATCTCAATGAAGAAGATGAGAATCAGAACCGTAACAAACTTTGTAACTAACTTTCTCCATGGAAATGAGAGAAAAGGCTCTAGATACCATGTTATGAAATGCAACAAATGATAAAATGGTTCATTCTCATTGATTGTGAAAAGAGAATACAAGTAGTATTTATACACAATGTGATAAGATTCAAGGCTTATCAGCTAAAACTAACTGCATATCAGCTAAACTATCAGCTTATCAAGCCAAGCTAAGGAAGTTACTTGCAGCTCAAGTAACTTGTATCACAAGTTACTTGCAGCTCAAGTAACTGCACTCTCTTCATTCTTCTCTTCACTCTTGTGCTCTAATATTTTGTTCAACCAAACAACATTGTCGGCTAGTATTTAACAAATTGCGACAAAAAAATCTAAAGAAAAAGGTGTAAAAGCATAACTGAATAAATTTCACTTTTGGATTAACAGTAAATTGAATGTATATTCCACTTATAATGATGAAAAGGATAATCACAATAGAAGATATGCCCTTAACTTTGCTTATTATCCAAACATAACAAAGAAATTTGAATTGAAAAACAACAAGATCAATAACAAATACAATGAATATGAATAATTGTTAAAAGTAGTATAGTAACAAATGACACATATAAGTGGAAACAACCAGTATTGATATTTTCCAAACATTGTTAGTAGACAATTTTTGGGGGTCATGAGTATGCATGGTTTGTCTTCAAATGGCGTGTCTCACACGAAACAATCAAGCAAAGCTTCAAGAGGCATCTTGGCAAAGACTATATGTCCAATCGCTATTATACAGTGAAAACAAACAAGCCTTTACAAAAGTGTTAAAAGTGAGTTGAAAAGTAAATTTGAGCATAAACATAATATTTTAAGTCAAAAACTATAAAGTTGAGCATCAATTAAATTTTCATCAAATCTAAACGCAAATATAATTTTACTCAAATATATCAAAGTCAATTTTATTTTTCTAGAACCATGTTTATCTCCCCTTGTTTAACCAAACACAAACTATTATATTTAACATTAAAAAAAAAAGTCATCTCATTTCACATGCAATTTCAACTTCATTTTTTGGATGAGTTCAACATTTGGGTGAAAAATTTAAAATAAGTGTGTATTACATGTTCAATTCATAAACCAGAAATCATAGAACAACTAAGGCAACACAAAAAGGATTATTATTGAACAAAACCAGCAGAGAAACAAGAGAAAATACCTTGTGAGACATTGAACAAAAAAGTGAATCAAATTCTTCTAAGATGTCTGGTTTGTTTGAGATGAAAGTGATGCCCGTAAACGAAATAGAAGATTGATTTTCTGCCCAATTTCAGGCTAGATTCAGGATGGGTTCTTTGTAAGCAAGCAAATTTGATGATGTAAGATAAAACATTGGAATGCACAAATAACTTTTAGGAGGTTAATTGTGAAAGTATATTGTAGTCAAATTGAATTTAATTAAAAAATTTGGTCAAATTGATTATTATATAATACAAGATAGAATAAGAAAAAAAAATAAAAATTTCAACTTTAGATTATTATGGTCAACATTTTTAAAATGAAATTCTCTATAAGTTAAATTTGGATTTTTAAATAGGAAAAAATAATATTCAGAATTATTTTACTATATATTGAATATATAATAATTTTTTTTGAAAAAAAATATTATAATAAAAAGTAGGATATGGTCACATTTAAATAAATACTATACGATAGAAATATTCAAAGATATTATTTTCTTTTTACTAGTTGTATGGAGATAGAGATAGTTTAGGTTTATCTTATACTAGAATTTCCCATGGATTAATTGTGAATGTGGTTCAGGCAGCTCCCGACTTTTTAATGTTATTCTAGCTTGATAAAAAAAAAACTAAACAATAGAAAAATAGCATATTTCAACTTCAAATTATTATGGTCATTGTTTTTAGATGTAATTCTATTTAAGTTAAATGCAGATTTTTAAATAGGATTAAAATCGATTTATCATATTATGGTGAAATGAGTATGAAAGAAAATATTATATAATTTTAACTTCTATATTTTTTTTTGGACAAAAACAAAACGATTTCAAATTGATAGAATACATCAGAATCAACAAGTAGCCTAGTGGCTAGAATTCACCTTTTTCAAGGTGAATATGTGATTGACTGAAGTTGATCTTTCAAGAAAATGTAAAGGGTGAATCTGCGAACAAACTCACATCACCTAAGTTAATAGTATTTTTGGTCAAGTAGCCTAGTGGCTAGAATTCACCTTTTTCAAGTTCAAGGTGAATATGTGATTGACTGAAGTTGATCTTTCAATATAAACCAAAGGAACACCACAACAAGATGCGAAATCAAACAACGCCGGACAAGACGATGAACAACACAATGCCGCACTTAGACGACGAAAAAAAAATATAAAAGAAAACACTTGATATATATATATATATATATATATATATATATATATATATATATATGTGTGTGTGTGTGTGTGTGTGTGTGTGTGTGTGTGTGTGTGTGGAAATCACTTATTTAAATCGAAAGAAAGGGGAAAAAAGATGCAGATGGGTGATTCTAGGTCAAAAAATGACCTAGAACCACCCCTCTTCGATGAGTGAAAGAGAAAGAAAACTAAGAAAGAAGTTGGAGTTTCTCTCACTAATTAAGAAACTATGTTTAGTTTGTAACTTTTCATATAAATTCAAATTTTAATTATATTTTTTTAATTAAATATTTACCATTGAAATTTGAAATGACAAATATTCTCACAATTATAGAGATTACCATAACATTTATTTTTCAAATGATTTTCAAATTTCAAAATTTACTTTAATAAAATTAAATTTTTCTTTAATATACACAGTAATTTATTTAGTTTCACACGGGTTTTCTACGTCGAGAGAGGTAGCATTATTGGTCAAGGTACGGTCGAACACTAAATGTGAAAACACTGCTTAGTATTATATTTAATAATTTTTTTTGTCAAGTAGTCTAGTGGCTATAACTCACACATTTTAATGTGGAGAAGTGGATTGTTCGGGGTTTGAACCCGGCTCCTGCATAAAATATGCAATACCCCTACCAACTGAGCTAAGTTCACGGGGATTATTTTATTATTATATATGCATATCAATAAATAATGTTTAATAATGATGACCATCAATTATCTTTTTTGATGAAATTTTATATCATTTACTCTTTTTTTTTTGTGGTGTCTGAGGTTCGAACCCCCAATCTTGCATATATTATACTGTACATTGTCCCTACCAACTGAGCTAAAAAGACATCATTTACTCCCTCTGCCCTTATATATATATTAGCACTCATTTGACTAAAAATTTGTCCCTAGCCAAAATTCTGTCCCCACTCTTATTGCTCAACAATCGGAATATGGCTTCACCGGCCCTTTGCTCTGGCTGTGGTCTTGAAGATGAAACTTTTCTTCATTATGTCCGTGACTGTAATTTCTCTCGTATTATTTAGAACCATGTATGATTCAGTGATGCAAATTAAACAATCTGACCTTAATGGTCATGCTGAACCCTTTTCAAGCTATAAAAAAATTAAACAATCTTTTCATTGAAGATTTTTATTCTTATTATCACATCTCTCTAACTTCTAAGGTGGAAGGAATCCTTCATATAACCAATGCTACATTCACCAATTTAACCATCGTGGATATTTCTTACCCGACTTACAATTATGTTATATCCACGCCGAAGTTAATTTCTTTCACTATGAATGATTCCCCTTTTAAGGCTTCGGATAATCCATGGGTGAAGGTTGTTCATCCCACCCTTCAGGTAATATGCATGATAATATATTTCTTTCTTTTTTGTTAAACTAAAAAAAATTCAAGTGCTAGAATACTTTTGAGCATAACTAGGAAGTATCAACTCATTTTAGTACAAAAAATATTATTACTATTACTAATGAAGGTGACCTGCATGCTGAATTCTTGGATATAAATTCCTTTAGATTGTTTTTCTTTTCTCCGTTTTTGCTTCAAGAGATAAGATATCACCTAGTAAGTAAAATATTCGCCCTGCTAGCATTTTAATGCATCATTTTGTTACTATTCCCTCCGTTTCAAAATGAGTGTTGTTTTAGGTGTTTACACACATATTAAGAAATACAATGATTAAAAGAAAGAGAATGGTTATTTTACCAAATTATCCTTATTAACTAGTGGTTAGTTTTAAAAGTAATACTTTGGAAGTAGTGTGCTGAGTATTAATTGGAGGGTACAATTGAAAAGAAAAAGTTATTATTGCATTGAGAACTGAAAGTGACATTCATTTTGAAACAAATTTTTTTGGCTAAAGCGACACTCATTTTGAAACGGAGGGAGTAGATGTTTTAACATTAACTCCTCGAGATCCTAAATTTTCCCCCCTTTAGATACATGCATTATTTAGCGCACAATCTTGATGGATATTGTATTTGGTCTTTTTCACTTTCAATTTTTGTATCATTATTTCTTATAGTGAATCTATGATTTGTGATTTAAATTGGCATACTATAGCATTATTTTATGAACCATATATCGAGCTAGTTGTGGTATAATTGATTATATGAATGTGTTTAATTTGCTAATTTGAAAACATCTTCCATATTGCAGTTTGGTTATATATTATGCATTATTAATGATTTTACCTTATTATTAATACATTTGTTGTTTGAAATTTTGTAGGTGACGGAAGAATGGTTTATTTCAATGATAATATGTCTAAAAACTTCCTGCATTTGATATAATATTATATTGATGTATTCTGTCAAGTGTAGTGTGTATATTTCAATTCATGTTCAATAAATGTTATTAGATCCAATGGCGTTGCCAGGACCCCTGAGTTAGGAGGTTCAAACTTTTGAACTTTAATTAATCTATACTATATATAAAGAAAATACATTTGTGACTGCCTTTTTCCTTCTTAATTTTACCTTCCATTTAAATTATTTTATTTACTATTTTATCCTTTTTATAATACTACTTAAATTATTAATTAAAAAATTAGTTAATATACCATTAAAATATAGAAACAACCTCACTATAATAGAACAATATTATCGATAACAATAATATATAAGGGGAATGAGAGATTTTGGGCGAGATTTTTTATTCCAATTATACCCCTAAATAAATTCTCTTGTAATAATGATATATTGCTAGTGTCATTGAAAAAATAAGAGTGTAAACGTCATAAACATCTATACATATAATTTTAATCAAAATACTAACTAATTTTAAATAAATTCCACAAGTATTTTATTATTAATCATTTTGGTTCTCGAATACATTTTTAAATAATTAATGTTGTGCTCGAAAGTGTTTTTTATTGGTTAACTTAGTCTATAAAATTATTAATAAAAGAAGTATTAGAGTGTGTTTGCAATTTCAATATATTTAAAAAATAGTGATAATGTCTCACATACTCAGAAATCAAAATAGTTGTTTGTTCATAAAAGATAAAATGAAATGAAATGATAGTTGTAAAAATAATCATGATTAATATATAAATAAATAAATAAAAGTTTGTTTCAGTGGCATAACATTCTCAAAACAATTCTGAACATGGGTTGATCTAGACATGGGACTTCATGCTTTTGCGTTTGGGAGAAAATTAAAATTAAACAACAAAATAAAACTAACAACGAAAAATAACAAAGCTAGTCAGTCTTAACATTTTAAAAGCTGATACGCGTGTGGCTGATACAATATGGTGTGAGAGAGAGAGAAACTTTACATGATTGGTTCAATATAGGGTGCAAAGCAAGACTTTGAGGGGATTCAAGATACAGAATTGATGGAATAGTGGGTGTAAATTTAAAATCTGAGGGGTTCACTTGAATCCCCTAGTTTGTATGTAGCTCCGCCAGTGATTACATCAGAACAATATTTTAAGGTGCTGTTGTTGTTTCATAGTGGTTTCTTGTGAAAGGAATAATTTTCTGCAAGAGAACAAATTTGATTTTCTTCAAATATTAAGTCTATAACCAAAATGCACACAAGGCACATTTCAAATTTAAACAAGCAATACCATACAAAATGGTTTTAATATAAATCAATAGCATAAGTGTAAGATTCATAAAACATGTATGCGTGGCACAGAAATTTTAAGAAATATCTTGATTGATGGTTTAACACCATTGGATTGAAAGTTTCCAACGTTTGCTACTCTAGGCCGTGAAACATTGCTTCCTTAACCGTTGTGTGCGAAGTGTAGAGTCAGGGGCAAACCCACATTGAGCTTAATGTGTGCACTTGCACACCCCTGATGTGCACTTAAAAAATTACAGTTATTATAAACTATGCACTTTGCACCTCCTGAATATCAAGTCTTGCACTTGTGTCCTAGTCTCACCCGAATGTCATGTGTTTTGTTAGGAATCATTTCATGTGTTGTTGAGTGAATTTTAAATAAAATGACAATAGAATACTTGGAGAAAAGCACTTCACCCAGGATTTCATGTGGTTTTGTACTGATTAATAAAGTGAGATATATAGGACATGCCAACACAGTGCCACGAAATTGATAAACAATTGACTTCCTTAAACATGTGGTTATGAGCTCGACCCTTGACCACTGTAAGATTGGAAGAACACTTGTTGAAATAAGCTAGTTTCTTGAGTGGATCTCACTATTTTGAATGGGGGATTGCTATATATCCCAAGAAATATCCAGCGAAGGCCTCGTGAATTGCAAATTTCTTTGATAACAAAAAAATAAAAGTTCTCCCACTTACCAAACATGATGTCAGCAACAATAAATGCAACAATATTTTAAACAGTCGTGAACCTTTCGTGATTCAACTTGTCGCTTTATACATTTTTCTTTTGAATGATTAGTCTCGGGCTATTGCCATATAGTAAATTCAATTTCAGCCGAAAATGAATTTGTTGAAGTAACTACGTCGCACAATTACCAATCATGATTTTTTTTTTTATATCTAAATCGATGATAAAGACCGTTTACTGTATGAATGAAGCCTTTTTTTAGCATGGTCATACATGTGTTATCGGTTGCATCTTCAACTGCTTTGATACCTTTTATTCTATCTTCTTCTCCCATACAAACATATGTAATGTTGTGATTAATTCACACCGCGACCCTGACCGCATTTAAAACCTTATATATCTTATTAAGCTGTTTGTACGGTTCTTCACTGAGAATAAGGATAGAAATGTGTATATCTCGACTCTTCTCCTTCCCATGTACATTCATATCAGAAGTTTTCTTTGTTCTTTGTGGTTCTCTTAGGTTTTTTTTTTGATAGTTCATCGTATGTTCTTTTGAATGAATTGCTTCTGTTTAATACTATCTTTTCTTATTTTTTTAAAAAAAATTTATGTTGGTTGTCGAAAGATGCAACCATTGCTCGAGAAGATAAAGATGCAGACGAAACCATTTGTACAACCATTGCTTTTTTGTTTTTATCTAATTTTAGATTCTTATTTAATTTTAATAATATTTAATCCTATTTTTAAATGAAAATAAATGATATGGATGTTGGTTAATGACATGGAGTCAATTTTATTATTGTCATGCCACGTCATAAAAAATGGCGGGGAACCAAAAAAATCTCAGGGATTAAAATAGGAGGATAAAAAATTCGGTTTTAAAAATAGGAGATTAAAAGTTAAAGTTTTATAAAATAGGGGGATCAAAATTCCATTTAAGCCTGAATATTTTGATTGGAAACCTTTTTTCAATTAAGTATTTATCTTTATACTCTCATTGATTATCAGTTATGGAGTGATACTTTTTTTTTTCTTCAATGTTTCTTCAATGATTTCGATCTTACTTTTAGGTTTGTAAATTTGTGTTTTTAAGGGGCTTTGTTTTGGTATTTCAAATCAATTATTATTCATTCTATATAGACATGGCAATGGGGAGTGGTGGGGACGGGTTTGACCTTCCCTATTACCATCATTGACTCTCATATACTTGCACATTAGCCTAGTCATATTCAATCGGATGATAAATTGAATCTCATAGGTTTCGGGTATCCCCTCCCCATTCCTTTACAAAATAATTTGTTTTAGTAAAAATAATAATAAGTTTTTTCCATCTTTGAGGTTAGTGTTGTAATGCATTATCGAATAATATGCTCACTTTAACATTTCATTGACCGACTGATTTGATTTCTCCTTTAAATATGAATGGAAGTATTTATAACATGACAATTATCAAAAGACGACAAACTTGTCAAAGACTTTTGATGTTGTCGTGTCTTTAGATGCTTGAAGTCCTCAAAGATTACACTTCTTCAAATGCTTCTAAAAGCTTCCTCTTCTGATCCAAAAGTTGACTTCTGGCTGACCTTTCTTCAGATCTTGTTCCAAGTCTCCAACTTCTCAATTTCTTTAGATGCTCTTATATGTTCAGAATCTTGATCTCTTAGAACCAAAAATTGATTTTATAATTCGAATTTAAGTCCATGGTCCTGCAAACTTGAACACATATTAGTATATATAATTGTTCTTTTCATACCATTTAATCTTGCAACAGGTACAAAAGTTTTAGTGTAATCTATAGCTTCCTGCTGACTGTAGCCTTGAGCTATATGTCTAGATTTATTTCTTACCACTTCACCTTTCTCATTGAATTAACTTGTTTTTGAAAACTCATTTGGTTCCAATGATGTTCTTCTGAGGTGGCTTAGCAACTAACTCTAAGGCATCATTTCTCTAAAACTAATTTTGTTCTTCTTGCATTGCCACAATCCATCCATCATCTAATAATGCTTCATCAACAAAAGTTGGCTCAATCAGTGAGAGTAGTCCCAACACGGAGTGTTCATTTTTGAATGCTTATATTGTCTTCAGATGACTGTCTTTATTTCCAATGATTATCTCTTCTAGATGTGAAAACTTGTACTTGAATGTTCTTTTGGATTGTGTTGCTTCTTTTGAACCATCATGAACTTCAAAATCTTCTTCATCTGAATGTGCTTCATAGGGTACACCAACTTTTGGACCATCAGAGGAACTCACACGTTTTCAAGCTTCAAAAGCTTGTTCAGGTGCTGAAGCATCTTAAGTGATCTGAATTTCTGTGAACCGTTTAACTAGCTTTGACATTTAAATGTTAGACTCTTTGTCATCCAATTTGATGTGTATTGATTCTTCAACTACGTTAATTTCAGAATTATACACCCTGTATACCTTTGAGTGTTCAAAGTATTCTAAGATGATACCCTTATGATATTTGGCATCAAATTTCTTTAGATAGACTCTGTTGTTCAAGATGTAACATGTACATCCAAACTGGTGAAAGTAAGATATGCTTGGTCTTCTTCCTTTGAAGAGTTCATATGGTGTTTTGTTCAATATAGGTTCTTTTCTAAACATAACATGTTGTGTTTACAACTTCTGTCCAGAAGTACTTAGCCATACCAGTTTCATGAATCATGGTTCTAGACATTTCTTATTGATAATATCCTTTCTCTAACTTCATTTTACCGTGGATTTCAAGGAGACGAGAATTCATGGAGAATTCAATGTTTTTTGCAAAAAAATTCAAATGACTCATGTTATACCCTAATTTTGGACCTAAAAACACTAGCTCCATTCCTCTTTTCTTGCATTTCAAGTCATTTGAACTGTCTCTGATCAATTACATCTTTCTCTGCATTTTATTTCAATATTACTTGCAAAATTCATATAAAAGGGTGTTTTAGTCATTTCCTGTGTCCAAGCTCATTTTAGTCCTTTAAAAAATTGCTTGAGTCTTTTCAATTGTTTGAATAAGTTTTTATTTCAATTCCATGTCAAAATCCATTTTAAAAATTGCATTTGAAGTCATTTTGAGTCAGTTTAGCCCCTAGGGGCATTTTAGTCTTTTCATGTGTTAAAACTCTGTTTAATTTCCAAAAAATTGTCTCTGAGTCTTTTAATTTTGCTTGTATAAGATCTTGCTTTAATTTCCTGTTAAAGATCCATTTTAAAATTGCATCTGAGTCATTTTGAGTCGTTTTAGTCCCTAGGGGCATTTTGGTCTTTTCACACGATATTTCGACAGAGAGAGGTTACTTTAAAGTACCTCATTTAAGTAGTTGGTTCGTTTTAGTCCGTTTTGTCATTTTTAATCGTTTCACTTTACGTTTAGTCAAATTTACCAATTTTTAGTCCAATTTTATTTTTAATTTTCTCTTTTTCTTAAAAGTCCTCAAAACTTCCAAAAATTGCATTCAAGTCCTTTTTCTAGTTTCAAATTTTATTTTTAAGTCCTTTTTTTTTGTTGTTTATTTCGAAATTTTATTTTTTAAGTTTTTTTAAATAATTGTAGAATAGTTTTTTAAAATTTACAGGTTGGTCCTTTTAGTTTTAGAAATTGCAGATTGGTCCTTTTGTCCAAGTCATTGTCCAAGTCATTAGTCCAGAACACGTGGCATTCCCACATTGGTCCAGAGTATCATACCTGGCCTATAAATAGAGGCCACATCATTCAATGCAGAAGGATCACCATTCATTCAACGCCAGCTCATCACAAACACATTCCCATTTCCATTTTCCAGAAAAAACGAATCAAAAACCACTTTTCATCAAGAACATGATGAAGTTCACGAAGAACTTCATCATCTAACAAACCCTAACCACTTCCAGATTCGTAAAAACCAACACAAATCAATAAATCCATCATCAAATACACAAAATCAATACAAGATTCCAGAAAATCGAAACCAAAATGTGTTCAAATTAACAAAATCAGTTCAAATTTAGCAAGAGTTCTCAGAGATTACTTCGGTAATCATCATCATCGAACGTATTTCCTTGCAATTCAAGTGTGAATTCGTCAAATTACGACGAATTCAACACGATCACAAGGGAGTTTGAAGAAGAGAAGAAGAAGAATCAAACAGAAATCAAAACCGAATCCAGAAAACCACATGAGCCTCTGAAATCAAGATCCAGTTCACATCAATCCAAAACCCTAGGGTTTCAGATCGTACATTGAACCAGAAGCTCGAAAATGAAGAAGTCTCTGAACCTGCAAAACAAAGCGTAACGGTTAGGGTTTCCAGATCGAAGATTTCTAGGAAAGCAAGAGACGAAGCACTTCGCAAGGATCTTCTGACGAAATTCCTCATCCTTTGTTCAAAGCTTCAACGAGGTAAAATATCAAACTCTTCGAATACTTCGCCTTGCCGTTTCAAATTCATGTTGCTTATACCTTGCATGTGTGTTCTAAGTCCTCAAACGGTGTAGATCGGAGTAGATCGAACATGTTCTTTCAAAAGATTATGAAAACTCAAAATATTTTTCAAAACCGAAAGGTTACAGACCCGATCTACGTCGTTCTAGGCTTCTTTTATGAAATCAAGTTGCAGATTCATGCTTAGGATAGAATTACGAACATCTGGATGTGTTTGATTCGAATTTCTGGGTAGAATTAGGGTTCCGTCGCCGGAAACTTCATCGGCGGTGGTCAAACCCGCCGGAGAAGACAACCAGCGAAGCTAGAGAGAAGAGAGAACGAGAGAGGAGAGAGAGAGGTGTGTTAGAAATGAGACTGGACCGGTCTCACACCTTATATAAAGGCGTTGAACCGGTCCGGTTTATTTCTGGTTCGTTTCCTTTCGTTCTTGACCTTCAGATCTAGGTCTGGATCGATCCAACGCCTCTGAGGCATTTGGATGATCCAGACCCATGCGTGTTTAGGCCTGGGCTGTCTCTTGTTACTGGGCCTAATTTCTGTCCTTTTTTCTTGCTATTTTCCACGCAAATGTTGCTTCCTGCGCCTCTTGCATATTAAAATTTTTCATTAAATCTCTAGTTATTTTTTCTACGTAATTTTGATATTTTCCTTGTTGTTTTCATGATATTTCCATGTGTTAAAAAATAGATGAAAATACATGTGAATTTCTTGTGAATATTTTGTTACTTTTGTGCAATTTGTATTCTCTTTGGTATGTTTGAATCTTAGCAATTTGATACATGAAGTTGATTGTTGACATATGATTTTGTGATGCATTTTTTACATGGTGACATGCTTAGGTCACTGTTTGTGTTAATATCCTTTGTTTTCTTGCATTACAAGTTACATTTCATTTTGTAAATATATGAATAAATGTGTGGATGATATCTATGTGTTTTCATACCATTTTTAGTGTGATCTTGACCTATAATTGTTCATGTTGCTACAGTACCTAAGGCTATTTGAAAACAAGCATGACTTGAACAATCATAGGTCATGATCTTGGTTCTAGTATTACTAGCATTTTAGGTCCTTCTTGTGCTATTTTTACTTCTAATTTTCACTTCCTTTCTATACCATTTTCTTTGCTTATAATCTCATTATTTTCATGCCTTTTTCTACTAACATTTCTACTTCTTGTTCCATGAGCATCATAAGCATTCCATACTTCATCCCCTCCTTCATCCTATTTCTTGCACTTTAAATTTTACCAAAAAATTAGAATGTAAAACTTAGGAATTTTGTAATATCTTTCCTATGCTTTTAAATTCTTGCAAGACCATAGAATGTATCTAGGCCAATGATGTAAAGGACAATGGACTCTAATGATGTACACCGACACAAGCACCGACACATGCACACACCTCACTTTAGATGTATGGCTAGGATATGCATGTTTAGATGTATGTTTAGGGTTGAATGTTTAGATAAATGCCTAGGGTTTATACTTAGAAAAAATCATTTTCCAAATAAACTTGAATAATACCACTCAAATCATTTTCTAAATAAACCTTGGGATCAAAATCCCATTGTATTTTCCCTTTTATTTTCTTAATCAAATTTCAATGAAAATGAATCATACTTGACTTCTTTCCAAAATCACTAATCAAACCTCACAATTTCACAATCTTATGCCCTTGAGGCCTCTCTCTCTCATTCTTCAAAAATCAACCAACAAAAACAAAAATCTTTTTGGAAGAGAACTACGGTGGATTTGATCCCTTAAACGGGTACGCAGGCAAGGAACAAAATTCCTTCAATTCAAATAAAATAAAAATTCAAACACATTCTTCCCCCTCCAATGCTTCACTTAGTAAACTCTTAGGTGTAAATATCATTTTCAAAATAGCATTTAAAAATAAAGCGCGCGCGTAGAAAGTAAAGACGGTTCCTATAGGATACTATAGTCGTTATGGGTGCCTAACACCTTCCCGTAGCGAAAACAACTCCCGGACCTCGATTCTCAAGGGTTTTGCTTATTTTTCCCTTCCCAAGAAAAAATGAGATATCAACGGTTAAAAAGGTTTAAACGTAATCAATGTTTGACACCCGAAAACCAAGATAAAACAACTCATTTTCAAATTCTCCACCATGATCACTTCTTACTTTAAGAATTTTCAATTCCTTTTGATTTTGTACTTAAGTGCAAAAATTGCTAAACACATCATATGCTTTATCTTTATTTCTAAGTAACTTGACCCAAGTCCATCTTCTATAGTCATCAACTATGACTAATCCATATTTCATCTCACTGATGGATGCAGTAGTCACTGGTCCAAATAGATCAATGTGAAGAAGTTCTAAGGGTCTGGAGTTAAAGACATTGTTCTTTGTTTTAAAATAAGTTGAAGCAATCTTCCCTTTTTGACATGCTCCATTAAGAGCATTTGAGTGATATTTCACTTCTAGTAGTCCTTTGACACGTTTTAACTAGTATGTCTTAAACGCTTGTGCCATAGCCATTTTTCATCACTTACTAATAAAAGAAAAGCTACCTCCATTAAGAGCATTTGAGTGATATTTCACTTATGGTAGGCCTTTGACACGTTTTAACTAATATGTCCTAAATGCTTGTGCCATAGCCATTTTTCATCACTTACTAATAAAAGACAAACTACCTTCTGATCTGCCAAATCAGATAAGTTGATCTTATAAACATTGCCTTTCTTCTCGAGATTTTGATTCACTATGTCAAGATAAAATTTGATCACATACATTGAGAAAATATATTTGATAGTGTTGAAAATAAAATAAAAAAAATCATATATAAACTTTTAAAATATACACAGAGAATTATAATTCATAGATATTTAGATGTCTTTAATTTTTTTAGATATTGATGGTCGAAATTGGCAAGTGCACCAAAGTGTAACAAGTAATAAAATAGTAAGTTTATCGTTCTCCACAAGGATTGTTGTTCAAATTAGCAATTAGCAAAAATTATTTTAGAGAGTCAAATTAAAAGGGATTAAGAAAGGGTTGCAAAGTTTATTTGCCCTGTCCAATGCGAGACCATATGGGAATCCTTGAACACCCCCCCACCCCCCACCCCCACGTCTTCGTTGGAATTAACATAGTAAATCATTAGTTATGTGGTGTCTACTTATGATTTAAGAAACTAAATTTAGAAATCCTTATTAATCCTAGTGACAACATGTGCGGTAAGTTAACCTAGTTAAAATTATAGTGTTACCTAAACGAAGATTTATAAAGTATCAAGTTTCATACTTAATTTCATTAACTATAATTAAGAAACAAGCAATTAGAACTGCATGGAACAAAAGAATAAATTCCGGTTGTCAATCCCACTATTTCTATACGGATCAATTTTCAAGATTACTGATACGAATTCTCAGTTGAAAAAGTATGAAGCATAGTGATGTTTTATAAAAAGTAAGTACTTTTGTATCGTCTCCACAAGTACTAGTGCGAAATTGCCGTTCAACAATTAATATTGTTCTAAGTGATAAAATTGTAAGGTGTTTGGTTTCATAAGCTACTCCCTCCGTCCCTTAATGTAACCCCCCTTTGTATTTTTCACATTTCTTAAGAAAAGTTGTCAGTGTAATTAATGTGTCTGTTTTGTGTATTAATATTACCAAATTGTCCTTTGTTTATATGTGTATTAAATTTGACTATTCATATTTCAAGACAAGTTAGTAGTATTAATTAGGGGCATGTTTAGGAAAAAAGTAATAAATGCATCTAGTTTGAAAAGGGGGTTACATTTAGGGACAAAAATAAAATCAAATGGGTGGTTACATTAAGGGACGGAGGGAGTATAAAACTAAAAAAATGTAAATGATACAAGAGTTAATAGAGATATGAGTATGTTGGATTAAACTTCGTCAACCTATTTCAGATGCATTCTTATGATTAGTTATACATATTGTAGTTATTACTCGATAATATCACGCATCGCTCGACAAATATTATCTATGTCAACCTACTTAAATTATTAAATTTTAAAATTTTCCCTACAAAAATAATTATTATTAAATATTAAATATTGATATGCACAAGTAATTTATAAACAACATATAATATGTCCTCGCGAGCTTAATTAGCTCAGTTGGTATGGACAATGCATAATATATGTAAGGTTCGGGGTTCAAACCTCGGCCACCACAAAAAAATAATATAATAAATGGAAGCTACCTCGGCCACCACAAAAAAATAATATAATAAATGGAAGCTTCGAAGATTAAAATATATTATAAATTATTATATAAAAGATAAATATGTATATTAATCTAAAAACTTTATATGGAAATAATATATTTTAAAAGTGTGAAAAGATTATATGGAAATAATATATTTGACTAATAATGTTTTTATAAACTATTGACCATAATAATCAATCTTGACCTTAATTAATCATGATTTTTTTTATTTGTTATTGTATTTATTGATAAATTTGACCAGACTCTATTTTTTTATTCACAATTAATAAATTTGACCATAATCTATTTTTTTATTCACAGTTTATTGATATCTTTAATAATAATTATTAAATATTATATAAAATTTTATTTCTTATTGTATTTATTGATAACTTTGACCAGAATCTATTTTTTATTATTTTTCATTCACAATTAATAAATTTGACCATAATCTATTTTTTATTCACAATTTATTTATATCTTTAATAATAATTATTAAATATTATAGAAAAAAATATTGATTTTTTTTTATAAATTTGACCATTATAAAAGCCAGAAGGCATTTGCATAACAAAGCAAGAAAAAAAAACTGATTCCTTATAGTTTTTCCATGACTAGGAAGAAGGTGAAACTTGCTTTTATCTCCAATGATTCGGCAAGAAAGGCTAGCTACAACAAGAGAAAGAAGGGTATCATTAAGAAGGTGAGAGAGCTCTCTATTCTTTGTGGTATTCCAGCCTGTGCTATAATTTCCAATCCGTTTGATTCTATAACAGAGGTGTGGCCAAATCTAGAGGGAGCCATACAGGTGATTGAGAGGTATCAAAATGCATATATCAAACACAAGAAAAATAATGTGAACCAAGAAAGTTTTCTTTTGCAGCAGATTACTAAAACCAGGGAACAACTAGAAAAGCAAAGACAACAGAATAATGAGAATGAGCTGGACATTCATATGGTTAGGCACTTGCAAAACCAAGAGTTGCCTGATGATTTGACTGTTACAGATTTAAGAGATTATGATAAGCTAATTGAGAAAAAGATGAAGGAAATTGAGGACAAGATTGTTGCACTCAGTTTATGAAATTGTTGTTGTCTTAAACTTAATGTTGTGATTTTGATTGATGTTATTTCAATAAAAAATTCTAATAAAAAATAAAATTGTCAAAATAAAAGCTTATTTCACTCGGTTATTCAGTTTTCCGCTTGTTCACTATTACACACTCCAAAGTAAAAGCTTATTTCACTTTTTTTATCTCTTTACTTTTTTGCCTTTACCTTTATTTTATGAATTTCTTAATGTATCTCTAAAAAGAACTTTTTATATAATTCATGATTTCGACTCTTTTGGTTTGTTGTTGTTTTCCTTACATGGGCTTATTTTTGGTGAATTTTTTTCCAAAGCTTTTAGTTTTTAGTTTTCTTTTGTTTTTGGGCTTACAATCTTACCTAAAAAAAAAATCTCTTGAATAATTATATCCCTAGATTGATTTTTATTGATAAATATTATATTTTAAAGTATTATAAAAGATTTATTCCAGCTTAATCAAAGATCTTATGTTTGAATCTAGTTCTGAGAATAAATTAGCAATATTAAATCTCTTGAATGAGAGTTTTGTTATTCATTATGGTTTTACCCAATTCAAACCAAAAGTATTATATCTTTTTTTTTACAAAAAATATTACATCTATATTATTTGTTTAAAAATTATATCTATCAACATTAAAATTAATAGTCACATTTTTAATAAATTTTATGATAATATTGAATCATTTTTTAAGTCTAATAAAAATAGAAATAAGTACACAAGTCCTAGTTCAACTGGTAAAATATCGAAATTATTAGGGCAAGTGCCGTAATCAAGGTTTGAACCCTGACTCCTCCACTTAAATGCATGAGTTTCCAACGACTCATGCGATTTCTTCTATCAGAAAATAAAAAGTAGAAATAAAAGTTTATGTACATGTCATCAGAGGTTTGGGTATATTGGAATAATATACTAATTTCTCAATCTCAGTCAAGAGTTATGCCCATGTTTATGTCTGATAATGCCAGAATTGAAATTTCTTCAATGGAGGTAGCATATGAGAACAAAAAAAATTACATGTTTAAAATATACTCCATCTGTTCCTATATATAAGTACCCTTTGCTTTTTCACTTTTATTATGAAAAATTAGTCGAGTAGTAATGTGTCCATTTTATGTATAAATGTACTTAAAATACATTTTTTATATGCATGTAGTAAATTTTACTTTTTTTTTTGACACATGTAGTAAATTTTACTTGTTACACTAAGTGGAATAAATTTTACTTTTTTTTTGACACATGTAGTAAATTTTACTTGTTACACTAAGTGGAATAAATTATGAGTTTATTTTTTTCGATAAGCAAGGAGAAAGAACAAGCATCAAGAGGAAACATTGACATCCCAACAAAGTTGACACCCTGAGAAACATCCATCCTATGCCGCCAAACTCTAAAAAATTAATTAAAAAAAGAGATAAAAGTATATACAAAAAGAGGGGAGACTAGACCAAAACCCTCAGAAGACGTAAATAAAAGGAATAAAAAAGAACAACAACTAAGGGAATATGTAATCAGGCAGACCACACCGATCACGAAAGAAATCAAAGTGAAGATCTGGCGGTAACTTAGTCAACCAAACTGAGACCTGAACCACCTATATATCAGCGAAAGAAATGACCTCGAACATTTCAATAGAAAATATTCATTCATTGAGTATTTGGAGAGGAGTTACCCCTTGAGCGGGTTCGATACGGCGGGTTTCCCAAAACCTGTTGTTGCTTCAACTTTTGTTTCTGCTTTTTGGTTAAGACCGCTGTGAATGGCTCTTAAACTGATCTTTGATCGTACTCCCGTATTCTCTTCCACAATTCCATATCATGATGAATATTAACATTGTTGTGTTGTTCTAAGCTTTCCCTTTGCGTGACCATGTTGTTGTCCTCAGGTATCATGGTTGTATCAGTGTTACCGTCAACCAGATGAACAACCTGACCATCTAAAATCTGAGTATGCACCGTGAGCTGCTCATGGACAACAACTGTAGAGACAACCGGTTCTAAAACAGTGTGACTCTCAATACCACTAGGGCGAACTAAGGCCAATTGAGAATGAGACCTCACTACCAGATCCACCAGGATGTCAAGACCAGCCATTATCTTCTGAATATCGGGCATAAAATCAGAAGCCAACGTGAGTATCAGTTGAACATCATGTACTGGAGATTGTGGCTTCACTATTTCATCGGAAACATTATGCAACGACATATGAAAGGTAGTCCCAGACTTGTCCATATGATGTGGGACTGTTTGAACAAGCTGACTCTCTATCCGTGCATCTAAATTATCGGCATGAACAACCTGCACCTTCACTACTGGCTGCTCAAGCTAAGTGCTATGTACCTCGACACTCTCTTGCTGAATGGCGGCAATCTTGAGAGCCTTTTCTACGTGTGACTCATGTTGATTCTGGGGAGCCACAACTTCAAACGCCTTAGATGATCCAATGCCTTCTGGATTAACCCGTGACTTCCACCCTTGCATGTACCATTTCTGCAAATTTACCGGCTTCTTCCCTTTGTCAACTGGATGCTCGTGTTTGTCTTCTTGTTTAGGATGTAACCAACGACAAGATGTTACATTATGACCAAGTGCAAAAATACGGCAGCCCCTCATATTCAATCTCCACCGGGAATGGGAAACCTTCATGTTCCACCATAACTTCATAAAAAATGTTTTTGGAAAGATCTAAATCCACCAATACCCTGGCATAGTGTCCAAACAACCTGTTTTTAGTAACATTATCAATTAATAACGGTGTCCCGACAGCCCTTGCGAATTTAAACAAAGTTCTCTACATCCAATATTCCTACGGAAACTCCCACAATCGAATCCAAACCTGCGTATGTGTCGGCCGTCGTGTATGAGTGTTAAAATCCTTAGTCCATTCAAATAAATGCAGCACACCGGCTTCAAATTTAGCGTACCTGTTGCCCTTACTATACGCAAGTCATCATAAGAAGCAAATGAGAACTTATACCCCTGTCCTAGGGATAGCATACGCCACTGCCCATTAGTCTTCCATAAATTCTGCAGCTTTACAACGATATCCTTGAAGAGTATGATTTATCCCCTTCGTTCAATACTAGTCTGCCCCGAAGGTTAACCTTACACGCTGCAAAGGTAGCAGCCACTGCATAAGGAGAAAGCGTTGCCTGCGCGAATAATTTTGAAGAAACAGTCACCGTAGAAGATGAAATCAATGCCTGCATGGTTGGTAGAGGGGAACCGGAGTCACAAGTTCAGCCTTCTAATCAAACATGGCGAGGCTAACCAGACTGATTTGAGCAATCGAACCAGAAGAAAGAACCAATGGCTTCAAAACAATCTCACTGAGTAGTTAAGCCACGCAATCAATTCCAACCAAAGGCAATCGTCGTATGAACAACCACGAAAATTAATCACTAGGATTCAAGGATGCTCAGCACCGAACAAAAATAACAAGCCAACAATCACCCAATTGACAATTAAAGGAATGGATGTAATGGACAATAATCAATTGAAGGCAAAAGAAATTGAACACCCGTGAATCAATAAATGGATATGGAATTGAGAATAACAATAATTTTTTTTTTTTGGTAGTGTTACAAAGTAACGAGGCAAAAAGAAAAAGAAAAAAGATGGAGAGGCAAAACTAAGATCCAAGCTTATCTCTCAGAATGAGAGATTCCATGCCAGGCGGAGGGCAGTTCCTGCGAGCAGAGCACCTTGCTAGCCATTAAATCTGCACATATATTTTGTTCGCTAAGAACATGCACCAATGTTGTATTACCATTTCCATGTAAAACATCTCTAATATGAAGGATGTCGGTAGCATAAGTGTGCAAGGTATGATCACGACATCAATAATCAGGTTAACTGCTTCCAAACAATCACTCTCACAAATAATGTTGACATAACCTTTTAGACTACAAAAATCAAGACCTATCTGGATAACACATAACTCAACTAACAACACATCATCTCTAGCTGCTTCATAGTGAGAAAAACCAGCTATCCAATCTCCATCGTGGTTGCGAACAACACCACAGGTACCTAAATATATCTAGTAAAATTATTGAATAAGAGCGTTGTTTCCATCCCATAAATAAACAATAAATATATCTAATAATTTGAAAAAGAGCATATATTTATAGACAAACTTTTAGACAAATAAGTACTAATAACATCTCCTTAAACAAAATTATTGAATAATATCATTACCTGAACACTTCTTCCAATTATTAATATATGTAAATGGCAGCGTCAAAGACTAAAAATTATTATTAATTCCTTAAAAGAAAAGTAATAATAATTTTTCTTTTACTTTTTATTTTCTTTTGAATATTTTTTTGTTATAAAAATATTAAATATAAGATAGATATGAATACTATTCTAAAAAATATGCATTATTTTCTTGGGATGGAACAATGTTAATTTTGATGAGGACGAACATGAAATTTGACAATTTTTTAGGGACGAAAAACTTATTTAAATCAAATTTTAAATATCCTTACTTTTTCACTTGTTCAGTTTTCCGCATTCCAATGCTTTATCTTACATCATCAAATTTGCTTGTTGACAAAGAACCAGTCAGAATCTGGCCTGAAATTAGACAGATAACCAATCTTCTATTTCGTTTAAGGGTATCACTTTCATCTCTCAAATTTGCTTTCTAATAAGGAACTCATCCTGAATCTGGCCTGAAATTAGGCAGATAATCAATCTTCTATTTTGTTTAGGCAGATAAACAAACCAAACATCTTAGAAGAATTTGATTCACTATTTTGTTCAACATTTCACAATGTATTTTGATTCACTAATCATACAAACTATATTTTGTTCCCTAAGAACATGCACCATATTACCATTTCCATGTAAAGCATCTCTAATATGAAGGATGTCGGTAGCATAAGTGTGCAAGGTATGATCACGACATCAATAATCAGGTTAACTGCTTCCAAACAATCACTCTCACAAATAATGTTGACATAACCTTTTAGACTACAAAAATCAAGACCTATCTAGATAACACGTAACTCAGCTAATAACGCATCATCTCTAGCTTCATAGTGAGAAAAACCAGCTATCCAATCTCCATCGTGGTTGCAAACAACACCACCAGTACCTAAATATATCTAGTAAAATTATTGAATAAGAGTGTTTGTTTCCATCCCATAAATAAACAATAAATATATCTAATAATTTGAAAAAGAGCATATATTTATAGACAAACTTTTAGACGAATAAGTACTAATAACATCTCCTTAAACAAAATTATTGAATAATATCATTACCTGAACACTTCTTCCAATTATTAATATATGTAAATGGCAGCGTCAAAGACTAAAAATTATTATTAATTCCTTAAAGATAAAGTAATAATAATTTTTCTTTTACTTTTTATTTTCTTTTGAATATTTTTTTGTTATAAAAATATTAAATATGAATACTATTCTAAAAAATATGCATTATTTTCTTGGGATGGAACAATGTTAATTTTGATGAGGACGAACATGAAATTTGACAATTTTTTAGGGACGAAAAACTTATTTAAATCAAATTTTAAATATCCTTACTTTTTCACTTGTTCAGTTTTCCGCATTCCAATGCTTTATCTTACATCATCAAATTTGCTTGTTGACAAAGAACCAGTCGGAATCTGGCCTGAAATTAGGCAGATAACCAATCTTCTATTTCGTTTAAGGGTATCACTTTCATCTCTCAAATTTGCTTTCTAATAAGGAACTCATCCTGAATCTGGCCTGAAATTAGGCAGATAATCAATCTTCTAAACAAACCAAACATCTTAGAAGAATTTGATTCACTATTTTGTTCAACATTTCACAATGTATTTTCTCTTGTTTCTCAGCTTGTTTTGTTCAATAATAATCTTTTTGTGTTACCTTAGTTATTATATGATTTATAGATTATGAATTGACCATGTAATTCACACTTATTTTATGTGAAATGAGATGACTTTTTTAACTATGAAATATGTTGGTTTGTGTTTGGTTAGACAATGGGAGATAAACACGGTTCTGGAAAATTGTATTTGCCTTAAGATCTCATGAAAATTTGATGCTAAACTTTATAGTTTTTGACTTAATATATGATGCTTATGCTCAAATTTATTTTTTAACTCACGTAAGGCTTGATTGTTTTCACTGTATAGTAGGGATTGGACACATAGTGTTTGCAAAGATGCCTCTTGGAGCTTTACTTGATCGTTTGTTGTGAGACACCTCATTGTGAAAACAAACCTTAATGGTGAAAACAAACCTTAATGATATGTAGTGAGCAACACAAGTATCTTGCATCATATATTTTCTATTTTTTTTGCGCTTAATTTGGTCTTACTAGAAGAGAATCTGATAAAGTGTCGCAAACATTAAGGAGCGAGAGACTAAAGATGAAGAGAGGCGAACTTAGTGAATTGCGAAACACAATTATACTTTATATAATGTCATTTATGATGATAAAAGACGTTGTTAAGACTAGCTTCTTAACAAAACGATGGAAAAATCTTCGGAAACACCTCCCTAATCTTAAACTAATTTCATTTGAATTGAAGAAGACAAGGTTTTCTGCTGCATGTGTATCTGGGATTGTGTCATCTCGTAGTAAGGGGAAGTATCCCTTACATACTCTTGAATTCGACCATCGTTGTTTCTTTTAAGTTTTAACACAAGATATTCATTGATCTAATAACACATGCAGTTTCTCAGGGTCTCAACAAATTGAAAGTAACAGTACTACCCAATCTTGGTTTGCTTGATTGTGTCTTTATTTCTCATTCACTGACCTCTCTTCATATTTATGGTTCAACTGTTGATCCTCGAAGAAGAAATAGACTACCTAAGTCTCTGGAATTCAAACCGATGATAATGGTCATGTTGAACCCATTTCAGCCTGTAAAAAATTAAACAATCTTTTCATTGAAGATTTTTATTTTCATATCCCAGCACTCACAAAACCATTTAACAAATGCTACACTCACAAAACCATTATGGATATTTCTTACCCAACTTACAATTATGTGATATCCACACCGAAATTAATTTCTTTCACCATGAATGATTCCTCTTTTCAGGCTTCTTCAGATTTTCCATGGGTGAAGGTCAAGGTTGACCTTTCCCTCACTGATGTGAAATCAATATAATTCTTCAGATCACTTCAGGTAACATGCATGATAATATCTTACTTTTTTTAAATAAAAAAAATTCAATTGCTAAGGAAGTATCAACTCATTTTAGTACACTTGCCTTTCATGGAGTATTGGACTTCTTATTTATTTTAGAGTGTAGCTACCATTAACTATTGAAGGTGATCTGCATGTGTATTCTTGGAAATAAATTCCTTTTTTTTTTTTTTTGAAGAATTGGAAATAAATTCCTTTATTTTGTTTTGGATTAAATAAGTAAATAGTCCCCCTAAATATACCAATATTTGATTTTAGTCCTCTAAAATATTCTTTAGGTTTATGGTCCCTCCACAAATTTTCATTGTATTTGGTCTTTTACACTTTCAATTTTTGTATCATTGTTTCATATAGATACCTTAGCTTCCGTTTTTTTTTTTTTTCGCTTCGTGAGAGGTTGTGAATCTATAACTTGTTATTTAAATTGGCATACTATAGCATTATTTAATGAACCACTGAAGCTAGGTTGAGGTATAATTGATTTTATGAATGCGTTTAATTTGCTAATCTGAAAATATTTCCCATATTGCGCAGTTTCATTCAAAGTAGGCTATATATTATTGATAAAATCATACCTTATTATTAATATATTTGTTGTTTGAAATTCTGCAGGTGACGGAAGAATGAGTTTATTTCAATTATAATATGTCTAAAAACTTCTTGCATTTGGTATATTACTAAGGTATTTTGTCAAGTGTAGTATGTATTTCAATTCATGTTCAATAAGTGTTATTATAGAAGAACAATATTTTAAGGAGTTGTTGATTCATAGTGGTTCTTGTGAAAGGAATAATTGTCTTCTGAACAATTTGATTTTCTTCAAATATTAAGTTTGTAATCAAAATGCAAACAAGGAATCATAGCACATTTCAAATTTAAACAAGCAACACTATACAAAATGGGTTTCATATAAATCAGCAATGTAATTAAAATTGATAATACCATTGGATTGAAAGCTTCCAATATTTGCTACTCTAGGCCGCAAAACATTGATTCATTAACCGTTGTTACGTGCGGTGTGGAGGTGAATTTGCAATGTTGTCTCAAAAAGTGCAAGACTACATTAACAAGTGAATCAATCAATTGTTCATCAAACCAACACAGGGTGAAACCATTTGAATCCAATCATCAATTTAAAAGTAGCAATGAAGACGATGAGGTAGAGGAAATAATCAAATTTAACCAACTTACTTGAAGCTTTAATTGATAAGTAGTAATAATCAAATTTGTAAAGTCTTGCACTAGGCATTGACAAGTATGAGTTTATGCACTCTCCAATGAATTTTTCATAGAAGAGGATCTGTGTCCTTAGTTTTGCAGCCAAAAGCGATGTTGACAGAATGTCATGTCATGCAATATTGAGTGAATTTTAAATAAAATTACAATAGAATATTAGGAGCTTGCAAATGTCAAGTTTTCCAATAATTCAACATTGTAGTTTTGTAAATGACCGGAAGTTTATCAAATACTCTTTTGCATATTCTCGACGTCAATATGTTGGTGATAATGATTATGGAAATTAATTTATGGTTAGTACACTCTTTAGATTGATTCATGATTTATGTTGAATCAGTAAATACTTTTGTTTTTTATTTACACCAGTTAGTAAATGATTCATGCTGCATGTATCATTTAATGTCGAAAACTTATATGCTGTGCCTTAAAAACTGTTTCAATGCAACCGTAATCCTTCTATTCACATCAGATTATGTCAACCTGGATATTGATGGGTTACATATTTGCCAATATATCATTTTTAAAATATCCTAACAAAGATTTCATTTCCCCAATGTTTATTAACTCTGCCATTCAAACTCATTTATTTTTCTAGAGAAATAACATTTTCCTTTTTCAATACCGAGAAAACTTATATGTTGTGCCTTAAAAACTGTTTGTACGATTCTTCACTAAGAACAAGCACGAATTAGGTGAAACGGGACAAATAGATAGGCAATCATTTCACCATTCAGGTGAGGAATCCCGACTCTTCTCCTTCACCATGTACATTCTTATCAGAAATTTGTATTAACTCTTATTCTTCCACATTCCTTCCTATTCACTTTCTCAACATCTTTCTTTGTCATTTGTGGTTCTTTTAGTTTTTTTTTTTTGTTACTTTTTTATAGTCCATTGTGGTTTTTCACACTTAAAATCAGTTTTTATTTTCCATTTATCTATTTATCTTTATACTCTCATTGATTATCGGTTATGGGGTGATACTTATGAATACTTAATAGTAATTATTTGATATGAATAAATGATTGTTGGTTATTGAAGTAATTGGTATCAACTATATGCATATCAATGTTGTTATACAGGTTCTTTCAAAAAAAAAATGTTGTTATTTAGGTTAAAACCTGTGTGGTTGTTTTATAGTCTATTGGTTTTAAACAATGATGAAAGCCAAACAGTTAATTGGTTTTAATTGACGGTTAATTGGTTTTCGACGATTTGCACTTTGCCAGAATATATTTGTCTACAATGTGTTCAATGATTTCCTCACAGTTCTACTGCATTTCGGGGTCTTCATTTATTTATTTTTTCATTTCTGAATGCTTCTCCAAATGTGTATGCATATTTTTTTTGAACAAGCCAAAAGTGGATTACTTTTAGTTGCAAAGGTTAATGGATTTGTGCTAAGGCTTAGAGATAGAGTTCATTTAAAATGCAACAGGCTTGATCTAAAACTTAGAATTATAATCTATAATGAAGTTTGGATAAAATGGGCAGAAAATTAGAAATTGGTAGTAATAATAACTTCTCATGTCATTATAAATGGCTACGAGATAAAGTCAGAATATTCTCTGCTTAGCTCGTGCCACCATGCATGTGTGTTATCCATAAAACAAGATTTTAATTTTAAAATTTAGAATTTAGTTCATATTTGCTCCGTTTTGCGCTTTTGCAAGCATATATTGATTAGGAAATAATAAGAATTTGATGATGTTAACTAATTAGCAAGGTATGGCGTTGTATGCTTTCAAATTGTTATAAGAATGGTGGGATCAAATACCTTCTCAAATCAGGAGTGATTTCTATAGAAATAGGATGGGTTTACCATATTTCAGATTTTGTTGATTTCCTTGAGGGTTAGGTTGATGTCCCCCCTCTTTTGTTTGCTTATTCTTCTCTTATACTATATTTCAGGGCTTGCTTCATTCGCAAGTTTCCTTTGTTTTTTTTATAATAAAAAAAAAACCCATCATGAATCTAGCCTTGAATTAGGGCTTGATATATAACACTTTAACACTTGAGTAAGGCTTGTTTGTTTTCACTGTAGTAGATATTGGATGCATAGTATATGCAAACATTATTCTTGGAGCTTTTTGGTGTGAGACACCTCATTGTTAAAACAAACCTTAGTGACCAAATATAAATTATTTTACAATTACTTCACTTTTAACTATAATTAATTAATTAATTCTTGTAAAAAACCTAAAATTAATTAATTTTTAATCAGTTTTATCACTACGATCTAACACACACTTTACACCTTTTGGGTTTAATCTCGTTTTTTTTTTTGTTGAGGTATTTAGTTCTTATATATGCAAGAAATGTAGTGAGCAGCACAAGTATCCTGCATAATATATTTTATACTTTTTTTTTTGCTTAATTTGATCTTACTACAAGAGAATCTAAGAAAATGGAATGGCGCCAACGTTAACGAGTGAGAGGCTGAAGATGAAGACGGACAAACACAATGAATTGCCAAAAGTAGAAAAACTTTACATAATGTCATTTATGATGATAAAAGACGTGGTTAAGACTAGCATCTTATCAAAACGATAGGATTGGAAACACCTCCCTCATCTTAAACTAATTTCATTTGAAATCAACAAGCTAATGTTTTTTGTTGCATCTGTATGTGGGATTGTGTCATCTTGTAGTAAGGGAAAATATCCCTTACATACTCTTGCCTTCCATCATCGTTGTTTCTTTCAACATAAGATATTCAATGATCTCATAACACAAGTTGTTTTTCAAGGTCTCAAGAAATTGAAAGTAACACTGCCACCCAATCTTGGTTTTCCAGATTGTGTTTTTATTTCTCATTTACTGTCGTCCTCTCTTCATATTTATGGTTCAACTTGTTATCCTTGAAGAAGAAATGGACCTCTAAGTCTTTTAATCTTCATGCTTTAACAAGTTTACATCTTGACTATGTTGGGATTTAACCTATAAAAAATTAACCTTTTCATTTTAGTTTTTTAGTTTCATTATCCCAGCTCTCTAACTTATAAGGTAGAAGGGATCCTTCTTATAACCAACACTACACTCACAAATTTAACCATCGTGGATATTTCTTACCCAACTTATAAATATGATTATGTGATATCCACACCAAAATTAATTTCTTTCACTGTGAATGATTCCCCTTTTCAGGCTTCGGATTTTCCATTGGTGGAGGTTGATCTTTCCTTACTTCATGTAACATGAATGATAATATCTTAATTTCGAGCGTAGCTAGGAAGTATATCAACTCATTTTAGTACTGTCGTCTTTCATTGAATAATGGACTTCCTTAATTTTTCCCCCTTTATATACATGCAATTAAGTAGCTCATATAATCTTGATGGATATTGTATTTGGTCTTTTTCACTTTCAATTTTTGTATCATTATTTCTTATAGATTCTTTTTTTTTTTGTTGCTTCGAGGGAGGTTGTGAATCTATGACTTGTGATTTAAATTGGCATACTATATAGCATTATTTAATGAACCATCATGCTAGTTGTGGTATAATTGATTGCATGAATGTGTTTAATTTGCTAATTTGAAAATATTATCCAAATTGCAGTGTTGTTGATGAAATTATACCTTATTGTTCATATATTTGTTGTCTGGAATTTTGCAGGTGACGGAAGAATTAATGAGTTTAATTTAATTATAAGATGTCTAAAAACATTAGGGGAATCTGTAATTAGGCAGACCACATCTGCCCCAAAAGAAATAAAAATTAATACCGGTTTATGAGACCAAAATAAATTTTTTAAAGCAACTCTTGTGTTCGAGTTACCAATACCTCAAATTTTTTTTAGTAACTCTTGTGTCCGAGTTACAAATCCTATGTCAAATATAATGTTCATATATATTATTAAAAAAGGAGGGGGGGGGGGGGGGGGGGTATGGACCCATCATCGAGACGATGTCGAGAGGTTATGAAAACGGGTTGGGGGATGGCCCGCCAGAAAGGGTCTTAGAGAATAACTGCCGTTGTGGAAGGGTCGGCGGAGGCGATGATATAACAATAGGAACCACCGGAGAAAGCATCTAAATTAGGATTGTTCAAAACCGAACCAATTCAATAGAAAAACCGCAAACAGAACCAATACAAACCGAAACCGCGAAAAAACGCATTTGGTTTGGATGTATTCGGATCACTTTTTTATTCAACTGCATGGTTTGGTTTGATTTGCGGTTTTTATTTTACCAATCGAATCAAACCAAACCAAACCAAACTGCAACATAAGAAAAACGTTAACTAAATTTATGTCATCTAAACCAATACTCATAGAAACATAATGAAAACTTTTTATTTCAAAAATATATTTATGTGATACTTCAAATTTTAGAGAATGATAAAATCTCAGTATTTTACATTTCTTACCGAATATAAATACTTTTTGTTCACATATTTAATTTGGTATATGTTTTTTGGTGAAAATAAAATTGTAAAGTTGGATGAAATTAAAAACATTGTCGAAAACATTGTTGAAAATATGTTGTGTTTTAGATTTTTAACTCAATTTTAAAGTTGGAAACAAAAATCGTATTGTCTCAAAAAAACAGCACCAACCGATCCAACCCAAACCACATTGGTTTGGTTTGGTTCAAATTTTATTTTAAAAGTCAACCGTACCAAACGTTTGGTTAACCTCAAAACCGAACCAAACTATACCGCAAACACCCCTAATCTAGTTCTCCGTGGGCGCATTGGACGTCGAATCCAACCTCGACAATTTCTTTACAGCCCCCAAGTCTACATCCTTGGACAGTATAAAAAAAAACCTTATTTTCGCATTATAAAAAAAATATATTGTGGAAAGACAAACACGTTAGTGTTCATCTTTTTTTTTTTTTAAGAAAGTTAGTGTCCGTCTTGACTAAATTTATTTTTTTAGGGAAAAGAATAAAATATATTATTAATTATAAAATATACGACAAAAATGTCTATTATTCTAAAAATATTATATGGAAATAATATATTTTACAAAAACTTTCTTATAGTTTTTCCATGACTAAAAATGATTAAAAACTCCTTAATACTAATTGAAAGTAAAAGGCTTAAATGCATTTGTGACCCCTTAACTTTTAAAAAGTTGCGATTTTTGCCACCTAATAAAAAAATAACAATTTTACCCTTTAGTATTACAAAACAGTGCAAAGCTGCTGAGAAGACGCCACGTGTCCCAAAACAGATAGGCGACTTCACAATTTTTTAAAAGATGAAGGGCCAATAGAGCTTATTTCCCTAAAGATAGAGGATCAAAAGATCATATTTTACTAAAATTAAAGGGTCAAAAGAGCATATTTCTCTAAAGATAGAGGGTAAAAATTAATTTTTTTTATTAGAGGGCTAAAATCGTACCGTTTTGAAACCCAAGGGAGGAAAACTGCATTTAAGCAAAAGTAAAATTGTCATTCATTTACCTTAAAAATGTATATTTCTATATTTAACAATGAGATTATATATAACCGAATATTAAATAAAACTCCCTCCAGTCTCAATTATAAGCAATATTTCACTATTTAGATTCATTGAATAAATAATGTATGTGGTCTATAATTGAGATTACATACATCATTTATTCAATGGATCTAAAAGATAAAAAAATTGTTTACAATTGAGACCAGAAAGAGTATATAATTTGGAGTGGGTCTAGCAGAAGAGACTAATCTTCTACAGCATGAGATAGGGTTAATGGTGCTTTACCCCCCCCCCCCCCCCCCCCCCCCCCCGTAATATAGGTCATTTTCGGTTTTATACCTTGTAAAATATTTTTTTTTGATTTACCCCTCTGTAAAATATTTTTGTTTTGATTTACCCCTCTGTAAAATATTTTTGTTTTGATTTACCCCCTTAATAGGTCATTCAACCAGAATTTCTGAAGAAAATTGGATTTTGAATGACCTATTAGGGGGGTAAATCAAAACAAAAATATTTTACAAGGGGGTAAATCAAAAAAAATATTTTACAGGGTGTAAAACCGGAAATGACCTATATTACAGGAGGGTAAAACACTATTAACCTTTTGAGATATTAAGATTTGAGTCCTTGTAGAGAGGTGCCCAAAATTATTGATCAACTGTACGTTGAATAATATTACCTCCTTTTTTTTGTAGTGGTCGGGGTTTGAACACCGGGCCTCGCATATTTCATCCATTGTCCCAACCAACTGAGCTAAGCTCACGAGGATAAATAATATTACCTCTAATGGAAGTGTAGAGAATCCATCAACAATGAAATAAATAATCAATTAAATTATAATGTATATTGAAAAAAACATTATTTTATTGAAATTATATTTTAAATTTTAAAATTATTTGACTAAGATTTTTTTTTGGGAAATTTTATTATTGTGAAAAGATTTTATTTTCAATATAAAATCTAAATTATAAAAATATAACTAATATTGAATTAAATTTATTGGTTACTTTACAAATAAATATTAATGATAAAACTTTCAAAACAATTGACCAAAAAAAAAACTTTCAAAGGAAAACATTAATGATAAATGAATATAATTTGACTGATATAAAATTAAAAATTAAAAATATTGACCATAATAATGAATATTGACCTTAATTTTTTTGAAGAAGCTAAACTATGCCACTCAAATTGACATCAGGGAGTATTGAACCTGAAACCTTGAAGATGAGCAAACTCCAAAGTCATAAGTTAATATCATTAGTCCAACCCAAGTAGGTTAATATTGACCGTAATTAACCATAATTTTTTTCAATCTTATAGTATTTAGTAATAAATTTGACCATATTTAACCTTGTAATTTTATTTGAAAGAACCTTGTATTACTTTTTTATTTTTCAAAATTAACCTCCTATTTTTTTATTTTATTTTAAAACTATCATTAAATACCGTTGAATATGTTTTTTTTAATAGTTAATTAACCCTATTTTAAAATATAGTATTTATTAAAATTCATTAATAGGATTATCTTTAGTTTTTTTTATTAAATACTAAAATTAATAAAATAATATATGTATTGCTCTTTTTTTCAAGAGACTAGCGGTGAAAACAAATATTGCTCTCTATAAAAGCAGGAATGCATTTTCAAACACAAAGCAAATAAAAAACATTGATTCCTTGTCTTTATCCTTGCAATTACAGTGCGAAGCCATGACGAGGAAGAAGGTGAAACTCGCCTTTATCACTAATGATTCAGCAAGAAAGGCTTCCTACAAGAAGAGGAAGAAAAGTATCATCAAGAAGGTGAGAGAACTCACTATTCTTTGTGGTATTCCAGCATGTGCTATAATTTCCGATCCTTTTGATTCTAAAACAGAGGTGTGGCCAAATCTGAAGGAAGCAAAACAGGTGATTGAGAGGTATCGGAACTCATATATGAAAGATGAGAGAAAAAATGTGAACCAGGAAAGTTTCCTTTTGCAACAGATTACCAAAGCTAGGGATCAACTGAGAAAGCAAAGACAAGATAATCATGAGAATGAGCTGAACATTCGTATGATTTGGTACCTGCAAAACAACACTGTGCCAGATGATATGACTGTTTCTGATTTGAAAGACTTGGATAAGTTAATTGCAAAAAATATGAAGGACATTGATGACAAGATGGCTTCACTTAGTTTATCAAACTGATGTTTTCTAAAACTTTATGTTGTGATTTTTATTGATGTTATTTCAATTGGAAAATTCTAATAAAAAGTAAACTTGTCAAAATAAAAGTTATTATATATCACCAGTCTTTCGTTTGTTCTATTTTGTGTGCTTCAATGCTTGATCTAACATCATCAATTTATCTTGTTGATAAAGAACAGATCCTGAATCTGATCTAGAATTAGGTAGAAAACTGATCTTCTATTTCATTTAAGGTTATCACTTTCATTTCAAACAAACTAAAAATATTAGAAGATTTTGGTTGGCTTTTAAGGTGAGGGAGCAATCAAGTTCCTTACCAGTGTACTTTTAATAATATATCATAAGATCTATTAAATGGTCTAGGTTTGTTGAACGAAAAAAAAGAGCAAAACATATGCCTTGACCCACCCACCCCGTTTTTTTCTTCAACAAAACCTTCCATGTTAGATAGTGAGGTTCATCGACGATTCCACTTTGAGAGAGAATATATAAACCCATCAAGAGGGGGGATATTAAGAATGTTGTATATAGATTGATGCAAAGAAAGCCATGGAAAACTCTTACTTGTATGAATTCTTATCATGTTTCTCTCCAACGTATAAAAATCGGTTTTATTGTACTTAACTTTTGCCTTCAAAGTTTACTATTACATGAAATTCTTGGATTTTAGGGATTTAGATCAATGTCTTGAAAATAATTTATGATGATTGTTGAATCAAGATGAGTTTTTGAACAATATCTCTTAAGGTTTTGATGATAACAATGTCTAAAAGAACAACTGGATACTCTAAAGTTAGTTCAAGTGAGCAAGACCAAATAATTAAATTATTACTTTGTAGTCAACATTTTGACCCTAAAACACAATGCTCTGAACAAACAAGAGCAACTTTCATGCTCAAGAGAAGCTCTTATGACAAAGCTCTGATATGAAGAGGGTCAATGAAAATTAATGCTCTGATCAAGTATTCATCAAGTTGTGAAGACGAAGCTCTAATCTAAAATCAATGGTCAGCACTCTAATGAACATCTGACCCACTTTTGTCTTCTTTTAAAGAAATGCCACTGTCTGTAGGACAATAGTACTTATTGTCAATGATGAATTAAAAGAAGATAAGTTGCAATAACGTACAAATATCTGTAAGAGACATAGTGGATGCAACCGATCATTTCCAAAGAAGCAACGAATTTATGAAGTACTATTCAACATAATTATCCTTAAGAGACAACTATTTGATATCTTAAGAAAACTTCTGAAGGAAGCTTGATGTGCTGGCACTCTTTTCAAACAACAACTTTATTCAAATTTCCTATGAAATGACCTTGGGTGTTCGAAGAAAGTTAAAGACCTACATGCTTTAAATTGTGCCAAAAATATGACCAATTTAATTTCTAGAGCAATAACATATAGAAAAATTTCTTACAAAGTATCCCCGTAAAGTTTCTTAAGTGTTTAGAAAACTCTTTAGATACAAAATCATTTGTACTGTGCTTAATTTAGTTTACCACTCTATGAGTCTGAAGTATGAACAAACAACAAATTTTGTAAACTCTTAATCATGTTGGATTAAAGAAAGTTCTCAAAAAGAGGTAGGAAATCTTATTAGACGTTGTGTCTAAGTTATAAGTAATCAAGTTTGATTATAGTTGAAAAATCTCTAAAGTGTTAAGGGCATGGATGTAATCCCGGATCGTGGGGTGAACCAGGATAAATATATGTGCTGATTCTTCTCTCTCTTTTGCTTTCTTTTCTTATCTTGTGATTTGTTTTAACTTAGAAAAGATTTTCAAAAAACGAAAACACAATTCAAACTCCCAATTTCTTGTGTTTTTCTCAGCTTCAACGACCATAAGAATCATCTGGATAATTCTTTTATGAATCCTTAACAAAATCATATTGGAATTGAATAGATAAAAAACACAATATGTGTTGCTATTTTTTGTTTCAACAAATCTAGATCCTCAAATAGATATTATGGGATATTATTAATATTTTACATCAGTGATGGGGATGATTGCTCCATTACCTTAGAAGCCACCTAAACTTTGATACAAAGTTTTGTTAAACATCTCAGAAGATATTTTCCTTGTTTCTTTACTCGCTTGTTGAATAATAATTTTTCTTTGTTAGTTTAGTTGTTATATGTCTTTAGTTTATGAACTGACCATGTACAGTTCAACAAGTTTTTAGTTTTTCACCCAAATGAGAAACTCATCCAAAAATAAAGTTGAAATTGCATGAAAAATGAGATGGAATTTCTTTAAAAAGCAAAATATATTAGTTTGTGTTTTTTGGCAAGAGAGATTTATTTATATTATTATGAATAAATAAATAAAAATACCAAGGAAAAACCAAGTACATGTAAGATCCATGAGATGGCCTGTGGACATAGTGAAGAAATAAAAAGTAACAAACAATACATAAGAAACAACTTCTCAACAACATAGTGTCTGAAATGAAGCCAACCTTACATAGAGAAGTTTCTAATTCTAAGAGTGTTATTATCCAAGGACATACGGCGAACATGCATGTCAGTGGCAATCATCTAGTTTTGTATGAAAACAGGGGTCAATGGCACTGTAATGAGGGTCACTTAATGCATTTCATACATAACTCACATCTAACACATAAAACAAGGAAAATTCTATGGTGAAGTCATGAGAATGACCTTTCTGGTGAAGTTAATCCTATGACCAATCATTGAGCATTTGTGTATTTAATCCATACCACGTCAGATTATATGGTGTATGCCGCGTCAAACTATTGTAAAACTTATGCATCAAAATTGTTCATATTCATCAGTTCCTTTCATCTCTGAGCTTTTCATCTCATTCATCTTTTCATAATTTGTAGATAATACCCTGAGCAATTGAAGCAGAAACATAATTGATAATCCATGAATGGACAAGATTGTTACACCTCTCCTAAGCATCGTAACTCGGATGAAAAGGATCAGGATCCGAAATCGAACCGTCGACGAACTTGAATTTGTTCTTTCCGATCAAAGCCTTGCCCTTCAATCGTGACCATGAATGGTAATTGTTGGGAGTCAAGAGTTTCGTAACGAGAGAAATTGCTGGATTTTCGTTAGGATGAACATAGTACAAACTTGCAGTGTTCAACGCTGGATCTAACACCGGCGGTGACGGCGGCGGCACCAAGCTGTTACCGCTAGTCATAACGGAAATGATGAAGCATATGAATTGGAGGATATGAAGAACAAAAACACCAGAAAAGTATGAAGAAGGCAAGCTCTACTTCTTCAGATGAGGAGACAAGGAAAGAGGAAAGTGAAATTATAATTCAAAAATGATTAAAGAGTTTGTACATAATTAATAAATGATTTTATTTTAAATAAAATAAATTAATAAATTAAAAGTAATTTATGTTTTCTATGAGGACTTATTTGTAGTAAGGAAAGTTTAGACTTCGAGTGGTCCACCAACAGCACACTAGCTATATGACATCAAAGTTATACTATTGGGTAAACAAAATAACTTTTTCAAAAATGTCAGTTTTCTGACTGCACCGTAGAAGTGCCCATAAAACAATTGTTGATTATTTGCATTTGATTAATTATGCCATGTAATTTCTTGTCAAATCTCTTTTAAAGTCATTTACTTTCGGTGCATTTTATTTTCATTTCACTTTAAATTTCTGCAATTTACTTTTCAATAACTTTACAACTCGTAGTTTATAATTTCAGTGCATTTACTTTGCAAGCACTTTACTTTTCTTGTCAATTTAATTTCATTCACTTTACTATCTACATTTTGCATTTTTTTGACATTACTATCTGCATTTTGCATTTTTTTTTTGCACATTTTTAGTATTTTCAAACCTTGAGCTTTAAGTTCGTTGTTGTGCATAAACTTTTTACATTAAAATCATACACTTTTCTGCATTAAGAAACCCCATTCCCTTGCTCGGGTATTCAAAGACAGTTTCAACTTTCAATGTTGTTATTTCCATGATATATGTGAGCATTATGATAAGACATGATTTTCATTTTAAAAATTCTATTTGTTGATGATCGTTGGTATATGCATGTTTCAATAATATAAAAAGCAGTTACAAAAAATTGGCATACACGATGGGATTTTTTTTTATTAAGTTATGTGTTCATGATCCAACAAGTTTTCATCTTGAAGAAGTTAGTTATAGTGTATTTGTTAATCCAAAGAATGTGCTTAACAAATGAAATTTTATGCGTGCTAAAAGCTTGACAGCTGATGTCGTAAATCCGCAAGTGCACGGTTTACCGAAGTAGTAATAAAGAGTTATCGTTCAGACAGGGAGTTGTGTATTTGATTCACTTTTAAAACAATGATTAGATGAACGTTTAAAGATGAAAAGTTGGGATTTTTGTTGTTTGAAAATAACAATAATAAAAAACGTCGTGGGATTATTGGTTCATCTTGATGACAAATCCTTCACAAACCAAACCCTAAACCTAAATCTTACGTTGAATGTATTTTCTAAAGACAAGTTTCTCTTTGGCTTTTCATATCTCCTTTCGGTCTCAATGAATGTATTTCAATAGCAACCACGCATATTCTCATGGTTGATTGCTATTGAAACCCTTTAAGAACGAAACTTTAATGTCTCAAGGTTTGCTAAACTATCATCATGTTTCGCAATCCTTGTCTAATTTCACTGGTTCCAATATCAAACTTCATCTTTTGATCCTTCGCTTGATATTTGTGATGATGAAATAACAACTATTAAACTTCACCTTTCGGTCCTTCGATTAATACTTGTTATTTCATTTTCATTAGAAAAACGGAGAAATAGATTAGAAAATAGATTTACATAAAATTAGGGTTCTAGGCTTGGTTTGATAGGGATTAGGTCATTAGACTCATCCAACAATCCCAAGACAAAGAAGTCTACTCACTCATGTTCATCGTAGACATAGAGAAGAAGAAGAAGAAGAACATGAAAGTAAATAAGAAAATAAAAAGAACTTTTATTAATGGAAACAATTGTCACATATAATTCCCAAGAACAAAAGATGAATAGATATGTCTGCTAGCTGTTCTATTTATAGCCTAAAACTAACTTAAGCCCTAAGAAATACATCACTAGAATGTTCCACAAGGAAACCCATAAGCTTTTAGGTCATAAATAAACTAAAAAAAGGCAGTTAGAACCTTGGCACGGTTGTGCCACCACAGGCACGAGTCGTGCCGACCTTGTTACAAAAGCAACAAAAGGGGAGAATGGCTCGAGCACGGCCATGCCACCACAGGCACGGGCTGCGCCATTCTCTCTGGTACTTGGCCTCTTTGAAAAGCTTTGGAGGCACAACCACACCATTGCTAGGCACGGCCGTGCCTGATATTTTTGCACAAGATCTTCATATTTTTGGCCTCAATCAACTCCAAATCCCCTTTCTTTTACTCCAAGACTCAATCTTTCATATATTTGTTCCTGAAATTAAATAACAAGCAATTTTTTTTCGGTAACAAAAGGGAAAAAAGAAAAAAAAAATAAATAACAAGCAATTGAAGTAAAATAGTTCTGAAAAATAAATAAAAACACATAAAATCTAAATAAAATAAACTCAAATAACCACTTAAAAACACTAATTAATGACTCATCAACAACAACTACTAGTGCTAATTCAAGCACATTTGACTCTAATTCTATAATCGTACAGAGTTCAAAATGGTTCATGCGGTTTAATCCTGGAGCGGTTGGACAAGTTTCTTCCACCGGAGGTAATGAGATTTTTAAAAGTAACGAACAAGAGATAAATGCTTCTATTATTGTATGGAATCAATGGAAGTGCTACAAGGATTTACATTTCAAGGGAATTCAGAAAACATGATTTTTGGACAACTGTTTGATTCAAATCTTATCAAGAACATTCCTTCAGCAAGTACTATGTCACCCTAGGCAAAACCTTCATTTGGGAGGACTCCAAATGACATCAACCCTATAATTGGACTTCCTTATGGCCAACTTGCATTAAAATAAAATAACAACTCAATCAATCTGACTAATGTCATTAGGGAAGTAACTCTGACATGACCTAGTCGTCCCCCCTCTCTCTCAGTCTCTCTCAATATATATATATATATATATATATATATATATATATATATATATATATATATATATATATATATATATATATATATATATATATATCATAATGAAAAACAACCCAATCATATTTCCAAATAAAAACCCCCCAAATTAGTTACACTAATCCTAATCATCATCATAGTAGTTTAGTTAAAAATAACGCAATCTACGCAGATACCAACTTTATAAATTTTACTACTTGAAGACATCATAGTAAACTTGTTATTTTATCCATCATGAATCTATATGACTTTTGAATTAAATTGGCATACTATATCATTATTTAATGAACCGTTAAGCTCACAGTCTTGTTGTTGATTATTGGAATGTGTTGAAATTTCTAACTGGAAAATATTTATTGGCCAGTGCGCATGCCTCTACGCACAAATCGGATTAGTCGCACACCTTTGGTGGATCGGAAACCGGTGCAAAAGCCAAAAAAGAAAATCATACCCTATTTTATTCTATACTTGTTGTTTAATATTTCAGTTAACAAAATAATTGTTTTTTACGTTGATGTTAAATGTCTCAACTTATGAATTGGATATTAGCGTATTTGATCAATTAATGTGGAATTTTGTTTTGTATGTATTTATGTTCATGTTCAATAACAATAAGTGTTACTCCACAAGAACAATATTGTGTTGTGGAAGTTGTAGTTGGTCTGTGAAAGGAATAATTGACTAAAGAAGATACAACTTGATTTTCTTCAAATAAATAATTAAAAAAATGCACGCAAGAAATCATAGCACATTTGAAATTAAAATAAACAATACTGAAAAAATGGGTTTCATAGATAAATCAACTTGTTAGTTGTTTGTATCAAATGGACATAAAAATTTCAATAATTGTGAATTCCCCAGAAGTAAGCCTTAGAGAAAGAAAAAGGAAGTCTAGTGTAGGAGGATTCAACTTGGTGTGGGATATGGGGAGGCTTGATGTAAGTAGTATTATTCACATAACTGAAGGGAGTAGTGCAATTGTATAATATAACAAATTTTGAGGTCTTCCAAATAGAATTGAAATCAAGATTCCGATCATATTGGCCGCAATTTTCCACAATATAATGTTTACTGCGTAATAAAAATTGTAACCAGGTTATAATGAAAACATTAATTTGAAGTCGGATATGACGGGTGTAAGACCAAAAGGTAACAATATGGCAATGTATATGTGTTGAATAGAAATGATCTAAATGTAAATTTTCTCATAATAGGGAAACTGAGATAGGATATTTTTACTGATCAAGAACAATATTGAATGAGATTCAAATTGATGAACAAGTGTTTAATTGATTTGTTCTAGATTGTATCTAACAAGCCGAGATCCCAAGAGGCTCTAAGGTTCCTAAACTTACGAGGTTTACTGGCGAAACTGGAGATTCAACCAATGAAAATATTTCCAGATATATACTACAAATTTGGGAGAACTTGTTCATTCAGCACCAATTTCCATATGACACAAATACATTCCTACATCAGCATAATATTAGTCAATCCCATATGGCACATAGACATAGTATGACACAAATTTAATAAGAATGTGCAGAATGCTGTAAAATTCAAGAAAAGAACCTTGGTCAAAGCCCTAGTAAAGATTAAATTCCATATGATAGGCAATCATAAAAGTTCAACGATTCGATTAAAATTTCCTTACTCCAAGAACTTTTACATATTATTAAAAAAGTCAGTGACGCAATTACAAATATTAGTTTTTCTTCTATTTCAAACTATACTTGGTATAAAGTTAAAACATATCGAGCAACTAAGGTGGATTTTTTCATAATCAAAATGAGGTGGCTGTGAGCTGTTTCTATATCTATCTTGTCTTGATATAAACTACTTTCCAAGCAAAATTGAAAGTTGTGATAATTGTTACACAAGTGGCTCACTAAAGAGGTTGGACAAATCTATGGTTAAACTTTGATTCTTCTTTGGTGGTGCAATCTTTCACAACATCTTCTAATCATGTTCCTTGGAAAATTTGGGACAGTGGCGTAATTGTCTTCAAGTGTCATCTTCAATGCATTTCAAAGTTTATAATATATTTAGGAAATAGAATAGATATGATATGCGGATAAGCTAGATTCTTTTGGAGTAATTTTAAAATGTAACTTGGTGAAATTATACATTTCTCCTTTTAATAGTATCGACTTCTTATGCAAACAGTTTAGGTATGCCCTTAAGGTTCCTGTTTTTTATCATCGCTTTTTGTCTGTTTTTTAAATCAACTCATGTGTATTCTTCAGATTTTTTAATTAATTTTTGGAGGAATGTTTATAATGTTATAAGAATGTGCCCCACGAAAATTTAAATTTATTTAACAAAAGATAAATTAAATAGAAATTTTCAAGTGTCAAATACATAAAAAGTTATATTTAATTCATCTCTTGCTAAAACAATTCTAAATTATTGCAAGGAATATTTATATAATGTATTAAACATTACTGCAAAAAATTATTTTAGATTTTAAAGGGTATAAATGAATTGACTTAAAACAAGAACTAAAATGTTGATAGAAAATATTTTAAGGACCTTTGTTTGTAAAAAAAAAAATAGAGGGGCTAAAAATGAAATTTGAAATATTTATTGAGAAAAAACTTATTTAACCCTTAGAAAATATCAAAAACTATGTAACCAAAAGAAAACCGGTAACTATTGCATGGCACAAGTAAACCATTGCATGAAGGAGGGTTAGATATCATATTACTCATTTCTCTGAATAAAGCTTCTAACCTAAAACTTTGCTGGGATATTGGTGAATTCAGATCAAGATTGGGATATCCTGCTGAGGGATAAGGCTATTAACAATAGAAGATTTATTTCTTATCATAAAACTTTGATAACAAATTTTCTATCTCTCGTTTACCTAAAACTTTGCATAAGAATTGCTGAGAATTGGTGAATTCATTGTGCCTTTTCTATCAAATATGGTCTTGGTTTGCTACCATTCTCAATCTCACTCTGCAGTTTAGTTCTATTAATGAGATCTGGAATTTTTTTTATAGGCATTGGACACCTTAATGAAAGGTGGCAATCAAAGCTTGTATCATTAACTTGCAAAGCACTATTTGGTATTCTAGAAACCAAGCAAGATTTTAGAATAAGATGATACACTAGAAAGCAACTATTAACATCATCATATCAAGTGTATCTCAGTCAGGGAACAAGACTAAGAGGACTACTATAGTAAATATGATAGAATTTTTCATCTTGAAAGCCCTCAAGATCCATATTCATCCTCCAAAGACACCTCACATTAAAGAATTTGTGTGTTGGACCAAAGTGGGTTTTAGAACAATGTATCTAGAGTTTTGATGATAATAATGTATGAAAGAACAATTTGATACTCTAATGTGTGTTCAAATGTGCATGACCATAAATTGAATTTTGAATTCGAGGTCTAGCTTTTGGTTCTGATACAAGCTCTGAATACAAAGGAAAGCAATTTGGTACTCAAAAGAAGCATTGGTAACTTCTGAAGACTTAGAAGATTATCTGAAGAAAAGTTAACGAAAAGTCAAATCTCTGATCAGAAGATGCATCAAGCCTTGAATGCTCTGATGAGAACAAGTTCTCATGGATTCATACTCTGAAGGAAGCAAGTTCTAAAGGACACGTCATCAGTTTGAATGACTCTGGCCAGTTTTGTCTTCTTATGAAGGAACGTTGTTTTCAAAGTGTTGATAGTATTGTTTGTCTTCTTCTGAACACGTGCAGAAACAAACAAATAACTTCAATGACAAAGAGAATATGTAACGGATCATTCACAAAGAATCAAAGGACCCCTCTAGTATTATTCAACGAATTTATTCATTAGAGGCAAAGTTTTCAAATCTGATTAAAACTTCTCAAGAACGAATTTGATGTGCTGACACTCTTCAAACAACGGCTCTCTCATTTCACTCCTATATAAAGACCTAAGCAATTTGAAGAAATTAAGAGACTACACAGATTTTACAAGTGTCAAAACTCTGTCAAATTCAAAAGCGTACAAACACTTAGAAAATTCTTACAAACTTAGCATCTTAGAATTTCTTAAGTGTCAAAAGCTTCTTGAACTTAAGGTTAGTTTAGCGCTCTCTGAGTTCTAAAGTGTAAACAGATACAAATTTATTTGTAAAACTCTGATTGTATAACTCATCTTGTGAGTTAAGGAAGTTTCTAACTTGTGTGTTGGAGAAATTGTAATCTTGTGTGAATATAGTGAAAATTCCATTGGAAGTGCAAGGATACTGGACTAACCTCGGAATATGGGGTGAACTAGGATAATTTGCTTGTGTTGTCTCTCTTCTCTCTCTAGTTATCTCTTGCTCTGTTTTTGTTCAAACACTTAAAATATTTTCAAAAAAAAAATCAACACAATTCAACCCTTATTTCTTGTGTTTTTCTCACCTTCCTTTTGGGAGACACCTATTAATACTGGATCAAGGTTTAAAAATAACGGTGCCTTAATAAAAGAAATCCCTTAAAAGCTTCTTTTGGGGGAATATTAAGAAATTTCAATGGTCTATGCATAGGTTGCTTTGATTAGAACCTTGATACAAACTCTGGCCTAAGCATGGCATTGGGGAGGGATGGGAACAAGTTGTACCTTCCCCCGTCCCCGTCCTCAATGGATTTGGGTATCCATTCACCATCTTCGTTCCCACAAAGAATATTTTTGATAATAAAACAAGAAGTTTTTTTAGACTTGAGGGTAATGTTGTAATGCCTTATTGATGAAGTATAATTTTGCATCAAACAAAGTAAGTATTTTAATATCGTCTCCACAGGGAGTTGCGTATGTCATAAGCGTCTTCACAATAGTTCACATTAAGGGTTTGGATATAATTTGTTTGTTTGTAAAACTATGTTCCTAAACGACATAAAAGTAAAAACGAGATGAGATCGAACTATTTCGCTTGCGGTATAAGATAACGAGCAAGCATAACAGCAGCAATCTCTTGATCGATTAACAGACTCTAGCTTTATAACCAATATTATCACAATCATTTCTACAACATCCTTCGTGTCCAAAGCGATATCGTTATTTCTAAGTTATCGTTTAAACATTCGTGTCCAAATCCCTTAAACGATAACAAAGTCGATCGGATAACTTAATCGACCGTGTCCAGCCTGATTAAGTATCCGAAAGCATTAAATTCTTGATTAAAAGCAATTATCGAAGGTTTACAAACTTGTCAAGAGTGATAAAACTTAAGATAGTTTGTTATTCTAGTTCTAGATTCAAGAGTTTGTGTCCAAATCATCTTGAATCTCTTTGAAAGCATTAAAAGCAAGAATAACAACAATATTGAATCATTAAGCTAGAACCTTATACATTAAAAGATCAAAAGATTACATAATAGCTTGTTTGATTACCTCAATACTACAAGTAGATGATAGCTACACATAGACATGTAAACTATGCAAGAGATGAAGAAAGATGAAGATTCCATGTCAAGATCCTTCGTGTCCAAAGCGATCTTGAATTGAATCTACTCCTAAACCAATTGCTTTGTGTTTCTCTCTTTGAAATAGCTCTAACCTCTCTCTAGAATGTATGAAAATATCTCAATAAAACAGTGAATAGTCCTAGAGAGAGGGAAAACTTGTATTTAAATGGGGCTGCACTCGTGTTGGACGCTTTCGCGTCCTCAGGACGCTTAAGCGTCCTTCACAAAAATCTCCCAGTGACCAATAGCAAGCTGCCACGTATGCAGTGAAAATATCTTCTGGCATAAGTAGATGAGCACGCTTTCGCGTGCTAATGGCGTGCAGAAAGCGTCCTAAGACGGTTTGCCTCTGGAGCTTGCACGCTTTCGCGTGATGAGGACGCGAAAGCGTCCTACTTGAATCATGAAAAGCATCCTGAAAGCGTCCTGAAAGCGTGCCATAAGTTGCATACGACATTGTGGATGCTTAAGCGTCCATAGGACGCGAAAGCGTCCTACCTTTGTTTCAAAATCTTCTTTCTTGTACCTTGCTTGTCATTTCCTGCATAAATTGGGTAGAATAAGGCTCAAAAGCATATATGACAAATTTGCATAGTATTTGGAGTTTTCCATGGAGAATCTTGCAAAACAAGTCACTAAAATGCCTAAACTCCTATATGAAATATATCACTTTTAAACACTTATCAAACTCTCCCCAACTTGGCTTTTTGTTTGTCCTCAAACAAATCAATTGAAAAGGAAACTAACAAGGCTTTGGACAAGGTTTTTAACATGGTGTCAAACTATTCAAAACAAAAATTTAAACAAATGGTGATTCAAATATGATCGCGCTGGCAAGCATGAAGGCCTCCGCTACTCTAGGTGCAAACTAAGAATGCGAAATATGTCCTAAGCACAAACTATACATCATAAACTTCAAAACATAAACATATCTATCTATGAACCACACCTAACACACTTCTTTGAAAGTAAATGCAATATAATGATAACAATGAATGAGGTAATGAACACACATCCAACAATCATGCTAACATCCTATTTAAGTTAGGTGTCCATCCAAATATCGTCTCAAAAAGCATAAAAGCATGGATCAAAAGGTCTTGCAAGGGTTATAACTTGGCCGGGCTACAAAAGAAATGTCATATGTGGGGCAATTGATCAGAAAGCCTATCAAAGAGGAACATTCTTTGTAATACAACTTGAAATTCAAAATCTTCCCTACCAAAAATTACAACCTTTGATGATTAACAATCAAACCAATAACCTTGACAACTTATTCTATTTTTGATTTTTCTTTCTTTTTCTTCTTTTTCTTTTCTTTTCTTTTCTTTTTCAAATGTACAACTTTTTCTTTGATTCAATGTTGTCAGGTTATTTTACAACTTCACCACAAACTTGACATATAATGCCTCCTTTTTCTCCCCAACTTGAATACAACAAAACTCTAATTGAATGTTCCCCTATCCTAAGGCAAGGGACAAAGTACAAAAAGGTTAAGGGTTCAACAAAGTAAAAATATCAAAGTCCTATAAGATTCAACCATGAACTGAATTTTTGAAAAATTTCAGGCAAATTCAACAAGCATTGTGCTTATGAATATTGACAGTTCATGTTTGAGGACTTGATTCATTTGGCTCAGATTGGGGTATCAGGTACTCGCTCTTCTCACAGGTAGGCTTTATGTGGTCAAGTAGGTTACTCTCAATTCAAAAAGTGCCTTTATCCTTTCCATGCTTTCAAACAGTTCAAACTAATTATCAGATTTAACATAACTAAAACAAGTTAGACGATGATTATCGGTCTCCAGCATATATACAACAGATTGAAGCTACCTCACATTTATGTTAAGTACTAAGTGGTTCAAAAATATTTATGTTTATGACAAGAATTAAATAAGATACATTTTGTGCAAAGTACAAGTTTCAAATTCTTAGTAAAAACCTAGAATAACGGGAAACTAATACCTTGGCTTTGCGCTTTCTCACAATTAATATCATTATCACTCACCTGCTTTTGCTCAATAATTGGCTCCTTTGAGCACTTTAAACTTTAATGTTCATGAGCAATCTTTCTTTTGACGAAACACAAGCAAGTTAAAACAAAAATTTTCATCCAAAATGATAAGTTAAAAACCAAAACAACAAGCTAAGTTATTTAACCCAAAATGAAATTAAACTAAACCAAAATGCTGAACACTCGAAACCGTGCTCAAGAAGTATAATTACAAAAGCATTTAAATTGTTCCAACATCAACATAAAAACATAAACATAAATAGTCAAAGCAGAAATATCAAAGCATCACTAAAAATACAAGCTGATGCGGTCAGTTTGCAGCATCATCATCCATGTCATGATCATCACCCTGAGGGCCACCAAAAGCTGCACCACTGCCCCCTCCTGGGAAAATTGGCCTGTCCCCAGGCCATCTACAAGCCTCCATGTAAGTCTCAGGTGACAACATCTGGTAAGCAGGGTCCATGCGAGCCTCATACAGTGACTGGTAGATGCCTCTGTGGCTCCTGTAAAGTGCAGCATTCTGGTCCATAATGAAATGGTCCCGCTGCTCCTGTCTCTGCTCGTACTGCATCATATAAGCCTGAAAAGATGAAAACTCAAATGAAGTAGGAGGATGAGGTATGTCCTGCTGCTGAGTATCCTCCTGGTGCACATCCTCCTGCTGCTGAGTATCCTCCTGGTCATGCTCAGGCTCGGGCTCATGTGGTATAACTCCAGCTAGTCTTTGGGAATGGATGAAAATGTATCGATCATCAACCACTCCTTTAAGCTTTTCTGTTCTAGGCTCAGGTATGATGACTCCTTGGTCTTTCAGTAGACCCATAAGTAGACCAGGAAAGGATAGCTTGGTTATTTTCCCTATGAAACCACATAATGCGACATGCTTCATCTGGTCAGAAATAATTCGGGCAACATCTACTTGCCCTCCTTGAAGAATGTGCCAAAGCAAAGGTAGGGCAGCCATAGGTGTGGTTGTGACATGACTCCTAGGAACGACATTATGCACCAAGAATTGGAATATAATACCAGCTTCAAGTTTCATGTCCCTAAAATTGGCGGTTGTATACTCCTGGCTCTTTTTTCCCTTGTTATAAGTTTTCCCTGGTAAGAGTATGTCTCTAGCTATTTGCCTAAAGCTGTAATCTTTGTCTCTCTCCATCTCTCCATAGGCACAAAGGGTGGGGATAGTAGGATCCTCGGGTGGGTCAAGCTCTAGGGGGTTACCGAGATATGTGTTAATTGTGTCTCAGTCAAACCTCACATTGGTACCCCTAACAAAGCTAGTGTATGTGAACCTAGCATCCATCTCCGTTTTCTCACAATTGGGTAAAGCATTGGCGTAGAACTCTCGCACAATGTCTGGGTTGATTTGGGTTTCAGGTGTCAAGAGCTTATCCCACTTCCTAGATGTTATCATGTTAAGGATGTGGGCATAATTGCCAGACGGGTTGATGTTGAAGGTTTTCTCGTGCCAGGTGCCCTTGTTTAATTCATTGTACCTCATGAGATGTTTCCCGGAAGAGTACCGGTTACGATCAAAAATACGTGGTACGGGTATGGAACGCTCAATGGTTCCGGAAGTGGAACCTCTAGTTCGTTTGGTGCCGGTGGTTTTGTTTTTAGGTGCCATCTGCAAAACAACCAGAAAAGTCCATACACATATGATAAAATTCAATTAGAACACAAATGGAATCAACCTAGTTAAACAGATTTGAAAAGCACAGAAAAATAAATGACTGGGGGTAGGACGCTTTTGGGACGCTTAAGCGACCTCAAAAGCGTGCTATCATGAAGACTCTGCCATTTGCACGCTTTTTGGACGCTTAAGCGTCCTCAGAACTGATGAAAAGCGTCCTCCATCTGCACCTGCATAATTTCATCCCTAAATTCCAACACAACACCAATCCAGCATATTTTTGACAACATTAAACTTCCTAAGTCTCTAAAACTCACTAGTGATCAAGAAATTTGCACATGAACCATTCAAACCCTAAATTTTTTTTTTCCAAAAGATTCAAAATGGGTCACCATTCCAAAAATTGAATGTTCATGGCAATTTGATTCAAAACTGATTCTTTTCACCACTAGATTCCTAGTACACAGTCTCTAATCATAAAAATCTAGCCTTACCCTAGCCTTTCTACAAATGCATGAAGCATGTATGTGTTTTCTAATTAAGAGCAAGAAAATGGGAAGGAGCAACAAACCTGTCAAATCTTTGAAAGGAGATTCAAATGAAAGAGAATGAATGCACAAATCTTTGAGTGAGTGACTTGGATTTGACAAAATGAAATTAGGTTTGTGTTTGTGAAGAGAGAAAAGTGAGAAGTTTGTTTTTGTGTTGTGTAACCGAAAATGAGAGGGAAGTGGGTGAGTGTGTGTGGTTAAGGGGAGTTAATCCCCTTGGAAAACGTTATGTTTTTTTTTCAAACCAACGCGTAGGACGCTTAAGCGACCTCCTGTCGCGAAAGCGTCCTCCCAAGTATGCTCAAAATTTTGCTTTTTACAATTCTTGCTTTGATTGCTAAATGACTAAAACTAAATGCAAAACATAAAAATACTTACAAAACTGGGTGTGCCTCCCAGCAAGCGCTTGTTTTACGTCATGAGCTCGACGCCTTTATCTTTGAAGAAATCACGGTTCGATTAGTGAAATCGTCGACAAATTCCGATCAATTTCACCACCGAAGTAGGGCTTCAATCTTTACCCATTCCCCGTCCAGTTGGATTTTGTCATTGGAACTTCTACACTACCGTTCCATAAGGCCTTTTTTCTTTGATTGTAAACGGATTAGACCACATAGACTTGAACTTTCCCAGGATTAACCGAGATCATGAGTTACACAGTAACACCATTTGTCCGGGCTCAAAGTTTTTGTTTCACAATCCTCTTGCCATGATAGCGCTCACCTTCTCCTTGTACACTTTAGAGGATTCAAGTATTTGAACCTTCCTCTATTCACCCACTTACTCTTGGTCAAAATTAAGAAATCAAAACGCTTTGTGCGCACAAAACGCTTTGTGCTCTAGTTCAACCGGCAAGTGGCACGACTTTCACCTGCCTTATCAAGCTTTAATGACCAATCTATTCGTGATGCCAACACGACCTTCTTTTCTAAGATTCCTTTGAATTCTCGATTGGACACATCGACTTGACCAAGTGATTAGTAACATAAAAGAAAGTATATGTGTATATATGTACAACAAATTTACAAGAATCAGTTTTTGTGCAAAATTGCTTAACATGACAAAATTGTTTCGATACTTATGAAATTATCCGCTACTCCCCGGCAACGGCGCCATTTTGATGAAGTATAATTTTGCATCAAACAAAGTAAGTATTTTAATATCGTCTCCACAGGGAGTTGCGTATGTCATAAGCGTCTTCACAATAGTTCACATTAAGGGTTTGGATATAATTTGTTTGTTTGTAAAACTATGTTCCTAAACGACATAAAAGTAAAAACGAGATGAGATCGAACTATTTCGCTTGCGGTATAAGATAACGAGCAAGCATAACAGCAGCAATCTCTTGATCGATTAACAGACTCTAGCTTTATAACCAATATTATCACAATCATTTCTACAACATCCTTCGTGTCCAAAGCGATATCGTTATGTCTAAGTTATCGTTTAAACATTCGTGTCCAAATCCCTTAAACGATAACAAAGTCGATCGGATAACTTAATCGACCGTGTCCAGCCTGATTAAGTATCCGAAAGCATTAAATTCTTGATTAAAAGCAATTATCGAAGGTTTACAAACTTGTCAAGAGTGATAAAACTTAAGATAGTTTGTTATTCTAGTTCTAGATTCAAGAGTTTGTGTCCAAATCATCTTGAATCTCTTTGAAAGCATTAAAAGCAAGAATAACAACAATATTGAATCATTAAGCTAGAACCTTATACATTAAAAGATCAAAAGATTACATAATAGCTTGTTTGATTACCTCAATACTACAAGTAGATGATAGCTACACATAGACATGTAAACTATGCAAGAGATGAAGAAAGATGAAGATTCCATGTCAAGATCCTTCGTGTCCAAAGCGATCTTGAATTGAATCTACTCCTAAACCAATTGCTTTGTGTTTCTCTCTTTGAAATAGCTCTAACCTCTCTCTAGAATGTATGAAAATATCTCAATAAAACAGTGAATAGTCCTAGAGAGAGGGAAAACTTGTATTTAAATGGGGCTGCACTCGTGTTGGACGCTTTCGCGTCCTCAGGACGCTTAAGCGTCCTTCACAAAAATCTCCCAGTGACCAATAGCAAGCTGCCACGTATGCAGTGAAAATATCTTCTGGCATAAGTAGATGAGCACGCTTTCGCGTGCTAATGGCGTGCAGAAAGCGTCCTAAGACGGTTTGCCTCTGGAGCTTGCACGCTTTCGCGTGATGAGGACGCGAAAGCGTCCTACTTGAATCATGAAAAGCGTCCTGAAAGCGTGCCATAAGTTGCATACGACATTGTGGACGCTTAAGCGTCCATAGGACGCGAAAGCGTCCTACCTTTGTTTCAAAATCTTCTTTCTTGTACCTTGCTTGTCATTTCCTGCATAAATTGGGTAGAATAAGGCTCAAAAGCATATATGACAAATTTGCATAATATTTGGAGTTTTCCATGGAGAATCTTGCAAAACAAGTCACTAAAATGCCTAAACTCCTATATGAAATATATCACTTTTAAACACTTATCACTTATCCAACAATATGTTCATTTTAATATTTTCTGAACTGAATGATTTGGCTGCTTTTTTAAATATCAATTGCAAATTTATAACATGGCAATACCAATGGATGATAAAGAAATTTTCTACATTGGGATGAGTTTGATTATGGGTTCGGGGTGGGTACATATGTACATGTTACTCGTCCAATACCTATGTTTGAGAATCAGGGAAAACTTAAACTCATACCCAAAGCCACGCAAAGCGGAGAAACCCGTCAAACCGAGGTTGGTTTGGGCGGGTAACCGCAAGTATGTTTTTTTTTTCCATGTCTAGATTGTGCATTCATTGAAGAAGTCTCATATGCTATGTTAGCCATTGAAATAGAATCTCAAAACAATTGGTCACATATTTGGTTTGAAATAGATTTTATGTTAGTTATGCTTGCTTTTCAGTCTTCTCTATGATTCATTGGAGCATAAGAAACAAATGGTTATATTGTTTAGAGCTTACAAATGGATGAACTTTATTATTACACACATTTTTAGGAAAGAAAACTCATGTGCTGACTCTCTATCCAATTTTGGTCTATTTGTCAATAATTCCTTTTGGTGGCAGGACTCGCCATACATTCTTAGAAGTGAGTTAGTCAGGAATATGTTGGGTATGCCCAGGTTCATATTCGTAACCTTTTCAAGAGGGTTGGGGGTTTGTCCCTCCTTTTCTTTTGTGTGGTAATTTTATCTTTTGCGAATGGAATTAAGTAATGCACTTTGCATTACTCTTGTTTAAAAATAAAAATAAAAAACTAATGGCTAAAATTAGTGGTACACGAGTAAAGTACTTATTTGAACTTTCACCCTTTTTTTTACAAGAAGAACTCTCTCCCTATGAGCCACCAATATTTTTTTTTATTTTAATTAAGCCACCAAAATATTATAGCTATATTTTTAAGAAAAAACAATCATCAGAGTATAATTACAAGAAGAACTCTCTCCCTATGAGCCACCAATTTTTTTTTTATTTTAATTAAGCCACCAAAATATTATAGAAAACAATCATCAGAGTATAATAACTTTTATAACTTTTAATTAACTTTTATAGCTTTTAATTTGTTAGTATTTGGTGGTGGTAGGAATCGAACCTCAAAACCTTCTTTATAACTTCACTTCTTAACTCTCCCACCCTAGCCACCTAGTCAACCTTATACCCCACAAAAAATATTGTAAATTATAGTTAACTCAACATTAAAAATAGTAGTCAGCCAAATATTATTTTTTTTAAAAAAATAATGATAGAATTGATTTATTTTATTGCAATCTAAAAAACATTTTAAATAATAATTTTTTTATGGTGTTTGAAATTCAACCTCAGACCTTGCATATATTATGCATTATCCCTATCAACTGAGCTAAGCTCAGAGGGATATAAAATATTATTTTAAAAATATTGATCGTAATTTCTTCAACAACAAAAAAATTTGACCATAATAATCAATATTGACTTTTTTTGTTTGTTTTTGAAGGAATCAATTTGACTTTGATTAATCATGATTATATTTTTTCAAAAGATAATCATGATTCTTTTGTGTCGTATATTATTTAATAACAATTTTGACCATAATCTACTTTTTATTATATTTTATTTTGGCAATTTAACTCCTATTTTTTTTATTATTTTAGTTTCAATGTAAAAACTAAATTGTAAAAATATAATTAAGATTAAAAAAAAATCATTGGATTTCTTTACAAAGTAATTTTTTTTTTGGTGGTGGCCCGGGGTTTAAACCCCGAACCTTGCATATTTTATGCATTGTCCCAACCAACTGAGCTAAGCTTACGAGGACTTTACAAAGTAATTAAATAATAGTATAAAATTTGAAATTATATAATGTTTTATTTCCTACAATTCAACCATAATACGATAAATTCAATATGAATGATATTAAATAATAGGAATTTAAATATTGACTGTAATTTCTTAAAAAAAAAATATATATTGACCGTAATAATCAATATTGACTTTTTTGTTTTGTTTTGATGGAATCAATATCGACCTTGATTAATCATGATTCTTTTGTATCGTATAGTACTCCGTATTAAATAACAAATTTGACCATAATCTACTTTTTTTTATATTTTATTTTGGCAACTAAACTCCTATTTTTTTTTTGTTTAAAATGGAGTATTTATTAAAATTCATTAAATTATTTATAATTATTTTATTAAAGAGCCTAGTGGTGACTAAATATTTCTCTTATAAAAGCCAGAAGACATTTGCAGGGTAAAGCAAATAAAAACATACTTATTATTTGTTTATTTCCTTGCAATTACATTGCAAGGCCATGGTTAGGAAGAAGGTGAAGCTTGCTTTTATCTCCAATGCTTCAAGAAGAAAGGAGACATACAGAAAGAGAAAGAAGGGTATCATCAAGAAGGTGAGAGAACTCACTATTCTTTGTGGTATTCCAGCCTGTGCTATAATTTCCGATCCTTTTGATTCTAAAACAGAGATGTGGCCAAATCTGAAGGAAGCAAAACAGGTGATTGAGAGGTATCAGAACTCATATATGAAAGATGATAAAAAGAATGTGAACCAAGAAACTTTTCTCTTGCAGCAGATTACTAAAGCTAGGGAACAACTGAAAAAGCTGAAACAAGACAATCGTGAGAAGGAGCTAAAGATTCGTATCATTGGATACATGCAAAACCTGCCAGATGATTTGACTGTTTTAGATTTGAAAGAACTTGATAAGATAATTGAGAAAAATATGAAGGAAATTGATGAAAAGATTGTCGCACTCAATTTATCAGATTGATGCTCTCTAAAACTTTATGTTGTAATTTTGGTTGATGTTATTTCAATCAAAAATTTCTAATAAAAATAAATTTGTCAAAATAAAAGTTATTATATATCAACAATTTTTCGCTTGTTAAATTTTGCACACCTCCTCAATGCTTTATCTCATTTTTTCTTAATGATAACGGGTCAATCTTTAATCTAGTATTGTTTCTAAAAAAAAAACAAAAAATCCTTAATCTAGTATGGATTTAGGCATGTAATTTATCTTCTATTTTGTTTAAGGTTGTCACTTTTATCTAAAACAATGTAGAAAGCTTAGAAGACTTTAATTCACAGTTTTTTTTTCAACATCTCACAAGATATTGTCCTTGCTTCTCTACACGTTTGTTGAATTATAACATTTCTTTGTTTTTGTCAAAAAAAAAAAAAAACATTTCTTTGTTATCTTAGATGTTTATATGATTGCTAGTTTATAAACCGACCATGTACAATTTACACTAATTTTTAGTTTTTCACCTAAATGGGGAACTCATCCAAAAATGAAGATGAGATTCATGATAAATGAAATGACTTTTTCTTAAATGGATAAATATATTAGTTTGTGTTTATTGGTCAGAAAAAAATTATTTCTATTTTATAAATTAATAAATAAAAATACGAAGGAGAAATCAAGTAATTATGGCGCAGAAGAAGGCTCGTGTAATTACAGAATAAATAAAGAGTAACATATCTTCTGCAAATTCAAACACATGTATGCCAAATGAAGCCAAAGTTGCATTGAAATTAAGTGTCTAAGAGAGTTATTATCCTAGAACACATAGGAAAAATACCTGTTTTGACAGTTATCTAATTTTTTGATGGAATTGTAATATGGGCTGCTTAGTACATTTTAGAAGTCACATCTAACATATAATGTTGAGAAAAATCACAAAATCCCTCTTAAGTTGATGTTCTAATGACAACAAACTTAATTGAACATTTTTTTTTTTGAGCAATAGAGATGAGAATGATTCAAATATATGTTATTTTCTAACAAGTTTCTTTGAGTGTTCTTTGAAACAAAATATTACAAATCCAAAATGCAAAGATATCCAAAGAAATATGATTAAGGACATCAAAATGTGTATTGTTGTCAAAATCCCGACTTAAATCTTAAAATCCAGGATTTTGCGACTTTCTTCACCTTCAACGACTCAAATCCATAGTAGAATCTTAAAATAGGTAAAAGACATCGATTTTGATTGCGATTTTACGATTTCTTATAAACAAAGTCATTTATGACTATATACCATTTATAACATATATTTAGTATTATTTTTTTTTAAGTAAAATCCATCGATTTTGATTGCGATTTTGCAATTTCCTTGCAATTTCCTGTATCGATTCTACAAAAGTCCTTGAGTAAAATCCTTCAATTTTGATTGCGATTTTACGAGTCCCGATTCTGCTATTCCCTTTCGACTTGAAGTAAAGTCCCGATTTTGACAACCTTAGAAGGACTTCAGATTTATCAGAAGTTCTTCAGAATGAGATCAGAAACATCTCATGGGAACATGAGAATGAAGAACAAGATTACCCAAGGAAATAAGAGATCATATGTAAATCTCATTAACAAAATACTTCAATAAAAAGGATCTTTAGAACAGGCATTAAAAACACTTTAGATTGCATCTCGGAAGATAGGAACTTAAAAATGGCTAGTTCAACGCAAATCAGAATCAGTGTTTAAGAACCAATCTCATTTAAGAAGTCGAGATAAAAATTTGAAGATCATAATGGAATCAAGTGTACGTAAGAGTGAAGATTAGGTAGATAATAATTTCAAGTTAGAAGCACATAAGATTGAGATACTAAAGATTAGACGCAAGATCAGAATGGACTTCAAAAGGAAAAATTCAGAAAACATAAAAATGAATGATGAAAGAAACATATCCAAAGGTATATATGTTGGTAGATAAAATTCATGGATCAGAAGCTTAGAAGCAAAGCACAAGGTATAATGTCAAGTATTTGGAGAAAATTGGTCATCAAGGTAAAGCATAAAAGACATGAATAACTGATAGTTTTCTAATGGCAATATCCTTGCTTGATCACTAAGAAAAACCTCTATAAAGATAACCATGATTCAAAAGAGATAAAAAAAAAAAAAAAAAAAAAAAAAAAAAACTCTCAACTCACGTCTCTCAACAAGTCTTTTCGCAAAAGAGAGCCATACATCAAATCTAAAAGAGATCAGAAGCAGAACGAATATATTGCTTGAAAAATATCAGAATCACTTCTAAAATTGAGATTCATCCTCAAACATTAGATACAAATCTCAAATACACTCAAAGATCCACTGTATCTTTAGCACATCATTTTAAGCGTATTTGCAAAAGTTCAGATTCACTACAAGTGATCAGATTGAACTTAGAGAAATATGTGCGTGTGTGTGTGTGTGTGTGTGTGAGAGAGAGAGAGAGAGAGAGAGAGAGAGAGAGAGAGAGAGAGAGATTTGATTAGAATCAAATCAAGAACACAAACAACCATTGTAACTAGTCAATATGACATCACAAATCATATTTAGAGTGATAAAGATGAATTGTGGGATTGTGAAAGTCTAAAGAGGTTGTCCTGAACTAGTATGGTCAAGTAAACCAAGAAAATAAAAGAAATTAAACAAGCAAAGTATTTGAGAGGGTATCTCAAGCATCACATTGGAAAATCTCACAGATTGTGGGGACTAGACTAGCCTAGTTAGAGTGAGTCAGGATAACTTCATCGTGTCATCTTCTCGATCCCTTATCTCTTTATTTGATAGCTCAGAAGCTAGTACATCCATCCAATCTCTTGTGACTGATAATTATTCTTCACATAAAACAATTGTCAATTATTTGCATTTGATTAAGTATTCCATTTATCTTCTTGTCAAAATTATTTTAAAGTCATTCAGTTTCAATGAAATTTAAATTATTTCTTGCACTTTCAATTTCTGTCTTTTACTTTTTAATAACTTTACTATTCATGTCATGTATAATTTCTTTATTTTACTTTTCAAGCACTTTATTTTTCTTGTAAATTTAATTTCATGCAGTTTACTTTTTTGCATTATACATTTCTTCGCACATTTTTATTCTTTTCAAACGTCGAACTTTAAGTTCATTGTAGTTCAGAAGCTTGTTACTTAAAAATCATACACTTTGCTACATTAAAAAAAAATGGCCTTTGATTGTTTCCAGGACTTCATTCATAGTAAAAAAAAAATGACAAGATTCGTGTAAAACGTATGATAGAGTATTATGTAATTGTCGGTCACTCAATATTTTGAAAACATGAGGACACTACTAACTGCCTAGGTCTAAAGTGATTCTAAACTTAACTAACATGCTTCAATGAACAAGTGAAATCTCAAACTTCGCACATATCTACACGAGTAGAGTCCCTAATATCCATTTTCATCGCAAATAGGTCTTGTTTAAACATAAATTCGTCTGCTTGAATATGAACATCTTTGAGCTTGCCCACATATCTTCTTGCATGATCCATCAACAAATTGCATCATGGTTTTACTTGACTCTAATTGCAGCACCAAATTAAACTGTCTTTGACAACATCAAAGGACTATACATTAACACTTGATCCAAGGTCCATCAGTGCTCGGGGAAATTTCACATTACCTGCAATGTCCATGGTTCCATCTTCATTTTTTGGATGAGCAAAGTACTACTTGGACTTCCTCTTTTTGTAAGAATTTAATACTACTTGTACTTCTTGCATTATTATGATAAAATTGTCTCTTTGCTGTTAAATTAAATGTGACAATTTTATAATTAAAAGTGAAATCAGAAAACAAAACAAGACGTTTTTTCAAACCAAACACATCTCAACGTTCTCAAACTCTCATATCAATAGCATTGTGGCGAGAATAATTATCAACAAAGTTGCACTTATCTGATCATCTCATAAGTACAGCCAGGAGAATAATTACCTTCAATGGTTGAGCCTAAAATTCCAATATACCCAAGGAAAACTCTGATGGTTGGGCTCTTTTTCTTCATGAAACTAATTGATTACTATCGCTGTTGTATGATATATAGTTTGATATGATATCATATATACTAGATTGAGCATTACTTTTAATCTAAATTTAGCAAGAGGTCGTTCGCATGATATCTTCAAACAAGAGTACATCCAGATCCAGATTGCCATGCTGCTAAACTTATCCAAAAATCACTTGATTGAGTGTAGAAAATAGGGGATCAATTAAAGCAATTTTGAGATTTTATAAATAGATCCTAAAATAAATAAAGAAAATAGTGTGATTTTTTTAACCAAGAGTAGTGCAAAGCACACTACACATATTCATTCAAACATGTTAGTAACCATGAAGTTCAACCACCTGTTTCTTATGGTCCAAGGTATCATAAGAGAGTTTTTTAAGGCACACATAAGCAACAAGGAATCAATTTCAAGCCAAACATTTTGCCAGTTTCTATCGTTTGCAATTTCAATAGCAAGCATTATACCATTAATCTCAGCTAAATTTTTTGAGCAAAGCAACCCATTGTGAAGTCGTATGAATTTCTGAATATGCCTCCATAAGCTGTCTTCTAATGAATTTCTGAATATGCCTAATTGCAGCATTTGGGTTGCCTTCATTTCAGCCTCCACCACCTTCATTTGGATTTAGTCCTACATCGGATAGATGCTTTTGATAAGAGTTTATATGATCACATTGCATAAAAATTTGGCATATAGTGTTTACAAAGCATGGGCAGCCCTAACCTTACAAGTCAGTTTTCCAAGCCTCAATATAAAATGTAAGAGCCTTCAATGTTTGAATTTGAAGCCCATTTGAATTGCAATAAAGCTATATTTGATGGAATAAGTCAAATAGCTTGTCATGGGATTTTTTTGTTGTGTTTTAGGGATTGTGGTGGTGGTCCTATTTCTGGATCATATTGAACCCCGTTCTTCTTCTTTTTTTTTTCTTTCTAAAGAAGAATCCCCTTCGTTTTATGTTTAGTGAGTTGAGATTATGGTAAACATAAAAATTACGAGCTACCTTTCTTTTTAACCAAAAATGATGAGCTATCTTCAATAAAATATTATTGTTGGAATTAGAAGTCTGCTAGATAACAAGGAATGTATGATAATTTGCTCACTCTGCATTTTTCTATTTTAGTCAGCAAGAAGGGATTATTATTTTTCTGGCGTGATTCTGGTATTATTTTTGGTATCAGAAAAAATGGAATTTGAGATAGGAGCATATTTCAAGTACCAAGCTAACCCGAATGGTTTTATTCATAAGCTATAATTTTGGCTTGTTGAATCAAGTATGACTTGCGTATTTCAATTTTCAATTTCTCATTAACAATTTACAAATTGTGTCTCTCTAGATTTCTTATTGAAGATGCGACGTGTTGTTAGAGGTGTAAAAGAAAATTGCTCTTCTCCCATCCAAAATTGCTACCCCCCACGTGACTCAAGTCTCACAGGTGTTATACCCAACGTGACTTAAGTCAGTCCGTATTACAACCTGAGTGAGTTAAGTCACTCTACAACCTGCGTGAGTTAAGTCACTTTGACTTACAACCCTCAGGTTGTAACTCAGAGTCGCGTGGAGGGTATTTTCGTCGGTTTGTATGGGAGAGAGCAATTGTGGATAGGAGAAGAGCAATTTGGGGGGTATTATTAAATAATATGAATAATAAAAAATTCATTTGACTCATTAAATTATGTTTTAAAAACGTTGACCATAATAATCAATATTGACCTTGATTAATCATTATTTTTTTCAATCTTAAATTATTTAATAATATATTTGACCATAATATACTTTTATTATATTTCTTTTCACATTTAAGCTCCTTTTTTATAATTATTATTAAATATTAAAATTAATAAAATAATAGGTATTACTCTTTATAAAAGCCATAAGGCATAAGCAAAATAAAGCAAAAAAAAAAATTGATTCCTCATTCATTTCCTTGCAATTGCATTGCAAGGCCATGGCTAGGAGTAGGGTGAAACTTGCCTTTATCTCCAAATATTTAGCAAGGAAAGCTGCCTACATGCGGAGAAAGAAGGCTCTCTTTGAGAAGGTGAGAGAACTCACTATTCTTTGTGGTATTTCAGCTTTTGTTGTAATTTCCAATCCTTTTAATTCCAAAACAGAGGTGTGGCCAGATCTAGAGGGTGCCAAACAAGGTCTTAAGAGCTACCAAAATTCATCAATGATAGCTGAGACAAATGATATGAACGAAGAAAGTCTTCTTTTGCAGAAGATTACTGAAGCCAAGGAAAACCTGAAAAGGCTGAAACAAGACAATCATGAGAAGAAGCTGGACCTTCTTATGATTCTTGAACTTAAGAAGGTAATTGATGACAAGGTTGCTGCACTCAATTTATCAAATTGATGTTGTCTTAAACTTTATGTTGTGATTTTGATTGATGTTATTTCAATCATAAATTTCTAATAAAAAATAAACTTGTCAAAATAAAAGTTATTATATATCAACAATTTTCGCATGTTTAATTTTGCGCACTCCAATACTTTTTTTTTTGGTACATCGCACTCCAATACTTTATCTGACATCATCAATTTTTCTTGTTGATAAAGAATCAATCCTAAATCTGGTTTGGTATTAGGCATGTAATTAATCTTCCATTTCGTTTAAGCTTATCACTTTCATCTCAAACAAATCAGAAATCTTATAAGAGTTTGATTCAGAGTTTTGTTCAACGTCTCACAAGATATTTTTCCGCGTTTCTTTACTCGTTTGTTGAAATGTTATCTATCTTTGTTTTTTTGACAAAAACAAAACGATATTCATTCTTTCAAATTGAGTGTACATCAGATACCGTAACATTTTCAACATCACTAAAAACGTAAAGGGTGAATCTGGGAATAAACTCACAACACCTAAGTTAATAGTATACAACGACAAAATACCTACGATTAATATGATAAATTCTAAGTCGCCGAAATACTCATGCTTCCGGATCTGCAACGTCAACGTCCAAATCATTGATTGAATCTGTAATTTGACTGAAATTGATCTTTCAATAGGTCCCAAACGAACATCGCAACAAGACGTGAAATCAAACGTCGCATAAAACGACAAACAACACAACGTCGTACTCAAACGACGAAATCACAAAACACACAGAATGAAAAACTTGATATGTATGAAAACCATTTATATAAATTGAAAGAACGTGTAAAAAGATGCAGATGGGTGATTCTAAGTCAAAAAATGACCTAAAATTGCCCCTCCTCGATGAGCTAGACATCTACAATTCACACCAATTTCTAGTTTTTCATCCAAATGGGAACTCATCCATAAATGAAGTTGAAATTGCATGATAAATGAGACGGCTTTTTTTTAAACGGATACCCCGAACCTTGCATATATTATGTATTGTCTCAACCAACTGAGCTTAGGTCACGAGGACTATATTAGTTTATGTTTGTAGGCAAGAAAAAATTATTTATATTTTTATAAATAAAAATGTGAAGGATAAATCAAATGCATGTAAGGTGAAGGCTTGTGGACTTAGTGTATATAAATAAAGAGTGACAAGACATACATAACAAACAACTTGTCAACAACATAGATTCTACAAATTCATACACATGTGTGTCGAATGAAGCCGAACCTGCATAGAAATGAAGCCTCTACGAGAGTTATTATCCTAAGACACGGGGTAAACATGCATGTCAGCGACAATAATCTAATTATGTTTATAAACAGGGGTCGAAGGCATTGTAATAAGGGTTTCTTAATGCATTTCTCAAATTACATCTAACAAATAAAATAATTGTCGATTATTTGCATTTCATTAAGTATGCCATTTATTTATTTTCTTGTCATGTTTATTTTAAAGTTAATTACTTTTAACACAATTTATTTTTTCCTGCACTTTAAATTTCTGCAATTTACTTTTCAATAACTTTAAAATTCACTTCTTCAAAAAAATAACTTTAAAATTCAAGTCGTTTATAATTTATGCAGTTCACTTTTCAAGCACTTCATTTTTCTTATCAATTTAATTCCATACGCTTTATTTTTTTTTTGGTACAAATTCCATACGCTTTACATTCTGCATTTTACGTTTCTTGGCATGTTTTTATTCTTTTCAAACTTTAAGTTCAATGTAGTGCATAAGCTTTTCACATCAAAATCATACATTTTTATGGATTAAGAAATACCATGTCCCTTGCCTGGGTATTCAAAGATAGTTTTACCGCTGTTAATTTTTTTTTTTTTAAGAAGCTAAATTAGTCCACCTAAATTGGTGCTGGAAAGAATCGAACCTGAGACCTCAAGGAGGAGCACACCAGGTTCCAAGTCAATACCATGAGAGCATTAATTGAGTCAACACATAAGAATTGCAGTTTTGGGCTGAACACGTGTAGAATATTACTATTTAACTTGTAAATACCTCAAATTAAACATTCTACTTCAATTTAGGTGGGCTAATTTAACTTCTTCAAAAAAAAAAAAAAACATTATACTTGTTGATGATTTCTATGTTAATAATATAAAATCAATGACAACAAATTGGCATACCCGATGGGGCTTGTTTGATTAAATTATGTGTTCATAATCAAACAAATTTGCATCTTGAAGAAGTTATTTTTATGCAATTAAGTAATGATAAAAATACTAGACCACACTTGGCTAAACTTCTCTTTGGAAGACCTCCAAATGACATCAACCCCACAATTGGATTTATTTATGGCCTACATGCATACTGATACAGTAACAATTCACTAAATGTAACTAATGTTGCTGTGACAAATGTATCGAAGTTAAGAAATAGCGAGCATTATCCTTTGTTTCTACATATATATATATGTCTTGACAAGATTAACCTAATGTTGTAGGATTGTAATTAACAAGATTCTTTGGCCTATGCGTAGTACCTGATTGATTATAGCAATCGTTATATGGTAAATATGTTTACTCAATAAATGAATGCAGTTGTTACATTATTGATACAAACTAAAAATAATGATACAAAAGATGAATCCATATTGATTACTTTGGGATTTCTTTTAGATAGTAAGAGTCTTACATATACTTGGTGGAAATATAGTACCATGTGTACTTATTTCTATCCTTGATTAATAAAATTATTTTTTGCTGTTAAAAAAAATATTACCATCCAACTAATTACGTTGAGAACTCTTGTTTATCAGAAAAAATTGAGAAATAAGTAGAAATTAGGTTGTTGTCATAGAGAACTTGTTGAAGCTTATTTCTTGTAATCTCCTTTATATCTCTTTGTATGAAACTCATTAATAGTATATCAGATATTGGTTGTTTGTTGTTGGTTGTTGTTTGTTTGTTGATGCAAACTCGTTAAGAAACTCATTTATATTTATTGTTAGATTAGATATAGATAGTTATATTGTTGGTTGTTGTTGCTTCAAATGTTTAGTTGTTCGTTGTCTTTAATACTTGTTCCACACATGTAAGTTGATTAGTGTGATTTGAGTTTTAATTCACAACGATTAGAAAGTTATTCATTGTGTTAAAATTAATTTGATTGTCTACTCCAAATAGAACTTTCTATTTATACATGTTTATTACTCCCTCCGGTCACATTTATAAGCAAAAAGTAACTTTTTAGATTCATTCAATAAAAAATGTATCCGGTCTATATATAGGTTAGATACATTAGTTATTGAATGAACCTAAAAAGTTACTTTTTGCTTATAAATGTGACCGGATGGAGTATAACAGCTAACTAACCAACAACTGCAGTTAAAGCACAGAGTTCTAACATGACCCATTAAACTATCCACTATCTTAAGGACAGGTAAGAGAGAAGACAAAACTGAAAGCAGAAAATGGGAGAAAGTGATTTGGTGTATTAATTTGAGTCTCAATCTGCAATATAATATTCTGAAACATATAGTTGCAATTCAATTAATTAATTATTAATTCTTATGTTTACATGAATAACACACATTTAGTAATGCTGATACACTCACCTTTGTCTCAGCTACATATAGCAGAAAGAAACTTTCTCTCATTTTCGGTTTTCTATTTTTTTTTTCTACACACTTCTCTAGGTTTCGATTTCAGTTTTTTCTTTACTTTTTCCCTTGCTGATTCAGCACCATGTCAAATCTATCTTTTTTCTTTTTGCAATAGGTCCAATGTATGGACCCCAAAAGTATAGCCATACTTTATAGTTATATTTAAGGATAAATATTTTTTAGTCCATGTAAAATTACAAATTTCTAAGTTTAGTCCATAACCATATTGAAAAGTATAATATTTATATATGGACAGTGAAAATTATAAATTTTTCATCGAGGATGGGTGATTTTAGGTCAATTTTTGACCTAGAATCACCCCTCGACATCTTTTTTCTCTTTTCTTTCAATCTAAATAAGTGGTTTTCACATATATCAAGTTTTTTCTTTTGTGTTTTTTTGTGATTTCGTCGTCTAAGTGCGGCGTTGTGTTGTTCGTCGTCTTGTGCGACGTTTGATTTCGCGTCTTGTCGCGGTGTTCGTTTATTTCCTATTGAAAGATCGGCATCAGTCAATTACAAATTCAACCAATGATTTGGGCGTCAACGTTGAAGATCCGGAAGCATGTGAATTTCGGTGACTTAGGTTTTATCATATTATTTGTAGGCATTTTGCTGTTTTATGCTATTAACTTGGGTGTTGTGAGTTTGTTCGCAGATTCACCCTTTACATTTTTAGCAATGTTTGTATCTGATGTAATCTATCGATTTGAATGAATGAATATCGTTTTATTTTTGTCAAAAAAAAAATATTTAGCCCTTATATTTATACTATCCATAACCATATTGAAAAGTGAAACATATGGTAGGTAGTGGGTCTAGTGACAGAAATCTTAAATTTAGATATCTGATTCTGAACATAACGAAGTATAAATATTTCTTTTGAAGGAATAACCAAGTACAAATATTAATTAGCTCATGTTTGAAGCATTTTCTAATTGCCAAATACAAGTGTTATAATATCCAAGTAGTTATGAACCGGTACTATTCATTGAAGCATCCATAAAATCTATGCCATGACTGCACAAATTTCATTAATGGATTGATTTTGCATAAAGGATTTGACAAGAAAAAATAATAATTTCGACCTATATGTGCATGCATGGATACTATTTGGACATGTTTATATGGGCAGGTCACAGATAAATATGCATTTCCAACATGTAAAAACCATAAAAACACCTTGATATATGTATATAAGAAATCACTTATATTCTGTAAGAAATAAATTTGCTTATTCTCTTCACTTTGTCTCTCAATTTCAGACTTTCATCAAATCATCTAAATGTGGTTTGAACTTTGAATTGCTTTCACATTGTCTCCTTTAAAAACATAAAAAGGAAATTGAGTAAAAAAACATGATTGTTGTATAATTAAAAGTAAATATAGAAAAAGAAAACAACAAGATATTTTTTCAAACCAAACAAATTACTTTGGCTTAGTATAATCATCAACAAAGTTGCACTTATCTCATATGTAGATAAGGAAATGCTTCCTGCTTCAATGGTTAAACCGGCCTAACTGTGGTACTTACATGAGAAGAAGAAAGTCCAATATAGCCAAGGAAAAACTTGCCGGCCGGAGAATATGCATGCATGAACATGAATCATCATTTGCCTTTGCCTTCACTAACGCCGGCCGGCAAGTCATCCTTGGCTGTACTACACTCTCTGCCTCTTCATGTAAGCTCCTCTTAGGTGTCATATATGCTTCTTTTTTTCTACTTCATGAAGCTAACTGATCACTATGGTCTATGGCTATTGTATAATCATATATGTCTGATATGATATCATATATATTAGATTGTGCATTCACTTGCATTCTATAAGTAGCAAGTGGCTATATGATATCTGCCAACCAAAAGGACAGCTAGATTGCCATGCTGCCAAATTTGTCCAAAACCAATATGCTTGATTGGGTAGAGAAAATAGGGGACCAATTCAAGCAATTTTGGCCCACATTTTTTTCCCTTTTTGTGTCATCCATATCAACTATGTTATTATGAAAGAAAGATAGGAATCTTGCATTGGCATTCAATTTTGTGTGGGTAAAGATGGTGACTTTTATTATTTCTGTTTGTGTGGCTTGAAGCTTGTATATTGTAATTAATTAATTGATAAGTTCATGTTTGAAATTACGGAAAATTTGACGAAACTACAGGAGTACCATGATTTTGTCAAAATTTCGAAGCATAACATAGTGATCGAGCCAAACTCATTGTCAATATAGGTAATTCCGACCATTGTTTCCGACCAAAAAATTACATACAAGGAAATTGATAAATACAGCAAAGCATAGCCTCGCGAGAGTTTCACGAGTGTGTATTTTATAAATACCTTTCCTAACTTGAACAACTTCCCTCCCTGATTTCCAGCTAGAAACAATTTTAATTGGCCAGAAACTGTTCGTGATTGGTTCGAGATGAAATTTCTCTAGAGATATAGCAATGATCTTACATACAAACATGCACTTAGTGGCGGTAAAAAAGTTTTAAGAGCATAGTGTTTGATAGGGACCCTTGACAAGTTAGAATCCCTAAAATGAAGGGATTGTAGAAGATTAATAGTGATGCGCATTTAATTTTTAATGGCCAAGGACACTAAATGCAACATAGTGTTCCTTTCTATAATAAAGCACTCTGGCTTTAGGGGATTAATTAATCATATTATTATTATTTATGGATAAAGTTTATGACACGATGTTTCCTTTTGATTTCATTTTCAGATCACTATTATTTCTTGAACGTTGCTTCTTCATTATTTCTGCTTTATCCCAAAGTGGATCACCCGTTAGCAACAAATGAAATAAACTTTTTAGAAAGCATAATGTTACTTGTTTTAGACTAACATTTTTCGAGTATATATGTGAATAATTGACAGACATATATTTCCTTTCAAAAAAAAAATTTGACAGACATGTATGTAAGCATTCTTGCAAAAGCTAGAAAATTTGTTTATAGTGCGATATATGTAAGTAAAACTATTGGCTTATGGGGATTCAATTAAACATTTTTATTATATATTGTACTATATAAGAGTTTAAAGGGACACACTCTAAACAACTATAGACATGTATCAAATGAAAATTCACTATTATAATTATATTGAAGTTGGATTTAAATCTCACATTAATTAGCAAGGTCAGTTGACTATCATAACTATTGAAGTTGGGATCAAGTCCCACATTGCTAAGGTCACTTGACAATGAAATATATAAATATGCTTAAACACCTTCATTAAATAAGTTATTCAATAGCTTCCAAATATTTCCAAAATTTCCAAATATTATTTGTTATCCAAATATTATTTTGTTATTTGTTATACTATCATTATTGTTATACTTTGTTGTCCAAATATTTATACTATCATTATTGTTATACTTTGTTGTCCAAATATTATTTATTATTTGTTATACTATCATAATTATCATAATTGTTATACTATCATAATTATCATAATACTAGCATACTTTGGATTTGAATATTTGGATACATGTATGAATTATCATAATACTAGCATACATGTGATGTGTTTGGGCTCTCTGAAGAACTTTTCTTATACATGTGTTTGGGCTCTCTGAAGAACTTTTTTTTTTCATAATTGTTATACTATCATAATACATGTATGCTAGTAATTTGTTATACTATCATAATTATCATAATACTAGCATACTTTGGATTTGAATATTTGGATACATGTATGAATTATCATAATACTAGCATACATGTGATGTGTTTGGGTCCTTTACAAACTCCCGGGAAGAGTTTATTAGGCGACAAGCGAATGCGGCGGCTCATGCCCTTGCAAGAGAAGCCACATCCTTAGCTAGTCCCATGATTTATTATGTTATCCCACATTGTATTGAAACTATTATTATTAATGAAATGCTATAAGGTTCTTTCTTTCAAAAAAAAAATGTGATGTGTTTGGGCTCTCTGAAGAACTTTTTTTATACATGTGTTTGGGCTCTCTGAAGAACTTTTTTTTTTAAATGAGATTAAAATATTAACTTTTGTACAATTTAGTGGTAAAATTAGATGTCAAAATAAAACTAATATATACCCATAATATATACCCTTAGTCTTTTACAATAATCCAGTAACTAAGCTATGTATACCATTTAGTCTTAATCTACCATAGTAGATTATCAGCCAAGCAATTTTTGATCTTGATGATAATGAAAACATATGAGGGACCCATAATGCTGGTTTTTAGTCCTTTTGTTAACAAAATCCATGATATGGATTGCATGTGTATTCTAGTACCCGTTTGTTGACTGATCAGATCATCCATACATATCTACCTAAAACTTTATGCCCCCAATTGCTTTCATGCTTTAATTTTATAGTGCTCCAAAAAAGTTTTATGTCGGCGTCGCATACGTTAATTAATTATCACCTTAACATAGGACATAGGACCATACCTTTTGCAGCTCTCCTTATGTGTGTATATTGGATGACACAGACACAGTACTCACTCTTGTCTCATGATATGCTTTCGGTGTTTTTGTCTTGTTTTAATTCAGATTTAAGGATCAAGGATTTTATTTGTCGTCTTAAATAAAACAAGGACCTTATTTGTTTATCTTCATGCAATAAATTGATTATATTGTCTTTGCCGACTTGATTCACGTGAAGAGTTCCTCCTAATTTGAGCTCAGTAAATATTCAATGGTTAATAAACTTAAGGAAAACTAAAATATAACATTGATTGTTTTTTCTTCTTTTCCAATAGAGCTGTTACATAAATATCTAAAGATATTAACATTTTAACATAATATAGTTCCATAATTATAGATAGCACTCAACTAAAGATCGAGTTCATGGTTAAAAACATACTGAATAAGGAGTGACTCCCACATTGGAAGAGGAACTATATTTTGTTCTTAAGGGATTTTAGAGTATTTGTGAGTATATTTGTGAGCAAGATTGTTAAAATCGAGATTTTGCTTCAGGTCGAAAGAGAAGAGCAAAATCGCAACCAAAATCGAAGGATTTTACTCAACTACTTTTGTAGAATCGATATAAGAAATCGTAAAAATGCAATCAAAATCGATGGAGTTTACCAAAAAAAAAAAAAAAAGAATACTAAATATATGTTATAAATGGTATATAGTCATAAATGACTTAGTTTATAAGAAATCGTAAAATCGCAATCAAAATCGATGAATTTTGCCTATTTTGGAATTCTACTATGGATTTGAGTCGTTGAAGGTGAAGAAAGTCGCAAAATCTTGGATTTTAGGATTTAAATCGGGATTTTGACAACAATGTTTGTGACCATATCATTTTATCAGACAACTATTTGCTTTACCTGCTGTCATCTAGCATCTGGAGAGAAAGATGATGATGAGTTACACAGGAATCTTGAAGTCCAAGATAAGCTAAACAACACATAGTTTCCAAAGATTTCCACCCAAAGCAACAAAAATTGATGAAAATGTTATCCACCTCTTTAGTAAAAGAATCATTTGAATTTGAATTTAACTATTGGCAGCGAAAACATATTTCTTTGGCATCCTTCCTTTCCATTTCTAGAACATAGTTACAACTATTTAGCCTTTTTCCACTCACTCTCTTGAAAGCTTTCTTAATCTTTTTCAGAATATTAATTATACAACGAACGAACACATATAGTTTATCTTATACTACATTGTTTTATCTTGGTTTTCGGGTGTCAAACATTGATTACGTTTGAACCTTTTAAACCGGTGATATCTTATTTTTTCTTGGGAAGGGAAAAAGTAAGCAAAACCCTTGAGAATCGAGGTCCGGGAGTTGTTTTCGCTACGGGAAGGTGTTAGGCACCCATAACGACTATAGTAACCTATAGGAACCGTCTTTAATTTCTACGCGCGCGCTTTATTTTTAAATGCTATTTTGAAATGATATTTACATCTAAGAATTACTAAGTGAAGAATTGGAGGGAGAAGAATGTTTTTGAATTTTTATTTTAGTTGAATTGAAGGAATTTTGTTCCTTGCCTACGTACCCGATTAAGGGATCAAATCCACCGTAGTTCTCTCTCAAAAATGTGTTTGTTTTTGTTGGTTGATTTTAAGTTTGAAAATGGAATTTGAAGAATAGAAAGAGGCCTCAAGGGCATGAGATTATGAAATTGTGAGGTGGAATTAGTCATTTGCAAAATATGGTCTAAGTATGATTATTTTCATTGGATTTTTGATTAAGAAAATAAAAGGAAAATTCAATGGGGTTTTGGACCCCAAGGTTTATTAAGAAAATAGTTTGAGTGATGTTGTTCAAGTTTTTTTGGAAAATTGGTTTTTTCTAAGTCTAAAGCCTAAACATACATCTAAAGCATACAATCCTAAACATACATCTAAACATGCATATTCTAGCTACATATCTAAAGTGAAGTGTGTGCATGTGTCGGTGCTTGTGTCGGTGTACATCATTAGAGTCCATTGTCCTTTACATCATATCCTAGATACATTCTATGGCCCCTTTGCCAAGAAATTAAAAGCATGAAAGTAAAATTTTACAAGAATTCCTAAATCTTTACATTCTAACTTTTGTATGGAATTGAAACTTAAAATGCAAGAAATAAAAGTGGAGAAAGAGATGAGATGAAAATATGATGTGAGATGCTATGGAAATGAGACATGAAACAAAAGACAAAGGGATTAGTAGTACAAGATATAATATGGAAAATGAAGCAAGTAGAAATTGCATAACAAAATGAACAAGACTTAACCAAAAAGTAACAAACACTTTAGCCAAAAATGGGAAAATGGACTTGAAGAAATTGCACTAACACCAAAGCAAATTTAAGGCTTAAAGTTCTCATGTTAATGGTAATTTTCAAATGGTTCATTTCAGCCATATTATGAGAATTATAGGGACAAATATGGGCCAAGACCTATAGTGCATTTTCAAGTCCACTTTACGCATTATTTCTCATGGCAACAATACACATTACTTATGAAACAAGAAAATCACAATTTGCATTTTCAAAACAGCCAAACAAACACAATTTTCAGAAGTAAACACATCACACATTTGCATATTAAGTATTCAATTCAATGTGGCAAAATATTAGAACAAAAAGCATACAAAGATTTCACAAAAAATTGACAAGAAGTGACACAAAATCACAAGGGAATTCTACATAAACTCTTATCATTTTTTTTGACATGCCAAAATATCATGAGAGACCAATTTCAAGCATCAAAAATAATCGCAAGAGAGTTCACAATTTTTGGAGGTTTTTTAACAAGATTTTCGACAAAAATTAAAAAAAAGGAACAAATAAACCAAAGTAAAAATAATTCTCCAGTATTTCTTGATCAACCTTGACATGCAATATGTCAAGATTGATCGAAAAATACGAAGAAGATTATAGAAATTTTTGCAGAATTTTATTATTTTCTTTGAACCATATGGGGGTGTAAACAGCATAAAAATACCAAGAAACCACAAGAGAAGGGGGGTGCGAGCAGCATATATGCAGCCATAGCAATTGGGCTTCAAAGAAAAAGCAGGCAGGCTGGGTAATGGAGAGGGTTTGTGGGTTAAACCCATGGGTAATTGGCATGGGTTAAAGGAAATCAAAACAACAACACGTGAGCATAACAAAGAAAAAACGGTTCCCTCTTCTTCTTCTACTCTTACGCGTGAACTCCCTCCCTCACAGCTCACAAGCTTCATCGTCCCCAACCAAATTCTGGCGGCGGTCGGCCGGCCAGGGGTGGCGGCGCCGCCGCCTGGACCTCTCCTTCCCCTCTAACGGCCCCTTTCTTCTAATTCGCAAAACAAAACTCCAAAACAAACACAGCTTCAAGTAGATCTACAAAGAAGATTGAATTTGAAAGCAACAAGAAAGGACAAGAATCTTACCCTTCCTTCTTTGGATTTTACTTCGAACTATTACAGGTTGGTGACAATTCTGATTTGGACTCGGTGCTATCAATCCGTCTTCTCCTCTGTTCCTTCCTTGATCACGTTTTGAAAGCTTCGTCGTTACCGGAAATTGCCGCTGTTCGCTGCTTGAAGCTTCGGTTCCGGTGGACCTCTGTTTCACGATCTGGATTTCGCGTGAGTCACGAATCTCCTTGCTTCGAATCCGTTCTGCCGCTCCTTTTCAGTTCGTGATTCTTGCATGTGAATGAACCGAATTTGTGATGAGCTTGTTGTTTTGCGAATTTGTTGTGAGTGAATCAATGGATTGGAGGTTGATGATGATGGATATTGATGGAATGATGATGAAGGTTTTGAAAATTGGTGGTGGAATGTGAAGAAAGGAAGCTGTTGTGGTGGTTTTGGTGGAGGAAAGTGATGAATATTGGTGGTTTTGTGGTGGTTTAGGTTGGTTAGGGTGGTGGTTGAAGGTGAGAAGAGTTAGTTAGGGTGGTTAGTTAGGGTGGAGAGAGTTGGTTATGGAGGAGGAGTGGTGGAGAATTGCCACGTGAGAAGAGAAAGAAGGAGGAAAAGAGAAAAGAGTTTTTTTGTGATTTTTTTGTAAAAAATGATTGGTTAATGAATGAATTGACCCTTTGACCAATTTATAGGCTAAGTCATTGACCTTGGACCAATGAGGGAATGCCACATGGACTTGACTTGTAACAAACTTTTGAGGACCAATAGCATTTGGACACATGGCATTTGGACTCTAACAAACTAAAAAGGATTAAAATGTAAATAACGAAAGTGCGCGGACTAAAATGAAAATTAAAACTACAATTGAATTGAAAAAGTAAATTGAAAATTAACGTAAAATGAGACGATTAAAAACAACAAAGCAGATTAAAATGAATCAGCAATTTTATGTGAAATGACCAAAATGCCCCTGGAGGCTAAAATGACTAAAAACGACTCAAATGCAATTTTAAAATGATTTTTTAACAAGGGATTAAAGCAAGAGTTTATACAAGTGAATTAAAAGACTCAGAGACAAATTTTAGAATTTAAACAGGGTTTTAACACATGAAAAGACTAAAATGCCCCTAGGGGCAAAATTGACTTGAAATGACTTAAAATGCAATCTTTAAAATGGATTTTGACATAGAATTGAAATGAAGACTTATTCACACTATTTGAAAGGACTCAAACAAATTTTTAAAGATTGAAAGAGATTTTGACATGGGAAATGACTAAAATGCCCTTAGAGGCTAAACTAACTAGAAAATGACTCAACTGATATTTTTTGAAATGAATTTTGACATGAGATTGAAACAGGGACTTATACAAACCAATTTAAAAGACTCAAACAATTTTCAAGGATTAAAATGAATTGAATGCAGGAAATGACTGAAATACCCTTACATGTGAATTTTGTAAATAACATTGAAATAAAATGCAGAGAAAGATGCAATTGATCAGAGACAAATCAAATGACTTATAATGCAAGACAAGAAGAATTTAAACAAGTATTTTTAGGTCCAAAATTAGGGTATAACAGCTGCCCCTATTTAAGTTTCTTTGTCCGGGGAGTCAAGAGACGGAGTCTTAGAGTTGACGGGACGAAGATACTTAAATATTAACATTTGCACTGCTTTTGGACATAAAAATACGTTTTCAGATTTTCAAAAAAACACGAATGCCATGCAACATTTCATTTATGAATGCAAGACAATCGAACCGGAATCTACGGGTTGTGTCACACCACCAAAGGATTTATAGACATCAAGGTAGAAAGAACGGGCAAAAAATAGACAGGTACAAGCTGTTCTTTGGATCGAACTTGCCACTTGACCGAGAGATACAAACAAGAGACGGGTACAAGCTGTTCTTTGGATCGAACTTGCCACTTGACCGAGAGATACAAACAAGAGACGGGTACAAGCTGTTCTTTGGATCGAACTTGCCACTTGACCGAGGAAATACAAACAAGAAACGGGTACAAGCTGTTCTTTGGATCGAACTTGCCACTTGACCGGAAATATAGACAAAAGGTAGATACAAGCTGTTCTTTGGATCGAACTTGCCACTTGATCAATATCACAACATGTAAGTTGGTGCAAACTGTTCTTTGGATCGAACTCGCCGTTTGACCGATAACAAAACATAAGCAAAGGGTACAAACTGTTCTTTGGATCGAACTTGCCGTTTGACCGGAAACATAGACATATAAGCAGGTACAAGTGGTTCTTTTTGGATTGAACCTTGCACTTGACCAGTAACAAGATACAAATTGAAAGTCTGGTTTAACAAGATACCAATTGAGGGTAAATTGTCATTGACTTGATTTGAAAATAGACATGACCATTTTTGTTGGCCCAAAAGTAAATTGACATTGATTTGAATTGAATTGAAAGTTGACTTTGACATTGACATTGACATTGACATTGACATTGGCTTGGAAATTGAAATTGACATTGACATTGACATTGACATAGACATTGATATTGACATTGGGTATTGACATAGACATTGACATTGGCATTGGATATTGACATTGGCATTGACATTGACATTGACATTAACATTGACATTGACATTGGCATTGACATTGACATTAACATTGACATTGACATTGGCATTGACATTGACATTAACATTGACATTGGCATTGACATTGACATTGACATTGGATATTGACAATTGACATTGACATTGACATTGGCATTTGACATTAGCATTGACATTGACATTGACATTAACATTGACATTGACATTGGCATTGACATTGACATTAACATTGACATTGACATTGACATTGGATATTGACATTAACATTGAAATTAACATTGGCATTGACATTGACATTGACATTGAATATTGACATTGATATTGACATTGACATCTGACAGTTGGATATGCAACATGTATGTATGGTATAGCAAGATTTATTGGATGTATGAGCACATAAAATGCATGATTATGCATGTATGAATGCTTGAAATGCATGATTGGTTTGTAACTTGGCAGAGAAGTTTCACAAAGGCAGACAAGACATTGGAAGATTGGGCACGTAGTGGCTCGTGCTGCGACATATTCACAGGGGGGGAAAACCTCTTTGGAGATACCGTCGTTGAGAGACGTATCGAAACCATGGCTGAGGGCAATAAAACTTGTAAAGGAGGACCCTTGGAAGGTTCTTGGACACAGTTCGCCGTTGCTAGGCGTGTCAGTGCTGGGTAAACATTGGATGTTCGCATCTGTGGTCAATGCTTTTTTCAATATTTCATTCTTTCATTTTTCATTTTCAAACCCCATTTTTGCCTGAACCGCCCTTTCGGGTTTTCGATTCACCGGGGAGTAAAGATTCTTTTCATTGCCCCATTTTTGCCTGAATTGCCTTCATAGGTTGTCAATCAGCGGGGTGCTCATTTTTGCCTAAGCCGCCCTTTCGGGTTTTCAACTTAGCGAGCTTTTTATTTTCATTTTTTTCATTTTTTTATTTTCATTCTCTTTTTTCATTCTTGCCATTGACCACAGATCATCCTGGGGAGTAACCTGCTTGTAACATGTATTGAAATAGACATTGACATTCATTTATTCATGCGTGTTTCATTGAAATGTACCCTATTGCTCAGGTTTGCTTTCAAAATAGACAGAAAAAGAATTTTCAATTTTCAAAAATGTTTGTTTCAGACATTGACATCATCAAATAGCGAGAAATTGTTTTGTGTAAAGCATTGAAAGTAGAAAGAACAAAAGAGTTTCAAACAATAGAAAGGCTCAAATTGATGTAGAAGTGTGAGAGTCAGCCAAAGGCACGGCTTCACGGATTTACAAAGCTTGGAAAATGGTAATTTTATTGGTTGGTGATACATTGAACACAATGACCGCTACATTTCATAGAAATTTTGAATTCACAAGTACCGAAGCCTCTGATGAAGATGATCATTGACAGTTGCAGATGCCCCAAGGGGTGATGGTGATTTGCCAGATATAGTTACTTGTCTTTTATTGTCAACCTCATTTTTGCATGAACCGCCCTTTCGGGTTTTCGGCTCATCGAGGCGCTCATTCTTGCCTGAGTTGCGTACAATCTCAGCGAGCTTTTTCATATTCATTTTTTTTGTCCCTAACTTTTGCCTGGATCGCCCTTTCGGGTTTTCGACCCACCGGGAAGCGCATTTTTGCCTAGGCCGCCCTTTCGGGTTTTCGACCTACCACGCTGTTCTTTTCTTTCTAGACAAAGTATTTCTTGACTATATCGGCATTAACAGGATTTGGGAGTTCAACACCATCCATGTGTGTAAGAATCAAAGCACCACCAGAGAAGGCCTTCTTGACAACATAAGGACCTTCGTAGTTAGGTGTCCACTTGCCCCTTGGGTCAGGTTGTTGACTTATCCTTCTTTTCAATACAAGCTCGCCTTCCTTGAATTCTCGAGGTCGGACTTTCTTGTCAAAAGCATTCTTCATTCGCACTTGATACAACTGTCCATGAGTCATGGCATCCATACGTTTCTCTTCAATCAAATTCAACTGGTCATACCGACTTTGACACCATTCAGCCTCAGTTAACTTTGCTTCCATGATTACTCGAAGAGATGGAATCTCCACTTCCAGAGGGAGAACTGCTTCCATACCATATACAAGAGAGAAGGGAGTTGCCCCGGTTGAACTGCGCACTGTAGTACGGTAACCATGCAAGGCAAAAGGTAGCATTTCATGCCAGTCTTTGTAAGTGGTGACCATCTTCTGAACTATCTTCTTGATGTTCTTGTTAGCGGCCTCAACTGCGCCATTCATCTGAGGTCTATAAGGAGAAGAGTTGTGATGTTCAATTTTGAATTCCTCACATAAAGCTTGCATCATACTATTGTTCAGATTGGAGCCGTTGTCGGTGATAATTTTGTTGGGGACACCATATCGACAGATGATGTTATTCTTGATAAACTTGACAACCACTTGCTTGGTCACATTGGCATAGGAGGCAGCTTCGACCCACTTGGTGAAATAGTCAATCGCCACTAGAATGAAACGATGTCCATTGGAAGCCTTTGGTTCAATTCTTCCGATCATGTCAATGCCCCACATAGAGAAAGGCCATGGGGAAGATATAACATTGAGGGCATGTGGAGGCACATGGATCTTATCAGCATAAATTTGACATTTGTGGCATCTTTTGGCATGTTTGTGGCAATCACGCTCCATAGTTATCCAGTAATAGCCGGCTCTTAACAGTTTTCTTGACATGGTGTGACCCGAAGCATGGGTCCCAAAAGTACCATCATGTACATCATGCATCAATTTCTCAGCTTCTTGCTTATCAACACATCTCAACAAGACCATGTCATAGTTCCTCTTGTATAGAGTTTCTCCGTCCAGAAGGAATCTACTAGCCCATCGTCTTAAAGTCTTTTTATCCCTGTTGGAAGCACCAGGTGGATATTCACGATTCTGCAAGAATTGCTTGATGTTGTAATACCAAGGCTTTTTGTCATTCACATCTTTGTCAGCTTGATCTGGCATATTTTCAATAGTAAACACATGAGCGGGTCTATCAAGACGCTGCACTTTGATTACGGGCACATCATTCCAGTGATTGACACGAAACATGGAAGACAGAGTAGCAAGAGCGTCAGCCATTTGATTTTCATCCCGAGGGATGTGGTGCAGCTCAACCTTGGTAAAGTATGTTAATAGACGTCTTGCATAGTCACGGTATGGGATCAGCTTCTCATGATGAGTCTCCCATTCACCCTTTATCTGATTAATAACAAGTGCAGAATCTCCATAGATGTCAAGGTGCTTAATTCTCAGATCAAGGGCTTCTTCAATGCCCAAGATGCATGCTTCATATTCAGCTATGTTGTTTGTGCATTCAAAAGTTATTCGAGCGGTGAAAGGAATGTGGTGCCCCTGCGGGGTTACAATGATGGCCCCAATTCCTTTACCATAGGTATTAACAGCACCATCAAACACCAATCCCCATTTGCTATTGGGATCTGGCCCTTCATTGATCAGTGGCTCTTCACAGTCTTTTGCTTTCAGATACATAATCTCTTCATCAGGGAAATCAAACTTAATCGGCTGGTAATCATCAAGAGGTTGACAAGCAAGATGCTCAGCAAGGACACTTCCTTTGATTGCTTTCTGGGCTTTGTACACAATATCATATTCAGACAACAACATTTGCCAACGTGCAATCTTTCCAGTAACAGCAGGCTTTTCAAAGATGTACTTGATTGGATCCATTCGGGATATCAACCAAGTTGTATGATTCACCATATAATGACGCAGGCGTTTGGCAGCCCAAGCTAAAGCACAACATGTCTTTTCAAGCATTGTATACCGAGTCTCACAGTCGGTGAACTTCTTGCTCAGATAGTAGATAGCATGCTCTTTCTTACCAGTCTCATCTTGTTGACCGAGAACACAACCCACTGAGTCATCTAACACTGACAGATACATAATCAAAGGCCTTCCTTCCACTGGCGGGACAAGGATAGGTGGTTCCAACAGGTATTCTTTAATGCTATCAAAAGCTTCCTGGCATTCATCATTCCAAACAACAGGCTGATTCTTTCTGAGCAATTTGAAAATTGGACCACAAGTAGTAGTCATGTGAGATATGAATCTTGAAATATAATTCAGACGTCCGAGGAAACCTCTGACTTGCTTCTCAGTTTGAGGGGCCGGCATCTCTCTGATGGCTCGGACTTTTTCAGGATCAACTTCAATGCCTCTTTGACTGACAATGAAGCCTAGCAACTTTCCAGATCGTACACCGAATGTACACTTGTTAGGATTCAACCGCAGCTTGTACTTTCTCAGTCTTTCGAACATCTTTTTCAAATACACAACATGCTACTCTTCATCACTTGACTTCACAATCATATCATCAACATATACTTCGATCTCTTTGTGAATCATATCATGAAACAGAGTTGTCATACCTCTCTGATAGGTAGCACCGGCGTTTATCAAGCCAAACGGCATCACTTTATAACAGAACATTCCCCATGGAGTGATGAAGGACGTCTTTTCTCTATCTTCAGGTGACATTCGTATCTGATTATAACCAGAGAAACCATCCATGAAAGAGAACACTTTAGATTGAGCAGTACTGTCAACAAGCACATCAATACGAGGCAATGGGAAGTTATCTTTTGGACTAGCTTTATTCAAATCTCTGTAATCCACGCACATTCGAACTTTCCCATCTTTCTTTGGTACTGGTACGATGTTGGCAATCCACTCAGGATATTCAGCTGTCATGAGGAAGCCCGCATCAATTTGCTTTTGTATTTCAGCCTTGATCTTAAGAGCCATGTCTGGGCGAGACCTTCTCAATTTCTGTTTGACAGGAGGACATTCAGGTCTTGTCGGTATCCGGTGTTCCACAATCTTGGGATCTAGACCCGGCATATCTTCATAGGACCATGCAAAGACATCTGGATAATCGTGGAGAAGCTGAGTAATCTTCCTTTTCACCTCTGGCTCAAGTGCAGCACCAATCTTGATCTCTCGCTTGTTCTCTTCAGTACCCAGGTTGATGAGTTCAATCTCTTCCTGGTGAGGCTGAATGGCTCTTCTTTCTTGCTCAAGCAGTCGAGTGATCTCATACGGTATCTCTTCATCATCATCATCCTCATCTTCAGCTTCATATACAGGGAATTCAAAATTTGGAGGAACCATAGGGTCACTGTGTTCAACGGGTTTATTGTGGTTCAATCTGCATAACATGATTGGGATGATTTTTAGAAAAAATGTTTTCTATGCAGATTTTTAAAATTAATAAGAAAATACAGATGTTTTGGTTTTTTCTGGCATTACCATTATTTCCAAGAAAAAGACACTAAAAAGTAAAAAACAAAGAGTCGTGAAAGAAGACGACAGCTTTTTATTGATTAACGGCAATGCCGAAACAAACATGCCCTTACAATGATATCACTTTCGCCTTGGGCAGAGCGAAAGGATTGTTATTTTGAAAACAAAAAACACGAGCAACAAAACACATTACATGGAAGCATGCATGACTAAAGGAACATCAATGGCTTTCCAATTTCTCACAGTGCCTCCTGGTATAACAAATACAGGCACGTGACCACCTTCAGTAGCATCTTCAGTAATAGCATTGATGAACCCAGCACTGTAAAAGGTTCCTTTTGAAACAGCAGATGTCGGGGAGAATCCAAGGCCCTCTTTACGCTTGTTTTCCAAGATCTTAATCATTTTGCCCCAGCCAGCAGCTTGCCCTGCTTGGACAGCCTTCTGGGCATCCTTTAATGAAGCCATGCTAGCACCAGCCCTCCGGGGTTCTGCGCCCTCAACGGTCAATCCTTGAAACGACGTCCCTTCAGCGGACCCTGCTTCAACACAAGAGAAAGATGATACTTGGCTAACTAGATATGCTTCTTCACCATGCACAGTGACGATCTTACCGTTCCTCATGAACTTGAGCTTCTGATGCAAAGTGGAAGTCACCGCTCCAGCGTCATGGATCCATGGTCTTCCGAGGAGACAACTGTAGGAAGCATTGATGTCCATAACTTGGAAAGTAATCTGAAACGTCTCAGGACCAATGGTAATTGGCAAGTCCACTTCCCCGAGAACATCTTTGCGGGATCCATCGAAAGCCTTAACCAGATAGCTGCTACCCCTCAGGGAAATTCCATGATGCCTTAATTGCCTTAGTGTGGACTCAGGCATTACATTCAGAGATGATCCAGTGTCCACCAACACGTTGGATATCATATCAGACCCACAGTGCACCGAGATATGCAGAGCCAAGTTGTGATGTTTCCCTGCTTCGGGGAGCTCATCGTCACCGAATCCCAAGTTGTTGCAGGCAGTAATATTACTCACTATCCCATCAAATTGATCCACAGAGACTTCGTGGCTGACATAAGCTTGTTCCAGTATCTTCATCAAAGGCTTAACATTTCTCCACCCCGTTTTCAACCATGGTTGCATTGTATTTGTAGGGAATTGCTTTGGTAGAGGTATAAGATACCGGACCAGGTAACCTGATCACCAAAGGCTTAACATTTCTCGTCTGAGATACACTTTCAACAGGGGAGTCATGGAACACTGGCACAATCACACATACATCACTGGCAATCAAGTGCTTGTCATCCATCAGGCTCTGGATATCACCTTGCACCACACAACAGCCCATGGGATTTTGCAGACATTCTGAACAAGAATCATGATCATGTTTGAACAAAGAAGCCTGGCATAGCTTGACATGTAACGGTACCAAGGGAGTAACAACATTGCGGACATCCAGCACGGGATCCTCTTGAGGAACAGGGACCCTTTCAAAAGCCTCAATCATATTAACAGCAGCATGGTTTGGAAGCGGGTTGTCAAGAACATGAGGAGCACTATTCTCAAAAGTCAACCGTCCCTTTTCTATTAGGTCTTTCACAATATATTTCAGAGCAAAGCAACCTTCAACATCATGACCCTGAGCACCCTGATGGAATGCACATGTTAGATCCTGTCGGAACCTGGGAGGCAATGGATTAGGCGGAGGCTTGCCTGGTCTAGTGACACAGTGTCCCTTGGCCAGTAGAGTTGGGAGCAGCTCACCATACCGCATTGGTATTGGTGGAAAAGAAGGTCTGGGTCGGGGACCCTGTTGTTGCTGCTGCTGTTGAGCAGGAGGTTGTTGTTGTACTTGTTGGGCAATGGCGTTAACGGGCACTGGTGGTTGACCCGGTGGCAGAGGATATTGCTGGTAGAATGGTGGGAAGAAAGGATGCTGAGAGTACTGCATGTAGTGATAGGGCATAGGTAATTGTGTAGCAGCTGCAGATGGGTTACCAGACACCATCCCTACATCAGATTCTTTCTTCTTATGATGACCATTACCATACTTCTTTGGTGCACTGGTTGAAGATTCACCCTTCTCGAGGACAATAATACCTTCTCGGACAGCCTCCTCTAGACGAGTTCCCATGGTAACCATATCAGAGAAGTTGTTTGGGGCAGAGACTATCATTCTCTCCTTATATTCCTTCTTCAGAGTCTTCAGGAATGTCTGTGTTAACTCTTCCTCATCAAGTCGAGGAGAAACACGGGCAGCTGCCCCTCTCCACCTCTGAGCATATTCACGGAAGGTCTCATCTGATTTCTGAGACAAGGCCTTAAGAGAGTCTCTATTTGGCCTCAGACGGGTATTGAATTCATATTGACTTTCAAAAGCAGCAGCCAGATCCTCAAAAGTATGGATGTTGTCCTTGCTCAAACCAGTGTACCAATCTGCTGCATCATCTGTCAAGCTACTCTGGAAGCAATGGATCATCAGTGCATCGTTGTCTGCATAGTTAGCCATCTTCCGGACATACCGGATAACATGGTTGTGTGGACAAGAAGTTCCATTGTATTTGTCAAATTCTGGCTCTTTGAATTTCTTAGGAACCTCAAATCGGGATACCAAGCATAGATCATGAGCTTTAGTAGGAGCACCATTGTTTCCCCGGCTAGCCTTGACCTCACGGAGTTCTCCAGCAAACTCCATCAACTGTCTTCTCATAGCTTCCATTGCGGGATCTTGTCCACGCGGAGTATCAACATCAATCACCTGTTGAACAGTGTGTACAATAGGGTCGGTAACAACGGTAGTCACCTGAGGCATAGCAGTGGACAGAGGAATCTGTCCTTGACCAGCAAAACCAGAGACACCAGCAGCAGTATTAGGAGAGTAGTAAGCTGAGAGGCCATAAGGACGGCCGTTGGGCATAACAAACCGAGCATCAGTAGCCACAGTAGACAGTGGGATAGAGGGAATCACCTCAGCAGTAACTGGAATAGATGTGGCTGGTTGTTCCTGTGCAGCCATCATAGTGGACATAGCATCATGAGCCTTAGCCAAGTCTTCTCTCATAGCAGCCAGTTCGGCACGGAGCTGAGCATTTTCTTCTTCAAAGTTAGCCATCATTCTTCTCTTGTGAAATCTTGTTTGATGAATTCTATCTGGTTGGTAGACTCTGCGAGCACGAGCCACTTTTCAGACTGCGGCGGACAAAACCAGGAGGCAATGAGCACGAGAGAAGTTTTTTGCGACCAATGAATGCATATGATGCATGAAATGTGTAAATGCATGCGAAAAGATTCTTTTTATGTGTTATCGAAGGGTTTTAGACAAACTAGAGATTTGTAAACATTACTAAACAACAACTAAACATAAACAAGAACAAACAACCAACATATAGTTTTACAAGACGATTCCCTTTGAAATGCTAAGCCAAGGGATAGACTTTGAAATGTAAAACAACATAAACAACCGAAAATAACAAGAGGAGAAGAAATCCTCAAGCATAGGAAGTGGAAACATCATCCTCAGACTCAGACTCATAGCTGCAGTATCGTGCATAGAAGTCACGGGCACCCCTAGCTCTCTTGGAGTCTCTCATAAGCAACGTATCCTTCTCCTCAATCTCTCTCCTAGCCTTAGCTAACTCCTTCTTCAGTGTCAGGACCTCATGAGTCTGCTGCTCATCTTTTCCATCCAAAGTCATGATCAAGTTCTCAGCCTCATAGTATCTAGCCCTCCACTGATGCTTCTCCCGACTCTCCATAGCTAGATGCTCCTGATACATCTCCTGGGTAGGTGGGAGTAGAGGCAAAGGCATGGTAGGAATAGATGCAGACACATATCTCATAGAGGGGTAAGGCATACCGATCTCCTCAGCTTGGTTTATCACCCACTGTGTATAGGCCTCATGAGCAATACCGGACCTTACACCCATATGCTTCACCTCTTTCTTCCGAAGCTTGGTCCAAGCTTGCATGAAATCTTCTCTAATTCCGGTGGGAGCATTGGAGTAGTGAAAGAAGTAAGGAGCTGTAGCAAGATTGATGGGTTTATCTTTCATCGGGAAACCAAATTGTCGCAAAGCAAGCTCCGGGTTATAGTTGATTCCACCCCGGGTACCAAGAAGAGGTACATTAAGAAACTTTCCACCACCAAAGATGATTTCCTTGACCCTAGAAGCGGGAGTGAGCCAAACCACTTCATTAGGAGTGAGAGCCATGATCCTTTGTGAAATAGACCAATTCCTCGGATTGTCGTGGAAAGACTGCGGAAGGTGCGAAATAAACCACCTATAGAGGAGAGGCACACAACAAAGAATGTATCCACGACCTTTGTCAGAACGATCGTGAATAGCATGGTATGTGTCAGCTAGCAAAGTAGGAACCGGATTCTTGGAGTGGAAGATCATAATAGCATTCATGTCCACGAAGCCATCAAGATTCGGAAAGAGAATAAGCCCATAGATGAGAAGTGCAAGAATAGCCTCAAGAGTGTCCTGACAAGTGGTATTGAGGTTGGCTTTCCCAAGAAGATACTCTGAAGTGAACCCTCGGATGCGTGCCTTAGTGACAAGATTCTTGGAGACATCGGTGGTCTTGAGATAGAGATCCTTAGCAATAACCAAAGAAGTAGGAGGATGCTCAAGTCCCGCGAAAGGTACCCCCTTAGCAATAGATAAACCTATCAAGCAAGAATAAGCCTCTAGAGTAGGCATCAACTGAAAATCCGGAAAAGTAAAGCACCGATACCTCTGATCATAGAATTGCACTAGAGTGTGCACAAGCTTCTCATCCACATTAGTATGGAGAATAGGAAGTAAGGCCCCGTAGCGACGTCGGAAACCAGTCGGATCCTCAATCTTGAGTGCCAAATCTCTCAAACTAGCCAAATCCACTTCCTTGAACTTGTAGGACTTAGTCATCTTCATCCCTACAATGTTTACAAATTCAACTTGTCTAAGCCCTTCGATAACAATGCATGACAAAAGTTTATGCATGTATGCATGTATGCATGAATGCATGATTATGTTCAAGTTCGGAGAAAACATGGTGGAGTCATGGGTGGACACGGCGTCCGGTGAAACTAGGGCTTTAGGATAATAGTAACCGGGTTCTAAAAAGGTTCCCAAGCTGCAACCTCTCCGACGTATCTCATGGTGTCACGAGACAACACTCGCTCCATGATTATACGTGGAAGGTCTAACTTGAGTGTAGTATCGCGCGACGACTAAAACTCGAGACAACACTCGGTTTAGCCTCCGCACTACGTCCTAGAAAAATGGCCATGGATGGGTTCGGTTATCTACGGTTCATAGCGTCATAGAACAATTAGGAGTAAGGTGCCTAAACGCGACAACACGTGCCGACAACATCACCCCCAAAATGCCTCAGCTATGTGGGATTGATCGCATAATCCAAAACACGAGGCAACCCCCGGAATGAATTGTCGATTATATCCCCCCTAAATCCTAAGTTCACTCAGCCCGGGTGCAGGACTTTTGATATTCTCACCCCACACGTTTGCAATAAATTAAACATTTATTCACATAGGAAAGCAAGTAAAAGAAACAAGTAAAAAAATACAAGCGCAAGCGTGGAAATAAAGACTAGGCGTAACTCTCGAATATCCCCAGTGAAGTCGCCAGCTGTTTTATCTTGGTTTTCGGGTGTCAAACATTGATTACGTTTGAACCTTTTAAACCGGTGATATCTTATTTTTTCTTGGGAAGGGAAAAAGTAAGCAAAACCCTTGAGAATCGAGGTCCGGGAGTTGTTTTCGCTACGGGAAGGTGTTAGGCACCCATAACGACTATAGTAACCTATAGGAACCGTCTTTAATTTCTACGCGCGCGCTTTATTTTTAAATGCTATTTTGAAATGATATTTACATCTAAGAATTACTAAGTAAAGAATTGGAGGGAGAAGAATGTTTTTGAATTTTTATTTTAGTTGAATTGAAGGAATTTTGTTCCTTGCCTACGTACCCGATTAAGGGATCAAATCCACCGTAGTTCTCTCTCAAAAATGTTTTTGTTTTTGTTGGTTGATTTTAAGTTTGAAAATGGAATTTGAAGAATAGAAAGAGGCCTCAAGGGCATGAGATTATGAAATTGTGAGGTGGAATTAGTCATTTGCAAAATATGGTCTAAGTATGATTATTTTCATTGGATTTTTGATTAAGAAAATAAAAGGAAAATTCAATGGGGTTTTGGACCCCAAGGTTTATTAAGAAAATAGTTTGAGTGATGTTGTTCAAGTTTTTTTGGAAAATTGGTTTTTTCTAAGTCTAAAGCCTAAACATACATCTAAAGCATACAATCCTAAACATACATCTAAACATGCATATTCTAGCTACATATCTAAAGTGAAGTGTGTGCATGTGTCGGTGCTTGTGTCGGTGTACATCATTAGAGTCCATTGTCCTTTACATCATATCCTAGATACATTCTATGGCCCCTTTGCCAAGAAATTAAAAGCATGAAAGTAAAATTTTACAAGAATTCCTAAATCTTTACATTCTAACTTTTGTATGGAATTGAAACTTAAAATGCAAGAAATAAAAGTGGAGAAAGAGATGAGATGAAAATATGATGTGAGATGCTATGGAAATGAGACATGAAACAAAAGACAAAGGGATTAGTAGTACAAGATATAATATGGAAAATGAAGCAAGTAGAAATTGCATAACAAAATGAACAAGACTTAACCAAAAAGTAACAAACACTTTAGCCAAAAATGGGAAAATGGACTTGAAGAAATTGCACTAACACCAAAGCAAATTTAAGGCTTAAAGTTCTCATGTTAATGGTAATTTTCAAATGGTTCATTTCAGCCATATTATGAGAATTATAGGGACAAATATGGGCCAAGACCTATAGTGCATTTTCAAGTCCACTTTACGCATTATTTCTCATGGCAACAATACACATTACTTATGAAACAAGAAAATCACAATTTGCATTTTCAAAACAGCCAAACAAACACAATTTTCAGAAGTAAACACATCACACATTTGCATATTAAGTATTCAATTCAATGTGGCAAAATATTAGAACAAAAGGCATACAAAGATTTCACAAAAAATTGACAAGAAGTGACACAAAATCACAAGGGAATTCTACATAAACTCTTATCATTTTTTTTGACATGCCAAAATATCATGAGAGACCAATTTCAAGCATCAAAAATAATCGCAAGAGAGTTCACAATTTTTGGAGGTTTTTTAACAAGATTTTCGACAAAAATTAAAAAAAAGGAACAAATAAACCAAAGTAAAAATAATTCTCCAGTATTTCTTGATCAACCTTGACATGCAATATGTCAAGATTGATCGAAAAATACGAAGAAGATTATAGAAATTTTTGCAGAATTTTATTATTTTCTTTGAACCATATGGGGGTGTAAACAGCATAAAAATACCAAGAAACCACAAGAGAAGGGGGGTGCGAGCAGCATATATGCAGCCATAGCAATTGGGCTTCAAAGAAAAAGCAGGCAGGCTGGGTAATGGAGAGGGTTTGTGGGTTAAACCCATGGGTAATTGGCATGGGTTAAAGGAAATCAAAACAACAACACGTGAGCATAACAAAGAAAAAAGGTTCCCTCTTCTTCTTCTACTCTTACGCGTGAACTCCCTCCCTCACAGCTCACAAGCTTCATCGTCCCCAACCAAATTCTGGCGGCGGTCGGCCGGCCAGGGGTGGCGGCGCCGCCGCCTGGACCTCTCCTTCCCCTCTAACGGCCCCTTTCTTCTAATTCGCAAAACAAAACTCCAAAACAAACACAGCTTCAAGTAGATCTACAAAGAAGATTGAATTTGAAAGCAACAAGAAAGGACAAGAATCTTACCCTTCCTTCTTTGGATTTTACTTCGAACTATTACAGGTTGGTGACAATTCTGATTTGGACTCGGTGCTATCAATCCGTCTTCTCCTCTGTTCCTTCCTTGATCACGTTTTGAAAGCTTCGTCGTTACCGGAAATTGCCGTTGTTCGCTGCTTGAAGCTTCGGTTCCGGTGGACCTCTGTTTCACGATCTGGATTTCGCGTGAGTCACGAATCTCTTTGCTTCGAATCCGTTCTGCCGCTCCTTTTCAGTTCGTGATTCTTGCATGTGAATGAACCGAATTTGTGATGAGCTTGTTGTTTTGCGAATTTGTTGTGAGTGAATCAATGGATTGGAGGTTGATGATGATGGATATTGATGGAATGATGATGAAGGTTTTGAAAATTGGTGGTGGAATGTGAAGAAAGGAAGCTGTTGTGGTGGTTTTGGTGGAGGAAAGTGATGAATATTGGTGGTTTTGTGGTGGTTTAGGTTGGTTAGGGTGGTGGTTGAAGGTGAGAAGAGTTAGTTAGGGTGGTTAGTTAGGGTGGAGAGAGTTGGTTATGGAGGAGGAGTGGTGGAGAATTGCCACGTGAGAAGAGAAAGAAGGAGGAAAAGAGAAAAGAGTTTTTTTGTGATTTTTTTGTAAAAAATGATTGGTTAATGAATGAATTGACCCTTTGACCAATTTATAGGCTAAGTCATTGACCTTGGACCAATGAGGGAATGCCACATGGACTTGACTTGTAACAAACTTTTGAGGACCAATAGCATTTGGACACATGGCATTTGGACTCTAACAAACTAAAAAGGATTAAAATGTAAATAACGAAAGTGCGCGGACTAAAATGAAAATTAAAACTACAATTGAATTGAAAAAGTAAATTGAAAATTAACGTAAAATGAGACGATTAAAAACAACAAAGCAGATTAAAATGAATCAGCAATTTTATGTGAAATGACCAAAATGCCCCTGGAGGCTAAAATGACTAAAAACGACTCAAATGCAATTTTAAAATGATTTTTTAACAAGGGATTAAAGCAAGAGTTTATACAAGTGAATTAAAAGACTCAGAGACAAATTTTAGAATTTAAACAGGGTTTTAACACATGAAAAGACTAAAATGCCCCTAGGGGCAAAATTGACTTGAAATGACTTAAAATGCAATCTTTAAAATGGATTTTGACATAGAATTGAAATGAAGACTTATTCACACTATTTGAAAGGACTCAAACAAATTTTTAAAGATTGAAAGAGATTTTGACATGGGAAATGACTAAAATGCCCCTAGAGGCTAAACTAACTAGAAAATGACTCAACTGATATTTTTTGAAATGAATTTTGACATGAGATTGAAACAGGGACTTATACAAACCAATTTAAAAGACTCAAACAATTTTCAAGGATTAAAATGAATTGAATGCAGGAAATGACTGAAATACCCTTACATGTGAATTTTGTAAATAACATTGAAATAAAATGCAGAGAAAGATGCAATTGATCAGAGACAAATCAAATGACTTATAATGCAAGACAAGAAGAATTTAAACAAGTATTTTTAGGTCCAAAATTAGGGTATAACATACATGAACTCCCAGATACAAAATTTTGCTCAAAAACCTAGCTTCGTGTTAGTTTAGACCTTGACGTTTGCTACGAGTACTAAGACTTGTGTGCTAGCGTGTCACTTTACGAGACATGTTACCACTTAATAGAGTAGAACCAATGGAGGGACTACTTCATCAATATTTCGATATAAATGAGAGACTATTCTAAAATATCGATAAAATGAGGGACTAAGTTCATACTAGTGTCCGGATTTGGTATTTACTCTTTTTTTAGGAACATGACTATTTTATAATTTCAGTATAAACTTAATATATGACTGCCATCACACCATGGTCTAATTCTACATCTTAACATGGTAAAGGAAGCATCAAAGTTTACACAAATATCTAACACCTCAGTTCTGAAATTACACAACCAGATTATTGTATCACTGACCTTCTGACCAAACTGCTGTAGCTAAGAAGCAATATATTATTTATATATAGAATAGGAAGATTCAAGATTGAAAACACTGCAAACAGTGAACAAATTTGTTTGTAGCTTAGATCAAATTGCAAGATAATAACAAGACAACCAAACTTTTAACTATCATAATAAATTATTCATCGCGTACAGAACTGCAACACAATTATTAAAGTCTTAACTGAAAAAAAAAAAGATAAAAGGAAACTAGACAGTCTTGCCTATAATGTGCTCAAACATGCTCTGAATCTTCTTTATATTATCTTCAAGAACATCTATTTCAATCTTTCGGTCATCCTCATCAAGCAAATTTGTGGCCATTGTAATTAAAGAATTGATCTTCTCGTTTTCTTCCGATGAGTGTTTCAAATCATTTCTCATTCTGTTAACGCAGTCATTCAATTCATTCATTAACTCGGCCTTCCTTAAGAATTTCTTATCTTCAACGCGGTAATCCTCAGCTTCTCGAATCATTTCTTCAATTTCTTTTGTCGACAACCTTCCTCTGTCATTGGTTATCGTAATCTTATTCTTAGTACCAGATCTTTTTTCCTTAGCAGAAACAGTTAGGATGCCATTTTTATCAATATTAAAGCATACATTGAAAGGAAGGCTCCTACGTCTAAGGGGTAAGTTGTCAAGACAAAAAGACCCAAGAAAATGATTGTCACTCGCTCTTGTTCTTTCACCCTCGTAAACATCAATAAGGACATTGGATTGTTTATCCTCAATAGTATAAAATACTTTTGTCTTCCTAACAGGAATGGAAGTGTTCCTCGGAATCACCACAGCCATGACATCATCTTCTATCATCGAACCTAGTGACAATGGTGTAACATCTCGCAGCACCAAGTTTGGGACATTGTTAAAGCCTTTACTCAACAAAGCAGCTTGCACAGCTGCGCCATAAGCGACAGCCTCATCAGGGTTGATGCTATTGCATAGATCCTTCCCATTGAAAAAGTCCCGCAATAGCTGCTGCACTTTGGGAATCCTAGAAGAGCCCCCGACAAGGACAACATCATGCACACTACTCTTGTCCATCTTAGCATCAACGAGACAACTCACAACAATCCTCATGCATTCTGCAAAGAAGTCCATATTGATTTCCTCAAACTTGGCACGAGTGATTGACGAATGAAAGTCAATTCCCTCGTATAAAGAATCTATTTCAACAGTAGAGACAACCGAGAAAGAGAGTGTCCTCTTTGCATTCTCACACGCAGTTCTCAACCGCCTCAAAGCTCTAGGGTTTCCACTAATATCCTTATTATGCTTCCTCTTGAACTCCTTTGCAAAGTGGTTCACCATTCTATTATCAAAGTCCTCTCCTCCGAGGTGAGTCTTACCGGAAGTGGCCTTAACTTCAAAGACATTATCCTTAATTGTAAGGATAGACACATCAAAAGTCCCACCACCAAGGTCAAAGACGAAAATATTTCGTTCTCCTTCAAAGTCAGCTCTCTTGTCAAGTCCATATGCAATAGCTGCAGCAGTGGGTTCATTGATTATTCGCAAAACATTAAGGCCAGCAATAGTACCAGCATCCACGGTAGCTTTTCGCTGAGAATCATTAAAATAAGCAGGCACGGTGATAACTGCATTCTTAATTGGTGATTGCAAATATTCCTCTGCAATATCCCGCATCTTTGAGAGGATCATAGATGAGATTTCCTCAGCACATAGGTGCTTCTCCTGACCCTTATACTTAAGGGAAATCATTGGTTTGTCATTAACACCAGCAATAACTTTGAATGGCCACAACATCATATCTGTTTGAACATCGGGATCACTAAATTTTCTGCCAATTAACCTCTTAGCATCTGAAAAAGGATATTAATAATTATTTTTCATCTATCATTTGTTCAACAAACATAGCAATGCGGAAATAATAGTAAATATTGTTTGTTTGAGTAAAAAAAATAGTAAACCACTAAAATAGTTCTTGACTTTGAGATACACTATCGATTTAGTCCTAGAGATTAGAGAATATGAATATTTTATATTAATCCCCGACTATGTAAAACGTTTCTCATATTCATTTGTTTGTGAACAATTGTGACGAAATGTGTTTTATTAGATGATGTGTCCGTTAAGTTTCAGTCGGAAGTCCTAGTCACATGATGAAGAATGTAGAACAAGTGTACTACTAAATTGATCCCTGACTTTGTGAATAAGTCTCAAATTAGTATTTGACATCACAGAAATTCCAAATAAAAACTCAAATCTATAAAATGTTAGTCAATTTAGGCCTTGTACTATGTGAGTACGTTGACGAAGTCCCAACTGCTGACTTGGTTTAACGACCATGTCCACAGCTGGGATGACGTCAACTCATGGAGTTTTACAGAGTGACTAACTTAAATGTTATACATATTCAAGTAGTTTTTTTTTAAATTTCCATAATCAGGACCTCTAACAGTACACTTAACAGACACAATATCAATTAACACCATATTTAGTCACTTAAAAGGCACATTATCAAGTAACAACATATTTAGTCGGACATTCATTCACATAAAGATGAAAAAAAGGAAATGTTTTACCGAATGAAGGATTAATTTAAAACATTCATATTGTCAAGAACTAAATTGAAAAGTCAAACAATGTCAAAGACTATTTTAGTGGTCTTCTCAATAGTAGATATTTAAAGCATTACAGCAGCACCGACACTTCTAATCGAGAACATGTGTTTGTGTCCAACACTAACACGACACAACATATGTCATTACATTCAATTATATCATTTTTGTAAATTACTACATATGTGGACGTGTCAGTGTCGTATTTTGTTAGTGTTTGTGCTTCATATAGATTTAAATAAGTAAAGAAATGAAATGAAATTACCAAAAACAGTGTTTTGTGGATTGGTAGCAGCTTGATTCTTAGCGGCATTACCGATCAACCTTTGATCATGAGTAAAAGCAACAAAAGAAGGTGTGGTTGTGTTGCCTTGGTCATTGTCAATAATCTCTACTCTACCATGTTGTTCCTGCCATACTGCAACACATGAGTAGGTTGTGCCAAGGTCTATTCCCACAGCACGTCCTTCACATTTTTTCGCCATGATCTTTCAAAAGCTTAGAGTAAACTCAAGTATGAACCCTAGACCCTAGAGTTTATGTTGTTATGAAAGAAAAATATAGACCTATTGTAGTGTAACGTTGAGAAAAGAATACGCAAGCGTCACCTTTTCATTTTCAATTGGAAGTCCTAGTCACATAATGAAGATTGCATAATCAATTCCGAATTCTCCACCGTTTCATCTTCCAATACAAATTGCTGAAACTATTTTCCAACAAGGCGTGCTATTTTTTTTAGTGCAATAATAAAAAATTTACTACAGTATTACTTTTTCATCTTGCACGTCTTATTTTTTTCCTAAAATATTATTTGCTCAGATTCTATAATTCAAACCATTTTATAATCTGAATCTTTGTATTATTGTTCAGATTTTAAGACCAATCGTGACGTATATTATTACGATAACATAATTGAAAATGGCAACAAAAAAGAAACGTAAATAAACAAAAAAGTAAAGAGATAAACATATTACAAATTCTCATTTTATTAATAATGATCATATGCGTCATTAATTGAATGAATATAAAATGCAAAATTTTGCTTATAATAGTGACCGGATGGTGTATATATATAGTACATTTACAGTCTACAATCTACAATATAAACAAATCAACCATTCATCCCCGTGAGCTTAACTCAGTTGGTAGGGATATTGCATATTATATGCAGGGGCCGGGGTTCGAACCCCGGACACTCCACTTCTCCACAATTAAATTGATTAAATTGTTGATTAAATTGTGTGAGCTCTAGACACTAGGCTACTACAGGTGGTGTTGTTATTGAATAGTTCATAATTAATGGTAATCAATTCATCTCATACATTTGAAATCTCTTCAACAAAAAGAAAAAATCGTCTCATACACATAAACCTGTAAAAATCAGTGTTTATTTTGGAAAGTATTGATGCCACAATCATGTAACAGAATCATATTATTATTTCACCTGATCATTATCTTAAAATCAATATAAACCAATAATTACCAACCAATCACATTTCAATGAATTACTTGCATACAATTAAAGTCATCAAAAGTTAACAACAAAATGGAATCTCGATGTCTATCTCTTGTTATCTCTATCTCTATAATATGGGTCATGTTAACTTGTGCCCTAAGGGCACATGTTAAAAAACTCAAAATGAGTAATTTTGCATTGGAAAACATGATAATTTAACTTTTAAGAAGTTGACTGTACGACTTTTGATACGTATATTTCTATAATAAATTTCTTAACATGTGCCCTTGAGGGCACAAGTTAACATTTGCCCTATAATATACAAATGGCTTGCATAATTTTTAAAATACACGTGTCATGTCATTTGGCTTATACACATCAATTGTTTTTATTTGATCGTATACAATCATTTGCATTAATGTTGTGTAATTATCACGAATTATAACTGGCAATAATTTCTGAATATTGATTCTCATATCTCCCCTTGATTTCAACATAGTATGTACATCCTATCATTATCAATATTCAATGCAATTATGTGTCTTTTTAAAAAAAAGGGAAAATTACGTTGACCTCCCCTAAGGTTTCATGAAACAACATAGACACCCCCTCTATTTTTTAAAAAAACATTAACCTCCCTTAAATTCTTTTAAAATAGATAGATACCTCCCCTTTAAACCTAACACCTTACTAACACTGTTTATTATTCTATCAAAACTAAAAAACTTTTCACCAACAAAAAAATAGATTGATCACCACTTTCTTCTCCCATCAAAGCAATGAAATTTCCTATTATTAGTACTACTGTAACCTTCTCAATTGTTTTTTTCTTTTATTGTTTTTTTTTTTTAATTTCATTTTACAACTATCATAATTTCCCTAATTCTGCAATTTTCATTGAAGAATATTGCATCATAAGAGTTGCAAACCTCTTAATCCCAGTTCCTCATACACACACGTTACATGAATAGTTTGTTCTTTTGTTTGAACATGGTAATTTTGTCACTGTTCCCTACTAAATTTGTTGAATTGTCAGACCAGCAATTCTTAAAACCTAATGCTATAATTAGGTCTGCAACTCCATTTGAGTGTAATCTTCATATGGGATTAAAAGTTTGGGTGATTCATTGGTGGAAATCGAAAACCCAAAGTATCACTTAATGGGATGTTAAAAAAGAAAAACAGAATGATAAAAGGTGGGAGATAGTGAGATACGTGTTCATGTTTTTCCTTTTAACGGCAGTTAGATGGAGCTTAACAGCATGGGAGGTTAATGTTTATTGATAAAATAGAGGGGGTGTCTATGTTGTTGCATGAAACCTTAGGGGTGGTCAGTGCAATTTCCCCTAAAAAAAAAAATCCGGATTTTACTTACCAACTAGCTGAGCTACGTATTACTAGATCTTTTTATCCTACAAACAGTGTACACCCTCCGGTCACAAATATAAGCAAAAATACATGTTTTAGATTCATTCATTAAATGATGTATATGGACTTTATTGTAGACTACATACATTATTTATTGAATGAATCTAAAATGTGAATTTTTTCTTATATTTATGACCGGAGGGTGTATATGTTGTGTAATTATCACGACTGGCAATAATTTCTGAAGATTGATTCTCATATCTCCCCTTGATTTCAACATAGTATGTACACCCTATCATTATCAATATTCAATGCAATTATGTGTCTTTCTAAAATATTGTTTTTTTTTGTCGGGCTTTACTTACCAACTAGCCGAGCTACGAATTACTATATCTTTTTATCCTACGAACAGTTTTAATAAAAAAAATGGTTTTTCTTTAAAAAAAAATATAAACATTCATTTTATAATGAATCGTACATCAAAATTGGTCCTAAAATTTTGATTGAGCAAAACAAAATTATTCCAAATTCCATTGATTTTGACAACCTAATTTGTAAATTCCTATAAATAGTTATCATTCTAGGATTTAAATGATAATCAATATTGTTAATTAGCCTATAATCATCCCAATTAGTTTCATCTTCACCGTTTCACCTTCCAATACAAATTGCTGAAACTATTTTCCAACAAGGCATGCTATTTTTTTAGTGCAATAATAAAAAAAATTACTACTACTTTTCTATCTTGCGGCCTTATTTCTTTTCTAAAATATTATTTGTTCGGATATTATAATTCAAATCATTTTATAGATTCCTTCAAAAAAAATCATTTTATAGATATTTTTGGATTATATAATCTAAATCTTTGTATTATTGCCTAGATTTTCAGAACAATCGTGACGTTTTTTTTTTAAATGGCAAATTTTATTCTTGACGAGTATATGCAAGACGCACAAAAAACTCGCGGAAAGTAGGGAAAAAAATACAACAAGATGCCGCATATATACGGAACACCAAAACACCAAAACCAATCGTGACGTATATTATTAAGATAACATAACTGAAAATGACACAAAAAAAAATGTAAATACACAAAAAATTAAAGAGACAAACATGTTACAAATTCTCATTTTATTAATATTTAAATACATTCATAGTACATTTATATTAAAATTGAAGCTTATTACACAAAATTGTTAAATAGTTAATGCTAGTTTATTAAACATCTAACACCCTATTGGTTTCCTCTCTAGGCAAAGGAGACGTTGATGATCAACCATACACCTAGGCAGATCAACCCTACACCCAGACAATTGGTGCCAACCTACAGAGTGGTACCATGTCATTTGATCATTCATACAATCTCTAAAATATTGGAGTAACTTTTTTGTATGAAAGACAACAATGGAATCGCATTGTAGAAGAAAATAGAAGGGGAATGAGAAAGTGAGATGATGGAATAAAAATTTGTGAAGAATTGATGGGTGTTTATAGCTAGGGGAGATTTTGTGAAAGATAGTGCATAGAGTGTAACAGTACATTAATTAGGGTCAAAAAAACATGTTAAAACTGGTCTGACTAGTTAAGTGACTCAAAGAAAAACATTTGCAATGAGTCAGTCTTGTCGACAAAGGCATCGTCCAGTTTTTGTGGTGGTTTAGATTACATAAACTGAAATGTCTCCATAATTGTTCGGATTATATAATCGAAATTGTGTCTAGACTGTGTTAAAATGTGTACTTTGTAGACTGAGGGAAGTTTCAGATTTTACAATTTGAACCAATCAAGTACAAAAAAAAAAAAAAAATTGTGGTCTACAATGTACTGATAGTCTATGTGGTCCACAACGCACATAAACTTGTATAAATAGATGTGTTTAGATGTAAAAAAAAAAAAAACACACACGCACACACACCAAATAATCATAGATCCTTCAATCATTAATCTCAACACCAAACTAGCTATAGTTTACTACAACAGGGAAAAACCAAATATGTTCTGATATTTATTCAATAGAGTACTAAAGGATCAATCGAGTTTGACGCTTCGTTGATTAGATCTTTTGAAGATATTCGATAAATTTTGATTCAGTCCATAACATACAAAGAAATCAGGGATCTCACAAAGGACCAGATGAAGAAGGTAGTTTGGCTAATCTGTTATGTTTTGTTTTATTATGTGTTTTTACGTTCTTGTATTATGTTGTTTAATTTTATAATGTATTTGAAATTGTTATATTTAATGTATGTAGCTTAAATTAAATTACATGTATTATAGGGTGGTCTTTGTAGGGTGAGATACAATTTTAATTTTATAATCCGAACCTATCAAGTACAAGATTTACAATTCAGATTTTATAATCTAAACATATCATGTACAAGATTTTTCTCTGATCGACATTCTGTCGATAGTTTATGTGGTCCACGACACATAGAAACTAGTATAAATATACGTGTTTGGTTCATTTTCTGTAAAACACAACGAAAAACTATGAAAAATTATGCGGCGGATCTGAACACCAAGATGTTGTTTTGAACTTGATTTCATTGCCTTGGCAATAGAAATATGTCAGCTGGCAAGACAGCATGATCAAATTCAAAAACACTTCTTGTTACACCTTGTCTTTCATCATTATCCTACAGATCTGAACATGAAGAGATCGTTGTGGACTTTATCCAGTTGCCCTACCGATAAAAATATGTCAGTTAATAGGTCATCTGGACCAAGTTAAAAAACACCTATTGGAATTTCTTCTCTTTCATCTTCACTTCTCTTATTATCTTGTTTTACGTTGTTGAATTATGTCTTTTACCTTTTTTTCGTGTTATTCACCATGAAAATCCTCCAAAGATCAAGCTAAAACACTGTTTGGAATAGTTCGGATTCTATAATCTGAATTGTTTTTGATGTGTTTGGCTTATATAATCTGAACTGTTCCAGACTGTGGAAGGTGGCGTTATACCAAAGATTTGGACGGTTTGTGGTGTGTTTCATGTGTTTTTGGTCTGTTTACACTTTGTAAATGTTTCCTTTGACTGTAGTTACAATCTAAGACCGATTTATGACTATATATAGCCTTAAACCCTTCAAAACTTTCATTCATTCTTCACTTCTCATCAATTTTAAATTTTTCTTTCTTTTGTGTAGTTATGAGTGTTTCATGATATCATGGTCACCGCTGACCATTAATATGATCCCTGAAATTGTTTTGCGGTTTTTCTAGGGATCATATGGTGGTCATCAGCAGAGACATTTGATATCAATTGATACACAATTCCTGGGTTTCAACAGATTTCGGATTATATAATCTGAAAATCCCTATAAAGTTGTTCGGATTATAGAATCCGAAGAAAGGGTTTAATGGAAAAAAACAAGGGGTGTGAGAAACCTATAGGGCGGAAAAAGTAATAGTCTAACTTTTTTAGGATTAAATACATTTAGCAAATGGGATCAGCTCGTATAGCCCACTACCGTTCAGCAAATGGGTTGGCCCCTAACTCATTTATGTTTGATGGCCCACCGGATCGAGAACTTATTTGACAACTCTAGGTGTGGTAGAGGTCATCCCTATTAAGTTCTAGTGTCTCAAATCACTGGGTTGCTCAATGAACTGTCCAACTTTAAGGTGCAACATACTTTTAGAGAAGTTAATAAAGTTGTTGATGTTTTTGCTAAAGAGAAATGTTAGGGTCTCAACAATAATTTTATTTAATATATATTTTCTTTCGATAAAAAAAAAGCTACTAAATAATATCTTATTTTCACTTTTTTTTTCCTTTCTTTTTTCAATATTTTCTTCATCAGCTAAAGAAAGTGTAAAGAAGGCATGGATTAACTTCTCCCAGTTCATTTTTTTCACATAGTAAATTGAATCTTTCAAATTTTCTCATAAAATAAAATGGATCTTCACTCTAAACTAAAAATACTTCACACGAATCTTCAAGTAATAAAACTTTGAAATAGATCACTAAATTCAATATTACACATAATAAAACAAAACATAGCTTACTTAAATCAAATAAAATACCTTCAAAATATATAATGTAAAAATAAAAAATTCAAAGTACTTTCGAATGCTCTAATAAATTAGAAAAATAACCAAGTGAATGAATTTAAATAGTTAATGAATGTCACCTAAAAATTAAAATTCGTAGGAAATAAAGTTTAATTCTCAGGTGGAACAATTCTTATTCAACTTAGGAGTAGGAATAAGAAATAGAAGGAGCTACATATCAAGTAGAAAATGGGACTAAAATCTTATTAATGGGCCGAAAACTAGGAAGCTTGGAACTACCATCATGGAATTGTAACTTTGCCAACTTCTTCAACTCCAACACCCAATTAATTGCTATTTTACCCCATGACTTAATGCTCAATTAAGCAAACCTCAGAAACAAATCAACTATTATATAAAACCCTTAAACCAACTTAGGACCCTCTACTGATCCATAATTACAAGTTGAATGTCAATTTATATCTATAAGTGGGGATCATCGTGGAGATTGTCATATTTGGGGCTCCGTTGGTAAGAATTAGTTTTCTACAAGTATGAAGATTGAAGATAACGTTCCTCTTGGGGACGGGGATGGAGATCATACCCTCCTTCTTGAGGAGATCCCGTCCCCAAATAGTTTATTAAAGGTTTAATTGCATGTTTGGTTCCTTATATTTATTTTAAATTTTAAGTTGGTCCTTTATGTTTTAAATTTTTCAAGTTGGTCCCTTATGTTTAAAAGTTTCAAGTTGGTCTAAAACGTTACTCACTTTAGAATAAGTTAGTCTTTTCCGTCACTTGGCCATTTAGATATCTTAGTTGAGAATATGGGTGTTGAAATATAACTTAATTACAAAATCATTTAAAACATTTTTTCATTTTGTTTGTTTTATTAAACTCAATATTATGTGGTAGAAGGAACTAACTTATTCAACCGTAAGTAACATTTGAAACCAATTTAAAACTTTAAAACACATGGGATCAATTTGAAATTTTTACAACATAATCGACCAACTTGAAATCTAAAATAAATGCAAAGGGACCATACATGCAATTAAACATTTATATATACATATATTTAAGTATTTTATATGTCATACTTGTTTGTTTTTTCACAATGTTTATAAACTTATTTTATATGTGATGTTTACTGTTGTTACAATACTTTTAGTAGTGTCTTAATTTTTCATTTGTTTTATGGTTAAATTTTAAATTGTTTTAGTATAAATTTATTGAAAAATAATAAAGAAAAATGCTAGATCTCTAAGGTTAGAAAACAAAATGTTATTTAGACACTCATACATCAACCATACACTTAAGAGAAAAATAAAAAGATAAATCAATATGACAGTTGTGATATTTTGATGATGTGATGAAAAGAGGAATAAAGAAAAAATAATATGTTGATTGGGTATTAAGAAATTATAGGTATTCAAACATGACTCTTGAATTAAAAATAGAGACTAACAATGACAAATGACTTCCTTCAAAAAAGAAAAAAACAATGACAAAAGACTATTTAAAATATTTATAAAGCATCTCTCAAAAAAAAAATATTTATAAAGCAAATGACTATATTGATACAAATGTCCAATGACTGTATTGATACAAATGTCCAATTTCAGAGACTATTTATATTTAGTCATAATTGTACACACTAGGTGTGTCATGTTCGAAGATAATTTTTTTTTGAAGAAGTTAAATTAGTCCACCCAACTTTACACCAAGAGAGAATCGAACCTGAGACCTCGAGGAGAAGCACACTCCCAGATCCCAAGTCAATACCATCAGGCCAACCCAAGTGGGGGTTTTGTTCGAAGATAATTATCTTTTTTTTTTTTGTGGTGACCGTGGTTTGAACCACGGACCTTGCATATTTTATGTATTGTCCATATACCAACTGAACTAAGCTCACGAGGATGAAGATAATTATCTTTAATAGTATGCCTAATTTGTTCAGACAATGAAAACTAAAGGCACTTTAGTGCCATAATCAGTTAAAAGCCTCCACTAATTAGGATATATAGGATAAAAGGTTAATGAATATGGTAATCACAATCAAAGCCACGACAGAAAAGCAAGTTCATAAATAACTTGTGTGAGTAAAACACAAACACCTTTACAACTTTAAAGTGGTAGATGATGCAAATATATTACATACGTACACACACATATCTCCTATCTATTTCATGTTATAGTATATCAAGCTTAAATTTTTATTTAGGTTTTGAACTCTTTGAAAAAATTTAAATAGCTCGATAAATTAAAATAAAGATATGTATTTAAGTTCATAAACTTGTTAATAATTTATTTAAAAAAAAACAAAAAACATCTCCACAATAAAAAGTTTTTCATTGATCCTTGAATTTTCAAAATAATTTGTATTTGGATCTCTACAAACAAATGATTTAAAAGTTGATTAAAATACTTAATTACAAATTATTTAAAAGTCCAGAGATAAGATTAAAAACTTTTAGTTCAGGTAATAAGTTTAGAGATCCAATAATTACATTTTTTTTTTCAATGACCTATTGAAAAATTACCAAATAATTCAGGGACCTTCATAATTAAACCTCTAATTATCTCTAAACATCAAACATAATTGTCTCCTCCTTTGTCATTAATCTTCACTATATGTTGCTTTCCATTCCCACAAACAAAGTCCAAATTATAAAGCACTGGAATCATAGCAACAGAACACAAGAAAACCAAGACAGGTCCAAAGATCCAAAGCAAAAGAGGGAATGCTGAATAGAAAAGTCTATTTCCAACAGTGCTCAAAACAATTCCTTTGTCCAAAAGCTCAGACAAATATTCAGGTGTGATGACAGCATAGGACAAGACATCTTGTGGTGTGCAAATAAGGATGCTCACTTGGTTGAAAAACCTAATGGACAATGTGTGACAGAAAAATGAGAATAAGAATATAGTTAGGAGTGTGACATATTTTAGGGCTACCATAAATTCACTATGAGCTCCATAAATGGAATCATTGAGAGGCTTCTTCACACTGTATGTGCTGCTTATGACTGCTGCCAAACCAGCTGAGAGTAGAATGGATGTAGTTGCCATAAGTGTTGATCCCATTATTAGATTACGTAGGGTTTGAACTGCTAGGATGTTCTTCTTTTCAATGTCCTGTGATGAACAAAATGAAGTGTTGATTTTGTGAATCTACCTTTGCATCTATGAAGCATGGACACTCATCGGACCAGGCATGTCCTGGTATCCTACACTGACACGACATCAACACATAAAATTACACTGAATTATGTGATTTTCTCAAATTATTAGCGGTGTCGGCGCGTCCGTGTCGTATTCGGTGTCGGTGTCCGTGTCGGTGTCTATGTCCGTGCTTCATAACTTTGCATGGATTGTATATGGAATATAAATTTAGGTACGCTACAATCACTAAATATCTATAGGATAGTCAAGTTAAAAGAATAATCTCTTTACTTGACTAATCTACCTCTGATTATTCTTTTAACTTGATTATCTGATTTTCAGGTAAAGGGTCCAGATAACTTCAAGTTGCATCAAGAGATAAATAAAACCAGGTAAACAATCGTATTAGTTAAAATTTAAACTTAAATTCTTTCAAATGATCTGTTCTTAACTAAATATCATTAACCACCAAAGAGATGATCTAGATAGTTGATATATAAATAAAAATAGGCACAGCAAAATAATTTTACAATTAAAATATTCATACACTTTGATCTCAAACACACGCTCATATATATGCCTTGGAATTATTTAAACATCTCTTGAAAAAGCATTCTCCATTTAATGTAAAGACAAACCATCATGGATTGTGGCCAGAAACATGAATATGACACATTTCCTTTTTACTAAGATATCAATTTATAAATCAACTTAGGACCACGAAAACAAATGCAGACGTCAACCCACTTTTTTCCTATGGATTTACTAACCCACTTTTATGAGAAAGTGATGGGCCATATTTTGCAAAAAGACCCTGCATTTGCATTAAAGAATTTCAAAACCTACACCAACCAATTGTATAAAGATTCTCTCAAATATTCAATTTTGTATGTATGTAATTTCAAGATTCCAAAGTGATAAACATCGACCATACCAAAAGTAGGGGCCCTGAAATCCATTTAGCTAGAGCAATATCTTCCATGTGGGATTATTTTTTTTGTTTAATTTTCTTATGCTTTGATTATATTTTGTTAATTGCACTTTTCATTTTCAACACGTTGATTCTGGAGTAATTTAAGGATGTGCAAAATATATTCATAGTGTTTATTTTCCCTTTGAATTGGTGGCTTGCTCATGACTGGATCTATATACAACTCACGGTAAAATATTCTTGAACTAAATAATTAAGTATATAATTTTTGGTACACTTCTACTTTAGAATTGAAAAACAATTCGATAGATATGAAGTGATTCGGAATAATCCAAATCAAATAAATTATTATTTTTCTCTATCAAAAACCAAATAATTAAACCAGAAGCCTCGAGAAACACTTGTTGGGGTATAAGTAACTTCATTATACTTACAAACAAGTATATAAATATTAGGAGGATTATTCAACAAAAAAAATATTAAGAGGAGTATTAAAGAAGAAACACGATCGCTTGAGAATTTAACAATCGATTAAAATCAATATTATCATAAGGAAATATATTTCAAATGCAAATAAAGTTCAAAAACTGCCTATTAGAAGTCAAAAACTCTCATTACGGTTAATCAATAAAAATAAGTGCTAGTATATATAAATGCATCTAACTATCTAAATGATAAGGCAACAGAGATGGTTGTTTGGGTGTACGATAATGGGATTTCGAACCCATCCCATATTACTCTTAACTTAAAAAAGGTTAAGGAAGAAATTTCAATGAGACTAGGGATCTCATGATCATGATTTGTTGCGGTCAGCAAAACAACGCAGTCAGTACGCAGTCATGCTTCAATGAATGTTCGACGATAATGGGATTTCGAACCCATCCCATATTACTCTTAACTTAAAAAAGGTTAAGGAAGAAATTTCAATGAGACTAGGGATCTCATGATCATGATTTGTTGCGGTCAGCAAAACAACGCAGTCAGTACGCAGTCATGCTTCAATGAATGTTCGATTGAGATCAGTCGATATTGATTCGAGTTTGGTATTTTAGGAATTAAACACTAAAAATTAAATATGTATATTGTGAACAATTCAATCATGATCAAACGGCTTACGATGTCTTGACTGCGTGAATGCGGAGAATGTACCACAGTGAATCCTATTTCAAGATCAAAACAGGGTGGAGAGTACTCCTCACTCACATTCTTCAGAGATCCCCAATTACAATATAAATTGATGGGTTAAATATGTTTTTGGTCCCGATAAATATGTCAACTTTTCATTTTAGTCCCTCTAAAAAATTTCTTCAACTTTTAGTCCCTCAAAAATTTTCCATCTTCACTTTTGCTTCCTCTTTTAAAGTAAACTCATATGTAGAATTCATATTTTTGAATAAAATTTTGCAGAAAAATACATAATATTATAAAAATTTCTACCAAAAAAAATTGAATTTTTTAACAAAACATGTATTTAATATGAATTTTTATATTTTTGACGGTTGAAAAATCATATTTAATTTATGTTTTGTAAAAAAATTCTTATTTTTTTGGTAATTGTTTTTACAATATTCTACATTTTTTTGCACAATTTCATTAAAAAAATACAAAAATTAACTTGAAAATAGGGACCAAAAGTAGTGATTGAAAATTTTGTAGGGACTAAAAATTGAAGGAAAAATTTAGAGGTATTAAAACGAAAAGTTTGTATATTTTTAGGGACCAAAAACATATTTAACCCTAAATTGATATATCTAAATGAGACTTTATATTGTCCTTAGTTAAAGGATCTTCGAACAATATATTTTTTTTAAGGAGATCTTCCAACAATATAGTTATACAAATTCGAGGGATTGAGTTAATCAAGAGAGATACCAATTAGTGTGACACAAGTGATAGATGTTTGAGTTTTCGATCATTTGGTCAGTGATTCAATTCCTAGTCAATGCGTGCGAAAAAATATGTTTGGAGAACTCCTCGCAATTGCATGCAAAGATACGATGGTTTAACAAACAAATATTGAGCATAATTAGTCAATTTAACTTTACTATAAATATCAAATTTCACAAATTCGAACTTCTAACTAAGAGTTTTTATTTTGTCAAAAAAAATTAAAAGTTTTTATTGAATGAATTAAGTCTAAAATTTCAGAAAAAATCAAAACTATATGTTATTTTATCAAATAACTTCAATAGAAGGTATTATAAGTTTTTTAAATACACAAATAAAAGGCCAACTATAGGATTACATAACTACTAATTTATATAAAATTTTGTGTGCTTCGATCATTAATATGATATGACGAATATATTCAACATCGGATCAACAAAATTCAATATTTTTAATAAGTTATAAAACAAAGTAATCAGGCTTAGCAACGTAAATTTACTTTTTTTAAGGGAATTCCTGTAAAAATTTACTCTCTTTTTTTAAAGACTGTAAAAATTTACTTAAATTTCTAACTGGAAAATATCACCTAGTAATCATATTTTGTAACATATTTATCGTAAAATACTTCATAAAAGATCATAATCGTATAGATAAATCAAAAAAGGGAAAAAAAATCTTGAGGGAGAATTTTATTGTATGTTTTAGTCATATAGATGCGGAGAATATCTGATTTACGCACAGAAAATATCAACTTGTAGGCATTGAAAACAAACATGTTGGATTCATTCACTTCTAAAACCAAAATATTCCACCCTTAAAAAAAACCATAATATTCCAAGTATGAAGGGCACTCTTTTTTATTTTGCAATTGAAATATTATGATAATCTTTCACCAATCATTTAGAATTGTACATAAACCTTGTAGCTAAAACATGCAAGATTATATAGGAGGTATTATAAGATCGTAAAAATTAAAACATGCAAGATTATATAGGAGGTATTATAAGATCGTAAAAATCATTTGGTCATATGATATCAATACGTAGTTTCACGTATATCATATGTCAAAATCATATCATAATATAATATATTTTTATTAATTTTTTTAGGATAAGAAAATGAGTATACGTACCTTAAGCATGGAAGGTACCCAGGAACGTCTTCCATGAGTATTGATTCCAATTATGGTGGAAGAAGGTTGAGTTCGAACCTTATGCCATAACCAAACATGATAACCAATTATTACCATAAATCCTAAGGGTACTAGCAAAGCATCCAAATAGTATTTCCTCCATTCCATCTCAATGAATTTAAAGCTATGGAACTATATTATGTATGCTAGTATAATTTCAGTACTTCCTCTCTTTGCAGGGAACCTTTGGTGATTCTTTCTCACAAAGAATACAACGTTTTAATTTGCACAATTTTGGACTAAGATGTTGCGTTTATAAAGGAAAAGAAAACTACGTGAGTGGAGTGAAATTTTATATACTAGCTAGTAGGCATGATCTATAAAATAATGAATCTTTATTTGATCAATATATACATACATACTACGCATTTATTATTTTATTTTATTTTATTTTGCACATGTAATTTATATACTTAAATGGTTAGGTAATGAGATGATAATGGATGTAAGTGGAAGTATGAAATGGCAAAATTTGCTGGCAATTACATAATCACCGTGGTTAAGCACTAGTATTATGGAGAGCTCAAGTTGTTGTTAATTTAAAGATATAAACAATTCAGTATTTTTTTAGAGGGAGAATTGATAGCAAATCTTATTTATTGAGTAATGATATTTTGAACATCAATATTTTGATGTAAAATACGGTGTTGTTTAGCATTTTGTTTATTTTGAAAATGCATGTAATTAAGTTGTAGAAGATAAAAAGTAAGAGAAGGATAGAGATAAACATATACGAAAAGGATTTAGAAAATTAAAATGGAAGTTGAGGCATTTGTTTACCCTCATAGTTTTGTACCCTAACAAAAAAGTATAGTGATTGATGCGATAACAAATTGGCATCGACAACTAGGGTTCTGATTATGGGTAGCACAATGGATTAGCTAGTGAGAAATTCCATAACAAGAAACACGAGTGTGACTGTAAAATAGAGAGATTTTTTCATGGAATCATGAATGGGTTTTCTTATTTCCCTTTAAATTTACAAGATCTTAAGGGAAAGGAACGAGAACGATGGTGTGCCCTGATGAAGGTGTTGGCTTTGTAGCTCAAGAAGTGTTTGACGTTGTGCAAAGAGGCTACAAAGAATTGGGTATGTTTATGGAAGCTGAAATTAGTCGAGGTTGGCCGAGGAGGGAACTATATCCCTCAGTTATGGGTTCCCTAACTCTCAAGTAGAATGCTAGGTACAATTGTTTTTAGGTTTTGAGCTACATTGACAAAGGCATAAATAAAAATATAAAGATAAAAGTATAAATTTGTAAAAATAAGTTTGTTTGATTGATTAGATGTGTTAGTTACAATGTACGAACAAAGTATTTATAGTCTGATTATTGTTTATTAACCAAATAATGTGGCCTACAGTGCGTAACTCCTATTCAACCAATTTTTTGCAGGTGTTGCGTGATAACTCCATTTATAGTGGGATCGTGGAGCCCCACGTTCGGTTTCAGCTTCCTCTCCTCGGTATGATATGTTAACAAGATCTCTTTGTGTGCAGGTCCACTACAGATTGTCTCTCTTTCCTCATTCCTCAAAACGGTTATCGGCGCTGAGAGCAGAGATCGTGGGTAATGCATCATTGTCCATTCTTATTATGTTTATGACTCAGTTTTGACTCTTTGACGACCCGCATTATGAGTTAGTGGCCTTGAGAAAGAATCAGTTGCCTGAATAGGCTTCTCTATCATCACGTATCCTTCACTCGACGGAGGAGAAAAGAAAAGTTGATGCCACAATTGTAAAAAAATTGGAAATTATGTTGATGAGTGCTGGCATGGGAAAGGAAATATAAGGTTTAAATTGATGACAAGGTTACAAATCGCTGATGATGGTTCAAATTGTAAAAAACAGTAGCCACGGTCATAAAGTGTGGTCTAATGTTTAGGAGACACCTAGAAATCCGTAGCCTAAGCCAAATGCCAAAAACTGTGGTTTTAACTAAGCTAGAAAACGTGTCCTATTGATGTATCTTAAGCCACATTTTTTTACATTTTTGTGGGCTAGGAAAAAATCCGTGGTCATAGGGAATAGGCCTCAGGCGCATAGACCGCACATGAAAAACAGTGGCCAAACCGTGGTCTAAAGCTTAGGCCATGAATTTTTTTGCTCTTGGTTACACTTTTTGAAGTATGGCCTAAGTTCAAAAATGGTGCAGTGCCTATTTGTAAAGATTTGTACTTACATACGGAGTATTCTTATTACATGACAAGGCATAAAGAATGGATAATTAACTTGGACTAGCCAAAAAAACAATGTAAGGCATGTTGATAAAAGAAACTTAGACGTTGAAGGCATGAAAAATATTGAAATACAGAGGAAATGGTAAAACAACAATGGTTGAAAATGTTCACATGATTCACATTTAAACAATGACAAATCAAATCCTTGTTATGAAACAACTTAGGAAACAATAATTTTAGATAACGAAAATTAGGATGGTCAAATTGTAATCGCCATAACATAATGTCATCATAATTATTTGGAACTAAAAACAATCAAAGAAGAAACTTTTATTGGTTTGGAAGGTAGTAGGATTCAAGTCAAATGTCGAAGTAGTAGAGTTGTTCATCCCCCTTAACACTCTCGACCGTCTTTCCTTAGTTCAAATCCTAAAATATATATGAGAGTGGAATAATTTAGTCAAACAGTTTTTATCTTGGGTTAAGTTACTAACAAGCACTACACTACATGAAAGGTTTAGAATATGTAAGACATCATAAAGAGCCAACATTGAAGACGACACAATTGAACTTTTACCTCCAATAGATGAAAAAGGATGAGGCCAAACCTAACTCATTAAAAGTCAAGAAAAATGAAACTTAGGAAGGCCTAACTTATTCTTAATTATATTAGGTAGATAATCCTACTCGGTTAAGTTCGGAATACTGCAATAAAATTTGTCGATTTATCGTCACAACTATTACCCTCACTAAAAATATGGCTACATCTAAATTGCGTGTGGTGCAAACAATTGTAAATAATCAAAATTTATCAACACATCACTCAGTTTAACTCTATTTTTTTCTTCCTCTCACATAAACAATGAATTACATTTATCACATCACTTTTCTTTCTTTTAATTTGTATTTACCTGAGTTGGTCTTGTAAATTTTTCTAGCTAGCTTAACATATTGTTGAGTGTTTAAATTGGTACAAGTAATTGGTGCTAATATGTGCGAGTGTTTAAATTATGTGGTACGGTTCAATTTACAATATGATGAAAAAATTCCCAGCTAATTAGCATGATAGTCTTCACACTTGACACCTTCGTATAAAGGGTGTGCTAGCTTCAAATGCACAACGCAGTTGCCTTGTAGTTATATTTAAATTATATCATTAATTAATTAAGTTGCAGGGATAATTTCATGCCATTTTATTGGCATACATTTCAATAATTTGGATGCATACATTATTTGGTGTTTGATAATCAAGATTGGTTAACTCGTACACCTTTAAAAATGGTACAGTTTTTGGTATGGTCTTGGATCAAGTCTAAAACCGAAATTTTTCATTTGGTTTTTATTAGTGGTGTACTCAATCTCTAATATGTTTAGGAATGATTGTATAATCCGGTTTTTTATCTTGGTTTGAAGGTCGTATATTTGTGATTGGTAACTTTGTATCTTTTTTATCTTAATATTTTTTGTGCTTTGATTGTTTGTTTCTAATATATATACTCTCTTTGGTCTCGAATGTAAGAAATAAAACAAAAAATTGATGATCTCAAATGTAAGCAAAAGTATAATTAAATCATTCTATTAAATGTCATCTTTTTCTCACAAGCCGTAAAGTTTTTACTAGTTTATAGTTTTTCTAAAAAGCTTTACTTGTTTACAGTATTTTTCGTTAAGCTACCCAAGGTAGTTTTTGTGCTTATAAGTTGTAACTTATATATTTTTTCTCAATTTTTTTTAGTAATTATGTATATTGTTTGTCTTCTTTTTCTTTCCGCCACCCTCAATATTTTTTTCTGGCTCCGTCCCTGGGAGGGATATGTTTGTCCTTTTTAAAAAATAAATGTGCAAGGATATATCATAGCTGGTATAGTGGTGCCTTGTAACTTACGTTGATATATAAGAGATGTTTGGAATCACGTTTCCGTAGTTTGACTTGCGTTCCAAAGCCGCCATGATATCAAAATATTAATGTGTTTTTAGTACTATCATAAATACAAAGTGTAGTATAATATTTTGCGAGCAACTACAATTAAAGTTACGTGAAAAATGATATTTACTCTTTAAACAAGTTTGTTTTATGGTTGTTATCATCAAACTCAATATTCTCTTAGCTTTAAAAAATAGGTCATGCTAACCGGTGCCCCGGGACACTAGTTAAGTATACCAAAAAAGGAAATTAATACCATAAAATGAAACATTTTTGACTTTTTTAGTATTAATTACACGGTTTTCAATGCAATAACTATTATATAATTTTCTTTTTTGGTATCCTTAACCAGTGCCCCGGGGGCACCGGTTAACATTTCCCTTAAAAAATTTGTTTAACATGTAGTTAAATTGGTCATTTTGAAGATCATATATAGTTGAAATGAACGAATACCAGCAACAACAAAAAATTCTGAAGGATAGATGCAATTAAGACTAGATCTTTCATTATTCTTGATCATTGACTATATGTAGGAAAATTTAGTTTGGTTGTTAGGATTAAGAGTTGGTTTCTAAACGGACTTATAGCTTCTTAAATTATTATTTTTTTGGTACAAAGCTTATGAAATTTTTATGTGTATTGATAGCATGTATTTGACTTTCAAAATATGAATTTGATGACTTTCAAAATATGAATTTGATTGTCAATTGATTGTACTCTAGTTATGTCTAGTATGTACTTTTATGTATATTGATAACATGTATTTGTCTCAACTCATAGTCAATTTGATTGTACTCTAGTTATTTCAACACTTAAATGAAACTTATTTTACTATCAAAAGAAAAAAAAATGACATGTTGAAACTAAAGGAGTATGACTTTTTATTTGTGATCACACCGGCAGATCCGAATTTGGTGGTGTAATAAATGCATGTAGTTAAACGCAGTTTTCAATCTCGGCCGTTGATTTGAGATCGAACGGTTAAGATTAAAAACTGTCTTTTTGATAAAATAATCTTGACCGTGCAATTTTGATCGGATGGCTAATATGCTTTACAGGAAATCTGCTTCCCACACTAGCTACCTATCTTACTTTTCATAGAAGAAAGAGCTAGAGAAATTCAAGCGTAAAAACTTTTATATGTGTGTCTATGTGTTAAACATTTTCAATTTTAATTCCAATATGTAGATAAAACTTTAAATTTAGATTTTATTACCAATAAAAAAAACTACATGGTGCAGTGGCAACAGTTTCCTTTTGTAACCAAAAAAATACTATTTAATTATCAACAACCTTACGTAACAAAGCCTACCCAAACAGTATTGACCATGTTACATGTAAACTGTTCCTTTCATCAATTTTATGTAAAGAATCTAAAAGGATCTAAAGTAAATAATAAAGATTAAGATTCATTGCTTATTGAAGAAAAAAGGATTAAAGATTCATTTCATCCACAAAATATAATGAGACAAGGAAAGGATGCTATTGTGATGCAAAAAAAAGTTTGATCTTTGTGCATTGATGATTAAAGAAGTAAAGGTAATACTGTAGGTTACTTTTGTTGGATTGTTCCCATCATCATATCATATGTCCCATAAAGGCAAATTTAAGACTTTATTTGAAAACTACTTCTATCATGCAAATAAGCTATAGAAATAATACTATTATCTTCTCTTCTAATAAAAGTCGTATACAGATAAATTTCGATATCTTTTGTAATTTAAGGACATAGGTTCGTAACTGTTTTTGACATGTTTTCACATTTTTAAGCAATTATTTTATTCAAGAGATACCCTATGGTCTATCTTAAGTGCCACGTTACTAAAAGAAAATTATGTCAAAATAAGTGTTATATATTTTTGTGTTTTTTATGTAACACTAATTATTTCATCTCAATTTTAACCTAAATTAATATTATACCAACATTAAATTTGTACAAATGATCAAGGATTTGGGCTACTTAAGCAAGTCGTCATAGATTCGATCATTAACCTCTGTGTATGAAAAGTATTTGGTTGGAAGGGAAAAACTCACCTTATATGCTTAGGCCGCTCAACGGAGATTGATCATTGTTAAATAATAATGGAAATTTCGTACAGTTATCATAATAATGCGGGAAAAAAAAGGTTATCATGTACTATCTTTGTCCCTAAATATAAGATTTTTTTGCCAAAATCATGGGAATTGAGAAAGTTGGTAGTAGTATTAAACTTGTTTATAATTACTATTGTTTTTACAATTTTATCCATATGAAAAAGAGTTAATTTATGTTTTCAACGTAGTATTTATTTATTGTCGATTGAAGAAAAAAATACAAAATAAATAAGGGTATGTTGGGAATGAAATAATTAATGTAATTTTTTGGTAGTGAAAATAATTAATGTAATTAGAAATACCATAGAGGTCTTATAAAAAAAGACAGAAAAAAATTCTCAAAAGAGTTTTATAATCAAGGACGAATGTAGTATATTACTCACAGTATATCATACTTCATTATATATTTATGGCAATGATTGCATACAATACAATGACCAATAAGGATTAGTTGATGAGTAAAAGCAGCACACTTTTTTAAAACACATTCTTCTTCTTTTTTAAGTAGTCTGGTGGCGGAAGCTCACACATTTTAAACATGGAGAAATGAGGTGTCAAGGTTCAAGCCCGACTCATGCATATATCATGTATTGTCTCTACCAACTAAGTTAAACTCACAGAGACTTAAAACACTTTCTTCTATAGATTGAAATTTAAATCCATTCCACATTGCCCACATAATATTAGTGGAACTCGTGAATTTCAAACAACAAAAGAGTTTTAGAAAATGTGTTGGTAGCCTCATTTTTTAGATGGATTCTAGGGTGAGGGTTCAATCAAGTCCCTCACCGTGGACCATGAAAAATATACCATCAGATTTAATCAAAGGTTCATATTTGTTAAAAATAAAAAGAAGAAAATCTAGACATTCCCACACACAATACTATCCATGTATCTCCCCCATTAGTTTCCATGGATGCTCTAAAAGGATTGGAAGATGAACAAAATTGAAGTATGTTCATTTTGTTTTTTTTTTTTTGGTGGTGGCCGGGGTTCGAACCCCGGACCTTGCATATTTTTTTATGCATCGTCTTTACCAACTGAGCTAAGCTATGAATAAATTAAAATAAATTAAACGAAATTACGAAAAATTAAAGAGGTTTGGTCATTCATTAATATTTCATATCTCATATTTCAATTCGATTTAATCAAAGGTCATTGAAGTATGTTTATTTTGTTCATATTCATGAAGGATTAGAACACAAAAGGATTGGAAGATGTTGTGCTCATACTTCAATGAACTGGTATCGATGGAATGCATTTTTTCTGTCGTGATGATAGTCAATGAATATAAACCAACTCAAATTGATCAGCAATCAATGTCTCTTGTCTTGTTTGTTTCTATTCAAAACATCTTTTTTCTGCACTTTGTTTTTTTGGGTTATACTAACATTTAATTGATGAATCATAGTAAAATGCTTGATTTAGCCGCTAGAATCACCTAGAGTTGAATGAAAACTTAACTGTTGATAGTGGGGGTTAAAGATTTGTGCAGGAATACGTACATGTTCTAATTTTAATTCTGAAAAATCTTAGCCATTGATAAGATCTGATGATATATTTTTCATGGTCCACCGGTGAGGGACTTAATTGAGCCCTCACCCTAGAATTCACCCATTTTTTAATGTTAAAATATTTTCATTTATTTATAACTTTTATCAATCAGTGTAAACCAACCTTGTTGATATTAGACTTATAATATGGTCTGAAAATAGTATCTAGCAAAAACAAAAACATATAAATAGATAAACTTTGCACAAATTTTCCGGTAATTTTTCTAAAAATAAGATTCAATCTTCTGGATTTATCGATATAATATATTGAATTTATGAATATGTTATGTTCTTCGGTGGCTAATTTGAAAATAATATTTTTTTTTAAATAATTTTCGTTCACTTGATCATCATCGAATTCGCAAGACTCAACAACGTAAATTAAAGTCAATAGAATGAGTTAGTCCTTCACAACGTGACAAACTAAAATTGAATCGCAACTTAAAAAGGTATCTATGTTTAATGTTCAAGAGCCTCAAATTTGTTGAGGTAAATTACGAGACATCCGAAAAAGAACTTATCAAACGAAAGCTTTTCACTTTTTTACTACAGTCGTTTTTCAAACAAACTTTATCAAAACATTTGTTGAAGAACCAACAGTTCACATAAGCTCTTTAGGGTTATCTTTTGCTATAAGTGAAATGTGCTGATCATAGCAATTGCTGCCTGGAACTATTCATTTCACTATTATGCATCCATTTCTTCAAGAAAAAATTTAGGGTTGTCTTCACTGACTGTCCCTTCATGAGGAGATGACTCTACTCCACAAAGTTCTTCAAGTTCAGTGAGTCCTCACATTTGAATGCTTTACTTCAACTTTGCATATTCAGGATTGTTCGCCAAAATGATTAGATGCAAACAAATAATTACTTACTATTTTTCTCCAAAGATGAAGCTCTGTGATATGATATGGAACTATGAAGAAGGATTACAAAGGACCTACATAATTCAATTCTTGCTGCAAACCAATTTTTCCTCACCTAACAAACAAACCAGTAACATTTGGCAAACACATAAATTATTCAATAGTAAAATTTTGAATTTTATAGCAGCATGATTCACACATTTCAAAATCTCCCTAAGACTAACTTGTAAAAAAAGTATTCATTACCTCCTTAAGTATTGGTTAAGTCGGTTCTTTGCTATTTGGATCGGGTTTTAACCCTAGCCAATAAACAACGGGTAATTTCCAGATTAAGTCACATAACACGGAGAATGGCTAAAAATAATCATTAAATATTTTTAAAAAGAAAAATAAATGATAGCATATAGAATCACAATTACATCTCAAGCTAATTCTGCCCTATGATAGAATATATGAAACGAGCAAAAATTTATGTAGCACACAAAACACAGCTCCCAGTCTCCATCTATGATCAGCAAATATCACTTATAGCAGAGAAGTTCTGCCAAGTAGTGACTCTCCCTTACTTGTTGAAGAATAATCCCTTCCTCCTTCCCCTCTTTCTGTCCCCTGCCTGCAGAATCAAAAACAAACAAAAATAACTTGAATATACTTAGCAGAAACAAATTAAAAACAAAAAAACAGATAAATGGCATTCATGTGTGTAAAATGAAGTAGAGCGATAAGACTGAAGATTCAAGGACAAAAAAGAATCACAAACTTGCAATTTACAAAGCTTAATTGACTCCAGATCAAGGGAGCTAAAGTAATCTAATTAAATAATTCCGTACTTTTTTACAGACTCGGTGATGTCATGATTGCAACGTTCTACCTTCCTCTCTAACTATTTTTTTCCCTTTTTACCACTCTATCATGTTTAGGCGGCCATATTTAGGAGAAAAAATTGATTTAGAATTATTTTCTATAACATGATATGCGAAGGAAATAGAAGGGAAAATGGAAAATTTCTATATACACCCATGGCATTTATATCGATCGGCAGCACAGAAAGTAAAGATTTATATACCCTTCGGATGAATAATCTCAATGTGAGCACAATGGTGTCTCTATGACTGCAAAAGAAGAAACATAAATAATCAGAAAATAATAGAAAAATATTAAATAGACAAGAATAAGAAATAGCCCTATTACACAACCATTTGATACTTAGAGATTAAACAAAAACTCATTGCATGCAAGGTAAGCATGTTTTTGCCACTGTTATCCATAACAAACAAAAGCAAGAATCGATGAACTTTGGATGACAAAGATTACAAAAATACTCAAGGACACGGATACCAAAGAAAAACACTAATCTTCAGATCATGATCTTTTTTATTGCATTTAAAATTAACTGAGAAGCAAACCACAAATGACCACGGCAGAGAGAGAGAGGGAGGGAGGGGGGGGAGGGAGGGAGGGGGGAGAGAGGGAGAGGGAGAGGGAGAGGGGGAGAGAGAGAGAGAGAGAGAGAGAGAGAGAGAGAGAGAGAGAGAGAGAGAACCAAGTTTAGACTTTTTAATGCTTTCGAAGGTGTTCAAAATTTTAAGTCTGATCAGCTTAGGCTGAATAATGAAGCCATTTTGTCACGTCAAGTCAACCCAGACTGATGCATTATTACTCAATTATAGTAGAGCACGACTGCATCCAAGATTTCCTTCCAAAAATGAAAAATAACATGGTTTCCATTTAATGTGAACATTTTTCATTTAGAAGATAGATGCACAACTAGATAAGGGATCATGATTCCATTCAATGCTGTACAACTTAATTTTTTTGTCAGTCAATTAGTGCAACAATGCAGTAGTAAGAAATAGAATACTTACCCACTGACATCTGTTGGGCTGTTCTCTGCTCTTAACAGATGTTCAGCACCAGTGGAGCCATTTATAACAAATTCTGAAATATGACCATATGGAATCACAACCTACAGAAGGAAATGCAGAAGTGGGATAAAAACAAAATTAGTCAATCACTGAAGACCAAGTCTCAAGCATTTTCATCAAAAGTAACAAGACTACGTCTCAAGCATTTTCATCAAAAGTAACAACTTATTGTAGGAAAAAGACAAATAATTTCATCAAAAGTAACATTTTATTGGTTTTCTTGGATGTGTAAATAACTTTAAAATGACAATAAAAAAGAAATGGAGGGAGTATCTTTTATTATTTTTTTTATGTATTATAAGGAATATTATAAGGAATTTTAGCATAAAAAGAAATAATAATATGGAGAAATTTATCTTCAAAGGCAGAAAGAAACAATTCACTGAATGATTACCAGAATCTGTATTACTTTATTTTCCTAAACCAAACAAAAACTTTTCCACAGTTCCAACTAGCCAAAATCTTAACAGTATTTCAAAGAATAAGACATACATTGGTCAATGGAGAAAACTTTTCTGTTATTACAACTCCATTTGGTCCGCTGCATTTGATACTGTAACCTTCTTTCTTAATGGCCAATGTTGCTGGTTCCCATATATCAAGATATCCGGTCTGTAATATCAAAAGAAAAAAAAAATATTAAACTGTTGGAAATATTTGTAAAGAAAACTGAAAGTAAAATAAAAATTTGACCCTATGATATTCAAAGAAAACTACTTTCATTAAATTACCGAAAGAGAAACTTTATATGAAGCATGTCCGCTGTGAAAACTCTTCTCTATATGGCTCTGCATTTCAGGCTCTGAGAACAAATAATAAAAGAGAACAACTCAACAAACTATTTTAGGAATTCAAATATTTGCAGCCCAAAAACATTAGAAAAGAAGGGAGACCAGAGGAAACCAATATCAAATTGTTAAAATCAAGAGTATGACATATCTAAGTCAGATAAGTTGGTAACTAGGAATATTAGATTAAATTGTTTTTCACTCCTCTTTGATTGGTATTTAATTCTCATTATATGTAATATTTTTCTTTCTGATAGTTTTTTAAGTTATTTACTTTTTTTTATTACTTCAGCACAACGAATGGATAAAAAATGTTAAACTATATCCCTCTACATACATGTCTCATTTCTCAAGTACATACCAAGTTAAATAAGACAAGTAATAGGAGCTTAATTTCAAAAAGACTACAGCAGATAACCCTCATACACAACACTTTCAAATTACTGAAAAAATCACTGGAACTTGTAATCATTTGCAGTCTATCTCACGAGTTACATGCAAGGCAGCAACAACTAAACTTCAAAAACATTAATTCCGATACAGGTACTAACCACAAGTGATCTTCTTGTTATCATTCGCAAAAACTTGCACGGGTTCCCCCTACAATAAGAAGTAATGCATGAGATTTTGCGAAAAGTAAAAATCAAGATAACCATAATCAGAAAACCAAACCTACTCTAACTCAATTTACAAAGTACACATTTAGGAATTGTGTTTAAGCTTCCCCCTTTGCATCTTATGTTACTTAATAAGCATAGTGCACTACTGTTTCCTCCTTTGCAGAGGGAAACAGGGGTTCTTGACAAAGAGAACAGAAATGACAGTGAAACAGAGATGTGGTTATATGCTGTTTTTGAGGATGCAAAAGAATTTTCAATCTAATCAATTATGGTCACAGATGCAACTGATGCCAGCATTGGTGAAAGATATTGTATGTCCTTACACAAAAATATGATGCATGTTGAAGTTCAAAGAATACTTGCTATGATAAATAAATAGGTACACTCACATAAAGAGATAAAATACACAGAACTCAATGTTGAAAGAAAATTTATTATGATCAACGAAGTGAAGATTAAAAGAAGCCACGCAACAACAAATACAAGTTCCTGTAAATACTAATCCTCAGTTTGATCACTATGGTTAGTTTCCAAAGTCAACATAACACTCCTTCAAATTCATAAAAAACCTTTACACACAGCTAGCTTTATGAGATGGGTTGCATACCAGGGAAAGTTCATTATCAAATAAAAGCCACATCATAAGAATTCCAATCATTTTCACATACATGTAAAACACTGCCGCTATGGTATGTTCAAAAACGTACCTTGCGCTTCCTGTTATCCAGAGGCTGGACTTCAATGGCAAGTAATGTGTCAACATCATCAGCACTGATAAGATAGTTTGGTTGCTTTGCCCCTATATTTTAGACAACAGCTATGAATGAGTTTATGACATAAGGATACAAGAATGAGAGAAAAAAAGCTCAAACAGAAGCATAAAAACACCTTCAATATAATTAAAGGAACCATCATCCAGGTGCCGAATCCACTGGAAGTCCAACAAGGAACAAAAAAAAAAAAAACAATGTTAAATGATTGGAAGGGATATCCACATAGATACCATACAGCAAAAAACTCTAAACAAATAAAGCAACAAGTAACGAGTTTCAAATTATATAAATAAAATGCACCTCAAAGTTACAACTAGTGGTTCCGTGGATGGAGTATCCACATGCCTGAAGTTCCCTTCCTGGAAAGGGATCTCCTGAAATTTGAAGGCCCTCTATAGCTGGTAATGGATCATCATCTGCAGCTGCAGAGTGACATGTTTGCTGAAGTTACGTGTTTTAGATAAAAGGAGTAGAGCAATAGTAAAAGTTTAAATAGTATTGATAAATAACTTGACAGTAACTCGATACAAAAGATTAAACATGAATCTAAGAGACAGAGACTTAATCCTAAATAAATATGGAAATCATAAAACAAATAATACTAATAATTAAAATAAAACTAATCCTAAGAGATGATCTACGATACTCTAAGATTACAAACTGATCCTAGAAAGTAAACTAAGATGCTCTAATATAATATCAAATATATTATAAGATATTTACTTATATCTTAACAATGCTCAACTTAGTTTGGCCAACAGCAAAGCTTCAAATATTTAGTAAACCTTTAAAAGAAAATAAGGGCCCACTTGTTTAAGCTTAAAAAATGCTTGTACAGTCCAGCTTTGTCTGGAGCTCTTTCTGGAAACTATTACTTTAGCTTCCAAAAAAAAGCATAAAAACAACTTTTTTGAGGTTTTTGCTTTTTAAAAAAAAAAAAACTGACACTATAGTTTTATGAACAAATTAAAAGTGTTTTGGCAAAGAAAAAACAAACAAACCATAATTCTAACCTTCAGAAAACGAAGAAGAAGGTTCTTCGAGAACTGGTGGTAAATACGGAGAATATGAGGAACTGGGATCATCAACAGTAGTATTATAAGGAGGGTTGTCAGAACTCCAGTTAGCAGGTGTCTCTCTCTCGCTATGGTCCCCATCACCCTCTGGATCATCCACTTCATTGTTGCTGACCGGGTCACGAAATTTGACTTGTTTGTTAGACATCTCCCCATAGTATTCATGCTGAGTATCACCCTGAGTAACTACCTGGTGATTGAGTACATCATGGGCTGAAGAATTCCTGTAAAATGACCAATATATTTGAGCAAACATGCCATTATCTAACAGCCCATAGAAAGTCTACTATCATCACTACTCTACCATTGTTGGATGAAGTATAACAAAACTCGATATGAGGAACTAATTACATAGCAGGTAAATTGAGGGAAATCATACCAATTAGCACTTGTTCATTTATGAAAAGACACCAACTAATGAATTACATCCCTTCTCAATTTGTAATATATAAAAACCAAGAGAATTTATATTTTTTTTGACAAACTTAAACAACAAGCTACAACAACAACAACAACCAAGCCTTATCCCACTAAGTGGGATCGGGTACATAGATCAAATTACGCCATAAAGTTCTATTATAAACCATATTTGGATCCAACTCATTAATCTCTATCTTTCCTAATAGGTCAAAGTATATAAAATAATATTTAGTCCAACCAAAGAGCTACTAGTTGCTATGAGAGACCACTTTCTTTTACTATTCGGTTAAAATTTAAAGGCCCATATTGGTCCAACCAAAGAACTAGCCCATTAAGTTATTTGTAACCCTAAAGTTTATGTAACAACCGCAACACTCAAACACAGTGCCACAGCGATATTCTTCTTCGACACTCTTCTCAGTTCACTAACTAAACCTCCATTGAAGCTCTCAAAGAACTCAGATCTGGCCGGAAAACACATCTTTATGCTCAGAAAATGTAGATCTTGCCAGAAACAGTTACAAAACTCTCCTTGCTTGACAATTTCCTTCATCTTTTTCATCGCAAGTTTTGACTTTTCTCCATTTATTTTTCCACGTCTGCATAACGCCGCCAAGAGCACAAAACACTACGCTTTTCCCTCCATGATGGCGGCCTTCGCAGCCGCTACTCCCTTCTGCGACGCTACAAGGGGTATTGGGGGAGGTCCACTCCGATCCGCTTTGCCGCAATAGCAGCGCTACAGACTGCTATTGACAACAGAGATAAATATGGTAACTCAATCCAGCCTGAATTCATTTCATCTATATCAGAATACCCAAAAGCAATTACTATTTACAACAATATTCCTACTTAAGCATCGATTGCAATTTGAAGTCAGTATCATTGGGAAGTGAGTTACCAAACTCTACATGGAAGACTCCACAAAAGTTATTGTTCATATCATGGCCAACTTGGAACATGGATACTACTATTGCTATGACAACATTGTGAACCATTATATGTTGGAAATTGGCAACGTTAAAGAGGTAACATTAACCTTAAATTTCCTACTCTATTGTCTATAACTGACAGGGCATCTAATTGTACTTATCACCATGGATGCCAAGTGCAAACCATGTTTCCTTTTTAAGACAGTAATTTCAAAAACAAAAGGAAATATAGTCAACCTAATTATTCATTGATGGCAATGACATTAATATAATTAGGTTAGATAATTATGCGGCAGTAAAAAATGCATATCACATTAAGCAACGGATTATAGAGACGAGACCACATTTTAAATAATATTATTCCCCATCTGTTAAGAATAGTGCCAAACAGATTGCCTAACAAGAATAGGTTATTCATTTGAGTCTAGTGGAAGGGAACAACATTGCATGCATTCAGGACCACTTTAACTAAGATTTCTTGAAAACAGAACCCACCAATACATTCAGTTCAGAGTAGCAGTCTTCATTTGATCAGGCTCACCTGCTTCCAAGAGGTGAATATCTCCCCAAGTCATCAGCATCAACGTTCGCTGCTAGCCCACCACCTATCCCACTCTGGTAGCGACCCATTGCATCCCAACCAGTGCCTGCCTGAGGATCAACAGGGGCCTGAGTCATAACTTGAGAGTACCTATGCTGAGGTACCAGTTCAAGGCTATTTTTATTCTGATAAAAAAAAAAATGCAATATTTAGAATTTGATTTAAGCATAACAATGAAAAGTGCCAAGTTGATGGAGTAAGCGTACTGAAGTTGCCAAAGGTGCACCAATGGAGTTCAATGGTGATTGTGTAGCAACATTTGTATGGTTCATATCTGAACGCCAAGGTGTCATTTGATACTGTGACTCCTTTAGCTTCGACTGTAACACAGCAATAAAGAACAGATATAATTAATAAAAACCAATTCCACTAGCAAAAACGGAAATATAAACTTCCAATATTTTGGCAGTAGCTAGCAAGTTAAACTTCAGCACTTATTCCTTCGAATAATAGACATCAATTAATATTAATGTAAATGCAAAGTGACCATTCATGTATCTGACAAACGTACCTCAGTGCGATAAAGTTTTTCTTGCAAATGTTTAAACAAAACCTGCCAAAAGCAGAAATAACTGTGAATTCAAGATGGGCGAGGTCCTATATTTTGGATGTAAACAGAGGGACAGGTTTCAGTATTACTAAAATGACCTTTTATATAGAGAAAACTACACTTTTCCATGTCAAAATTGTTGAAGTTGTAGGATTATAGATGAAATAAGGAAGAGAAAGGATGAAAACTTTGAATTTTGATAATGGTTTGATTATTCAAAAGACAGGACAGATTATCCCTTATAAAAAGTAAATAAGAGCAGAATCCTAATCATATTTCTATATATTAAAATAAAAAATAAACCATGAAATATAACAAAAAATGTAAGTCAATCCTACGAAATAATATAAGATTCAAAATCACTATACAACCCAAATATTACGAGATATATCAACCAACTGCTTGAGTCAAAATCAATGTTGTCAGAACCTGGCCGTCCGGTTCAAGCGGTAACCGGCCAGTCTGCCGTTTGGTTCAACCACGGTCGGTCCTTAGTCTGTTAGAACCAGATCGAACAAGGTTGAACCCAATTGAACCGTGTGGTTGGTTCAGCCGGGGGTTTTATTTTTATTTTTTTGTGTAGAAAATATTTTTTTAATACAACTTATTATGTTTATTTATTAGTCACCTAGTTCAACCATATGGTTTGATTGAGCCAATAAAATTGTGACATGAGGTTTCACCCGTTCAATATCCGGTCAAGTTTTCGAAACATTGGTCAAATTTCAAATATTTAACATCCCACCACAATTGAAGGAAAAGGAAACAAATATTTTCCATAATTTATTCATTACATTTAAGATTCTCGTTTCAATGGAGAAGATTGAAACAAATAACTCCAAGCCAATAGATACACGCAAATCTCTGTGTAAGATGCTAATCTAAAATTGAAGGACATGTCAAGATATCAGCAGGGGGAAAAAGCTTTCATCCTATATCGGCAGTTGTATTGTGTCTGTGCATCATAGGTGCCATGTGTGTAAAAAGCATATAACACAAGCACCTTCACAAATATCTTAATAGTTGAGCAAATCACAATCCTAATATCCCACAATAATGGTGTTTTTTTCCTATAGAGTGAGTTAGGCTCCGTTGCATCAAAGGTTTAAACCAAGCTAAATAAATGGAATATTGAATATAAGTAGTGGTACTCTAGAAACAGAGTATGGAAATATAATATTAATACTGAAAATGGACACTAGATTGCAGAGATGGAAAACTAAACGGATAATACCAATAGAAAACTCCTCTCTGAGGAAGAAGAAGAGCCAACTTCTCCACTAAGCCTCCCCCCCCCCCCCCCCCCCCCCCCCCCCCCCCACCCCCCCCCACCCCACCCCCAATTCTTATATTCAGCCTTCTCTGTCATTTCCTAACTCTAAAACTTTCTCGACCATTCACTCGCTGTCACTTGTCCCGTTCTTTTAATTGCCCCATTATGGGTGGATAATTTCAATATTTCCCATCCTATCCTCCAAAAAATTATGGATCTAACATAAGGTTTGTCAAATGAAAATAAATTTGAAACTTGGTTATAAATTACACTCCACTACCTTTTTCTTGATTTAACACGGTTAAGAAAATCAAGAAAAAAATTCACCAGTCATTAATATTACTTTTTTTTATTACAAAGAGGGCCAAAGCCCAGCTATTAACATTACTGCTGACCACTATATTAAAGAAAATTAAGACAGTCAATTATTCATCACAAAACCAGTTTTCCTTGAAAAACTAACACCGTATCTCAGCCTTGGCGGAGCATCTCTATGGCAGAAGGGGTCATGGCTCCCCCCAAATAACTTATTACATATGGACATATGAAACAACTATTTCAAGTGGCGCAGTGGCTAAACTGTAGTTTTGCTAATAGGTACCGGTATTGATTCCTCTAGATTGGTCGTTTTTTGCATTTCGCACAAATTATTTCCAAAACTAACAAAATGAGCTTTCCTCATCTAGAACTCCGTTATCTTTGCTAGAATGTTACAAATATCTCTTATATTATTTAGAGTATCTCTTGTTATTGTTATTGTTGTTTTTTTTTTTTTGACAAGATTGTTATTATTATTATTATTTGATCTTGATTTTTCCAATTTATTTAGGATTGACTCTATCTATCCCTATAAATAAGGATTAGTGTTTAGTATAATTTGTATTAAGTTAGTATCAAAGATATTTCACTAATAATATTTCTTATTATTTTTCTCCTCCTTTTATCTAAAATCTCAACCTCAATATAAAATCTAGAGGCTGATTTGATCCTCCCTGAACGCACTCGTCACTATTCCGCTACCAAGTTCCCGTTGGGAATATATAATAGTTTCCTCCTTTTCAACGTGTTACCGTCCCTGGCACTACCTGCCGTGTCCAAAAGAATGATCTGGCGTGTTTACTGTCACAACCACCTAAATTGTGTGCAGAATCTCCCGAACTAAATTTCCAATGCGCTCTCACGCGCCTTCACCATCCACCACGTTTCTACCCACACGCTGCTGCATCAGCCACGCATCCAGCGGTCTTTAGCTTGATTTTTCGGTGCCTAAGTTGACTTCTCTCCCTGTTCTGCATCTGCTGTCAGCTATCGGTTTCAGGCTACAAGTACCTAGGTTCCAATTCAAACAACCCTTACCTCTTCTTCATGTTCTACATCTGCCGCCAGTTATCAGTTTCGAGCCACCAGCCACGGGCAACTAGGTTCCTGTTTTGGTTTAAAACATTGTTTTGAACTTTTTATTTACTTTACATGTTTTATGTTATGTTCTCCAAGAGGTTTACCAATTTATTTCATATTTCTGATTCAGAATTCCTATTCCATTTCATTGCTCGATAATTCTATATTACAATGACAATATATGGTCTTCAGGTCTTGCATTTTCAATTTTACAAATCGATTGTCTTCTTTTATTCATATATATAATCATATTAAAAAAGAACAAACAGTACAATAAAATATATAAAAAAAAAAGTGTTAAACCAACCCCTGAACATTAAAAAGGTAGCCCATAGGTCTAAAATGAATGGTCTGAACCAATTAGGCATTTCTTATGTTATTAGGCAGTAGTTATAATATTATTAGGCAGCAATTATGTTATTGGACAGTTATTAAATAAATAGGGAAACTGAAGGAAGAGTTAGTGGCCAATTAATTGGGACTATTTATTGGCAGGGAGAGACCAATCTCTTGAATTCTTCGAAAAGAGAGACCGAAACTCTCAATTTTTTTTTATAGGAATTGCCTTGCAACCACATACTATCTCTTTCCTTGATATCAATGTTATTTCCTATTGTGCTTTATTGCAAAAGAACTCTCCTCTGTTCTTTGACAGCATTCCAGATATTGTTGCAATTAAAATTGTTGTTTTCTTCTAAATTTATCAATATAGATACCAGTTTCTATCAAAAAGCAGTGCTGGAATGTTGCAGTTTGATATTGGTTAACAATTCCAGAGAGCTGAGTCGGTGGCTAGAAAGAGAGAAGGTCAGGCTTTGCTGTACGTATCGGTTTGAAGTTTCAGCCCTCACATGTGTGTAAACAACAGGTGTGTTTAGCTTCAAACAACAAATACATAGGCTTTCTGATGTAAAACCGGTGAAAATTTTAAAAACAAACCACCGCCCAAAGGATTCAATAAAGCACAAAACAGGACAAATAAGTTGAGGGTTTTCCTCAACAAGAACAGTGGGGGCCTTGGCCGTGATTTTCGGGGATGGCGGCTGCAACTCTGCAACTTTAAAAATGCTCTAAAAATGTGAAACAATAGTTGTCTGGTGCCACTCTGCAGTGCTCGTCCGCAACAGTGGCACTATTGACGATTACTGTTTCCTCTTCAAACACCCTCACGAGAGAGAGAGAGAGAGAGAGAGAGAGAGAGAGAGAGAGAGAGAGAGATGAAAGTTATCAAATACATCCAGGCATCATATTTTAGGTTATACTTGAACTTGAAAGCACTTAGGCGAAGAGTAACAGCACTACTTATTTATTTAAGAAAAGGGAACAGGTTAAGACTGACCTTGACATTGCTAACAATGGACTGGGCATCAGGAACAGGTGGCTGCAGGGAGTATTCTGCAAGAAGAGGCAGCAACGATGAAACAAATGTTGACCTTTCTTGCTGTGCATCCTGACAAGAAAAATAGAAGGTTAAAAACTTGAAAACACACAACAAAACAAGGTACTACCCGTGGATGTGGATATATCTTGAAAAATTTTAAGTGAAAACAGCAAAAATATCTTGGAAATTTCAACATAAACCACGCCAATAAGAAGAAGAAACAAGTAGGAAAACTAACCTGCAATGCATAGGTAAGACGTATATTTTCTTCAATTATGTCTTGTCGGTATGATAAAGCCTTTGATGCGGCATCTACAAGGTCTTGTTGCTGTTGATCAAAGGCCTGGCAGCAACATTACAAATTTTAAACAAGCATAATCTCAAATCACAAATAAGGGAAGGGGAAAAATACAATGATGCTTATAGAATTTCAGGAGGACTTCAAAATTTTCATGCATACCAGACGCATATATGCTATGCGCTTTTCCAAGACATACTTTTCATTGCGTATTTGTGATTCCTATCATGGAAAAACCATTGGTCAACATAATAGACATCAAGATAGAAGATAATCAGAAGATCTATGCATCGCCACTAGAAAACATATTTACATCTTTACCTTAGCAGAATAATCCGCTAGATGTTTCCTTAATAGAATGATCTCTTCTTCGCGTTCCCGGGCCTTAATGGCCAGATCCTAAATAGATACACATATGGCTCAATAAATATCAAGCTCTGGTTTAAGATGAACATTTAGAACTGAAGGTGGTACCTGCTTCAGTAAGGAATTAGAATTATTTGTTTCAGGCATTGCCATCAAGCCTTGCCGGGGTGAACTAAATCGAGAATCATGATCTCCTTCTGGTAGATGCCTACGACAAAGACAGGTTTCTACGATTACACAAATCCTTCTTCAAAACTAATTATATTATTATATATAGAATGAATATAACATCACATCATAGCTCTGGCATTATAATTGATATTTGATATCACGTACATGCTTGGAGAGATTGACCTCATAAATGGTGAGGACAGCTGAGAGTGGCCAACATTATCCACAGGCAGCTGATCATTTGGATGTACTCTTGATGTTCCATTTATTTGACTATTCTCAAAATGGTTGCCTGCATAATTTTGACATCAATTATAGCTGACCAACTACTTTACCAGTTAGATCGCCTAAAAATAGGCCCTTGTAGCATTGAGCATACATATTCAATTACCTGATGATGGAAATGACTGACGAGCTTCATACGTTCCATGACCTGGTTCCTTCCATGGAGCACCTGGACTTGATTTTTTATCCAGTGGTTCATATAACCTCTGTCAAAAATTGCACAATTAGATTTTACTAGTTTTCTTTTAAATTAGTTTTTAAGAGCAAATTACTATACTACTTTAGGTTGTCGATCCCAGACAGTGGCATGGAGCAGCCAACCCCAAAACTGGGGTGGCAGTATAGCATGTAGCAGAACTACGCTATTTAAATTCTAATAATTTATCTTTATTGAATAATTAATACTTCAAATTATTAAGAATAAATAATAGTTAATCATTGTTTTCTTTCTTTCTTTTTTCTTTTTTTGATGAAAATCAGTGTTTTCAAATAGCGCCACTATAATGCTATAGCATAGCCAAGGCCGAAGGTTGGGTCATTAATTCGAGGGGGCAAATAAATATTATGTCATTTTAGTTCCATCAAACATTGAGAAGCAAGGCAAAACTAGTTTTGTAAACGTGGTTAACTGTACTCAACTCCGTACAGATGCATTTGTGTCAGTTTTATTTAAATATTCAGTGTCCAAAAAAAAAAAAGAGATCCATCAGGAGTCGATACTAAGACTATCACTTGCAACGGTAAAGTTTAACAGCTGCGCCACAAGGAATTATATACCTTATAATGGCAAAGCTGATATATGTATATATACCTATTTAAGAAAAAAATTGGGGGAGCAGAGGCTCCCACCTAACATTGAAAATATCATCCACTAAGCATGGTGGAATTTAAACATATAGTAATTGTTCAGCAATACACTATTAAGTACAAACTACAAAGTGCTGTCGTATAGCGGAATCTGAACAAGCCGCTATTGTCGGTGATCCAGGATTGACAATAATGTAATTATTACCATATATATTCTATTTATTTTCATTTTATTATATATTTTATATTTTTATTCAGTTAAAAAAATATCAGTCAAATGATCAGTTAAAACTTAGGACTTAAGACTTTCTTATTATTCAAAAGAATTATAGACTTGTTCTGCTAAAAGAAAACAATAACTCCATTATATCATTTCATAAAGACACCCCTATAATTTATCTTAACTAACAAAATCCCTAGAATCTGTCAACACAAGTCACAGCAGCCGCAGTACCTAAGTTGCAATAGTCAACGGCGCCGTTTTTCATTATTCAATTATTCCCACTGTATACTCTTCTGTTTGTGATTCTTCACAGTTTCCCTTATTTTAGGGGTTTTCTGAAAACAACATGTTGTAGTGCCATCATGCGCTCCGTGCGCATATTGGACCGCAATTTTGGGCCAGGAAAAGGTCTTATCAGGCTGCAACGCACCGAGGTGCACAATGGCTGGAACCCCCAACTTCACAATAGCGGCGTTACTGTCTGCTATTAACATCCCAGATACTCCTTTTTACTTTTACCATGTCCTTACTCTCAAATAATATTTCATCTTCGATAAACAGAATTACATTTTCCATATGTCATAAATCATGGGATACGATAAAATTTTCATCAAAATATTGCTCCATGGAGCAGAATCTTCATTCTGAGATGAAGTGTATAATTTATAATTTGTATCTGCTTAATGCCATCACTGCATAATGCTTGGAAATAAATACTTCTTCAAATACAAGAATTATTTTGTCGTAACAGTGTCTGTCCCTTGAACCAAACATTTTTTGTCAAAACCACACTATTGCCAAGTAGGTCTACAAGAGTTAACATCTCAAGTCCACACAGGCTCCAAAAAATACCATGGCCAATATTTGGTCATACTAGCGAAATGATAAGGATTTAGGAGATATCAGACATAACATAATATTCTAGACAGGCTGATGAAATGTAAAAATTCCTCAGAGTAGATGTCAATTTTTTATTCGAAAACACCTATCAAACTCAAAGGAAAGTTCTAAAAAAAATAGTAAGACCAGCATTTGCAAAACTTTGAGTGGAGAAGACCAACAAGAGCATAATGAAAGGTGCAGTGTAGATGAGAACGTCAATGTGGATTGATGGATGAGTGGACATAGAAGAAAAGATAAGAGAAGAAACAAATGTATGTGAGAGAATATTCCCACTTTTTCTCAAATAGGTTAGGCACATCATTGAATTATATATTCTACAGTGCAGGTATATTTGATGTATTAAAAAGCTTGGCTCCATTGAAGGCTTTTTTCCTTTGTTGTTTATCTTCTCTCTTTTTTATGCTAAGGGGACCAATAATCCTCAAAAATTTATGTTATTATCTTCTCTGAGTTAACAAATTGTTTAGTATTTATTTATTACAAACAATGTGCATACACGTATATACAACCTTTGCGCTACTCTCATGTTCCCAACCCCATTTTCAAATATTAGTAGTCTAAGATTGTCCTAGAATCTAGATCATGATTATGTAGAAACCAAACAACGTAACCCCTACCTTAGCAAAAGAATAGAGAATCGTAAAAGGGAAAAGAACATAGCAATCATCAAATGTATAAAAAAATTACATATTTTAAAATCGAACATATCAATATACATTAAATTGGGCAGGGACCATTATAGAACTTACATATTTTTCCAGTTCCTGAATTTTACCCAGAAGCTCGGACCTAAGCCGGTTATTCTCTTCTACCTGTCAAAAGTAACATATTGCATCCTTATTATATGACAGGAAAGAAACCACCGTTGAACTAGAAAGTGAACCGCCAATTGCAACTGTGTGGAAGGTAATGTTTTTGCACAAGAACATCAGTTAAACAATGAAGCACGAACTCCGACACAGACACCATACACGACATGGACACATCGACACTGCTAATGTAAAAACATAGCCCACTAATACCATTGCGTAAGCATTTGTTTATTTATTATAATTAAATTAAATAAAATATTAATATTATTTATAAAAAGATCTAACTTGACAATAAACATATATACGGGTAGAAATTGAGCAATTTATTTCATTAAAAAAATTCTAAAACAACATACCATGGTATCTACCTTTACCTATCTATCTACTATCAGAAAAGCTAAAAGTGATGTAATCTAATTAAACGTATTTAACCCCTCGTTGATCAGCATTGCTTCGACACATCTTTAACCCTCGTAAATGTGTCGAAGTAGTACGTTGGGGTCTGCGTTGTCCGACACGTGACATAGGAGTGTCATACGGGTGTCAGACACTTATCCAAGGAGTGTCAAAGTAATGAAAAAATTACAAAATAAAATAAAAACCGGGATACTTTTCTGAGTTCTTTGACACGTGTCGTACCAGTTTTAGACCTAGAGGTGTCTGTGCTTCATTAACCTATCGATAAAGCAGGTAAACCAAATCCTACTCACTATCTCTGCTAATAAAGGTTCCTATAACTTCCAAATATCTCATTGACCCAAATTCAAGTTCAAGAGTAAATTTTCTATCCAATTTACAAACTAAATAAACATAACTAACACATTCGCCGAGCCAACGTCGCGTGACGTAAGCCACGATCAAAAAAACATCTCATTGCCCCAAATTGAAGTACAAAAGTACGTTTCCAATCCAATTTCAAACCTAAAACTAATAAATTCACCGAGCTAATGTCAGTTACGTCACGGATCAAATCATATCATATTAAATAACCAATGATCAAAACAATGAAAAACTTATCTGATTTCTTTGACACGTGTCGTAACAGTTTTAGACCTAGAGGTGACTGTGTTTCATTAACCTACCGATAAAGCAGGTAAACCAAATCCTACTCACTATCTCTACTAATAAAGGTTCCTATAACTTCCAAATATCTCATTGATCCAAATCCAAGTACAAGAGTAAATTTTCTATCCAATTTACAAACTAAATAAACATAACTAAAACATTCGCCGAGCCAGCAGCGCGTGACGTAAGCCATGATCAAAAAAACATCATGTTGCGCCAAATTGAAGTACAAAAGTACATTTCCAATCCAATTTCAAACCTAAAACTAATAAATTCACCGAGCTAACGCCAAACGCCACGTCACGAATCAAATCATATCATATTAAATAACCAATGATCAAAACAATGAAAAACTTCAAAAACATAAAAGCAATACACATTTATTAATCATAACTCAGACAACGTAAACCAATAACAGCTAAAATTGAACATCATTGTTGAAACTTGAAACCAGAGGTAAAGTACCTGTTGCTTGATTGTGGCTTCAGCGGCTTCAACAGCTTTCATAACCTGAAACAAGTTATCATTATTGTTGTTGTTGTTATCAGGTTGATGATCATCATGCACATGTTGTTGTTGCTGTTGTTGACCGTTCTGATTGTTAATACCCAATCCTGAAAATTTCTCAGCCAATTTCCCATCGTAACCATTCTCCATAACCCTTTTTCTCTAATCAAATCCACTCCCCTTAAAAATCAAAATCAAAAAAATCCCAAAATCCCAAATCAATCAAAAACTAAATACCATAGCAAAAAGGTTCAAACTTTAATCTTCATAGTAGGTCCCAGTAACTATTGAAATTGAACACTCTTTCATCATCGATTTCAACACTCGTAAACACCAATCAAGCTGAAATCGGTGCAGATGAAATGAATCGATTAGAGAGTGGGGATTGAAGGGATGAGGAAATCGGATTGGAATTTGAATTTGGAGGAAATGGAAGAATTTGAAACCCTAATTTGAAAGAGAAAGAGGTTTTGAGGAAGAGAGCGATGAATGAATGTGAAAACTACGCACAAAACAGAAACAAGACAAAGAAGAGAAATGAAAGAGTTGTGTTGTGTTGTGAGTGTGGTGTGTGTGTGTCTTTGATCTTATGATATTCATTCATTCATAGGATCTAGTTGGCATTGTCTTATTTTTACATCTATAAATAAATTATCTTTTTCTATATAAATAATAAAAATAAATGAATAAGATATCGTCTACCTACAACGATTGAGATTAATTGAATAAATCGTAATAGGTAACAAAATGTTATCATCCTCGTTTTACAATGACTAGTCTTTGTCGAATATATGTTGGCGCGTAAAGTGGATTTTGAAAAAATTGTGGAGAAGTGGAGTGTCCGGGATTCAAATTCTGGTCCCTACATATAATATGTAATATATCTATCAACTAAGTTAAGCTCACAAGAGTAAAATTATTTGATTTTAATCATAGTTATTTACAAAGTCACGTGTATGAATGATTGTGAGTTGGTGTATGTGTTAATCTTTTTACACGATCAATATATTAGTTAAATTAAAAATAAATAAAATAATTAAATGTTTTTTGTATTGGGAGCTTCTTTTTTGGTCGTATTTTCTATATCCAAGAAAAACAAATGTGAAAGTATAGTTTCAAATGGAAAAATTTAAGTTTTTGTATTGAAATATACTTAAGGAAGGCAAAAGGAAAAAGTGTTTTTGTAGAAGTGTGCTTTTTAAGTGAATGTGACAATGAGAAAAGAAACTCTTTTTCTAGTTATTTTTCTTTTAACCAACCAATTAATTAATGTTGCGATGTTTTGCTATTGTTCAACGATACTCGGATAATCTTTTTCATGGTTATAATTTATATTTATATGGTTATTATTTTATTTGTCTTAAGTCTTTGATTCTCGAAAAAAAAATAAAGATTATGGTAATCTAGAGTTTGATCGGAAAATAAAAACAATTTGGTCAATAATTATACTTCCTCAGATCCTTCAAAAAAAATTATACTTCCTCATATCATTTTTACAAGAAATAATTCACTTAATGGACATAATTTAAGTAAGTTACTTTATGCAGCTTATATCTCATTTACAACTTTATGTCGTGTGACATCACAATTTTACAACCCACAATATGTTTACTCCAATGTTGCATATGGACTATTTAAGAAACCTATATGTATTATAGCTTAATTAATTCTATTGTTGGTTGATTGCAAGCATCATTTAATTATATATTTGCATGGATTAGTAGCTTAAATAAGATAGGAGTGGTACTTTAGAATTTATTTATGGAATTCAAATTGTCACTTAGATGTGCTTCAATATAAATAAAAATTATGAAACGATTGCATAGTATTTTTTTTTAAAGACGGTTATATAGTGTTTTGTTTTTTTGAAGGTCGATTATATAGTGCTTAAAACTCAATGATAACTTTTTTGTTGGAGATGTTCTAATAATTCGTTTTTAACTAAGCTTATTGATCCTTTGGGATCAATATTTTATTTTATTTTTGTTGACAAATTGTGATCAATCACTTGATTTGTGTTTGTAGCTCTTCCTCAATATCCTTTTTCCAGCGCTTAATAGAAGGAAAATATCATTATAGTAAATTATTCCTTTTGAGTGAAGTACAATCCACGACTTCCTGATTTACTTATTATTGTTTTGCTATTATTTTGTTGATATGACTATTTTGCTTTTTCTGTTGATAGTTGTTTTTGCATGTCAGTGGATAGGTAAAAAGAATACATTTTTGTTTTTGACAAAATATATTTGTTTGTTTATTTTGTAATTATTTATGATGTGATGCAACTTGCAAATGTCTTTTTATGGCAAATATGTGCCCGTTTGGTTCAGCTTTGAATATAATTGATTCTGAGAGAATTGATTCTGATAGAATTGATTCCGACAGAATTGATTCTGAGAGAATTGATTTATGTTTGGATACAATTATGTAGAATTGATTAAACAAAATGATTTATGTTTGGATGCAATTATGTAGAATTGTTTTTGAATGTATAATTACTAAAATAGACATAGCTAAAGGAGAATTGATAAAGAATGAGAATTGATAAAGGGCAATAAAGTAAAATAACATGTTGTAATAATAAAATATACAAACATATACACGTTGTTCAAGGAGAATTGATTCTAGAAAAGCTAGAAGCTAGGATTTGTAGCTTCATGGAGAATTGCTTTTGGAGGATAAAAGCAATTTTGAAAAGCTGAACCAAACACGTTGTTTTTGGCTAGAATTGCTTTTGGCACTGTAGAGAATTGATTTTGGGCTAGAATTGCTTCTCAGAAGCCAAACCAAACAGGCCCTATATATGTCTCTCTTGATAATTCAATAAAATGAAGATTGTGCTTACATACTTTGTTCTTCTTCTTTTTTTTAATTTGTTTTTCTTTTGTTTTCTTTAAATACTGTTTTTTATGTTATAAGTAGAAAGTTTTCACCGTCGTCACACAGTAATTAGTCTGCGTTAAAGAATATATGTGAACACATAAGATAGATTATCCTCTTTCAACCAAATTTTCTCCCACACAAAAGTCATAGATCGAATCTATGATTGTTTATTTAAGGGGTTCGAACTCCTTTCCACTTAGATCAATTCATTATTGATAATAGGGCTAAATATGTTTTTGGTCCCTATAAATATATCAACTTTTTGTTTTAGTCCCTCTAAAATTTTCCTTCAACTTTTAGTCCTTATAAAATTTTCAATCACTACTTTTAGTCCCTATTTTTAAGTTAATTTTTGTATTTTTTTTTTAATAAAATTGTGTAGAAATGTGTAAAATATTGTAAAACAATTTTCCAAAAAAAAAATTTAACAAAACACAAATTAATATGAATTTTTAACCGTAAATAATATAAAAATTCATATTTTGTTAAAAAAATCTATTTTTTTTTGGAGAGATTCTAATAATATTATGAATTTTTCTGTAAAATTTTATATAAAAATATGAATTCTACATATTTGTTTACTTTAAAGGAGAGACTAAAAGTGAAGATGGGAAATTTTTTAGGGACTAAAAGTTGAAGGAAAATTTTAGAGGGACTAAAACGATTGACATATTTATAGGGATCAAAAACATATTTAACCTTGATATTAATATACATATTTAATTCTCAAATGAAACATATTTAACCTTGATAATAATATACATATTTAATTCTCAAATGAAAAATTGTAATTTTTTGTTCCATTCTGATCATTTACTTCGGAATTATGGATTCTATCTTCTCTCATTTCACTTTAAATGTGTAGTGTCATAGGTACAATTTAACAGTGAAAAGTTGCAAAAAAATTGATACCCTAAGGTATAGATTCAAACGCGCAATTCTTCATTTCTAGATTTTTTTGTTTTTTTGAAGGATCATTTCTAGATATTTAATGTGTACAAGTTATACAGTTATAATTTTTAAATTAAATAAAAAAAGATATATTGTAGAAAATTTACCAAAAAAAGTAACACAGATATTTAATGTGTACAAGTTACCAAAATTTAAAAAGTATACTACTCATGTAAAAAATATTACAATACTTTATAAGTTATATTAATTATCAATTTCAACAAATAATTTTTATTGGCAATGGAAAATACAAAAAAAAAAATCTAAAAGTTACATTTTAATATTTTAAAATTATATTTCTAAACATTATATTACTTTTTTGGAAATGTGTAGTTATCATTGTATAAAATTATATCATCCATTGTAAAATAATATATTATCATCATCATTAATCCCTTTGTTCCATTTTATTAAAGACTATTCGTTCCTTTTTAAGTATCATTTTATAGTTTTTAGACATATCAAGATAGCTTGTAAAAAACAAAAACCTATGTCGTCTCTCTAACTTTACCAACTCGCCGCCTTTCTTCCTTCCCCCTCAAGATCCAAATCTAGTTGTAACAATGAAGACATAATGTTTTGGTGGTGTGATGAACCCTCCATCATTCGCACCAATGTTTCACCGTCTCTCCTCTGGTGACATGTCACTACAGTGTTTGTTATCTTCCTCCATCGTCGTTCCAGTTCGACGTCGTGTTGTAAGGGTCTTCTCGGTAATTTTTCTCGATTAGTGAACATGTTTCTGGGTTTTTAGCCCTGTGTTGGCGGGATGCTTCATAATTTTCATGGATCTGAGTTCGAATGTTGGAGATTGGTTTTTAGATTTCGTTGTTTTCGTTTTTGTTTCTTCACTAGGGTCGATGATTGGATTCTCAACAGGTTTTGTGATTCTTAACGGTGGTGGGTGGTCGGAGCTACGTTGTTGTCGACGTCCTCGGATTATGAGTTCGTTGTAGTCGTTTTTTGCAGGAAGCTCTTTTGTGCTGTGTTTGTTGCTGTTTATTTTCATATTGTTTGATAATATGTTTTTGTGTTCTTCCTTGATTAGAGATTGGGTGGTAACAAATGTGGCCTATTTTGCGGTGAGTTGGTTTCGTAAACTCGAAAGGGTCTGGTTCTATTAACTCGAAGTGGTTGTTTGGTTACCATCAAGTTGGAGACATCCCTTGATTTGGGTTCACGTGTGTCATAAACAAGTTGGGTTGGTGTTTATGTGTTATATTCTATAAAATTACAGGTTTGTTGAGATCTACATGTCTCAAGGCGTCAAGTGTGGCCCCACTTCAGCACCGACTTCTTTTCTGTCTCAGTCCATGTGTATGTTCTCTGACTGTTATGCTCGAAAGAGCTATTATGCATGTTGCTTTGGTCAGGAGGTTGTTGGTAAGTGGATCTTGATATCATGTTGACGGTCGACTATTTGCCAACTTACAACCATGTTTAATACCTACAAGTGCCCACTCTTCATGTTTTTTGTAACCTGGTTTCGTGCCTGTACGCAAGTTCACTGGGTTGCACCCGTGAGGAGCGCTTGTTTTTTTAGGATTGATCAGGACTGGTTCACCTAATTTGTATTATCACGGTGTGTTCCTTATAGGGTTGTATCTGTGTCAAATCTAATGCCTCCAGTCTCCGTATCTTTTTATTTTTATGGAATATATTTATTTTTTTCGTTAAAACAAACTTGTAAATATGGCTTTTATATGTGTTTCGTCCCTGCAAATAGGGGTCATTTAAAAATTGGTCCTTGTATTTGTTAATCCTGGCGATCTACCCTCGCAAAGTTTAAACATTTAAAATTTCGTCCCTTAACCCACTTAATGACTGCCATGTCACCAGATTACTGACATGACGCTGTTAATTGTCTGACCACTTGAATGACTCAGCAAAAAGGCATGGGAATTGTCTGACCACGAAGGAGGGGCATATTTGTCATTTCAGTTTGGTCTCAGATGAAGAGGGCATTTTTGTCCATTCCCATGCCCTTTTGCTGAGTAATTCAAGTGGTCAGACAATTAACAGCGCCACGTCAGTAATCTGGTGACATGGCAGTCATTAAGTGGGTTAAGGGACGAAATTTTAAATGATTAAACTTTGCGAGGGTAGATCGCCAGGATTAACAAATACATGGACCAATTTTTAAATGACCCCTATTTGCAAGGACGAAACACATATAAAAGCCTGTAAATATTGTTTTTTTACAATAAGAAAATATTGTTATCTTTGCTAACATTATTTATACTTTACTTATGTTACCCTTAATCAATTATTATCTCATTCCATCTATTTCTCTCTCTCTCTGCGTGATAAATAGCTACACGTATTATTCATAAATCAATAATGAGTGTTTTTGAACTTTGAAAACGACAATAATATTATCAACAAATTTTTCTTCGAATGCAACACTTAAAAAATGAAAGGAGAGAGTAATAACGGGTTTCACTTGGACGACATTAGCGTTTGTGGCATTGGTGACATTAGTGCATTTTAGATGAGAGATAAAGGTAGATGAGTGTTAAAATAAATTATTTAAATGAGAGAGAATGATTGATTAACATATAAATATGAAAAATCTCACCAAAAACTAACGTCATACAAGTGTAATCTAGTAATAACTATTTCAAAATCAAACTACTTGCTTCTAGAAAGAAGTATAATAAAGTAACATTTATTAATTATGTTGTAAATAGTTATATTATTTAATAACTAATATTTAATCATATAAATATATTCAAATTCAATATCTTGTATAACAATAAACCCTGTTTGTAAAATTTAACTTAAGTAACAATACAGAGACCGATAGGTTGGACATCTTCGATTACTTACTAGTTAAGCACCACATTTCTCGTGTCAAAAAAAATCTTTAAAATGGTATTTTTGAATTTGGGAAAGGACTCAATTCAATGGTGTTTTTCAATTTAAGACATTGAATTGTTATTTCGCAATTTTGTCCACCATATAGTTAAACACCACATTCTCACAACTTCGACTATCAATGATAACATCATAATTTTTCCTGCACTAGGGCATTGGGTGTGGAAAAATATTGTGTCTTAACCAAAGGTTCTTCCTTTGCTGACATTGTGTGTAGGCTACGCCTAATCACTCATGGTTCTCCATGATCAACATTGATGAGCTCTTCGTGATATAATGACTCTACATTTTCTTCTTCTTCAAGCTCTTATATAGTTTCTTTTTCTTCAGGTACTTTATATGCTTCTCCTTTTTATGATGGTGATGGTTCTTTGGGTTGGGAAGTTTGAAGTTATATGTCTAATACCTAGACATTTGAAGCATTTGAGTGTCCTATGTTGGTTTTCTTTTGTCGATTGAGAAGAAAGTTTATTTGAGGCGATGGTTTGCTCTATTAGTGTTTTTTGGGTATGGACCAAACTAACAGAAAGGACCAAACTGAGAATATGTATCGTATTGCTAGATTAATTATTACATAAAGGTCCATTTGAATATCTCTTAGAGTTTGTTAATTTTTTCTTCTTTGAGACATCTTTTTAGAAGGTGAAATGAGAATATGTATCGTATTACTAGATTAATTATTGTAGATACTAAATTGTGAATGATGCACCGAGTAAATTTTTAGAAAATGGTGCACTTTCACTGCAACTGCAACTACTTTTCAGTAAGTGGAATAATTCTTTTCTAACGTGGAATCATATTAAACCGCAAAGACATAACATAACAAGAAGTTTCTATGAAAATGGTGCAAAAAAATGTTTTCTTGAAAAATTATGTTAGTTAGACTAGGGGTGAATTTGTAATTTTAGAAAATGTATGTGCAAATATGTAATTTCCAAAAGTTTGGAGAGAAAAAATCTGTAATTGTTTAAAATATTGGGGCAACTTTATAATTATGGAAGCAAACGGTGATTGTATAATTTCTAAGCCAATTTTGTAATTTAAGAAAGTTTAGGGCAATTTCCAAAAGATGAGTGTCAGATTTGCAATTTTATGGAAATTTTGATAATTGAGTGACTAACATGACAGAAAATAAGTGGCAGATGTGTCGTTGCTGGACATGTTAGAAGTGATGTGGTAATGTTGACACATGATCAATAGTGGTTGGTTGGTTGTAACATGTGGCAGCTGACCGGTTGTTTTCAACCTCTGGATTTCTTGCGACACTCGTGGTGGCATGTGGAAGCTTTTTTTTATGGCCAAAACCTTCGGTCCAAGGTTTTTGAGTTTTTAGAGTGGCATGGCAGCTCACTTGCATTAAAAACATCCTTAGAAAACTCAAATTTCCGTTGATTCTCTCACTTAAAGTCAATTCCGGATTTCGAACTGGCTCTGATGTTAAAATTGCTCAGAAGCCAAAAGAGAATCCACTCTCTAACTCTCAAATAAGAAACTCACAATTTATTATTAATACATCAATGGAAGCACAATCTAATAAAATGGAAATTGTGAAACATAGTGGTTTCATTGGCTTAAAGTCAATAATTGGGTGGTGGTAATGGAAAAACTATTATACTAGGTGGTGGTGAGGATTGAACTTAATCTGTATCATTCAAACATATAGTGTATTCTCTTTCTAAACATTTCTACAGCTTAGTTAATGAGGATTTTTGTAAATTTTACCCATAAATATTAACTTGTGAAGAGCATAATGTTTTCCAATTTACGTCTTCAATGCCTGAAAAGTGTACTCCTATTGACTTATTGCAATTTGAAAATTGTCTCAGACTGGCAGCATTGCTATGTATAGGTTTTGACTTAGAAACTGTCCTTTCATTGGTGCTTACTATAATGACTCATTTGCATGGATTGTGTTTCTAAGTATTTTCCTAATATTGTTGTCACAAATGATGGAATTAAGTCGCACACAGTGGCTGCAGTCTTTGATTGAATTGAGTCGCACGCAGGATGAAGAAGTCGGAGATGCAACAACATCTGTCATTATTCTTGGCATGTTTTTAGCATATGTAGATGCTTCCTTTTATAACTAGTAAATTGTCTTCTCATGTGAAACTATTCTGAAAATCTTCTTTTTATATTAGGCTTAATTGCTCAATTGGTCCTTTAACTTGATTTCAAGTATCGGTTTGGTCTCATAAGTAATAAAAGGTCCGTTTAAGCCCCTTAACTTTATTTAAATTATTAGTTTGGTCCTTTATGTCATTACTCATGCTCTACTTCATGTGAAACTATTCTGAAAATCTTCTTTTTGATATTAGGCTTAAATGCTCAATTGGTCCCTTAACTTGATTTCAAGTATCGGTTTGGTCTCATAAGTAATAAAAGGTCCGTTTAGGCCCCTTAACTATATTTAAATTAAGTATCAGTTTGGTCCTTTATGTTAATTTAATTCAAAAAAACGTTAAGTTTAGGGATCAAACTAATACTAATTAAATAAGTTAAGGGACCAAACTAATACTAATTAAATAAGTTAAGAGACCAAAATTTAACGTTTTTTTGAATTAAATTAACATAAAGGACCAAACTGATACTTTAAATAAAGTTAAGGAACCTAAACGAAACCTTTTATTACTTATGGGACCAAACCGATACTTGAAATCAAGTTAAGGGACCAATTGAACATTTAAGCCTTGATATTATAACTATTAAAGTGAAACTCCAAGGGTGAAAATGCAACTACTTCATGTTAACTCTTTTGAGATAGTCTTAATGTGGATAAAAATGCAGGAGAGCAATATCAATACTACATTATCTTAATGGCACCCAGATGACATATTTCATACTGTATTTTTGGATACCATTGTATGTGCTATTTGAAAATTATACTAAATTTGATCAACATGTTAAAAGGTCAATTGTGAAATAGTAGTAGTTGTCTTAAGGGTACGGCACCAAGACATAAACATACTGATTGTGTCCTAAATTTCATTCTTATACAAATAAGGATGGGTTTTAATATTTGCATTATCATGTGCAATGCCCCTTTTTTCAGGCAAGTAATATCTGCCACTGCTAGCACTCACATATTAGCAGTCAATATCTTCCCTCAAGCATGCGACAATTCAATATTAGAAATGTAATTCAGATAAGACAAAACATAAGGGTGACAGCTTGCCTTGTCATGTTCTGTTTACTATGGACAATTATAATGTATTATTTTCTTATCTCCTGTTTTGTCTCTTATTAAGATTAGAACTCGTTCATCATTCACTACCTAACTTAACAAATATCTAGATACTAGATTTTCCTTTTGGAATATACATGGGTTGACAAAAAGGTTTCCTATGATTTTTATGGATATGGCAAAAAATAACGAATATTAGATGAGTTAGTTTATAGCAAATGAGCTTGTAGTGAATAACGTACTATTTGATAAAATTAGTAGTTGAACTAGCTTATTAATATACGCAGTGTTTGAACTAGCTTATTAATATGAAATGAAATATAAATAGATATGCCCAATTAATATTTTTTTAAGTAAGATGACAAAGGTAAAATCGAGAGAGAAAAAATATAAGATATAAGATAATTGAATTTCCTTATTAAAAATAAATTATAAATTAGTGAAAATTAGTTTTTTTTAATAATAGTGAAAATAAGTTATAAGCTCGCAAGAAAAAAAGTTATTAAACAAATCTTTTTTTTTATCATACGAGCTTATAAGTTATAAGTTCAAAATTTGACGTTATCAAAAGATTAAAGAAAAAAATCTTCTCATTTATTTTAACCGAATCATTCAACTTTTTGTTTTTAATTATTTCCAAAAGCAAAAATAATATTTGAACACCTCAATTTTTCATACATTCATTGAACACTTCATTTTATCTATATATCTCTCTTCCTATTACATCATCAACATATCACATCTATCATATCACTTTCTCTTATCTTATTCTCCTCTCATGTTGAATTGTATACACCTTTAGGGTGTCTAACAAACATTTAGTGTCTAACAAACATTTTTCATTGATGGTAAGGATTTAGATCTTCAAACTTTTATTTATCTACATTTCTCTCTATCTCTCTCTTAATTTGTTTTCTCTCGCATCTTTTTCTCTCCATTTTTGACGTCATTATCTCTCCTATTTTATCCTAATTTTTTCTAAAATCAAAAAAAGGTAGATGATCCTTTATGGTAATCTAGTTTCATAGGTAAATGGTGATTTGCTTCCAATTGACCGAAAAACGAAGTTTCACAAATTGATTAGACTATGTGATCATATATTCATATTAGAAAAGAAACTATCATCAAAAGTAAAAGGAACTTTAAAAGAAGCAGTACTGCTTGGTATGAGAAGTTAATACTTTTTGAGAAACTCAGTTATAGCCATCAAAGAGAGATTTCCTCATCTCATCCACAATGGCACTAGCCTTGGCTTCCCTCAGCTTGAAAACACTTTCAATCACTGAGAGTTCTGTTGCTGTAGTGTCTGAACCACAAAATGCGGTCCAATCATTTACTGTCATGCCAGCAGCTATTACTTCGCTACCACGGTTCACAGTCCCAGCAACCAAAGGAACTTGAAGAAGTGTGGATAGTTCATCCAAGTCTTCAATGGAAGTATGAGGGTGAACCTGGATTAAGTGATTGGTCAAAAGATATAGAAGATTTATTAAAATTGAAACATTCAAGAGGACGTGTCGTGCACTTACCAAACCACCTTTGTTGGAGAAAGTGCAGTAACTGCCGACAAGAATATTACCAGCAACTGTCTGTCTGAAAACTTCTACTCCAAGAACATCTGCAACCACCTCCTCGGTTTCCTGAACAACAATAGCACAGTAAATATTAATAATACGAGTTTACCCACTTCTTTATACAGCATCCGTGTTTAACATGAAAACACGAGTTTATCTCTTAAGATTAGCACACAAAAAAGGTATCATCTATAATAATGCAATACCTTGTCGAGATCAGTGTGTGTGAGGGCCACATGGTCATTACACGCTATACAGTTTCCCAGAGCAGATAATCTTTCTTCTATGCGCTGAACACGAACTCGATCAGGTAGACTGTTTCTTAAATGTTGAAGTTCTTCAACAATAGCCATGAAAAAAGATCAATATCCTTAAGTCAGTCTAACATCATAACAAGTGCTTGTTTTTGTCACCAGAAAAGATGGAACAATAGATATGCCCAATATGCCATATATGAGGAAAGAAATGCTAATTGATCATAGACTTAAGACCCCCTTTCTTTGATGGAAAAAAAAAATACTAGACTTAAGAGTAGTTTTGTACTAAACGAGACATGTAAACACTAGACAGATCAAACCTCAGCCAGCACCTAGGGTGTTGATTGATAAAAGATTCTAGGTGCTTTAATCAAATTGCAGGGTACCATGTTTACACTTTAACGAATAAACTGCTACTACTATACATTAGCCACAGAAAAGGTTCTCATCGTACATCAGAAAAGACCTGCAATGGGTTCAACCTTCCCTAGACTCTGCCATATAAGCTTTGTAGCACTATTTATTAAGCAATTCATCACGGCCCGTGATTCACGGGTAACAGTCGTTGATATCATCATTCAAAAGCAATGCAACGTTCTGAGAGCTCATTTGAATGCATGAATAGTTTTTAATGCAGAAATGAGAACGACAGATTATAGGTTCCAATGTAGCTCCAAAATCATAACCCCTCAATTACATTTCATATTGTAGGAGGTGAGGACGCTAATGACGAAAAGGATCACATCAGCTTTAAAATAAAGCATTACAACAGAATCTTTTTTAACAAATTAAAAGTCTGATCTTTGTTAAAAAGAACTATGAAAACAAAGAATCTACGAGGCCATGATATTTATATCCCAAAATCACGGGCTAAAACATTAAACCTTCTAGCCTTATATAAGCAAAAGTAGGTTAAAGAAATTTGATGTAAATACATCAAATTTCTTTGACCTACTTATAATTAAGGCCAGATGGAGTAACTTTTAATCACTCTCACCTCCACTACAAAACATGAATGAGCAATCATTAACGAACAGAACCTCGTAGTAACTGATTTTTTCAGTTTTTCCTTTCTTTGTAAAAAAGACAACTCTTTTTATATAGATGTTTCACGATATACAATGGCAGAAAGTTGAGGTTAGATTAGTTTGACAACGCTATTTAACACAACAGTTGGGGGGTATGCGCATGACATAAAATAGCATTAAACAATACTACAAATAATAACATAATAATAGGAATCACCTTGGTCTGTGGTGGTATGGGGCAATAGAAGCCCATTCTTGTTTCCTGCAAACCAATAGTAAGTATGTTCATAAACTTAAATCTAATAAATCATAAAACAATACTAACTAGAAGACACTGATGTAACCAACATTTTATTGTTTTACTAAAGGAAGAAAATTTGTCACTGATTTGGACACTATTCAAGAAACCAAGGAAAAAATAATTTACCGATACAAAGACGACCAACAATACGAGTACCACCAATGGAAGTTTTGATCACAGGGATAACATCTGATAACTCAGCCTCAAATGCACTGTATGTATCAAACAACACAGTAATTCATTCATCAAGATAGTTGCAGTGGAAATATATTCGGAAATATAGTTTCAGTAAGCTAAAGTGAATGAAAACCTGTAGAAATTTTCAGAACCTCCAATGGCAACCAAACAATAGGCATTGGTAAGTTTTGAGAATACTCCAACTTCACAAGAATTCTCAAACTGATTATCACTGAGTCAGTCGTTATATAAGTGCTTATGAATAAGCTATTTCTATGACAAGATAAAATAAAAGCATGATCACTTACTAGTTGCCATGATAAAGATGACAAAAATCTTTGATCCAAGAAACCAAGTTAATATCTGCAATGTTAATAAGTTTCATGATCACTTAATAGTTACCATGACAAAGAAACCAATGATACATATGAAAACAAATAAATCACCTAAATGTTAATAATATTGATTAATATAAGTAAACGAAAGCAATTCTTGAAACTAAGCATCATTCATAAACATGCAGAAAATGGTTGTGTCGGTTACCAGGAGAGAGGAGCAAAGAGGAAGCGGTGGATGGAATGGAATGGAGGGACGGAAAGAGTAAAAACTACAAAAAAAAAAAAAAAAAAGTGTAGGCAATCGATACCGAATTTATTTCAATTTTTGTAATTTAATTTTTTTTTGGGCTAAACTCCACTTTTCGGCCTCTAAGTTTTAAAATGTTTCGATTTTGGCTTCCTATTAAAAAAAATGGCAAAAGTGACCCTCATGTTTAGCGAAATATGTTCTTTTGACCCCCTAACTTAAGGGAAATATGTTTTTTGACCCCTTATCTTTACAAAAAGTGTGATTATGGCCCCCTTTTTTGGGACATGTGGTGTCTTCTCAGCAATGTTTGGACGAAAGGGGCCAAAATGGTGTTTTATTTAATAGGGGGTCAAAAGTGCAACATTTTAAAACTTACGGGGCGAAAAGTGCAGTTTAGCCAAAAATTTAAATATAATAAAAAATTTAATTAACATACCATGTCGGTGTATAATTCTCTAACTCATGCATTAAATAATTTGTTGTCACGTTAATTAATAAATATAAAAACACATGAATTGATTTTTTTTACAACAATAAACGATATTCATTCATTCAAATTGATAGAGTACATCGATACAATACAAATTCAAAGCCAACCAGAATGGTTTTATTCATAAGCTATAATTTTGGCATGTTGAATCAAGTATGACTTGTATTTCAGTTTTCATTTCTCATTAACAATTTACAAATGGTCTCTATCAGGATTTCTTATTGAAGATGTGACGTGTTGTTAAAGGTGTAAAAGGAAATTGCTTTTCTCCCATCCAAAATTGCTCCCTCCTATACAAACTGACAAAAATACCCCCCACGTGACTTAAGTCTCGCAGATGTTATACCTAGTGTGACTTAAGTCACTATGGATTACAACCTGAGTGAGTTAAGTTACTCTGAGATACAACCTGCGTGAGTTTAGTCACTTTGAGTTACAACCCTCAGGTTGTAACCCAGAGTCACGTGGGGGGTATTTTCGTCAGTTTGTACGGGAGGGAGCAATTGTGGATGGGAGAAGAGCAATTTTAGGGGGTATTATTAAATAATATGAATGATATAATAATTAATTTGACTCATTAAATTAAATTTTAAAAACATTGACCAAAATAATCAATATTGACCTTGATTAATTATTATCTTTTCAATCTTATATTATTTAATAATATATTTGACCATAATCCCTCAAAAAAAAATATTTGACCATAATATACTTTTATTATATTTCTTTTCACATTTAAGCTCCTTTTTCATAATTATTATTAAATATTAAAATTAATAAAATAATAATTAATTTGAATCATTAAATTAAGTTTTAAAAACATTGACCATAATAATCAATATTGACCTTGATTAAACATTATCTTTTCAATCTCATATTATTTAATAATATATTTGACCATAATATACTTTTATTATATTTCCTTTCACATTTAAGCTCCTTTTTTATAATTATTATTAAATATTAAAATTAATAAAATAATAGGTATTACTCTTTATAAAATCTATAAGGCATAAGCAAAATAAAGCAAAACAAAGTTTTCATTCCTCATTCATTTCCTTGCAATTGCATTGCAAGGCCATGGCTAGGAGTATGGAGAAACTTGCCTTTATCTCCAATTATTTAGCAACGAAGACCGCTTACATGCTGAGAAAGAAGGCTCTCTTTAAGAAGGTGAGAGAACTCACTATTCTTTATGGTATTTCAGCTTGTGTTGTAATTTTCAATCCTTTTAATTCTAAAACAGAGGTGTGGCCAGATCTAGAGGGAGCCAAAGAAGTTCTTAAGAGCTACCAAAATTCATCTATGATAGATGATACAAATGATATGATCGAAGAAAGTCTCCTTTTTCATAAGATAAGTTGTTTTGAATAAGCTGTTTTTTTAAAAAGAGAATGTAATAAGCTGTTTGACATAAATAAGTTGTTTTGAATAAGTTATTTTTTAAATAAGTTGTTACAAAAGATATGGTATTTCAGCTTATTACAAATCTCCTATGATAGATGAGACAAATGATATGGTCTATAAGATTTTCTTTCTTATCTTAAGGATTGTTAATGTGCTCCTAAGATAAGAAATAAAATCTGAAATACCATATCATTTGTCTCATCTATCATAGGAGATTGTAATAAGTTGTAATAACTACCTCAGTTTATTACGTTCTGTTTTGAATAACATAAATTGTTTTGAATAAGTAATCTTCTGCAAAAGGATACTTTCTTCGTTCATATAATTTGTCTCATCTGAAGGTGAGAAAAACACAAGAAGGGGGGTTGAATTGTGTTTTGAAAAATTCTTCGTTTCTCTAAATAACTGAATACACAGATCAGAAGCTAAGTGAGACAGCTTCTGAAGTGATGATCAGAATCTAAATGCAGCGGAATAAAACAGAGAGAGAGAAGAAGAACGACACAAAGCAATTATACTGGTTCCTTCCACAATCCGGAAGTAGTCCAGTCCCCCTTGCACTTCCAAGGAGATTTCACTATGAGTAATATCTGATTACAAATGCTCAAGCACACAAGCAAGAGACTTCCAATGCTCAAGCACACAAGCAAGAGACTTCCTTTGCTCAAGAACACAATCAAGAGACTTCCTGCTCAAGCACAACTGCAAGAGACTTCCTAACTAAACAAAATTACACAGAAAATGTTTAAGGTTGAACACTTGATATACAATCAGAGGTGCTCACAATACAAATCAGATACAGACTCAATGGACTTAAGAATTTCTAAGATATGACTTTGAGACACAGAAATTCTAAGTGAATGCAGAACAATTTCAGCAGAGGTTTGGTACTTGTGAAAATCTTGTGAGTCTTTTGTTCAGCGTTCTTGCATTACCAATTCTCTAGGTCTTCACTCCTTTATATAGAGGTGTGAAAGAGACGTTGTGAAATTGCCAGCACACCAAAGAGTCGTTGTTGAAGCTTGATCTTTCACCAATGATCTTTTGCCTGATTTGGTTGTTGTCCTATGAAGAACAAATTTGAAATCCATTCCTTATCCAAAGGAACATCTATGCAGGCGAGACCGTATTCTGGAGCTGTTTTCTTGTCTTGAAGTGCAGACACAAAACAGAGTAGTGGAGAACGTGGTTGTACAATTCGTACAAAGTACAATGTCAACGCTTTCGTCCAAATTGCAAACACACACCTTCAAACACCTTTGAAATGACCGTTGCAAGCTCCACTAATCCTTTGTTTGTGTTTTCGAATCCAATAGACAGCTTTTGCATTGATGATTCTTCAATTCTTGATTCTTTGCAAATCCAGTTGATATTCAGCTTCTGGTGAAATGGCTTCTGATGAGGCAGCTTCTGATGATGCAGCTTCTGATGATGCAGCTTCTGATGAGATGACTTCTGCAGCTTCTGATGATGTGACTTCTGGACCTCTTGTCTTCAGGAGCACTATTCTTCAGGAGCGCTATTTCTTCAGGAGCAGCTTGACTTCAGGAGCGCTTTTTCTTCAGGAGCAAGTTGCCTTCAGGAGCGTCCAAGCTTCAAATTTTTGTTGTTTCCATAGCTCTTTATTTGCTCATTCAGAACCAATGATGATGTAACTTTATAATTATGGTCCTGTACACTTGAACAAATATTAGCTAATCCAATTTACAATTTTTAATACCTTGTTATCATCAAAACTCTTTAAGTTTTATTGTTAAACACATTTTGTTCCAACAATCTCCCCCTTTTTGATGATGACAAACAAAAGTATTTAAAATTGATCAATTGTTGTTAATCTAATTAACAAGTTGACTTTGGGGTTCTGAGGTTTGTAAGCTCAAACTCCCCCTGAGTCTGAAGCAATCCAAAAGTTTCTTTTTTGTTTTGAAATTCAATTAAAATAATTAATGTTGTTGTTAAATGTCTCTGCTATGAAAAATGAAAACAAAAAAGAATTGTGACACTAAACTAGAGTATTATAATTATCTAAAATAGAGTATTATAATTATATAAAATCGTAAATACTCCTTTTTCATACGACTCTTTCGATATATAATCTAATGGTTTTGAAAAAAAAAAAAAATTATTTTTGTATATCGAACTCGAAGTGCCATGCTTTTTTTGTCTTTAAGGTGAGGTTTGTAAGCTCCCCCTAAGTTCTATCCAGGTTAATTAAATTCATTTGCGCGCAATAATTATTATCAGAGCTTAAAAGCAAAATGGAATCATGAAAGAATTTACTTATAGATAAGAAGAATGGTTCAATTAACTTTACTTGAATTTTGATACTCCTTCGTTCATTCATAGCTTATACCAATAAGGTAAAAAGATAGAAGTTTTTCAAAAATTTCAAATGCCATTAATGGGGCTCAGAGCCTTTAAATACTTGTCACATATACTCCCCCTTTTGTCATTATCAAAAAAAATTAAAATAAATCTAAGCACAAAAGACAAAAAGATATGAGAAAAACTCAAACGTGAGAGAGTATACTAAGCAATGAACTAAATAAATCAGAGCAAAAATCATGTATATTCAATTGTCAGAAGCAGCTAAACAGTCAGAATCAGTAAGCATTCAGAAGCAAAGAGAATTAAAACAGAATGGTTTCAGAAGCAAGGACTAGGAATTCAAAACAAACAACAAACAAAAAGAAAAACACAAGGGTGTGCAACTAAGTGTTGGTTTGATGTTGTTTCTTCATCTCCTCCATTTCTTCAATCTTCTTCTGCAACAGTTCTTCAAGCTGTTGTTGCCTCTGGAGAAGAGCCTGTTCCCTTTCCTTAGCTTCTTGCTGCTGCTGTGCCATCTGTTTCTTCAGAAGCTTACACAACCTTGCTTCTCTGGTCAAGTAATCCGTTTCTAAGAAGAAAGGCTGGTTTGCCAGGAGCAGTGTAGAACTTCTTACTCTGAGACTCTGATTCAGATGCTCCATTAACTTCCTGACAGAAGCTTCCTTGCTTCTGATGCACTTAGCCCTTAAGCTTTCAATTAGCTCAGTTGCCCGGTTCTGAAGTGATGCCCAGGAGTCTTCATATGCACTTGTGAGATCAATTGTCCTTCGTTGATCCACAAGATTAAGCAATTGACTAAGGATTGTCAGAAGCTCAGAATTGATATATCCAGATTCCAGGATGTTTGTGGGTGGATGTTCAAGGATTTCAAGATCAGAATCACTGATTTCTAAGTCTTGAATAGGGTTAGGAACTGGAATGGTAAGGTGTGTTTGTGTGTTAGAAGATGAGGGCTGGTCAGAATCAATGTGTGTGGTGGAGGTTGAGGCTTGAACATTGACTAGAGAGATGTCAACATCCATGGGAGTTGGTTCAGGAGAGTGTTCAGGTAAAGGTTGAAATTCAGTTTCAGATGGTGGTTGTTGTGGTGAAGTTGATGTTTGAGTGTTGAGTTGGGGGTCAATGGTAGCTGTTGGTGATTGTGGGGGTGTTGTGGGTTTTTGTGGTTCAGGTGTTTGTTGATGGGGGTTTTCTGAAACAACGTTTTCAGAAGCAGCTGCTTCTGGAGTTGCTTCAGAGGCTTTTTCTGAGGCTTTGTCTATGGGTAACTCACCTGAGTAGTGGAGAGCAAGATTGTCTAAGACAGAAGTGTCTTCTATTGGTTCAGGTGCTAATGGTGAAGAGGGTGAAGTGGGGATGGAGGTGACTGGAATCTGGATTACCTGATCTGCAGGGCCAGCTTCAGAAGTGATAGAACTAGGTGCTTTCAGAACCGCTTCTGAAGCTTTAACAGCCACTTCCTTGACTTCTTCAGACTTCTTCTTGAAAAATTCATCACAATTCTCCAGACCTGAAGTCTTGAGCCTTTGATCCCTCTCCAAATTGTATTGAGCTTCTTTCCTTTTTAATTCAGCTAGCATCTGAACAGCTTGCCCATCAGCTTCTTTCTCCATATCAGAAGTTACTTCAACCATTGGAGTGAAGGTTAGTTCAGATGCCTTCTTCTTGTGCTCATTTGCCTTTATCCCATCAAGAGCTTTATTCAGATGCTCTTCTGTGATGACTGACTCTGATCTGTCCTTGCTTCTTTTTATGGGAATAGAAGCAGCCCTAATTCTCTTCTTCTCCTGTAACTCTGATAACTTAAAATCAGCAAATTCCTTAGCCATTCTGGCCTTGGCAGGAGTCAGCTCAACCATAGAGCTTTTTATATCAACAGGTGCCTTTTTCTTCTTCAGCTTGGGCTCAACTTCCTCCTTTTCTATTTCATCCAAAGCTTCATCCAGTTTTTCCTTGTGATAAACTGTTTCAGCTTTCCCCCTCTTTCTTTTGACATCCTTCTTTTGCTTGCCCTTATCAGTAATTGCTTCTGATGCAGTGGCACTCTTTACCTTCTTTACTTTAGCAGGAACAGCTTCCTCCTGAGTGCTTGCATCTTCTTCCAGGACATACTCAGCTACTGATTGAACTAGGAAATCAGAGTCACTTTCCTTAACGATGGGAGGAAAGTCCCTGATTATCTCAGTTTCAGCAGTTGTCATCTCTAACCACTTTTCATCTTTAGGGGCTTCTTTGATGAACTTCATAGAGCATAAGCTCCTGCTACTGATAGTCCTTTCAGCAGTAGAGACTTCGAAACATCTATCAGAAGCACTCCTTGTCCTTTTTAAGAACTCCAGCACCCTTCCTTGATAAAAGATTTCAGACAGCAATCTTCCATAGGGTACTTGTTTTCTTCCTCTGATAGTGCTTTCATTTATGGCCCAGCAGAGATGATCCATTACATATCTTGGGAAGTTTATCTTTTCCAAAATAGCCATGAAGTAGATTGCCAGCTTCTGTTGATTGTTGGGTTGGTCAGATCCTCCTGCTCTTTGAAAGAAGCAATCATTACTGAATTTCACCAACATCCTGTTGTGAATCTCCATTTCAGAAGGCTTTGCATCCTTCTTCCCACCCAAAAGAGTGTTGTAGTAACCTTGTAGCAGGACATCTTCCTTCCTGACTATTTCTTGGAATCTTCCCTCTGCATGCCTTCTACAAGCTTTAGCTATAACTTCCTCAGTGATGGTTATAGGAATGCCCATCACTTCAGACCTTATTTCTAAGCTGTCAAATGATGTAGGATTCATATCCATGACCATTTTCCCTTTCTTTGACCCAGCTTGTTTGCTTACAACTTTTGCAGGCTTTTCATTGTACACTTCAGCTTTTAACCAAAAGTCCTTGACCAAATTCACATATGTTGGCCCATTTAGCATTCTGAAATACTCAGACAGCTCCTGTGTTTCTATTAAGCCTTCCATGTTTACTTCGTACTTCTTGAGTGAAGTAAAATCCACTGGTGACTCTATTTGGACTATCAAGGATTCCCATGGAATATCCATAGTCTTTTCTTTGTAGATGGACCCAGATTCTGATACGCTTTGCTTGTTTGAAGTAGATTCTGAAACTTTTGAGCTTGATGATGCCATTTGATGATTGACGAAGATTTGAAGAAGATGAAGATTTTAGGGTTCTAAGGTTGAGAGAATGCGCTTACTTCGCAAACGGTTTGAGAGCAAATGTGTTTGTTGTGAGTGAGTAGTGTGTGAATTGACAAAGTGTTAAAAGTAAAACGATTGCAATTCAAAAGAGACAAACAAACATAACATTAATGACAAAATTGGGGGCGCGTGAAAAGTACTTTCAAAGCTTTTAAATCATCATTGCCCTTTTTAGTTATACACCAACACATACAGGCCACGTAAGAAGTTCACAGAGTAACTACCAGGTTAGTGGGCCAGAAGTTACTTTAAAAAGTAACTCCCAACGTTTCCACTTATTCAACTATTCAGAAGCAACAAATCCAGCTTCTGGACTTCAGATGCTGATGTCATCATCAGAAGCGAGTTTTCCTCAGAACCTCAATAAAGAGCTTCTGATGGACTACTGCTTCTGAACTAACTTCAGAATCTAAAATCCTATTCAGGAGCAAGCAAACATTTAATCAGACACGAAGTGCATGTTCAAATTTTTCTTTATAAAATCAAATCTTTCAACAGTTAAAGGCTTAGTAAATATATCAGCCCATTGATTTTCAGTATCAATGAATTGTATATCTAAAATTCCTTTTTGAACATAATCTCTGATAAAATGGTGTTTGATTTCAATGTGCTTAGCTCTTGAATGCAAAATTGGATTTTTAGACAAACAAATAGCAGCAGTATTATCACAATAAATGGGAATACTGTTAGCAGTTATCTGATAATCTTCCAACTGATGTTTCATCCAAAGTAGTTGTGTACAACAACTTGCAGCTGAAATGTATTCTGCTTCTGCTGTAGACATAGCAATAGTTGTTTGTCTTTTGCTAGCCCAGGATATAAGATTATCACCCAGAAATTGACAATTGCCACTGATTGATTTTCTTTCAATCCTATCACCAGCATAATCAGCATCACAGAATCCAATTAGCTTATAATCTAAGGATTTCCTATAAAGGAGTCCAAGATTAGTTGTTCCCTTCAAATACCTGAAGATTCTCTTGACAGCAGTCATATGAGATTCTCTAGGATCTGATTGGAATCTTGCACACAAGCATACACTGAATAAAATATCTGGCCTAGATGCAGTGAGGTATAACAAAGAACCAATCATACCTCTATACAGCTTCTGATCTACTTTAGCTCCTTCATCTTCTTTGCTCAGGTTGCACGTAGGATGCATTGGAGTGTTCATCACTTTACAATCTTCAAGTTTGAACTTCTTCAGAAGCTCCTTTGTGTACTTTGATTGATGAACATAGACTCCATCTTTGCATTGATTGATTTGAATGCCAAGGAAGAACTTCAGCTCTCCCATCATGCTCATTTCAAATTCATCCTGCATTAACTCAGAAAATTCCTTGCAAAGAGATGCATTAGTAGAACCAAATATTATATCATCAACATATATTTGCACAACAAGAATATCTTTCCCAAGGGTCCTTCTGAAGAGTGTAGTGTCAACCTGTCCTCTCTTAAAATCATTTTTGATTAAGAAATTACTTAGTCTATCATACCAAGCTCTGGGAGCTTGTTTCAAGCCATATAGTGATTTCTTCAGTTTAAAAACATGGTCAGGATATTTAATATCCTCAAATCCAGGAGGTTGCTTAACATACACTTCTTCTTCTATGACACCATTGAGAAATGCACTCTTGACATCCATCTGATATAATATTATGCCATGATTAACTGCATAGGAAAGAAGTAACCTGATTGCTTCCAATCTTGCAACTGGAGCAAACGTTTCAGTGTAATCAATGCCTTCTTGTTGACTATACCCTTGTGCAACAAGTCTGGCTTTGTTTCTTGTTACTTCACCTTGCTCATTCAGCTTGTTTCTGAATACCCATTTTGTTCCAATAATGTTCTTGTGCTGAGGTTTGGGTACCAGATCCCACACATCATTTCTTTGAAATTGATTCAACTCTTCTTGCATAGCTAGGATCCATCCATCATCTGAAAGTGCTTCATCAACTGTTGTAGGTTCAATCATTGAGATTAGTCCAATCATTGACTCTTCTTGTCTGAAATGTGATCTTGTTCTTCTTGGACTATCTTTGTTTCCAATGATTAGCTCCTCAGGATGTGAAGACTTGTGTTTGAATGTGTTTCTGGGAGGATCTTCTTGATGTGAGCCATCTTGTGCTTCATCAGAAGCAGTTTCATCTTGCGCTTCTGATGTGGGTTCAGCTTCTGGACTATCTTCAGACTCAGCTATCTGATCAGGTTCTGGAGTAGCTTCAGGAACCTGTATCTCTGCAAAACTTTCACCCTGCTTTGAAGTTTTATCTTCAAGCTCCTTGTCATCAAATTTAACGTGCATAGATTCTTCAACACAGAGTGTTTCTGAATTATACACTCTGTATGCCTTTGACCTTTCAGAGTAACCTAAAAAGATTCCTCTTTGGGCCTTGGCATCAAATTTCTTTAGGTAGAGCTTGTTGTTCAGAATGTAACAAGTACATCCAAATTGATGAAAGTAAGAGATATTGGGTTTTCTTCCTTTAAAGAGTTCATATGCTGTTTTCTCCAAAATAGGTCTAATATAGATCCTGTTTTGAACATAGCATGCTGTATTCACTGCTTCTGCCCAAAAATGTTTTGGTAAATTGTTTTCATGAATCATGGTTCTGGCCATTTCTTGTAAAGTTCTATTCTTTCTCTCTACAACTCCATTTTGTTGTGGTGTTCTAGGAGAAGAGAATTCATGGAAAATTCCATGTTTTTCACAAAAAGCTTCAAATGGCTCATTTTCAAATTCTCCACCATGATCACTTCTGACTTTCAAAATTTTTGATTCTTTTTCAGATTGAATTTGAGTGCAGAAGCTACTGAATACATCACACGCAACATCTTTACTCTTTATGAATTTCACCCAAGTCCATCTGCTGTAATCATCAACAATGACTAATCCATATCTACTTCCATATAAGGATGCAGTACTCACTGGTCCAAATAAATCAATATGGAGTAATTCTAAAGGTCTTGAGGTTGAGACAATGTCTTTGGTTTTAAAAGATGATTTCACAATTTTCCCTCTCTGACATGCACCACAAAGTGCATCTGAATGATAGTCAATGTCTGGTAGCCCTTTCACAAGTTGTAACTTACTAAGCTTAGAGATTAACCTCCAGTTAGCATGTCCCAACCTTCTGTGCCACATCCATTTCTTATCATTTACTGATAGTAGGCAGATCACCTTCTGATCAGCCAGTTCAGAAAAATTGATTTTATAGACATTGTCAACTCTCTTTCCCTTGAACACAATGGATTTGTCTTTCTTGTTGATTACTGTACAGTTGGGTTTTTCAAAAAGCACATCATAACCATTATCACAAAATTGACTTATGCTCAAAAGGTTATGTTCAAGACCATCTACCAACCATACATTATTAATTGAGGTAGAGGAATTACCAATAGTTCCTGTACCTATGATCCTGCCTGACTGGTTGCCTCCAAATTTCACATTTCCTCCCTCTTTCATTGTTAGGCTGAGGAACATGGACTTGTCTCCTGTCATGTGTCTTGAGCAACCGCTGTCTAGGTACCATGATCTTTGCTTTGGCACTGCTCTTAGACATACCTGCATCATTGACATTTTTAGATTTAGGTACCCATTGTTCTATGGGTCCTGGAAGGTTAGTACTTAAGGCTTTACTCTTCACTTCTTGTACCTTGTGCTGTGAGTTGGGTTGCTTCTGATTAGCCATCACCTTAGGTTTTGGTACTTCAGAAGCAGTAACTGTCTTCTTCTGAAACTTAGACTTCAGAACCCCAGATTTTGGTTTCACCAGACTCTGAGGAATAGGTTCTGATCTTTTCAGGATCCTAACCTTTGAAGTTTTGGAATCAGATTTGATCATAGCCTTTGACTTAGAGTTCTTTGGCTTTGAAGTAATCTTAGCCTTAGAACTAGAAGCTTCAGGTTCTGATTGAACAACAGTTTCCAACTCAGCCCCTTCTGGTACAAAGAATGTTTTCAGACCTTCCTTGATGCATTCACAACAAGACTTTAGATTGGTTTTCTCCAGTTTCACTTCTGGAAAGCCAATTCCTCTGCCATTGTTCTTGTAAATGCTATAAATCATAGAAGCCACTCTGCTTCTGTCAATGCCAGATATAATGAAGTCTTCAAGAGCAATTTCATGATTACTTAAAGGTTTTTCATTACACTTTTCTTGTAGCTTCTGACATAAGAACCTGAGCTGGTCTTCATATGTTTTACACATGAAGTCAAAGCCCCTAAGTCCCTGTTCAGAAGCTTTCAGATCCAATAGAGTTGATTTTTGCTGTTGTACCAAATCAGCATATTTTTCTTTTAAATCCTTCAACTCATTGGTTCTTACTTCAAAATGTGTAAGAAGTTCTTTAAGTGACTCAACAAGTTCATCTCTGGGAATTTTGGAATATACCTCATTTTCATCTTCTGAGTCTGAATCTGATCCAGCTTCTGAAGTTGCTGTTGCTACCAACCCAACAGCTACCTTTGCATCTTCATCAGCTTCCTCTTTATCAGATCCAGATTCACTACCCAAATCATCCCAGGTTGCCATTAAACTCTGCTTAATCTGCTTCTTGAGTTTGCTTGGTTTGAAGGTAGACCTCTTTGACTTGTCCTTTGACTTTTCTCTTTGAAGATCAGGGCATTCAGCAATGAAGTGACCTGGCTTCTTACAGTTGAAGCATCCCTTCTGATCTTCTTTCCTTGAGCTTCTGGAGTTACCCCTTCTGGAGAGGAACTTTCTGTTCTTCTTGGCCAGATATTGAAGTCTGTTTGAGAGCATGGCCATTTCAGCAGCATCTGGTTCAGAGTCTGAACTTGACTGTTCTTCCTCTTCAGATTCAACCACTTTGAGAGCTTTTGATGACTTGCCTTTGGATGGAAGAGCTATTGATTTACTCTTCTTAGTAGACTCATGTTCATTAAGACTTAACTCATGAACTTTGAGAGAACTAACAAGATCTTCGACACTTAAAGTGTTTAAATCTTTAGCTTCCTCAATGGCAGTCACTTTTGGTCTCCATCTGGCAGGTAAGCTTCTGAGTATCTTGCTTACATGATCAGAAGCAACATAGCTCTTCTTTAGAATCTGTAGACCAGAAACTAAGGTTTGAAACCTTGAGTACATCTCCTCAATAGTTTCATCATCCTTCATTTTGAATAACTCATACTGATGTACAAGCAGGAGAGCCTTTGCTTCTTTGACCTTCTTGCTCCCTTCATAATTTGAACAGAGAGAAGCAAACATAGCTTTAGCAGTGGATTTGTCACTCATCTTCATGTATTCTGCTTTGGGTATGGCAGTGACAAGAGCTCCTCTGATAATATGATGCTTCTTGTAAAGTTTCCTCAGTTCTGGAGTATGTTTCTTTCTATCCACAGCAGCTCCTTCTTCATCAAGGACTAAACCACCAACGCCGTCTTCCAGAATATCCCACAATTCTTCATCTAGGCTCATGATGTAACTGTAAAAATTGGTCTTCCACCAAGAGAACTCTTCAGCATCTCCATTGAACTTTGGAACTTTTCCAACACTGGTTTTCTTACTATCACTATAATCATGTGAGACATTTTTATAGCTAGTATCACCATCAGGAGGAGGAGTAGTCATGTTTTTCTCAGATCTTTGACTGTTGCACGGTTAAGTGATACACAACAGACCAAGGCTCTAGATACCAATTGAAGGTGAGAAAAACACAAGAAGGGGGGTTGAATTGTGTTTTGAAAAATTCTTCGTTTCTCTAAATAACTGAATACACAGATCAGAAGCTAAGTGAGACAGCTTCTGAAGTGATGATCAGAATCTAAATGCAGCGGAATAAAACAGAGAGAGAGAAGAAGAACGACACAAAGCAATTATACTGGTTCCTTCCACAATCCGGAAGTAGTCCAGTCCCCCTTGCACTTCCAAGGAGATTTCACTATGAGTAATATCTGATTACAAATGCTCAAGCACACAAGCAAGAGACTTCCAATGCTCAAGCACACAAGCAAGAGACTTCCTTTGCTCAAGAACACAATCAAGAGACTTCCTGCTCAAGCACAACTGCAAGAGACTTCCTAACTAAACAAAATTACACAGAAAATGTTTAAGGTTGAACACTTGATATACAATCAGAGGTGCTCACAATACAAATCAGATACAGACTCAATGGACTTAAGAATTTCTAAGATATGACTTTGAGACACAGAAATTCTAAGTGAATGCAGAACAATTTCAGCAGAGGTTTGGTACTTGTGAAAATCTTGTGAGTCTTTTGTTCAGCGTTCTTGCATTACCAATTCTCTAGGTCTTCACTCCTTTATATAGAGGTGTGAAAGAGACGTTGTGAAATTGCCAGCACACCAAAGAGTCGTTGTTGAAGCTTGATCTTTCACCAATGATCTTTTGCCTGATTTGGTTGTTGTCCTATGAAGAACAAATTTGAAATCCATTCCTTATCCAAAGGAACATCTATGCAGGCGAGACCGTATTCTGGAGCTGTTTTCTTGTCTTGAAGTGCAGACACAAAACAGAGTAGTGGAGAACGTGGTTGTACAATTCGTACAAAGTACAATGTCAACGCTTTCGTCCAAATTGCAAACACACACCTTCAAACACCTTTGAAATGACCGTTGCAAGCTCCACTAATCCTTTGTTTGTGTTTTCGAATCCAATAGACAGCTTTTGCATTGATGATTCTTCAATTCTTGATTCTTTGCAAATCCAGTTGATATTCAGCTTCTGGTGAAATGGCTTCTGATGAGGCAGCTTCTGATGATGCAGCTTCTGATGATGCAGCTTCTGATGAGATGACTTCTGCAGCTTCTGATGATGTGACTTCTGGACCTCTTGTCTTCAGGAGCACTATTCTTCAGGAGCGCTATTTCTTCAGGAGCAGCTTGACTTCAGGAGCGCTTTTTCTTCAGGAGCAAGTTGCCTTCAGGAGCGTCCAAGCTTCAAATTTTTGTTGTTTCCATAGCTCTTTATTTGCTCATTCAGAACCAATGATGATGTAACTTTATAATTATGGTCCTGTACACTTGAACAAATATTAGCTAATCCAATTTACAATTTTTAATACCTTGTTATCATCAAAACTCTTTAAGTTTTATTGTTAAACACATTTTGTTCCAACATCATCTATCATAGATGAATTTCGGTAGCTCTTAAGAACTCGTTTGGCTCCCTCTAGATCTGGCCACACCTCTGTTTTAGAATTAAAAGGATTGGAAATTACAACACAAGCTGAAATACCATAAAGAATATTGAGTTCTCTCACCTTCTCAAAGAGAGCCTTCTTTCTCCGTGTAACAGCCCGATTTTTCGCTTGATTTATTTTATTATTTATTTATGTGTGTTCTATGTGCTCTTATGTGATTAATTGCCTCTGTGTGTATTTTTGGTTGGGAATCGTAGAATTCGGTGTTAGAAGGGTATTTTAGTCATTTTGGACTCAGGGGTATTTCGGTCATTTTGAGGGCAGGGGTAATTTTGTAATTTTTGCTGAAAGTTATTTTTAGTGCTTAGTGAGGATTTTATTTTACTAAGTGTTGGAAGAGTGGGGTAATTATTTAGATTACCGTTAAGTGACCGTTAGTGTGGTATTTTACCGTTAAGTGAGTAGTAACATTTTGGGTTAGAATAGAAATGGGTTAGGCCCATTAAAACATTGTGAGTTGAGCCCAATTGAGTAGAGATTATATAAACACTAGTTGGTAGTAAAATTGGGGACTTACAAACATTTCATTTCATTTCATTTCACAATTAGAGAGAGCTAGAGAGAAAAACACAAGAGGAGAAAAAGGGTTTTGAAGAGAAGGATCTAGAGAGAGCTAGAAGAGGCTAGAGAATCAAGGGTTGGAGCTAAAGTGAGGCACTAGCTAGTGATTGTGGAGAGTTAAGGTAAGAGGGTTAGGCTTCACTCATAATTTCATAACTTTTCTCTTTTACCCATTTTCATGAAATTGATGAATTGGTTTTAATTGATGTAAATTCGTGCATAATTGTTGTTGTTATGTTTGAGAACATGATTAGTATGATAATTGTGTTGTTGTTGTTGAATTTGTATGCCAAAATGAGTAGAAATGAGCATAGTATGTTTTTGGATGAAATTGATGAATTGTGAAGTGGTGGTTGTGAATTATGAATGAATTCATGTTCAATTGTTGTTGTTGATGATTTGAATCATGTTGTTGTTGATTTGATACATTGGGTATCATTAATTGTGAATTGGTGATGAGAATTGTTATGTTGTCGTTGAAAATGGTTGTTGTGAAAATTGGTTTTGATTAGAGAAGAAAACTTGTTGTTTTGAGAAAATGAATTTTCAAGGGTTTGTATAACTTATTCAAATGCTACGAAACGTGTGAGTTTGATGTGTTGGAGCCTCGGGTTATGCCTCGGATCACTTTTGACATTGAAGGGTTTTAAACATCCGATTTTGGGGCGAAAACAGCATAAACCCGCGGCCGAAACGCGCGAAAACGCACGTTGCGGAGCGCTGCGCTTGAGCTAGGGCGCTAGGCGCCCACACTCAGAGAGCTAGCGCTAGGCGCTACACTCCTGGCGCCAGGCGCTCTGCACAGGGCAACGTGCCCGTTGTTCCGTGTTCGGGGGGTCGGGGGCAGTTGTGTAGGGGTCCGTAGCGACCGTTTGAAGGTGTTCTTGTACTGTTTTCACTTGCTTTTCAACTGGAACATACTTGGCTTTGTTGAATGTTCGAATTTTCAAATGGTTTGAAACTTGGGATTTTCCTCAAACGACTTAGGCTAATTTTTGGAATTAAGGCTTGTTTGCTTATAATTGGCATAGGCTCTTGTTCGTACGATTTTAAAAAGTAGTTGTGATTGGTTCCATCAAGTCTTACCTTGTTTTGCTTGAAAATGAGAGTTTTTGTGAAAAATGATAAAGTGAGACGAACTTTGAGTTTTTATTGAATTTGTCGTATTTGGCCGATGAAATGCTTATGTAATCTCTACTACACGCATATGTGACTTGTGAGAATACATGGCATAGGCAATTGAGCTTCTTTGCTTGGTTTTGACTTACATGCTCAAATATTCTAATGTTGTGATCTTAAGAGACGAATTTTGTTGGAAATGGTTTTAAGAGCCAATTGACTTGTGAATCCTTTATGGATATTTGATATAACTTATATGAAGATGATTGGTGGTGTATATTTGTGTGACAACTATATGTTTCTTGTGTTGTGGATGTTGTTGGCAATTGTATATATGTTATGTGGTGGTGAATTGTTGTTAATTGCATATATACAAGTTTTGGTGATGTTGAGGTGAATTGTTTGTGTGAACATATGCATTGTAGTTGAGTCATATGTTCATGCATTCATGACTGATGGTGGTGGATTTTATATCCAATTGAGGTGATTACGATGTTTTTGTTGCATCGAAGGTGACGACCTTGAGGTGTTTTGGTACCACATGCATCTAGATGAGTCTAGAGACATTGCATAAACTGTTGGTGGATTCATTTGCATTAAGATGTGTTTGATGGTTGATTATTGCTAATTGTACTTGTGGATTGAATTGTTAATTGTTGATTGACAAGGTGAGGTTGTGATATGTGTATGATACACTTGTGGATATGAACTTGATATAATGATATTGAATGATCTTGGATTGCTTATATGTTGTGAATATTGAGGAACTATGTATGAATTGTCATCCTTTATCCTTGATCATGTCTTTCATTTTCAAAGTTCTTATTAATCTTATATGGATTATGATGATGTAATGCTAACCCTCAGTGGTTTACCACCTACCTTTCCGTATGGACGGGTAGATGGAGTGCAGGATGCTTAGATTGTGTGCTTTGATATTGCCGAGGAGTGGAGTTCCTCTTTTATGTGCAAGCGTCTAGATTAGGGCTCTGATCTAGGATAGTTCTTGCATGTTGGATTTTGTTTTGAACATGTAGTTGGAGTTGAGATATTACTGTATTTGAGATCGGAGGATGTATCTTTATTTTGAGATTTGATGTTGTTTATGAATTATGTATATGTTCCGCTGCTATGTGATGTGACATGATCTTTATGCATGTATGTATTGTGGTTTATTCAAAGACGTAACATCTATTTCTAGAATATATTCGTATGTTCGCGCGTTTTACCGCTTAATAGAAATAGGGTGTTACACTCCGCATGTAGGCAGCCTTCCTTGCTAAATAATTGGAGATAAAGGCAAGTTTCACCCTACTCCTAGCCATGGCCTTGCAATGCAATTGCAAGGAAATGAATGAGGAATCAAAACTTTGTTTTGCTTATGCATTGTGGCTTTTATAAAGAGTAATACCTATTATTTTATTAATTTTAATATTTAATAATAATTATAAAAAAGGAGCTTAAATGTGAAAAGAAATATAATAAAAGTATATTATGGTCAAATATATTATTAAATAATATAAGCTTGAAAAAATAATGATTAATCAAGGTCAATATTGATTATTATGGTCAATGTTTTTAAAACTTAATTTAATGAGTTAAATTAATTATTTTATCATTCATATTATTTAATAATACCCCCCAAAATTGCTCCTCTCCCATCCACAATTGCTCCCTCTCATACAAACTGATGAAAATACACCCCACGTGACTCTGGGTTACAACGTGAGTGAGTTAAGTCACTCTGGGTTACAACCTGAGGGTTGTAACTCAAAGTGACTTAACTCACGCAGATTGCATCCCAGAGTAACTTAACTCACTCAGGTTGTAATCCAGATTGACTTAAGTCACACTTGGTATAACATCTGCGAGACTTAAGTCGCGTGGGGGGGTATTTTTGTCACTTTGTATGGGAGGGAGCAATTTTGAATGGGGGAAGAGCAATTTCCTTTTACACCTCTAACAAGACGTCACATCTTCAATAAGAAATCCAGAGAGAGGCCATTTGTAAATTACTAAATTGTTAATGAGAAATTGAAAACTGAAATACACAAGTCATACTTGATTAAACAAGCCAAAATTATAGCTTATGAATAAAACCATTCTGGTTGGCTTGGAACTTGAAATGTGCTCCTATCTCAAATTCCATTAAATATAAATTGTTTGACGGATGGATATGGATTTGATGGATCCAATTGCCACCCCTAATTGTAAGCAGATCAATTCTTGGAGTGGAAAATTTTGTCAAATGGATGGTAGAGAGGTACTTAAAAAATTTAGTTATGCAAGTTATTCTAATATACTAAGCTCTTTTCTTATCCCATCTTCCTTGTAATGGATGAGCTCTTGTAGATTGAGGACTCTATTTTTATGGGGTTCAAGAGGTATCCATTTGGAATTTAAGAAACCAATGAGGATAAAAGTAACTCTAAATTTATAACTGAAGAAAGAGAGGTGGTATGGACTATCACCACTTAGAAGGGTTCAATCTAACCTTATAAGAAAACAAACTATCCTTTTCCCTAATATTTGATTGAACATATGACATTATTTTCTCCACATACATAAATTATTTAATCATCAAGATTAAACAAATCGACAGTCCTTCATAAATATATCAATTATTTTATATTAATCGGTATGAAAAAACTTGTGTCCATCAAAAAACAATTCATATATGAGATTCAGTTTTGCTTTTAAATAAACTAATTATAAGTCGTGTAATGCCTCAAATCTTGCAAAATGTACAAAGTTGTTCACTTTTAATCTACTGAATTGAGTGATAATGGAAAAATTATTTAAAATAGGATATGTAAATTAGCTCATTATTGAGGCTGAGGCCTCAGCTTGAAAACACTGTCAATCACAGAGAGCTCTGTTGCTGTAGTATCTGAGCCACAAAATGCTGTCCAATCATTTACTACCATGCCGGCAGCTATTGCTTCACTACCGCGATTGACAGTCCCAGCAACCAACGGAATTTGAAGAAGTGTAGAGAGTTCATCCAAGTCTTCAACAGAAGTATGAGGGTGGACCTGCATTCAGTGTATATGATCAAAAGATAGAACATTTATTCAAATTGAAACATTCAAAAGGACATGTCTTGCACTTACCAAACCACCTCTGTTGGACAGAGCACAGTAACTGCCAGAAAGAATATTACCACCAACTGTCTGCCTGAAAACTTCGACTCCAAGAACATCAGCAATCAGCTCCTCAGTTTCCTGAACAACAATTTCACAATAAATACTGGACCAACAGAAGAACAATTCTTACATTTAAGACAGTGTGCTAATAATAACACTCTTATACGAGGCATAAACTCTACATTTATCAAAACAAGAGAATAGATTTGGTGGACAAACATGAGCCTTGATGCAAATTGCAAAACCCTTGATAAAGATAACGAACTTACATAACACTCACTGTAAATTCAAAGAAAGAATTTGGCTAATTTACAATACCAGCACTAGATGCTATCTATGCAAATATATTTCAAATTTTCTTTATCGTTTGGATATTCAATTAAGTTTCCTTTTATTTCCTATTAAAGCAGAAGTACTTGGATTATATAGAAAACACACACAACTCCAAACACCCAAATCGATATTCAGATAAAATTAACTTCTACAGGTCTCAGATTAATAAGGAGGTCAAGTAACTTAGTATTCCCATACATCACAGCAAACTTTTTAAAAGAATTTTTTTTCTATTCTTTTCAAGAAACTATTTCCATGATCATAACCTAATTTAAGTTAACAGATTTAGAGTGACAAGTATTGGGCATGTGATTGCTCGCCTCTATTCAGCACCAATGTTAATTTAACATGAAAATACAAGTCTATCACCTAGTTAATTTCAAATCTGACATAAGTATGAGACATTACCACAGAAAAAGGCTATTATCTAAATGAGACATTACCTTGTCGAGATCAGTGTGTGCAAGCGCAACATAGTCATTGCATGCTATACAATTTCCCAGAGCAGACAATTTTTCTTCAATACGCTGAACAACAACACGATCAGGTAGACTGTTTCTCAAATGTTGAAGCTCTTCAACAATAACCATGACAAAAAGATCAAGTTCCATAAGTCAGTACAATATCAGAAGATTCAAAACTGGTGCCGAGCTTTATTATGCCACCAGCAAAGATGAAAAACAGGTAACACGCCATAAAAGAGGGGGGTACAAATTAATCCTAAACAGCCTATACTTTAAGGAGACAAACATGTCTACAAATAAAAACAAACATAATAACATTGTAACATGAATCACCTTGGTCTGTGGTGGTATGGGGCAACAAAAGCCCGCTCTTGTTTCCTGTAAACCAGTAGTAGAAGAAAGGCACGCAAATTAGGTGATAGGTCTAAATCTAATACATGATAAATCAATAAATAGAAAAAACTGATTTAACGATCTTTAATTAAAGGAGGAAAACTTGTAGCTGATAAAGAAAGAGCGTGGCTGTGGAGCCATCTTGACATAGTCCAAGGCAAAGACGAATTAAAATTCGAGAAACAAAGGAAAATACTTTACCAACAGAAAGAAGACCAACAAGGCGAGTGCTAGCAATGGATGTTTCGACCACAGGGATAATATCTGCTAGTTCAGCCTCAAATGCACTATATAAAAAAAAACAAATTAATTTATTCATCTGGTTAACAGTCATTGCAATTTCAATCCATTTAAAACCACGAATAAATAATAAATAACTTAAATATAATTGGGAATTATTTCCACTAGTTTGAAAAGAATGAAAACCTGTAGAAATTTGCAGAACCTCCAATAGCAGTCAAACAATACGCATTGGTAAGTTTTGAGAAGGCTCCAATTTCACAAGAATTCTCATATTGAAGCCCTGTAATAAACCAACATTCATAGAGTAAATCGTTTAAAAGATGTTTTCCACAAAAGAATTATATCAATAGCAATATGTTAGTATTAATAGTCAAATAATAACCGATGTGAATAAATTCCTTAGAAAATACGGAATTGCAGACTGATATACACACGGAAAAATGTAAACGTCTCATCACTTACTAGTTGCCATTAGAGAAATCCTTGACCTAATAAACCAAATTTATATCTGCAGTATTAGATACATAATTAGCAAAAGAAAACAAAGAAACCACGATTCACAGTTTCACATGTTAACAAAGAAATATCTGATTAAGTTCTATTATTATTTAGCAACAAGCTCAGTCTAAAACCGAGAGGCAGAGGGGCAAGGGGTTTGGCAGCGGCCTTCTTAGCTAGGGCACGAGGTTAAAAAATTAGAGAAGGTATAAAAATTACAGCCAACAGAAAACGTACCTTTACTTTACGGTGATGACTATAGCGGTGAAAAGTAAAGTAAAATGAGTTCATAGAATTTCCTTTTTAAATAAGCTTTGGGTTTTAGATTTTTTGGGCTAAGAAATAAAATGGACCAACTTCGGATTATCAAAATTATTTCTTTCAGAAATTAAACAAGAAAAAAAGTATGACCAGCTTAAAAAAACTTTTTTTTTACTAATTTTTATTTATAAGTTGCAATCAATTTTCTAATTTTCTCTTTTATATATTGGAGAAAAAAATCATTTATTTTTATCACTTTTGTTTCTTAATTTAGCTTATGTTTTTAACAATTAGTCAATTGGTAACTCATGAAGTTTTTATTTTGGATGTCTTATTGATTTATTATAGATTTTTAGTTGATGTAATTTTATGTTTGAACGATAATTTTCATGTTTTTAGTGGTTAGTTATATATTTAACTTTCGTTAAATAGGTTTTAAATTTATATATGTGAAGTTTTTAATTAATAATTTAAATAAAAGAAAACATTTGAGGTAAAATTTTCAACCCTACATCTTTAATTAGTTGGCTCGCACAGCTCTGTCCCCTAACATAAATTTTGGCATACATGCATCTTTCCAGCAAGGTGTAAAATTATGTGGCTTACAAGGATACAAAAGAACAAAGCTGAAACAAAAGGTTACAGGTTAGAGATTCACAAGATTTGCCAATAGCTTAATATCTTGCTGATGGATTTGATATCCTAACTCAGATTCAAGATGTTGAGAAACTATTATTAAATTCATATGCATTCATAATCCATTGTAAAGGCTGTACAAGTTTGTACGTGGAAGTTGGAAGATGTTATATTATGGATTCAATTATGATACTTGTATATGGATTGGATTTTCTTTAACAACTTTTGCTAACTATTTTAATTTTATTCATCTTTTAGAAAAGGTCCACTACTGACCCTTATTATTCAATTATTGATTCTAATTGATGGATGGACATAATTCATACTTGTGTACCTAGCACAGATTTTTGCTTTTTGAACGGTTAAAGAAAGGATTTTACTGCGGATGAACCGTATGCCAGGGAGGAACTAATGTCCTTGTAAAATATAGAAGACAATATTGTTGATTATTAAAGAATAAAGGCTTTTGTAATGTATTTGCTATATTTAATATTGCAGAATGTATGAAAATGTACAAATTATTGGTATTTTTATTTTTAAGGTTTAACATATTACTCCTCAAATTCTGCCTATGTTACGGACTGTGTTAGGCCGTCAAAAATTCAAAATCAACATAAAACTTAGTAGAATATCTTATAGTGTGATTCATGTAGTCAAACTCATTTGGTAAGAAAATACTTTTGTCGTCGTTGTTGTTGTAACATATTACTCTCACCGACTAACACATTAGTATTATCTATGAAGCATAAAAAATAGGGTGTTGCTCATAGGTTAATATTTTTAGTATCAAAAAAGATTTTTCTAGGTTACCTTTAAAATATTATGGGTAATTTATCCAACAACTACGTCACCTAAACAAATTTGCAAGAGGAGTAAAACTTAGTTTGTACATGTGTATCACTTGTAAATTTACTCATGTGATTGTATTCTCGTTAGTTGTTAGGTAAGTGACCTACAATTCTTTAACCGTAACCTAGGGCTCACAAAAAAAGAAGCACACCACAAACATTTTTCCATGGAGGATCAGAGTTTTATTGTAGTTGTTGATTATATATGAGAATTTCATCATATGTTGAAGAAGCATTGGAAAATAAAAATTGGGTTAGATCAATGAATGAGGAAATGATAGCATTTGAGAAAATGGTACTTGAGATATTATTGAGAGGCAAAGAGGCAAGAAGTCAGTAAGATACAAGCGAATTTATACTATAATAAAGCACGAATTAGATGGAATTCTTGTTCATTACCAGGCAAAACTAGTGGCAAAATGTTACACATTCGACATTGATTATGAGGAGATATTTGCCTAGTAAAAAAGATAAATATTGTTCGAATCTTATTATCTCATGTTATTTCATTTGGTTGAGAATTGCAATAATTTGATGTTAAAAATGAGTTCTTGCATGAAGACTTGGAGGAAGAGCTATATATGAAGATTCCATGTGGCTTTGGTCTTACAAATGGAGCTAACAAGGTGTGTCATTCAATAAGGCCCTATATGGACTAAAGATTCACAGATAAATGTATGTACTAAAGATTGACACTGATAAATTTGTGCTTGGGCTATAGGCAAAGCTAAAGAGGTCATACTTTGTTCTTTAAACGTTGACAAGGGAGAAAATTGTATGTACTTCTTGATTATGTTGATGATATTATTTTACAGGATATGATTTATCTAAGAGACAACGACTCAAAGATAGGTTATTGATGAGTCAATAATTAGTGTTTTTAATATAATATTTGAGTCCGTTTTATTTAGATTTGATTCCGTTTTATTTAATATTATTTCCTTTTTAGAACTATTTTACTTCAATTGCAAGTTATTCAGGAACAAATAATTGAAAGATTGGGTCTTGGAGCAAAAGAAAGAGGATTTGGAGTTGATTCAGGTTAAAAATACGAAGATTGAAGACAAAAATATGATTTCCCAAGTCAGAAGCTTGGCACGTCCCGTGCCACCAGCCACATGGTCGTGCCAGCTCCCAGGATTCTCTTTTGCTGCTTCTGCTTCAAAGACAAGCTACCTATTAGTTTATTTCTGACCTAAAAGCCCGTGATTTCTTGTGGAACATTCTAGATTCTAGTGATGTATTGCTTAAGGCTTAAGTCATTGTAGACTATAAATAGAGTAGCTAGCTATCATAACAAATCATCTTTTGTTCTTGGAATTCAATAGTGACAATTGCTTTCTCTTAATAAAAGTTCTCCTTTTTATTATCTTATTTTATGTTCTTCTTTTTCTCCTCTTCTATGTCTACGATGAACATGAGTGAGTAGACTCTTCTTGTCTTGGGATTGTTGGGTAAATCTAAATAACATAACCCTAATCAAACCAAGTCTTGAACCCTAATTTTATATAAATCTACTTTCTAATCTAATTTCACCGTTATTATAATGAATTAACAAATATCAAACTCATGAAGCAAAAGTGGAGGGTTAGTATTTGTTAATTCATCATCTCATATATTAATTCATAAAGCGAAAGTGCAGTTTTGATATTGGAACAAGTGAAATTAGACAAGGATTGTGAAATATGATAATAGTCTAGCAAACCTTGAGACAAATAAAGTTTTGTTCTTCAAGGATTCAAATAGCAATCAACCATGAGAATAGGTGTGGTTGCTAGAGGAACACACCCACTGAAACCGAAAGGAGATGTGATAGGCCTAAGAGAAACTTGTCTTTAGAAAGTAAATCCAATATAAAATTTTGGTTTAGGGTTTGTTTGTGAAGGGCTTGTTATTTAGATGAACCAATAATCCTGAGGCGCTTTTTATTAATTGTTAATTTTAATCCTTAAAAATCCAAACTTTACAACTGAACTTTTCTCTAATCACCCATAAAGGTTAATTGTCCCTATCGGAACGATACTCTCTTTTTACTACTTCGATAAACCGTGCACTTGCGGATATCAACAAAATTTAAATGAATTAGATTGGACAACTCAAGTATTTATTCGCAATTGAGGTAGCTTACTCAAATAAAGGAATATGTATATATCAGAGAAAGTATATGTTTGACCTTTTGCAGGAAACTAGTAAACTTGGATGCAAACCTTCGAGTCTTCCTGTTGAGCAAAATCGCATAATGAACTTTGAGGAGGAAAGTGTCAGAGCTGACAAGGGTCAATGTCAGAGGTTATTGGAAAAGTTAATTTATTTGACGCACACTAGACCGTTGTTACAATCAAATTATATTTTCGAGAGAATGGCATTTCGAGCAAACATGTTACTTGGAAGCGGGTTAAGCAAAGACATGTAAAAGAAGTTTTATAACTGGCTGGATAGCTACTAATGCTCGAAGATTCCAAACACTAGAACATCCAAAAACTTCCATCTTAAAAGTGTTCAAAAAGTTTTAAGACCAACGGTTATTCGCTTCAAAGCGCTACAAATTAAAATTTAAAAGGAAAAAACTTGCAAAAGTTGTTTCAAGAGGTTAAAGGACATTTGGCGTACATGCATTGTAGTAGTTAGTTATTCAAATTAATTGTATATAATGTAATCTCAAACTTCGTTGAATGAGTTCATTTCTGTTCGACAAAGCTACGCCTACTAGAAACACATTCACCATCAAAGGATAATACTCTTATTGTCATCATTGAAAGAACGATATATATATATATATATATATATATATATATATATATTCACGCGCCTTTGTTTTTCTTTTCCTTTATTCCTTTTACTGTATTAAAAAATACGCATGTTTCTTCGATTCATAACTTTAGGCTTGTTACACATAAATCCGTCAACTAAGAACCTTTCATAAGGATTTAACTCCAATCATAGATTGCTCGTCAAATTTTTTTGTTGTGGAGAAAACATTTCGAATCAACAACTGAATTTGAGATATACAATGAGTATAGTGGACACATTCTGCGATATCTTAAAGCGACCCACACTAGTGAGAGGACATTTATTTAAAAGAGATGGAAGCCTAACTATGGAAGCTAATGTTGGTTATGCAAGTTCGAGAATGATAAAAGATCTACTTTAGACTATTGTACCTTCTCGTATTAAAACCTTATTGTTTGGAGAAATAAGAAGCAAAGTGTAGTTACACGATCTAGCAATGAAGCCGAACACTTACAAAGGTCATAATTAATGGGTTTATAGGGGATATAGTTTGAGGTTGCTTGAAAGCTCAAAGTGTAAACTAGTCTTTTGGAAGATACGAGAAGCTCTTTGGAGTAGGCATGACAACAAAATCCATACCCGCGGTTACACGCTCGACCAAACCCAATTTGACGCGTTTTCCTCGTTTTGACTGGGATTGGGTATGGGTATGGGTATGGGTTTTCCCCGATTTCAAAACACGGGTATGGGATGGGTAACGGGTATATAGGTACCCACCCCGAACCCATACCCAAACCCGTCCCAAATGTAAAAAATTACTTTATGTTGATATGTCATGTTATTTTGTTTGATAATTGTCATGTTAATAAAAACTACCATTGATATTTAAAGATCAACTAAATCATTCCGTCTAACAAATGTTAAAGTGAGCGCATTGTTGGATATAATATATTACAACATTGCTCTTGGGGATGCCAAAAAACTTCTATTTTTTAATAAAAAAAATTATTCAATGCGGGGATGGGGATGAGGCGGGGATACCCGAACCTGTCGGGGACGGGGATGTGATTCAATTTCTCATCCTCGTTGGGTATGTGTAGGGTAACGGGTAAGTATGTGAGAGTCGGGTATGGGGACGGGGAAGGTAAAACCCGTCCCCACCCCGCCCCATTGCCATGCCTACTTTGGAGTATGATTGTTGTGTTGGGGGCTTGGTATTGTTGTTATTCTTTGGTTATCATTCTCATCTTTCACACCTTACTTTGAAAGGAGCCTTTTTAAATTTTAATAAATTAAACTCATTTTGCGCTAAATAAAATGCTATTGTTGATTGATTCAAAGGCAAGTAAAGTCCATACACTTGTGGTCAACACTTTGAAATTATGGGAGTAACTTACTAGAACCGAAACATAAATCTTCTTCTTTCCCCATTTTTTCATGTTTCATGAAGTTTTTTATAGGCCTTTTTTCTCGACCCATTTCAATGATCGATATGAGTCTTTCCTTAAAAGGAAAAATAAATAAAATAATAGGTCCATCTCAACGTGGCAAGCAAAGGGACAGTGTAAGCAAATGTTAGATTTATGGTGTATGCCATGTGGGGGATTCCTACTATGACAACGATTGTGTGACTCTAAGTAGCTCTTAGTGTTAGGAATAACCTTGTGACTATGCTTCCAATTCTTTACATTTTCAATGCAAAATTATTCACATGGTCAGAATATACAGCCAATCTTATATTTTAGTCTATATTTAGATCTCTTTCTTAACCAAATGCAGCAACAATGGACATACCATATACTATAGCACCATAAAAATTCATACATTTTTTGTATCTATATGAAATTTTATTATTTTTTAATGGGTCGTTAAATTTATTTAGATATTTTCACCAAGCTATAATGCAAAAGGGTGTCCCAATAATTGGAAGCAAGTCCCATAATATTCCTTTAATAGTACGTGGTAGTGTACTGCAGTACCACGCACTCACATTACAGCTCACTTTGAGCAAATAATTATCCCTCAATAGTTTGCTTAATTGTTTCACCGCAAAACAAAGAAAAAAATATGTGGAATGGGTCCTTCATGAACCCCTTTCAACGGTACAAAACCCAATAAACTTTTATTTAATTAGGTCCACATTGTCCCTTTTTTCACACCCCAATTGCACAAATAGAATCCACTTTATTGATATGTCATGATCACACTCACTTTTTTGTTTATATGCTCAATCCAATATTGACACATGTCTTTTTTTAATATGCTTATTCTTCTCTATATATATGCATACATTGCACAACATTTTCAATTGGTCATGTTATATTAGTGCAACCTTGTCTTCTACATAGCAAAACAAAACCAAAAAATATATATTTGCACACCATGAAAGCATCAACCATCCTAAAGAGCTACCTCTTGCGTTCAAGGTCTCCGGCGGCCGTGGCTCCTTTGCCGGAAAAAAGCCGATTCGATCAAGAACTCACAGCTGAACTTGACACCCTTGGTGGTGATATTGGGTTAGCTCAATGGCTTGATGCTTCCATCACTACTCAAAAAATTGTCTTGAATTCCCTAGTGAACGTTTCTTATAGAGATGATTCCGATCGCGGGGATGTTGATAAGTACTTGGAAGACAACGTTGAGATTCTTGATGTATGCAATTATTTTGTTGAAAAAATTGAGAGCATCAATAATTATGTAGACACATTGAAAATGGTTGTACATTTAGTTGATAATGGTAGTGCTAGTGCAAAGCCTAATAAAGCTGCAACAATACGTGCATTGGAACTTTTAGAATCATCATGTAAAAGTGTAGAAAATAGATCATGCAAAGGATTGAAAAATTTGTTAAGGCAAAGACTATGTCATCATGAAACAAATATAAGTGAGATTATGTTTGGTTCTAAGGCTGTGACATTGATGTGTTTAAGGTTTCTTGAACATGGTTTGTCATTTGATTCAAAAAGTGGAATGTTGCCAACAATGAAACTATCTCAGCCTACAAGTTCTTCATGGTTGAGATTGTTACATGAGTTGGCAAAGCAAGCAGAAGCAAGTGTTGATGAGAAGAAGCTGCAGAAAAGGAGATCATCTTTGTTGCAGCAAACAATGGATGCAGCAAGAGAATTGAGGCAACAGATGAAGGGGGAAAAGGAGATGCAATCTTGTGTTGATAGATTGAAAAGAAACTGCAAGGAATTGGAGGATGAAATTGAGGATATTGAGGGAAAAGTAAAAGATTTGTATAGATGCTTAATTAATGTTAGGATGACCCTTTTGGGAATTCTTTCTCAAGCCTGAATTCTTTAGATCTATCTGATTAGAATAGCTAGCTAGGAAGCTTTGTTGATTAGGATAGTCACTACATAATGATGTAACTTTGCTAATGTATAGTGTTCAAAAGGAAGAAGTTATTGATGTGTAGATTTTGTGTGAGGTATATTGTGAAAGCAAAAAATTAATCTCTATTATCTTATATATTAGCAAGCCAGTTTCTTCTTGTGATCTCTAATTACTTCTAGTTTTTTGTGATGATCTCCTCAATGCTATATGCATATGGTTATTTGTCCTTGATTGTTCAACAACATCCAATCCAATAGTCATAATAACTTATAAGTTATACTCATTTCACAACATTCAGATTTTGAGTATAAGATGTGAGTTAAAAATTTACATAAAAAAATATGAGCATTGATAAATACTGTGAAAGAATTATCGCGAAAGCATCCCGAATTCGAAACCAACCAGTAATAAAATTGTATATGGCCGGAATTCACGAAAAGTCAAATTAAAAGGTGAAAGTCAAAGAAAAAGTGGTTGGATGGAATTAAAGTCGCGATGGATTCGCAAGAATGTCATTCGCTTTATATAGCACTGTTCAAATAAGCTTGATTTGAAAAATGAGAATTTAGGACAAAATGTGATGTTAAACTATTACTCCCTCTGGTCACATTTATAAGCAAAAAAACACTTTTTAGATTCATTCAATACATAATGTATTTGGTCAATAATATAGACCAAATACATTATGTATTCAATGAACCTAAAAAATGTTTTTTTGCTTATAAATGTGACCGGAGGGAGTATTTGGCTGATTCTTTGCTTAGTTCATTGAATGTAATTTTTTTAATGTTAACTATTGAATAATTCCGCAGCAAATTAGGATGTTACATAATTATGTGAGTGGTTGTGTTTTGTTATGGAAGTGACAAATAAATCTGTCTCTTTCTCTTTATATGCCTCCCTTGATTGGTTAGTTGGACCTTCATAAGATTCTTGTAAAGTTCTATTTGTGTTAAAGAGCAATAGGCAAATGTCTCTATTGATGTGTACTTGTTCTAGCTGCTTGAAGAGGAAATAAAGTTTGTTTCTTCCGCAAAAGGAAAGGACTTATGAGAATGAGACAGTGCACAAAATGTTTATGCTTCTTTCATTGTCACAAAATGAAAAAAAGTTCTCACTTCCTAGACACATATATACCCGTCAGAAATTAATTAATCTCATGAGCTAGCTGTCTATTTGGACTCATATTCTGACCTAACATATATGGTTGTTCGAGAGTATAGCGAGAGGGGAATGAGCTTTAAGAATATGCATAGGCTTGAATCAATCCATACACTTTAGCGTCTATAATGAATCAAATTGACTCAAATATTATTTGGAACTCGATTTAATCGTAAACTCGTTGAAATTAATTCATAGATTAAATGAGATGAATTTGAGTTGAAATTAAGTTTATTCACTAAATAAGATAAACTTGAGTTATAAATCGTTCCACTAAAAGTGGAAGAGTATTTTGAAAAATTCTTGATTCTAGTTCTAGAATTTTGTTGATTTTTATATATGTTACATGTACTAGCAGGGCCGTCCCTGAGTAATTGGAGGCTCGGCTCTCATATTAAAATAGGCCCCTAATAAAATAAAAACATAATTTTTTTTTTGAAAGAGCAATTATCAATTTAAATTGAAAATAAGGTACGTAAAGATAAAAAAAAAAAGTCATTATTGTAACTAACACAAAAAAATTGATATTCTAATCAATAATATAAAAATACAACTTCAAACGAATATCATTATCAATTTTCTAGGGTGTTATTTACTTTAATTTGTACAAAGGAAAAAATAAAAGATTTATAATATTTTTTTAGAGAATAATTATAATGTTTTTTCTTTCAAATGAAAAATTATAATATTTGTTGTTAGTGCTATATAATTTTATACGATAAGTATGAGGCAAAAATTATAAGAAGTGCTCTAACAAAAATAAGAAGAAAACAATGATATTGTGCTTTTATTTTTAAATATATAATCCAATATGTTATGGAGAATTTGGTTGAATTGGAGAGAAGATTGAGAATCCTCAAATCCACAATAAATTATGTCCAAACCAAAAAGGAATAATTAATTAAGAAAGAAAAATTAATTCAAGAAAAACGGATCTGGGTTAATTAAAGAGTAAAAAAGGAAAAAAAAAGTACTAATTTAAAAAAAATCTATGTTTAGGGTATCGAACCCAGGACAAATCTATGTTTCCTCGAACCCAGGACATTGATACCATCTCAACTCATGCTGCTACTGCTAGGCCGTTTCAGTTTTACTGATATATTTGCTACGCCATTCGTATATATTAAATAATTACATGTATTATATTTAAAAAAAAAATATTTGGCCCCCAAATTTTGGAGGCTCGGCTCGGTAGAGCTGTTTGCGCTCCCTCGTGGCCGGCCCTGTGTACTAGTTTTGGTTTTGGTGTGCTTTTGTTTTTGTGTTTTTTTTTTTTTTTGAGGGATTTTGTTTTTGTGTTTGTAGCTGGATATTTTTAATTTTCTATAAAGATATTAAATTAACATTGTTGTTTTTTTAGCAATCATCAACTTGTGCTTAAAACATGAAATAAGAAAAAATTAAATTAAACTAATAAGTATAATTTAAAAAAATTAACAACCACAAAATAATATATTAATGCAATTCATGATACAAAAATAAAAACATATATATTTTTTTTTTTTTTTAAAACAAGAGTAGTGCAAAGCACACTACCCAAATGCATTAAACAAAATAAAAGTTAACATACAAAAACTGAAGAAAATAAGACAACCTTACTTAGAAGGTAACATATCTAAAATTGGAGAAACCCAACATATTCCTAACTACTTCATCACTAATGCAGCTAGGGGGAAAATTCCACCAAACAAACTCAGTGCAACTTAAACCATAACTTGCTAAACTATCTGCACAACCATTACCTTCTCTGAAGATATGAGAAACCATGAAATTCATTTCCTTGGACAGCTCAATACAATTAGTCCATCTGTTTCTTAAAGACCACGGAACCATGCAAGCATCTTTGAAAGCCATTACTAGTAATAAAGAATCTGATTCCAACCACAGATTTAAACATCTGTTTTCATGCGCGATCTCTATCGCAATCATTGCCCCATGAATTTCAGCTTCAAATGCTGAATCAGTACCAAGATTCTGGGCAAAGCAACCAACCGTAAATCCAAAAGAGTTCCTAAAAATGCCACCACACGCTGCTCTAACTGGATTTTTCACTACAGCTCCATCCGTATTCACCTTGAGCCAATTGGAGAGGGGCGGCTGCCAAATTACTTCCTTAACCATGGGAGCTTTTGGGGGATGTATGTTAATTTTTAGAGCCTTGAGGAACACAAACTCTGTCATGTCAACAGCAGCTGTTTTTTTGGTTTTGTTTCCGGACATAGAAGTATGAGAGATAATAAGATTTATAGCCACTTTCCATGTTATCTTTTTGTTTTGGAATCTCCCTTGGTTTCTGACATACCAAATTGTACTAATTATGTTGATCAAGCAAGATTTGATAGCAACTTTGCATTGAGGGGTCCAATTCCTATCACAAAGATTCCAAATATCTGCTATGCAATTCACCTGAAAAGGAGTGTTCAAAATGGAGGCCATCCAAGTCCAAATGTTCATAGCAAATCTGCATTGGGAGAACAAATGACGAGTAGATTCACCATGCATTGAACAGTTGTTGCATATGGAAGCTAAGTTGCAGCCTCTCTCCATTAACTTTTCATCCGTTGGCATTCTGTCATGCATGAGCCTCCATGAAATCAGAGACTTTGAAGGTGGTATGTCAGGGCTCCAAATAGCTTTGGACCAATGTAATCTTTGGTCAGCTGGTGCTTTATTCGAATAGGCTTCCTTCAGGGGCAGGTTACCAGTTTTTGTCCCATTCCAAACAAGTCTGTCTTCAGTAGGCACCTTTAAGATGGTGATATGTTGTATTAGACTTCTCAGCTGGGGAAAGGTATGCTGCAATGAGGTTGGAATGAACCATCTATGATCCACAATGAAGTCTTTAACCGTATCAGAGAGATTAACAGAGACACTATCATGAAGATTCAGACAATCAGCTATATTGACACCACACCAATTATCCAACCAAAAATTGATGTTTTCTCCATTTCCAAGCAGCCAAGAAGAATTTTCTAAGATAATGGGGTACTCACTTTTAATGCTGCTCCAAATTGATGATGAGACATGATAGGTAATTGGCCTTCTTTTCTTGATGACTTTGTCTTTTAGTGAAACAGCCCAAGGCTGTTTTGAATTCAACATGTCCCAAGCAAGTTTTAAGTTGTTTGCCTCATTTAATTTCACCAGTGACCTGATGCCTAACCCCCCTTCATCAAACGGTTTACATGTTCTATGCCAAGAAACTGTTACCAACTTCCTTATCTCAGTGTTACCACTCCATATGAAATTCCTGGACCATTTATCAATGTCTCTCAATAAAGCTTTAGGCCAGGAGTAAACAGCCATACTATGAGTAAGCATAGGGTGAATGACAAATTTGACTAGTAAAGCTCTACCAGCTATTGACAAAAATGAAGCTTGCCAAGAATCCAGCTTTGTTTTGATTTTGTCGGCTATAGGCTGAAGATGAGATGCTTTAGGCTTACCTTTAAAAATGGGGACGCCCAGGTAGTTGAAGGGAGTGTTGCCAGAATTAAACCCCAGCATATTTACCAAATGATCAAGTCTACCTCTAGAAATAGAACCTGAAAAGATTGTTGATTTTGAAGGGTTGATGCATTGACCTGAGCATTCAGCGTATCTTCTGAATAAAGTTATGAGAGCCTCTACTGAAGAAATTTTTCCTTTACAAAAAATCATAACATCATCGGCATACATGATATGTGAAGGAATGTTGTGATATCGGGAGCTGTTAATAAGACTAATCTTGCCTTGCTCCACCAGTAGAGATATTGATCTACTAAGAACATCCTCTGCTATGCAAAAAAGAAGAGGGGAGAGTGGGTCTCCTTGTCTAACCCCTCTGTTACATTTGAAGTATCCATGTTGTGCCCCATTAATAGAAATTGAAAGAGTAGCAGACTCCAAAATGACCCTGATCCAATTGCAGAACTTTTCATTGAAGCCAAAAGCTCTGAGAACCTTTAAAAGGAAAGGCCACTCAATAGTGTCAAAAGCTTTGGCAATATCAACCTTGAAGGCTAAGTTTCCTCCAAATGATCTTTTATCCAGCTGATTAATAGCTTCAGAAGCAAGGCAAATGCAATCTTTGATCTGTCTTCCTTGAATAAAACCTTTCTGCTCTGGTGAAATAATGGTTGGCATTATAGTTGCAACTCTATCAGCAATGATCTTTGAGATTGTCTTGTATTTGAAATTAGCCAAAGCTATTGGCCTGTATTGAGAGACTGTGTCAGCATTCTGAGTTTTACGAATCAAGATGAGAGTGTTAGCATTAAAATTTGGCATCATCCAACTGTTGATGAAAAAATCCAATACTGCATTCTCCACATCCCCTTTGACAATGTGCCAGTAAGTTTGAAAAAACACTGCTCCAAAACCATCAGGTCCAGGTGCACCTTCTTTGTTTAAAGCAAAAACTGCATTATGAATTTCTTCCTTAGAAGGAGTGAGAGTGAGCATGTTATTTATAGACTCAGAAATCAAACAAGGAATTGCTTCATCCACCAACCTGCTATCCTGCAAAATAGAAGAAGAGCAAAAAATAGATTTAAAATGGTTAGTTATGTGTGTTGCAATTAGCTCTGGATCTGATATCAACTGTTCACCATGTCTGATGGTTGAGATTTTGTTGGTTTTGGCTTTTAGTTTGGCTAGGTTATGAAAATATTTTGTGTTCCTATCTCCTTCTAAATGCCACTTGACATTTGCTTTCTCTTTCCAGTAAGTTTCTTCCTTTTCTAACTCTTTCTCAAGATTAATTTGGGCAGTTTTTTGTTGTTCTAATAAGGTATCAGTATGTCCTAAAGTATCTAGTTGAGATTGAATATGGTTCAGGTGTGATTCAGCTTGTGCCACCAATTCATGCACGTTACCAAAGACTTCTTTATTCCAGGCTTTCAATTTGTTTTTGAGGTATTTGAGTTTTTGAGATAAAACAAACATTGGACAACCAACAAAAGTTTGATTCCAACTAGAAGCAACAACATTCTTACAATCCTCATGCAAAGTCCACATTTTAAGAAACTTGAATTGATGAGAAACCAAAATTTCAGATAAATTAGATTCCATCAAAATAGGATGATGATCAGAGTGATGGTTAATCAGAGATGAAACCGAAACTGAAGAACAAGAATCTAACCATTCATGGTTGCACAGTGCCCTGTCTAATCTTTTTTCTGTGAGCCTTCTACCACTTCTTCTATTACACCAAGTGAACTGGACTCCCCTGGTAGGCAGATGAACAAGATTCTCACTATCCGACCAATTCAAAAATTCAATCATGGGCGTTCGAGCAGGAATAGAGGAGCCTCTATACTCATGAGCTCCAATGATGGCATTGAAGTCTCCGATGGAGCACCAAGGAATGTGTATGCTGTTTTGAATTCTAGAGAGATCACACCAAAGTTGACGTCTGTGTCTATAACAGGTAGAGGCATAGACTGCCGAGACTCCAAACCTCAAATTGTTAATAGTAAAGGAAAAAGAAACCTGCTGGTCAGAAATGTCTACAACAGAGGGATCAATGGACAGACTACAAATACACCAGAGTGTGGGGATGTTGTTTTGTTTGGTATTGCAAGCAAACATTTTGTAACCTAACCTATGAAACCAGTTGGGGGGAAATTTATCATAGCTTAACCAAGGTTCAGCTAATAAAATAATATCAGGTTTATTTGAAATAATAAGACTTTTTAGAATATTTTTTGAGGGGTTATTCGCAAGACCCCTTATGTTCCAAAAGAAGATCTTCATTTGAAAGGTTTAGGATTACTAGGTCTTGACCTAGTTGAGTAGCTACTTTTTACCTGGCTGGCTTTTGATTTTTGTGCTTTCTTTTTGTTTATCACTTCCTGAAATCCTGACTCATGAATGTTTCTTTGTTCTTCATTCAAAATGGCCTCGTCAATGATTCTTTCTGACTCATCCCAGTCTTCACTAACTGTTGGAACCACATCACCAGCAGCTCTTATTAAAGTTAAGTCATCAGTTTCTTTTTCTGCTAAGTTGGCCCAGGATTCATGAAGAAAGTGCATATCCTTTTGAATCCTTTCAGGTGTTGATACCTTATGAGTTGAGCTATGAGTGGATGATCTATCATCTTCATCCTGCAACTGTGTTGCATCCACAAATTCAGAACTTGAATCTTCATTATCATCACTATCATCATTCTCATCTACTTGTAGAACTTTAAAGGTGTTATCATTATGAGGTGCCCTGTTATGAGATGTAGAGTGGGAGTCACCTGAAGCAGCGACTTCAATTGCTTTCTTAGCATTGTCTCCTAAAATGACATCAGTGTCATTTCGTCCATTTGTGTCAGCTTCTTTTTCCACGTTATTCACCTCAGGTTCCTTCTCCTCGATATCAGCTTTTCCTTTTTCTTTGTTTTCCTCTCTAGCTGCCTGAGTTTTTCCGGGTTCAACTGTAACCTTTGTCATATTTTTCCTGCAATTTCCATCAGTATGACCTATAATACTACAAGCTTTGCAGTATTCAGGGATCCTCTCATAGTCAAGGTTCATAAATTTTGCAAACCCTTTTCTCTCAACCAGCACTTTGTATTTCAGCTCACAGGTCAAATCAATGTCCACCAAAACTCTTGCAAAGTGTCCAAAGGTACGTTCCAACATGCTCTTACCTGTATTTGTATCGGTACAGATTGGCGTACCCACGCTGCTGGCGATTGCGAACAAAATCTTAGGCCGCCAATACTCCTGGGACAGTCCGTAGATGCGCAGCCATACTTGAGCTGAAGCGTTCCTTTGTGTGTTTACATCAAACTCCTTGGTCCAAGGAAACAACTTGAGAACCCCAGGGTTAAGGTTCCACGAAGCCACAGAGCGAACACTACGAGCATCCTCAACAGAGGAAAAACAGAATTCATAGTAACCCTTGCCCAGGGACGTTACTCCCCAACGCCCTAAACTCTTCCAAAGAGGCTTTAACTTTTCACGTAAGGCATGCACCGTCAGAGGAGTCGCACCCTTAGGCCAGATAACGCGAGCGTGGAGATTGTTCTTGCATGCTTCTAAACCAATATCATACTCATCATCAGGGATTTGTATAGCAAAATCATCACCTTTCCGGCTAGGTTTGGGCAGTTGGCTCATCGGGATATCACAAACATTATTCAATGCTTGCGCGAAAGTTTTCGGGGTTGAGGGTTGGTTTTTTTGTGCGATCTTTGGGATGGGAGAATCGTTGAGACAAGGCCAGTTGACAATGGTGTTTTTTGAGGCCATCGGTGGTTGTTTTATAGTGGCGGTGGTCATGGGTTGTTAGGTTATGAGGGTGACGATGAACAGTGAAATATCGCCAGTAAATAAAAACATATATAAATTATGCATAATTATGCAAAATATATTACATATGGTCCATACAAAATAAGTATTTTTTTTTGACAAAAAAATAAGTATTATTTAAAAAAATTATTATATAAAATTATTATATGTTTTTATATTACATATGGCCCATGCAGGTCTCGAACCTGCGACCTTCGCGTTATTAGCACGACGCTCTAACCAACTGAGCTAATAGGCCAATTGTTAGTTAAATCACGAATATTTTAGATAAAATTACTCTAGGCATTCCTTAACTTAATTTTAAATAGAGAAATGTTAGGAAAACTCTCTTTCTAACACTTTTTTTTGTGTGTTAACCTTCAATAGGGTTGAAAGTGAGTCGAACTTAGTTTAGTCCGGCTCGACTTGATAATAATTAACTCAACTCGAGTTCGTCACGAACTTTATCTTCAACTTGAACTCGGCATGATTTAAGTTCGCGAGAAACTCGGTTCAATTCAATAGCTCGAATCAAATGAACCAAAAAAAACTATAAGAACACAAGTATACCTTAATCTTCAAATTTTAACTTCAATAAAAAAAAAATTAACTAAGGTTTATGAGAACAAAAATATATCATAAACCTCATTGGTCTAAAAACAACTTAAATTGCTAACAATTCCCATAGTAAAAGTTAGTAGGGAAAGGGGGCTCTAACCTTCACGTTCTTATGGGAAGGGGACCTAATAATTCAGAGTTTGGTCGAGAGGTAAGTAAAAGTCTTGACAAAAATAGTTTCATCCAAAAACCAAATTTAGGTTCTTCCAAACAATTCATCCTTTAATGAAGCTCATTAACCACTTGATTTTTTTTCAAACATTCGCTCTCTTATTAGATGAAACTCAACACGAGTTTTACCAAATAAGAGACCGAGTGTTAAGAAAGGAAAAAAAAAAGTGACAATACTCCATATAGCACTTCTCTTTTATATAACGATTTATTTTTTAACTTATTTTTTCAATTTAGTCATTTACGCTTTAAAATGTTAACCCTGTTGGTATGTGGAATTCTATTATTTTTATGGATCATTGAATCTATTTATAAAACTTCACCAAGTTTATATGATAAAAATGAACTTGTAATGCAAAAGGTGTGTCCCAATAATTGGAAGCAAGCAATCCCATAATATTCCTCTAGAAAAACTTGCTTGATTTATTTGTTTTTTTTTATAACACTTGCTTGATTATTACAACCATATACAAAAATGATTTAGGCACATAAAAATACATAGCATTTATTATTTTTGAAATATATATACATTATTTGATTCATTTTCCTTTTACTTTTTTCACTCATGTGTGTGTCCAAATCATTAATGATATATATTTAGAATTAAGACCAAGTGTTAGTAGATTTGTGAACAATGTTTGTCATAAAATTTTGGTTTTAATTATATTACTAGTTTAGAGACCCGGCGTTGCCCGGGTTAGATATTAAATAAGTTTTATAAGTAAGTTTGTGTGCACGAATACACGTGTCAGTATATTAGATTGAATTTATTTAAATTTACGATTATAATAATATCATAAAAATAAATATAAATGATGAGATGAATGTCCAATGAGAGAATAAAAAGTGTAACAAAATCAATAATGAATTAGTCCAAGTTGTAAGAGTTTTGGGTCCCTTTAAACATGTGGTCAGGGGTTTGTTTCATGGGCCATGCGTATGAGAGAGAAAAATCGATTGAAAGGGAAGAAAGTGGTTGAAATGTGTGTGTGTGTGTGTGTGTGTGTGTGTGTGTGTGTGTGTGTGTGTGTGTATATATATATATATATATCAAAGTATATGTATCAGAGATAATAAATTGGTGTTTGGCAAACCTGAAGAAGAAAAAATGTTAGATGAAAAGATGGTTTAGGGTTTCTGCTTGTGCTCAAAATATGTAAATATGTGATTAACAAAAATTTATTTATTTATAGTTAACATTTGCATTAAAATATGTTGCTAAAAGATAACATAATAACTAATCAAACCTTTAGTAAAAACTAATTGAAGCTTCTTTTCCTAAAAACAAATAAACAAATTGGAGTCTTTTAATCATAAAATAAGATCGTATATGTAAACATTGTTGAAAGTATTATGAGTAGTTTGTTGAGATATTTCTGCGACATAAAATATTAGAAATTCAATAAAAATTTAAAGAAAATATTGAGTGGATAAGATCAAAATGTTGTTGAGATATTTATGTTAAATAAAATATTGGTTTCTAAAAATAGAAAAAATAATAAAAATATCGAGAATGAATGTGGAAGTGACATGTGGCATAAAAAACCTTACTTTATATATATACTATTGATATGTATATATGTTTGTGATTTTCAAATTGCGACAAATTATATTTTTCTTTTTCACTGACACCAATAATTTTGTCTAAATGCATAATTAGAAGAATGAAAAGTCAACTCAAAATCTCTTATCTCTTTTATATATGTATTAGCTAGAAGTTTCTTCTTATGAAAAAAAGATTTCTAGCTTCTTCTTATGAAAAAAAGATGTTGGCTAATGCTACATAATCTAAGTAACTCACTTTGGGTAGTTTATCCTTCATTTAGTGGGCTACAATGTGACACATTACATTTATGCAACACACCATATTTTTACTCCAATGGTTTATATTTAAGCAACACATAAGATACAATAGCTTAATTAATTCTTTATTTCTTTTGGTTATGGATTGTCAACATAATTAGCAATAACTTAAATAAGATGCTATGCAATTTTTATGGAACTCAGATTACCAAGTAGATGTCCACCAATGAAAACAAAAATCATTGAACGGTTGCATAGTGTTTGAAACTCAATGATAAAACCTTTGTTGGAGATGCTCTTAATCTCATTGAGTGTAAATTCTTTAATGTTAAACCGGATAATTTGAAATTTTAAATTCAAATTTTGATTTTAAATAAGTGAGTGGTTGTGTTTTGTCAATTCCGTTGATTGGTTAGTTGGACCTTCTTGTAAAGTTAAATTTGTGGTGAAGAGCAATAAGCAAATGTCACCATTGATGTTAAACTTGTTCTAATTTGCTTGATGTGGAAGTAAAGTTTGCGTCTTCCACAAAAGGAATTATAAGAATGAGACAGTGCACAAAATGTTTATGCTTCTTTCTTTGTCACAAAAAAGTTCTCACTTCCTAATGCCTATGCAATGCATTTACCCTTCAGAAAGGAATTCTTTTCATGAGAGCTAGCTGTGTCTATTTGGACTCATATTCTGAATTAACATATATGGTTGCTTGAGTGACAGTGGAGTATCAATTGTGACATACCCCAGCGACAGGGAAATGAGCTTTAAGAATATATGCTTGTATCAGTTTCATATACTTATAACAACTACGTGCATGTCAATATATGTGTATGCTGTTTTTTGTAATATTATATTTGTTACTGTAAAAAAAATATAATAATATATTTTTGTCCTTTTTTTTTTTATAAGAATACATTTATATACTTGAACAATGAGAATTAAAAAAAATATAATATAGATTTTTTTTTTATAAGAATACATTTATATACTTGAACAATGAGAATTAAAAAAAATATCTTATTTACTAAAGCTTAACCCGTAAAGATAACCCTAAACCTAATTTTTTCCCCCCATTTTTTCCTCCACTTTTTTAAGCCATTGGATGTTGCGCATTTAGGCGCCATTCAATTTTAGCCATTGATCATATTATATTTATCTCTTCTATTTTCCAAAACAACTATTTCGTATTTATCTCTTCTATTTTCCGAAACAACTATTTCATATTTATCTCTACTTCCGAAACAAATTGGCCCTACAACTATTTCATATTTATCTATAGCCCTATTTTTCCAAAACAACTATTTCATATTTATCTCTTCTGTTTTCCGAAACAACTATCTTATCTTATTTACTAAAGCTTAACCTGTAAAGCTAACCCTAAACCTAATTTTTCCCCCCATTTTTTCCTCCACTTTTCTAAGCCATTGGATCTTGCGCATTTAGGCGCCATTCAATTTTAGCCATTGATCATATTATATTTTTCTCTTCTATTTTCCGAAACAACTATTTCGTATTTATCTCTTCTATTTTCCGAAACAACTATTTCATATTTATCTCTACTTCCGAAACAAATTGGCCCTACAACTATTTCATATTTATCTATAGCCCTATTTTTCCGAAACAACTATTTCATATTTATCTCTTCTGTTTTCCGAAACAACTATTTCATATTTAACCCGTAACAAATTACATCTAAAAAAATGCATCGCATCAATTTCATTACTTTCCTATTAATTTTTTATTTGACAATTACTATTCCCCAATTACTATTTCCCAAACAGATAATGTTACGAAAGCCCTCTTCCCTCTTCCCTCACGCTAATTCTTCTTCTTTTTCTGTATTTCAGTTTCTTTTTCTGTATTTCCAAATTCTCTCTTCACTTCCTCTCTCTCGCCGTCTCCTTTATGCCAACCATCTATACTGCTTCCCTCACACGCTGACACCCCTGTTTGAATCACTCTCATCTGTCTAGCTTCATTCCATGACACCTCTATTTCTCTCCTTCTCTCCCTCTCCATGATCGTACTGCCCTTACCATGGCCAACCCAATTGGTTTCTGATTTCCCTCTTTCTTTCTGCTTTAATCGTCTTTCGCTTTCTTCAATTTCATTGTTTCATTTGATAGTTGACTGGATTTCTTGAACAGAAGATCTGATGGATCGAAGACGGCGGCAGAACGGTGATTATTCGATGTAGAAGACCTATCATGTAAGTGGGTTGCGAATGTTTAATTTTAATCCCTTTTTAATTATGTGAATTAAGAACTTTGTTTGAATTTGATTATGATATCCCTGATTAGGGATTGAAGATACTACTATATATTTGATCTTAATTCCACATCTATGATGTTGTTATGCTGTAATTTTCTTGATTATGATATCCCTGAATTTTCTTGCTTCAATTAGTTTTATGTTTTTAACTTGATTTTCGTGTTGATTTTAAGTTTGTATTCCTATTTGGTGATGTTTAATTGTTGATTACAAGTTTTTGTTGATTTCTGATTTTTTAACCCTATAGATATCGCGAATTGTGTTTTCACGACAACCTTGCGACAGGCGTAATTGTATTGCAGCAGCCTTTATTCCTTTTCATCTGCTATGTGTGTTTTAAAACAATTTTAGCATCCAATGACCCTGTTTTCTTTGCTATACATTCGGGATGTATGCTTTCTTGATAAATTCCTCACGACAGGTGTAAGTTTTCATCGTTCAATATATTATATTTTACTGAAAAATCTTTAGTCCTGATTTTTTCTGTAACCCTATTATGTTTTTACTTTGAAATTCGAATTATAAATCTTATAATATGTGTAAGTTTCTTTTTTTTAGGATTCAGTATTGGACTGCAATTTTTAAGGTTTCTTTTCTTTCTAGGATTTCTCTTATTGAGTGAGAAGATATGTAACATGAATTCTAATACTTGATACTTCAGGACTGTCCTTTGTCATTTCTATTAATACTGTTGCTAAGCAGTGAGTAGGGTATTGTGAAACTAATGACAATTTTCGTTTGTTACAGTAACGGATACACCTTGGGCTGAAAGAGTAACCTTTGTATGTCAGTCCTTTTGTGGTATGCAAATTATGCTATTTGCTATGCAGATTTTAGGACACTTTGGTTCAAATTGCTATTTGTTATATAACTTATATTTATGTGTTGAGAAATTTATGTACTGCTTCAAATTGTTCTGCAACTTTTATTTGGTGTCCATGTTTCTTAACAAAACTATATGTTTCATCCATTAATATTGAGTCATCAATACATAACAAAAGATGAGTTGGGAATAATACTATGACAATAATCACGGATAACATTAGATTATAAATATTCAAACTTTTGGTTTTAGTCTCCAATAAATTTCACTGACAATTTTGATCTCTGCTTTTTTTTTTTTTTTTACAAAAGAGGGCAAAAGATCATTGATCTCTACTTTTATGAATCCCAAAAGAGAAATGATATTTTGACAACCACTTTTTGACAACTTTTGGACAACTTTCTCTCTCATACTCACATGATGTTGTTATCCTCTCTCTTCCTTTTTCTCTCTCCATTGTTTTTGACCAATAAGAAGTGACAAAAACAAGGTTGTCAACAAAGTTGTCATCAAATTGATGTCAAAATATCATTACTCATCCCAAAAATAAGAGGAAGGTGGAAAAAAATGTAAGCAAGAATATATAAAATTTTGCAACGTACCGTAGGCTAATTATAATTGTAGTTCTATTTTTTTTTTGTTTTTTATGGTGTATTTAATTTTGAGCCGTCTTTTTAAAATTGTCTTTCATCTATTCTTTTCCATCTATTCTTTGCACAAATGCTTGCAATATATGCATGAAGTATTTTAGAATTGCTCTATAAATAAATACAATTCTGCTACTTAGCTGTTAATCCAATGTCTTCTCCCTTACTAAGCATTACAAACTACAGTTTTGATATCCTGCTTTTCTGTTACAAACAACCTGTCCAGCAAACGATAACTTTATAAAAATCATTATATCTTATGTGGGAGACTTCATTTTTGCATAACTAATCCACATCATGTATATTGAATTTCATGATTTTTGGAGGTTTACTAATGCAATAATATCTCATGATTGTCATATATGTGTGCGTTCACTAATGCAATTTTTGGAGGTTAATATTGCGAGAGAAAGATATGTCAATTATTGGAGTTTCAGGACTGTTGTTGCAAGGCATTTGGCAAACATGTATGGAGGTTTTTGCTTCTTTGTTGAAGTTAAAAATACTGAAGTAGGAAGGAAGATAATTTAGATGTTGGGTATACTGGTTTATGCATAAATGTAGCACAAGATATACTCAATGAGGAATGAAAAAAGTGCTGATCATGCAATACATAAGAGCAATGGTGCAGGTGACAAATAAATATTATAAGTGTTTTTTTTGTTTTTGTACAAGAATACTATAAGTGTTTATTAATTTTGTATGTATAATTTGTGATACATTGGTGTTGCTTTAAGTATTTGGTGTAATTCAAAGTTGCAAATATGCGCGGAGCAAAAGTTGTATGATCTAAACCTCATTAGACTCATACTATTGTGCCTTAACTTAATGAATTTATTTGTTGTCTTATTCCAAAAAAGAAATTTAAAGAAATAACAAGTTTGATTGTATAATAACTGATGTGGAATAAAGTACAACGGAGAGCAGAAATTTTCAAATACGAGACCTTTAAATTTAACCAAAATTAATAAGATCTTTTTATCAAGTAAAATTTTAAAATATAAATAAAAATTGGAGACCTTATTTAACATCAACTTTTTATTTCATTTCTATATATACTTTTAACATCAACTTTTTATTTCATTTCTATATATACTTTATACAATACAGACTATATTATACAGTGAATATGACCCGTGCGTAGTATTACAGACTATATTATACAGTGAATATGACCCGTGCGTAGTATATATAAATGTTAGACAGTCTGACCTAACCCTAATCCCGCCCTTTTTGGCGGGATTCGAACCGGGTACCATTTTGGCTACACATTGGAACTCTCACCACTAAGCCACTTCCTTTTTGTTTGAAATATTGTTGCTTCCAAAATTGATATACCGTACTAAAACATTTTTTAAAAGACGTAAACACCCTAGCGGTTCCTTTTCTGATAACAATTTCTTTTCATGCTTAATGGTTCCTTTATTGATGGCAGTATTTTTTTTTTTTTTTATTATTATTATTATTATTATTATTATTATTATTATTATTATTATTATTATTATTATTATTATTATTATTATATTTGTTGTTGATGATGTTATTATTTTCTGTCGTTTACCACATAAAAGTTCCTGTTCATATTTCTTCTTCTTTCAGTTACCACATAAAAGTTCATTTTCCTTTTCATTTTTATAGAATTAACGGCCCTTGCGGTTAGGATCAGTTTCTTGGTGTATTCTTACTACGTGTTACGATATTAAAGTTGCATTTTTAAAATTGTTGATAATTTGACTGATTCTGATGATAATTTTGTCATTAGAAACTTCATTTTTTAGTGTAATTTTGTCGGCCTCTTTGTTTGTCATATATTATATTACTTGAAGTTATTTATTCTGACTTTTTATTTTCAAAAATCACTACACTAGATTATAACATTACTTTGATTTCTCCCTTTGACTTTTCAGACATGTTTACTATTTTCAATTAGTTTATTTTAGTTGTTCTTTTAACATGAATGTAATCAAATATGAAGATTGAGAAAAAAGAAATTCAAGAACACAACCTGGTAATATTATTTGGTAAGAAAATAAAGTTAATAACTTAAATTAGTGTAATTTTTGCATTTTTTGTTGTTGAATTTTGAAGTCGTTTCATAACATAGTATTGAATGTACAATCAATATGATATTTATATACAAAACCCGTGCATCGCACGGGTTAAAGTCTAGTAATATAGAAATTGAACCAATAGTACACTTTTTAGACTTTCATTACTACTACAACAGTCTTGTGAATTGTGGCTTTAGCCATGAGCGTTAAATACATGTTAAATACATTTAAAAATGAAATTTAATTTGGCACATGCAGGTTTAGAACCTGCGACCTTTGCGTTATTAGCACGACGCTCTAACCAACTGAGCTAATGGGCCACTTGTTATTTCAATCAATTATAATTTTGCCAAAATTACTTATGTGGTATCATAACCTTTGTGCAATCTACAATGCTTGCACAGATGCTAGGCATGGTAAAAGAACTTGTATCCGCAGGTGTCCTCCCAAATATGTCCCAACTTTGACCGAAAAAAAATTGAATTGATTAGGTTCAGGTTTGGGTTTTCTCTAATTTTAAAATACTGCATCGAGGTGGGCAATTGGAACACTACATCCCACTTGTAACACAATTACATTTTTACGTCTCTTCAAGTAGAATCCCTTAAACAAACTCTTAAATTACATTGATGTGTTTATTTTTAATTTTTTCCTCTCCTCTTTTTTTTGGTTAAAAAAATAAGATTGTTCAATCAGCTTAGTTTTTGAATTTTTATATTTTTTAATAAACAAAAATAAGATCCAAATTCATACGGGAATAGGGCGGGGGATACCCGAAAACCATTGCATACGAGACTGAGATTTTATTTTTCAACCCGGCAAAATAAAGGACGGGTACGCGAATACTCGAATTCCATTAGGTTCGGGACCAAAAAAGGGGAAAAAAAATATCATTGTCATGCCTACTAGGCGCCTTATGGGCAGCCTGAACCTCGTACTTTTGCAGTTTTATCATATTGTTGGATTGCAATAGTTGTGTCTCTTCATAGATTTGATTAAGAGACATTGTTTCATTGTCATTACTGGATTGAAAGTGAACAAACACAACCGTTGATTCAAAAATTTGATCATATATGTTATATGATAGTGACTATTGGTGAAAGGTTACTAATTATATGTGAAATTCATGGTTCTTGCAAGTAAAAGTTCACAAATTTTGTCATTGTTTTACGTCAATTTTCTGTCATTTTCATTCTCTAAATCATCATTCTCTTTTGTAAAGCATGAGTGAAGTGTATGAAACATTTTTATGTAAACTATTATTGAAACATACACTTAGTGTGTTTAAGCAAATAACATTAAGATTTTTAAAATATTCTGAATGAGATTCACAATATACCCCCTTGAATCCAATATACATAGATTGGTGGAGGAAAATTGAACTAATGGTTAGTGCAGAAACAAACTCTTTAAAGTTTCAAGTAGAGTCTTCATCAATTTTTTTCATTCTTCTTGCAGCATCTTCCAAAAAAAAAAAAAAAGTTTTACAAACATGAATCTCTTTTTCAAAGATTGGTCTGTATTGTCTAAACCAAACCTGCAACAATGGACAGACTATATACTATTATAAATTCATTTTTTTTTTAGGGATACTATTATAAATTCATAGGAACTAGTACAGTATGTTTTTGCATATGAAATTTTATTATTTTGGTGGGTCGTGAAATTTATTTAGCTATTTTCACTAAGTCCCATAATACTCCTGTACATGATAGTGTGAGACTCACCAACAGTTTTACAAAAAAAAATTGGTTGTAACTCATCACTTATTCATTAAAATATTCTATAAAATTGGAATAATCATTAGGTTCATTGATGAGAACTGGAATTTAGCTGTAGCTAGTAACCAACAAGATTAATTTTGGCATATTTTTTGTGGTCTAGATCACAAAGTAGAGAGTTGGGAAATTTGAAGAAATTTTTTTTGAAGAAATTAACTTCATGTTTCTCCTCATCTCTTTTTTTAATCATTCTTGGCTTTTCCTTTGTTGTCTTTCGAACTAATGCTCTTGACATGATTATGTTCACACATTAAACTTCATTCTTAAATAGTCTTTTTTATATATAGCTATTTTAGTATACTTTTTTCCCTTAATTAACTCCAACATATATAGACATATTGTTTTCTCAGACTAAGAAATTCAATAATTTACGTTACCAAATATTTTTATAGTAAATTTACAAGACCCCGTAATTAGTAAATGTGTAAATGCGTGTGTATATACGAATCATATAATAGACACGTCTTTGATTAGAACATTTATCATTTTGAGAATAACTTTCTAACAATGTATTGAGAATCACGATTGAAAGTCATCCACATCTGGCAGACGTAGTTTCGTCTACACCACGTACTGTCATCATGAAAAACATCTGAGAGTAACTTTCTAACAATGTGTCCGGAATCACGATTAAAAGTCATGCACCACGCGTTCCACCTCTCGCAAGCCGAGTTTTTGTGTTCACCACGCACTATAATCACAGAAAAATAGACTTTTCGAACGCAAAGTAAAGTGTTCTTCGTGCTTTACAACCATCTTAAAAGTTATATGGAATTGTATGAGAATAAATTTCATATGAAAAAATTATTAATTAATTTATTCTTATCTCTATACATTGCAACTCCTCTCTTAATCGAAATCCAAATCAACATGGAAGCATCTCATGAACAACAACTCTCTTTAGACTCTAAAGAACACACCATTAATATCACCAAAGGGAATATAACACAAAAGGTTATAAATCCAACACAATCTCCTACCCCTTTCTCCATCACTACTTATTCTTCTACAGGAGAAGGAGGAACAAGAGAAAGAGCCGGTTATAATGTGTAGGCATAACTAAGTTTTATTTTTTTATGGAATAATGGAAATGACAAAACAAGCTGTCCTTGTCTCTGTAAAGTTCAATCTGTGCTAGAGAGCAATAAGCAAATGTCTATATCAAAAGTAGTTTTTTATTTTTGCTTGAAGAGGACATAAAGTTTGTTTCTTCCGAAAAAGGAATAATGAGACACAACAAAAATTATTATGTTATGGGTTCTTTGTAACAGAAAAAGTTCTTACTTCCTATGCATTTGCATCCCTTCACGAGCTAGCTGTCTATTTGGATTCATATTCTCTGAATTAACACATATGGAGTATCAATTTTGACCATACTCCAGCTAAAGGGAAATATGCATATATGTTGGAGAATCAGGTTCATATACCTCTAAGCACATACTTACTTGGAAAAGGTTTTGTAATTTGAGAACATGTAATACACTTTTTTACTTTCACTGGTTACTACTTGTTCTGTGAGAATTTTTCAGCCATGATTTTCAATTTGCGTCGGTTTTGCAAAGATTTCAGCAACAAAAATATAAAAAGTTGGCCCATGCAACCTGCGACCTTCGCGTTATTAGCACGACGCTCTAACCAACTGAGCTAATGGGCCACTTGGGGATTGAATCCCAAATATAATATACATAGCTATTTTAGAATTAAAAAAAAGTTGAAAATAGCCAAATACTGATGCAAGTGCAACGCTGCGTTTTATGACACTGATTCCGTCACCGTCTTCTTCCACGATCGTGTTCAAATTAGGGTTTTCAATGTTCCCTCACTTCTTCACTCACATTTCAAATTAAGCGTTTCCAATAACCAATTCTTGAAGGTCATAACAATTTCATTACCAATTTCGACAAATCAATAGCTTTGTTCAACACGGTACTATTTTTCGTTCCTTTTCTTTCAAAGAGTTAAAAATATTCAGTTTATCTTTGCATGTTTCGTTAGTCTTACTCTTAGCTTAAGGTTCTTTGTTTTTATTAAAGTTTCCGTTTTTTATTTGTTTCATTGTTGTGAACTGTACTACTGTGTTCTATGCATATTGAAGTCCTGCTTGGGTTTGCTTATTTGATTATTTTCTACCGGTATAAGCACTTGTGAACTGTTTAGTAGTACTTGTGAAAAGAGCTTATTACATGTTCATAAGTTATTTTCAGCTTTTTTTTTCATTAATCTGAGATAATTTAGGAAAATTGCTTCTAGATTATACAAAAACAATTTAACTTTATTTAGGACCTGTTTATACATAAATGCTTATCATTGTAAGTGTTTATGCTATAAGCTGCAAATTTAGGGTATGTTTAATACACTTATTTGAGTTTATCTACTAGTATAAGCATTTGTGAGATTCTTTAGCAGAACTTGTGAAAACAACTTATGACATGTTCATGAGTTGTTTTCAACTTATTTCCATAAGTTTTCCAAGATATTTATCAAAACAATTTATTGCTTATACGAACACAGTTTTACTTTATTTTATCTTGTGTAAAAGAAACAGCTTATTCATAAGTGCTTATGTTATAAGCTGCAAATTAAGTTGTTTATCCAACAGGGCCGTAGTTGTTTATCCAAACAGGTCCTGAATGTTGTTGTATGTAACTTTTCTTGCAGTGACAATGGCTTATGATGATGAGGATGGTACTTCTGGCTCTGGAGAAGATTTGAATATGTTGGATGGACACAAACGTCGCCCTACTGTTGTTGTTCCATCTGGCTCCGGTGGACGGAAGAGAAGCCGGAAGGCTACTGGTGACGCAATAGTTGATGCCATGCTGGAGATAGCAGCTGCTTCGAAGATGAGGGCATCTGCAATTTTGAAGAATGAGGACATGTTCTCTATTAGCAAATGCATTAAGGTGTTGGATAAGATGCGAGGTGTTGATGAAACAGTTTATTTTCATGCTTTGGATTTGTTTGAGAATAATTCTTGTGCCCGCGAGATTTTCATCTCTATCAAGAGTGGAAAGAGATTGCCATGGTTGCAGTGCAAATGTGGTATCCCCTTTAGTTGAAATTGTTAATGAAAATGCTTTGATTATCATGTTGAATAGGTCTCATAACTCTGTGTACAGTCAAGTAGATTGAAATGGAATTATGTATATGGATTTGGAATTCTTGAATGCTAATGAAATATTTTGCCGTTTTCATAATGTCAAATCTATTTCTGTTTTATGCACCGGTGGAATTTGAAATGCTTTCTGAAACTATGTAGTAGATGCATAATAAATAAAATAGTACATGTTTGATATCGCTGTGATTTTGACAAAATCACGGTGTCACTGTAATCTTGTCGAATCCACCGTGATACAAAAAAACACATTGTTTCTCGCACCATTCGTACTATCCGAGTTCATCTTTTGCACCAGTCGGGCTGGGTGTGGTTGACCTTGAAATGGTTGAGATGGAACTCGATACACCTGTTGCTGGCTACTATCATGGAGCTGCGACTGCGAGCTTGCACAACTGAGCTGCAGATTATACATTTATACTTATCTACCTTGGTTGGCCTGCTTCAGACTTGCAATTACATATGCTTTAGATGGACCAAATCTGTAGTTCTAGGCTGCCAATTGAATTGGCCAATCAGAATAATAAACACTGTTGAACCTTAAGTAAATTTTGATTGACATTTTATATGAACCAAATAAAGATCTGAATTTGGTGCAGTCAAGGAATTCATGCAGTCAACACATTAACTGTCGTTCGATTAAGATTGAATGGCCCAGATTTAAAGTTTGATATTTATCAATAAATTTAAATTTAAAATTTGCACATTTGCAGGTTGTCTTATCATCAATCATATGGTTTTGTTTTTTAGAGCATCAATCATATGGTTTGGATTGCTTGACAGCAAACATATCGACTGCAGCGATGTAGAGCAATGAAACATGGTAGTCAACTTTTGAGATTAAGCCAATTTATTTAAACTAAAGAATCTATAACCAAATTATAAATCAAGTCTAAAACCCTGGCTTTATTAATAAGTAACTTGTCTGTGTTCAACGTTGTGTTCTCAACTGCATTTTCAGCATTACCTTTATTCTCTTGATTGCTGTTTTTTTTTTTCTTTTTTATGTTAACCCTTTGATTCTTAATTAAACAGTCGGAATCAAACGGTTCTTCTAAACAATCGTCCATTAGCTATTCAAGTCCAATTGTTTGGTTTAATTTATTTGCCTTTGTTGCATTCTTACTTGTTTTTTTTCAATAGACCATTAATTAATTAATCTCTGTGAAAACAATAGCACTATGAAAACTATAGGAAGCAAATTTTATTTCTATTGGTCTTAAGTCAATAACTGTGCTACATAAACTATGACTGCTTCAGTTACACGAGACAATATCTTTCCAAATAAGTACATTAATTAATTAATATGTTTGTTGATTATTTCATCCCACCATCACTCCCTTAATAGTAGAAGCGAAAGACAAATATAATCTCCAAAAAACAAAACAAAAAAATTAATTCATTGACAAGAAATGCACCCTTGCAAGGGTATATTCCTTTCCTGCAATCCAAACACCAGTTTGAGACCATTGTATATCTTCCCAGTCCAAGTTCTCCTCCAACACCTAATCATAGTGCAAATATCCAATCATCATACAACTAAAAAATTCGAAAACAGTTTAAGTATGCATTCTACATATTTAGAATGATATGAAAATACCTCGACATGTTCAAGAGGCAGAGGGATGCCAATTGTGCGCATCAATTTCTGTGGCAGAGGCTTCTTACAACGAGACCACCGGAACGCATCAATCATAACATGATCAGGCTCACTTTTTTCACCATTTGCAGAATGTGGATGGTGATTTTGAGCCTTCTCTGCGCCTGGTTCATTCGCCTGAGTTGCTGGTGTAGCCTTGACCAACTTCTCTCCAGCAAAACAAAGCTCGTATCTACAACAAAATGACTCAGTTAAAAGAACGCCAGGAGGCTTTTTCTACGTGACTTCAACAACACCTTCATGAATTCTTTGAACTTAAAAAATTTCTCAAAGAATGAAGTTGTATTATAAATGAAAACAACAATCATAACATTGAAACTTTATTCAATGTAATTTTACATAAGCATATTCATGTTGACATTCAACAAAATAACAATCAGTGGATTCAATGCAATGACGTTTTAAGCAATATCATATATGAAGCACATAACAGTTTATGTACAGTACAAATTACTCGTTTAGTGCAACAACTTCCGTGTCAAAATACCTGGTCGTATGTGTCTCCAAATACAAAACTTCTCCCTTTTTCAATCGAGCAGATGTGTATTGTGGCTTTTTTAGACCCTTGTCTGCTACAATGCTTATACTATATTTGATCCTGATGATTAAGAAATACAAAATCATGATAAGGATAGGTGTATAAAATAATATCAAGATAAGGTGCAGAATATATGTCGTATTGCATCTGTTATCTAATATAGGATAAGAAATACTGCTTCCTGATCCACGTTGCATAGCCGAATATTGACATGTTTTCAAATATTACTAAAATAACACAAATTGGGTTTTATTATTTTTGCACCAACACAGCACAATATTAGATTAGTCAATCAATTTACCAACATAAACTACCATACCAAGGCTCATTGCAAAGATTGTACTGAATCGTGACTTCTCGAACATATCTTTGCTGCCGCAATGCATTCTGAAAAATGAAAGCCGCAAAATAAGACAGTAAATACTAAAGGCCGGGTCGTTCTAGCTAGGCTAGCAACATAAATACCATGCTTCAACACGTGTAGGACATTATATTCTTCTCAATCTTTTTTTCTTATTAATAACACTTTACTTTTCATTGGAATTAATAACACATTTATGGAAACTGATAGAAAGACAATCTTTTAAAAAAAATAAAAAATAGTTTGTTTGCACCACCTGAAAGCATAACAAAGCACAATTTCTGAATCCAGAAAATAGAACATAACCAACTGAACAGTCCAAATAGAAAAAAATAAACACCAAAACTTTAACTTCAAGAAATTAACAGTGCATGCTTGAATTATTGAGAAGCACAAATGCAGGCATCGACAAGTTCCATCTATGAAACAACATAACAGTTATTGATTATATTTTGGAGGCAATTATTAGATGCTGATTTTGCTTATTAAAAAAAAAATAGATGCTGAAACAAACCGAGGCTGCGGCCCTGGTAGTCATTGTCCGCTCCACAGCCACGGGAGCAAGAGTCGGCTCAATAGTTGATGTATGTGTGAGGCAAGGTTCAAGATCAATAGTTCCACCTCCTTTCTGAAGATAAACAAACAGTTAGATATTAAGTTGGTAATATCGATAGAAGATTTTGCACACCTTTTGATATTACCTTCACAATGCAACACCGTTCAATTCGATAACTGCAGCCAATTTTAGCACCCCAAGCACGGGAACGTACATTGTTTCTCAGTGTAGAAATATAGCCTGATGTTACATACATAATTAAAATCTTTAGATTGCCAAATAAATATTTAAATGGAAAGAAAAGAAACTTTATGTCTCCTGAATCCGATTCTAAATATACTCTCAGTTCTTAGTCATTACCACTTAAAAGGCAAGTAAATATTATTGAAGATAATAGTGATTATGGCTGTATGGACATACAATCTTTTGGAGGTAGCACCCGAATGGTTGCGCGTAATTCTTGTATGGCTGCAGGAGGTGGAGATGCTGTTGGGCGACAGTAACCTGTATGCATGAGAACTGTGCAGATACTAACGTCAAGCATGTATCTTCCAGTATATGTAAGAACACCCTAATGCACCAGTTTTGTAAAAGACATACCAGCAACAAGATCGGAGTCATATGTGTACACATCAGTCCCCCAAAGCTGGCCGCCTCTGACCTGAATACAATAATGTAACTCTTACTTAATACATGATATAGCATTAATAGAAAAATCATGTTCGAAAAGTATTACAATTAAATTTTAAGGATATAGAAAAAAGGCAAAAAAAGAAAAAAACATCGAGATTTCCATCTTGTGAAATCATTTTTTTTTTTTTAAATATAAATCTTCATGCCAAACTAGGGTGCATAAATTAGTTTACGGTGGTAGCACTGGAAGTCACCAAGCCTCAGATTTTCATAATAGCATAAAATTGGAAGTTACTACTTTTAACCCCATTCAGCTCCATCGCCTAACATTATGAACAAGTTCAAAGAATTTCAACCAGATTTGACTGACACTAAGATGGCCCGACTGCAGTTACTTGGACCAGACTAGTCAATCTAGTCCAATAATCATTGCATAAATGATTTCTATGCAAACTTAATGGCTATGGAACTTAGTACAGTTTATAAACGACTCACCCTTATAATAGTAATCACTAAGCTAAGTTGTTTTCAACTGTTCGATGAAAAAGCATGCTGTAAGATATAAGTATAGGATGGATTACATACTGACGACAATTTCAAGATCAACTGAAAAGTTCAGACCTATAGTTTTTTGGTTTAAAAATAGCAAGCAAGGGACTTAAATTTCCAAGGAAGACTTCAAGAATAAGAGGATAACTACTTGACTAAAAAAAAATTACGCAGTCTTAAATAGAGGTGGAACTATGGAAGAAGCTGAAGATTCAGATAAATCAAAAGGTACCGGATTATTGGCAGAATATGGATATTTATTACATAATTATTAGCAATCCTGTTCTGAGACATCAATATCCATATCCATATTAGCATCCCGGATTATTAGTTTTAGAGTTAAATATTTATTACATAATTATTACTGTCCTTCATAAACAAAGGAAGCAATCTTGTTTTGAAAAACTAAGAACCCAAACACAGATATCAGCAAGTTAAACAGACAAAGCCAACAGTGAATGTTCAACAGTAAGGAACAAGGCCTTTAAGTATTAAAAGGAATGCATATTAAAGAGCATCAATGTGTATTTAATATTTATAGTGTCTTGATAAGCTGCCTCTTTAGAAAAGGCCTCTAATAGTTTACAAAATGTTCATGAAAATTATGAAGAATGGCCAATTACAATCAAAGGCTCAATTAAAGGAACAAAATGTGTGAAAAAGAAAAAGGGTTAAATCATAATTTTAGTATTTTATATTGAAATGTTACTAGTACAAATTTATAAATTTAATGCAGCATTATATTCACTGCATCAATGCAAGCAAAAGATGAAGCAAAGGTAAAATGAAAAAAAAAAAATAGAAGGAACGGCTACACAAACTAATTTTATCAGAATAATAATATCTTTTAAAGCAGACATTCTAAAAAATAGAAGCAGACATTCTGAATATTAAATGAAGCCACCAAAAGAACGCAATTGATGAGACTCTTTTGTCAATTGTACAATAATAAGAAAAATGAAGCTTACTTGGCGATTTGTAGCAGTAACATACTCGGACGATATCCGAATTTCCAGAGTGGGGCCATTGTTAGAGCTTTCACCATTTTTTTCAATTTGAGATTGAGATGATTCATACTCCGTCCACAACTTTATCAGCTCTTGCATGCTTTCACCAACTTTATAAACAACATAAGAAACCTCTACTTTACCTGAAATACCAGAACTTATATATTGGAAAAAGCAAAGGAAAAGGCACTTAAGAATATTAAGCTCTAATCTACTCCATTCCACAGCTAAACAGTGCCAGCAATTGATTATCAATGGGCCAATAATAATTTCTGCCGGCACCAGTGTTCCTTCATGAAGCCACTGAAACAAAATGATAGCATACCTTGAGACCTGCAACATATATGTCCAGCTATAGTTACTAGAATGAATATAACGAAGGACCATACTAAAAAAAAAACACCATAAAAATAGGATTCTAATCAATTAAGGTAAACATCTATCCAATGTAATTATGAAGCTTCAACTTTTATAACTAAAACACAAATATATATAGACAATTTTACAAGATATTTGAATGACAATATATTTATTGGATAGATGATTTAGCAAACAATGAAACATGAAGGAAGAGGAAGAAAGTACCCTTCGTTGTCTTGGGTGCGGGACCTGAAACGAGGCTCCCGATTAGGCACCTGAGGACTCCCCCGTGATCTTTGTATCCTCTTACGGTGCTGACCACTATAGTTATAGACTTCACTCTCCTTTTCTATTGCCCCTTGCCCATCAGCACATCCATCGTCTGATTCCTTGTCAAAGCCCCTACTGCGCTTATCAGACCTGTCTCCTACTAAATCAGCTTCCCTTTCTTTTCTCTTGTCTTTAGCTTCTCTATCAACATCTTTTTGCTTCTTCTGCTCCGGTAAGACAGTTTCTTGTTCAGGAACCTTAGCCGATCCATCAACAGGTTCCTTCTCGCTATTTGAAACATCTTTCTCGGCTCCATTCCACGACTCCCTATTCATCTGATCCTTTTCCTTCTCTTTTAAATTTTCTTTTTCTTTGGGAAGATCTTTTTTCTCCCTCTCCCACCTTTCAACATCTTTATCTTGCTTCAGAGGTTCTTTGCCATCACCAATCGTATTGCTTACTTGTACATTGTTTCTACGATCATTCACAGATTCTTTCCAGTCACTACCCGTATTGCTAACTTGTATATTGTTTCTACGATCACTTCTTTCTTTTTCCTTCTCCCCCCAGTCCCGATGCTTCACTTCCTTTCTTTTTCTATCTTTCTCTTTAGATCTATCGTCACCTTTGGAATCAATTTTGTTCTCCCCAACAGCTTCACGAGCTTCCCCGCCATACTCCCTTGGTTCTGCTGATGAACTCTCCTTTCCAACCTCAACTGAACCTTGTGTATTCCCACGTAACATGGGCCAGGGTTCCAAACTCGCGCCAGGAGGATCAGAATATATTTTTGCCCTATGGTATTTTTCTGATTCTTTCCAATCCAAGTGAAGGCCGCTAGCCGCATTAAAACTATCCTTTTCTGTCTTAGTATCACCTTTTGAATCATTATGACTATCCCGATCATGTCTACCATCCTTGTTGTCATCTCCTCTAACTTCAACATGTGCATCCTTTTCACTTTTAGCACTCTGAGGATCCTTTCTTACTTCTCCAAACATCTCCTTCTTCTCAGTCTTCGTATCACGATTCTCAAACCGGATATCTCTACTATCCTTGGATTCCCTTGATTCTAACCTCTTCTCAGGACCAACAGGATGCTCGGCATGAGGATCACTAGAAGATGACGGCATCCGATACACTGAATGAAGAGGAGATCTTCTCTCCACATCACGAGGCGCTTTTACCACCCGAGAATCCTGACCTATATCATAAGACATATGATACTCATTTGAAACTGAAGACGGCGCCAATTTCGGATATGCACCTGCGTCTTCATGCGGGTGTTTTGAAGACAGATGAACAGACTCTTCATGAGATTTCTTAGGTGTACCACTCATAATGAAAACCCAACACAATCATACAATTCAAAAAGAAAGTAATCTTTGCCGTCTATTTCTTACACAAAATTCCGCAACACCATAACTGCAAAGCCAACAAAAGAATCGAATTTCAGAAGCATTCAATAAGCAATATCATTGAACAACACATGCATTACTATAAATGAAACACCTTAAATATATAAAACAGTATATGCTCTAATCAAAGAGACAACAATTGATAAATAACACCATCAATACAGTACAATTAGCAGAAAATCAAATTAACAACATAAAATATAAAAGCAAATATAAAAATCCAAATTGAAATTGTTGACTTGTTTCTATAGTTACAAACATACAATACAGTTAGTAGGGTTACAATATATACAATAAATTACATTAAATGTGTGAGCTTACCAAAAGAAAATGGTGTGGAATTGAAATTAAGAAGAAAGATTATAGCAGTAATAGATCTGAAAACCAAATTATGAAAAAAGTAAAAAATAAGCAACCTAGAGAAACAAGATGAATTAGAGAAACAAAAAGAAGAATATGAAACACAATTTAACGTTATAGTAAGCACTAAAGTGTGGAATTAAGGTGAAAACATGTAACAATTTCTACTGAGAAACAATATGAAAGAAGATGCACTAAGTAATATGATAATTTAAAAAAAAAAATGAAAAAGTGAAAAGAAAGAGTGGTTAAGGAACTAAACATACATTTTTGTTGAATTGTGATTGTGGAATTTGGAGATGAAAACCCTAGAAATTGTGGTAAGTTTCGGTTAATTTTGATTTGATTTGAAGTTTGGGAATTGTTGAGACATAGAACAGTTTTTGTTTGAAACAGGTTTGTGTTGTTCTACTACGTTGTTGTGTTTGTGTCTTCGTTCGTTTGATGTTTTTTTGAGGAAGCTAATGTTGTTAAGTTTATTTATGTTTATGTTTTTTTTTTTACAAAGCCACGTCAGAATCTAATACCGTTCCAGTTGAAACTTATTACAAATCTAGTATGCTTGTGTTGTTCCAATGAGACACGAAGCAATCAAAGTGCAGATGTTTAATGACCAATCTACCCTTATCATGTTGTAGGTTGAGTTCATGTCATTTGTGTCTTTATGCTTGCTAAGCATATGGATATGAGTTATGTCCATTGGGTATTGAAATATGTCAGCTCAAAGTGAGTTTATAAAATCAATGCCACTTGTTTTTAGCTATCTACTTTCCCTTAAAAAAGACTATTTTTATCTTTAATAATTTATAAGTAAAGACCGATTAAATTGTGTCAAACTTTTGAGAAGGGTAACACGTATGATGATTTTTTAGCTTTTTTTTTATGATCGGGGTTTGAACTCCAAATCTTGCATATTTTATGCATTGTTCATACCAATTGAATTAAACTCACGAGGAATATCATCTAAACTTAAAACAAGATTTATCAGTGACCTGAGTATACTTGATTTTTTTTTTTTGGCTGAGTTTCGTTTGCTATGCAACAGACAGTATGGATCTTACTTATTATTGTGGTTAATAGTTTTTTTTTTGTCATTTGCTCATGTAACAAAAAAATAGTATGACTAATTTAATTAAATTGTGAAAATTACAAAGAAGTATTAAATTTGTTAATACTAATATTATTTCTAAAGTTTAATTTCTAGGAAAAAGAAATAATTTATATTTTCATTATATTTATTGTTGGTTATAATTAAGGTGGAATTGATTAGATAATTGTACGATTTATGTTTGAGTGCGCTTTAAGATTAGGTTAGGTTCCTTAGGTTAGGTCATTTTTTTAAAATAAATAAGGCTAAAGTTTTTTAAAAAACTTAATTTTATTAAAAATGTCTTATTTCAATCAACGGAAAAAATCTTTTGGATCTACCGTGTTAGCCTACTTAAATAACTTGGAATAATATATTTTAATAACTATTTTTATTATATTTGTATTTAACATTTTTATGGAAAATGTTTTTATTAATTTAAACATATTAACTTAGTTTGAGATATTTAAATATATTATTATAAAATATAGTTCAAAAAAGTTGTCAAAATATGTCGCAATCTAAATATCATGTTAAATCTCAAAATAGAACTTAATCTCATTGACATATTAGCTTGTAGTCTATTTAAACGTGTCATATTACTTATTTGAATATGTTAGTAGACTTGCAAATTAGAGCAGATTTTCTAGAAAATCAAGTTCGAGTCAAAAAATAAGTATATGATAGATAACAAAATTAACTTGAACCTTGAATTTTCCATTGGACTAGATTTAGGTCTTGAAAAATTTAGTTCAACTCAACATATGTTCACTCCTAGTTATAACAAATAAATGTAAAATAATTTAAAAAAGTTGATACAAATTTATCAATCAAATTTCCAAAAAAAAAAAATTAAAATAAGACACCTAACAAACTCATAATCCCATAAACTTTTTTGTAGCGGTCTATCAATTTCGTAGTCACAAGATTATGACTAGCACCATCAATAAATAGATAAATAAAACTAAGATAAGTATTATTAGCATACGGTAGAAGTGGAAAAAAATGGTGTGACTTAATATTTCATCGTAGTATTTGTGTTGATGGATAGTTAATTAGGGATCATATAGGATTTTGTTGTGGAGTCAAGATCCTTTCCATTTTTTATCCCTTCCATTTGTTCCTTTATCAAAGTTTTGATGTATAAATATTCAATTGATGTCTCCAATTTTAAAAATGTGTGCATTCATATTATTTATTGAATTCAAACCATTGTAATAGGCACATCCATTTTATTTAAGAAATGGAGATGATTCCAACTGAAAGTTGTGACATCATCTATCTTAAAACTGCTTAAAAGCATAATTTAATAACAAATATATATAGTAAAATTGTTTTAAAATTAAACACTCACAAGCATAAAAGTATCACATTGTAAACTTGCTGAAAAAATTATTTAAAATATAGACAACAATCTCAACAATGTGTCACGTTAGACAAATCTGGCTTTAATTAACTCAATTGACAATCGATCAAGATCAATATGTTGAATGACTAAAATATAAAACAAAACCTAGAATATCCATTGTGATGGTGGCATGTCAATCATTATCATTTTGTCTCTTTGATCTTGAGCTTTTCGATTGTTGTCGTCTAGTAGTCTACCCGCATAAATGATGTGCAAGTAGCCACAGGAAAACATACGAAAATGAGTAATTGTTTTCAAAAATACAGTATGGCGGGTAAAAGAATATTAATTGCACATCAACAAATATTCGAACACACAACAACAATCAACAGTTATTACGCATGGAAATAACTCATGCATCATAATCATCAAATACTCGAACACATGGATCCTTTTAACTTGAGGTTGATAGAGGGAGAGAATGTATCTACTACACCATGAACAAGAAAGTCTACTTAGGATTATATAAGATTCAACGAGAATGTCTCAAAGGGCCTCTTCCTTTACTTAAGACATTCTTACCAACATTAAGATTTATTATATATGGATTAACTTATCATGAACACATCACAAGGGGTGGTATAACTTATCATGAACACATCATAAGGGGTCGTCATTTTATGTTGTACATTTCTTTTTCATCTTGTTCATTGTTTAAACATTGTAGAATTTATGTGGTTTTAGGTTTTGAAACATTTAAATTGAAACTTAGAAACTAAAACATTGATTTTTGTCATAGAAATATCTGTTATTGTTGTTGTTCTTGTGGTTTTAGGTCACTGATTTCATTTGGGTACTTGTTGAAACATTAATACATTTAAATTGGATTATTATTTTGTCTTTGAAACATTTGTGTACTTGTTTTGATTATTATTTTGTCATTGATTTTTGTTTGGATTATTATTTTCTTCATGTTGGATTATTATTTAAATTGATTTTTGTTTGATCAATGGTTAAATGATCGTGTTGTAACGAATATAGAAAGATATATTCTTAGAACAGTCAGTAATGATGTAATTTTGGCTTATTTTCAACAAATGAACGATACAATTTTAAAATCTCATGAGTATTTTTAAAATATCAACATTAATATAATATTTTTTTAAATATTTTGTTTTACCCTAGAAAAAAATAATTTTTTTGTTTTATATGAGAATTTATTTAAATATTTGCACTGTACTCGTTAAGGATTTTATGTACTTATATTTATGGGTATGGATTTTTACGTCACGTATATATATTTACCTATGACAAATAGTTGTCTCGCGTTTTATTTAATATTTATCAACGCACAATGATATAAATTCAAATCAAGCTCTTCGAGTTCACACTAATCATGAACAACAACGATATATGTTAATACGATAAATCTTAATAAAACATTGGATATTCTTTTATGAGAATAAAAATATGAATATAATAATAAAAATTAGATAATAAACAAAGCGATGAAAACAATATTAATGCTGAAAGAAAAGGTGAATTACTAAGAAAAAATTGAAATGTGAAATTGAAATAAGAAATTAAATTCGACCCACTGCAAGGCGTTGTTGTTTTATTTTACCATTTTGTTTCGATGTTCGTTCGATTCAAATCAACATATTAGGTTTTCTTTTTTGAGAGAAAGATGCTTATAACATTTCATTGAAACAATCCGTTTACCGGTTCATTAAAAAATGTTTGAAACATTTTTCTTTTTTTATTACGATTGAAGTTGCGCTGTTGTTTCTACTTTTTATACAATCCCTTTACCAATTTATTAAAAAAAATGATTAAACTCATCCAGTTAAACCATTATATAAAAAGCAACCATTGTAGGAGACAGTGCAAATAAGAAAGACCATAAATCAGAAGTGAGAGGAAAGGCGGCACAACCAGAAGCAGGAGATGGTGCAAGCAAGAGAAACAAGAAATCAAAACGAGAAGGAAGTAAGGTAGGGCAAACAGGAGGCAACAAATCTAAAGGAAAAGGAGACAACAAATCAAAAGGAGAAGGAAGTAAGCTAGGGCAATCAACCCCTCGATATTCTCTCAGACCCAGTACAACTTCACAAACATCAAATGTACAAAAAGAAAAAGGTAAAGAAAAAAAAACAAAGAAAGAAACCAACATCTGAATACCCACAACCAAAGTCAGTTGGGAAAATAACAGGGAATAATTTCGATAATCTGGTAATGGTGGAAGAAAGGGTTGAATCCGAAGATGAAACCGAAGATGAAGGAGATGTAAGAGATTTTGAGTTTAGCAACCAAGACAAAGTTTGGCTACCTGATGTCAGAGACCAGGAAAACATACTTTTTGTTGGGCTGTGAGCACCACTCAGTTTGCCGAAGTTGTTTCTTCCTTTCTTGATGGAGAGAAGAAACCAATGTTGTCACCTCAGTCTTTGATCGATTGGTTACCTCGTCAAGCTAGAAGACGGGAAGTTAAGTGGACAAAATTAGATAGTCCTGAAACTACTCAAAGACACCACTACGTGCAAAGCACATTTTTGGCATTGAAGATTGCTCAACAAAAAGGGCCAAAGGACAAGAATATGTTGTGATCCAAAACTCTTATAGCTCAGCTTGGGGGAAGGCAGGATTTGGTCGTGTGAGTCTTGAACTCTTTGACCAAATCCAAGGAATTAGAAGAGTTCGAAGGATTTGACCAAATCCAAGGGATTAAGAGAGTTAATTGGATTGATATTGCTTTGACAAAACTTGTTTCTGATTGTAATAATACTAGACTAAATTGCTCTTTCAATCCCTTAACTATTTTTTTTTTAAAAAAAAAACAGCTTATAACATTTTATTAATTATTAAATCAGCAATACATGCTTGAATATCATCAAAGATAATATAATTAATTGTCAGTAATAAATCATACCATAAATGTCATTGTGGATGCAAAATGTCATGAGTTTCTTTCCATGATTGTAATAATCAGAGGCGAAAATAGACAGATTCATAGGCGAGAACAAATAATTTGTCATTTTTTTATGACCTCGTAACGCCGCAATCAAGACGGGTATAAGGCCATAATCGCTGCTTTCATAACAGTCTACTTCTAGTGTCAACATTTTTCTCTTTCATTTTCTTTGCAATTCAACTCTTTGGCATATATAGAGTGCAGTAAAAACCATGTCTCCTTTGCAGTTGCACATGATGTTATTTTGTTGCATGCTTCATGTCCAGAGTATAGTTGAATTTCTTTCAGTGTCTTAGAGTTGCTCTTTTGCCACTCTTTATCGTCAAGATGAGAATTTGATTCAATTGTACATTTAAATAAGCTTAATGAAGACAGATGATCCAAATAACAAAATGATCACGTGTCTCGTCAAAGGTGATTTCAGACATACCTAAAAATCCAATTCAACACAGTATATTGACAATAAGTAATAATCATTCAGAAAAATATCATAATCTTATTCTCATGAAACAAGCCAAAAAATTCAACTCAAAATTACCGATGTGTTAATAATCATTCAAAAAAAAAATTCTAAAATAACATAATCTCCTAAAATACATCTAAAAATCCAACTCAAAATAGTACAATGGTAAATTACCAATATGTAGCAAACATTCAAAAAGTTCTGAAACTATATAATCTCAACCTCCTCATATTGCACTATAAACATGTATTTTAAAAACATAAAATAAATAAAGAAAACAATATCCAACTCAACACAATGAATTACCATTTCAATAATCATTAAAAAAGTTTTCATATAACATAATCTGAATCTAAACTCCAACTCAACATAGTAAATAAGAGAATCTCAATCTGTTGCTGTTGCATTCAATATTCAATACATATAATGAAAATCAAAACACAAAACAAAGAAATTCCAAATTAAAAAAAGTCATAAAAAGTTTCAATTCCATAAAAGTATAAGAAAGAAAGAAAGAAAGGGAAGATGAGAAATTTTATGAGAAAAAGATGAAAGTGAAACAATTATTATTTTTTATTTAATAGTTGATAAAAGTTGATTTAAACATGAAAAAAAAATCAAAACTGCAAGGTTAAAGAGATATATCCATTTTTTTATTCCAAAGGTACATACAAAAGGAAAATGCTTAAACACATCACAATATTGTTTGTTATGGTCGCACGAATAAGTTATTGGTTACCATTTGATTTCTCTATTGCTTTTGATTTTATTCTAAATGATCAGTTTAATCTCACAAATGTGTTTGTTTATAAGAAATGACAAACACATCTCTCGTATGGTAGTGTTTGTCTGAATCAATCTTGCTTGTTAGTTGCCGCTTCATTGATTGTTAAAAGGTGAAAATAAGTTGCATTGCCCCAAGCCCAAGATCTTACCACCACATAGTATGTATAGGACACGATAAACATGATACACGAATCATGCACGACAAGTTATCTTCATTTGATTTTATATGTAAATGATTGCTTTTTTATAATTTTTTTAAATAGAAGAGGCAATATAAGAAAAAAGCATCTATAGAATACATACTATGTGGTGGTAAGATTTTAGGCTTGGGGTAATGCAACTTATTTTCACCTTTTAACAATTAATGAAGCGGCAACTAACAAGCAAGATTGATTCGGATAAACACTACCATACGAGAGAAGTGTTTGTCATTTCTTATAAACAAACACATTTGTCGTGTGTTTAAGCATTTTCCATACAAGAAAAAACACAAAACAAAGTTGTTGAGTTCTCGTAGCAAATGAATGAAACAAACAAATACACACAAGAGAGAAAAAAAGGGGAAGAGGAGAAATTTGTGAAGTTACTCATTAGAAAAATGAGAAAGTGAGTGTAGATTTCTTTTTATTGTTCTTCACTTTGTGGTGTGTTCTCTTTGTTGTGACTTGTGTGAGGTATTTATAAAAGAAACAATTTTTATTTAAACATACATGAAAAAATCAAAAGTTAAAGCTTAAACATAGATACCCATTTTTTGATTCCAAAAATGTATTAAAAAACACACAAAAAAAAAAAAAAACACATGTTCAGACTTCCTTTAATTATTGCTACAATTTATGTATGCATTATGACTTTAAATACCCACTTATTTTTCACAATTTCTCATTGCAACTTACATATTTTCTCCTTTTATTTCATAGATTTCTTGTGAGTCTTTTATGATGTCAATGTTTCAACATTGACCTTTTGTATAAATGTTGGTATTTTGAAAACATTATGTTAATGTTGATATTTTGAGAATATTCACGAGTTTTCAAAATTTCATCATATCAAGATGAAAATTTGTTTGTGCATATATAAGAACATAAAAATACACAAATGGCTGAGTGCAAATATCTAATAGATTCATGCTTATAAAATAAATGGTTAATTAAGTAAACGATCGTTATAAATATTCAAAATTTTGTTTTTAGTCCCTATGAAAAAATCCCACTTTTGAGTCCTTGTAAAATTTTACGTGAGACTTTAGACCCTTAAAAATTTTCATAAAGAAAGAATTGATGTTATTCAAAGTTGATTTTGAGAAAGCTTTTATGACATTATATTTTAGAAGCAGTGATGGTTAAGATGAATTTGTGTACCCTCTGGCGGAAATGGATCATGGAATGTGTTACTACAGCTCCCGCTTCTGTTCTAGTTAACGAGAGTCCAACCAATGAGTTCAAATTTGGAAGAGGTCTTCGCCAAGGCGACCCTTTGTCACTGTTTCTTTTCTTAATATTTGCCGAAGATATTAATGTCTTCATGAAAGCAACAATTGTGGATGGTATTCACTAGGTATTATGTCGGCCATTCAGATAATATCCTAATCTCTCACTTACAATTCGCGGATGACACTCTTTTGATGGGAGTTAAAAGTTGAGCTAATGTTCGTTTCCTGAAAGCTGGTCTTTTGATTTTCGAGGCAATTTCTGGCCTCAATGTTAATTTTAATTTAAGGCTCTTCTGATGGTAATTCCTTTTTATTTTGGTGGGATCCGTGGATGGAAGGTGTGGCTTTGAAATATATGTTCAGTTGCCTTTTTTAGCTTTCTGATAACAAGATGACTACGATGGCTGAAATTGAGCACATAGGGTGGGATGAGAGTGGTGAGGCTTGGAAGTGGTGCAGACCTTTACGGGCATGCGAGGAGGAGCAGTTGAGGGAATGTAGTGTTTGTTTGAACTATATTATTTTGCCAAATGATGTTACTGATAGGTGGCGATGGAATTTTCACACTTCAAAATCTTACACCGTCAGCGGTGCTTATAATTTTCTTCAACAAACATCTACTCAACATATCAATTAAGATGACTTTCATGTTTTTTTGGCACAAAGATATCCCTCTCAAAGTCAATCTTTTGTGTGGCGCCTACTTCTCAACCGTCTACCAACAAACGACAATTTGGTAAAAAGAAGGGTGCTTCCAGATTTGTGTCGCTCATCTATTTTTTCATTGCGATTTTTTCCTTAAAATTTGGTTTGTTGTGTACGATTGTTTAGGCTTTGTCTTGGTTACGCCATTTCATATTCCCGATCATTTAGCCCAGTTTGGTTCATTCATAGGCTTTTCTAAACATAAGAAAGACATTATTCGTTTAGTTTGGTTGAAATGCAAGAATCTTCATGAATTCACAAAATAATATTCACCACTTGCTTGACAAGATAAAGGCACAATCTTTTGGTTAGCTGAAAGCGAAGCACAAAATTTTGCTATTGACTATCATTCGTGGTGGATTAATCCTTTAAATTTCTTGTAATGGTTTTTATTTTTTATTTTTCTTTCAGTTGTTCCATTACTGTTTCTGATGTAATTTGATTTTTCTCTTTGCTTCTCTCTAACACATCTTGTGCGAGGCAAATAAAGAAGTTTGGTTATTAAAATTCCATTTTAGCTTCTTTTAAAAAAATCCATAAGCTTTTTTTACAACAATCAAGCGTTAGAGCATCTATAATAGTAGTAAACTAACAAGGATCTTTAAATAATGATTCCCAGGTGTACATGTTATTTATTTATAATTTTTAAATAAAGGTACCTATTAAAGACTGGATGACTCTAATGGTACTAAACTAAAAAGAGTCCTTAAATAGGTCAACTAATATGTACTTTAACATGTGCATTGATAAAATAAATACAAAGAAATTGAAAAGAGAAAGAATTACATGGAATTGAGATGGTATGACCAACTTTTTTATTCTTTATTTCTATTATAATCGCGAGGCATGTTGTAACAGCCCGTTTTTCGCTAGATTTATTTTATTATTTATTTATGTGTGTTCTATGTGCTCTTATGTGATTAATTGTCTCTGTGTGTATTTTTGGTTGGGATTCGTAGAGTTCGGTGTTAGAAGGGTATTTTAGTCATTATGGGCTTAGGGGCATTTTGGTCATTTTGAGGGCAGTGGCAATTTTGTAATTTTGCAGAAAGTTATTTTTAGTGCTTAGTGAGGGTTTTATTTTACTAATTGCTAGAGGGTGTAGTAATTATTTTATTTACCGTTAAGTGACCGTTAGTGTTATATTTTACCGGTAAGTGAGTAGTGACATTTAGAGTGTTAGAATAGAAATGGGTTAGGCCCATTAAGGTTTAAGAAATAAGCCCAATTGAGTAGAGCTAGTATATAAACTCTAGTTGTTGGTAAAACTAGGTTTTACAAACATTTTCATTTCATTTGAGAAGAGAAGAGAAAGAGGCTAGAGGGAAGAACAAGGGTTAGAGCTTGAAAAGGGGACTCATCATCTAGGAGCTCATTTGAAGCTTGGGTTAGAGATTCTTGGTGCTAGAGGTAAGGGGGTTAGGTTTCAACCATAATTCATTTTTTTTTTCTCTTTACCCATTTTTGTTGAATTGATTAATTGAACCTAATTGTTGTCAAATTCGTGCATAATTGTTGTTGTTATGTTTGAGAACATGATTTATATGATAATTGCATGTTAGTATGTGAATTAACATGTTCAAATGCATAGTTGATGGTGTTTTGTGTTCTTGAGCAAGTTTGATGAGAATTGATGTTGTGATGTTGAATTATGCATGAATTTGTGTTCATTAGTTGTTGTTATTGATTTGGAACATGTTGTTGTTGAATTGGTACTTTGGGTATCAAGATTGGTGAATTAATGATGAGATTTGATATTGTTGTTGAAAGTTGAGAATGAATTGAGAAATTGGTGAATTTGGTTATGTTGATGATTTAATTCCAAAACTTGTATGTGTTTAAGTGTATTGAACCTATTTTGACCTATAAATACTTTCTGGAACTTGTTTTGGTGATTTGGGGGATTGAAAATTGGATTTTGGGATGAAAATGGGTTAGAACCCGTAACTGAGTTCTGGGAATCTGATGTAGGACGCTTTCGCGCGCTTAGGACGCTTAAGCATCCCATCAGCGTCCCAAAAGCGTGCTGTTCCAGGAGTTCTGGAACTAGGACGCTTAAGCGTGCAGAGGACGCTTTCGCGTCCTAGCCTCAGTTCAGCAAATTTTGATTTTTGTTTTCGAGCACTTGGGGACCAATCCGATACTTCTAAAATGTTTCTTTGGACTTAATTAACCTCTGTTTATGCCTTTAATCCTACTGGAACATGATTTGATTTGGTTTGGACTTGAATTTTTGAAAATCGTCTAACTTTTATAAAAACGGTTCAAACGTTGATTTTTCCGAAAACTCGTTTTTCTCCGGAATTTGAGGTGGGATTAAAGTTGTATATTGTTTATATGATTTCTAAAAATGGTTGTGATTGGTTCCATCAAGTTTGAACTTGTTTTGCTTTGAAAATGGAAAATTTTGTGAAAAGTGATAAAATGAGACGAACTTTGGGTTTTTCGTGAATTCGTCGCATTTGGCCGATGAAATGCTTATGTACCCTCTACTGCACACATATGTGAATTGTGAGAATACAAGGCATAGGCAATTGAGCTTGTTTACTTGGTTTTGACTCAAATGTTCAATTAATTTAATGTTGTGATTTTGGGAGACGAACTTGACTAAAGATGACTTTTGAGAATCAATTGACTGTGAATCCTTTATGGAAAGTTATTATATGTTATATGGAGATGATTGGTGTTGTAATTATGTGACAACTATATGTTGTGTGATTTTTGGATGTGGTTGGTGATTGTATATATGATATGTAATGGTGAATTGTTAATGATTGCATATATACAAGTATTGGTGATGGTGAGGTGATTATTGTTTGTGTGAACATATGCATTTGTAGTTGAGTCATATGTTCATGCATACATGACTGATGGTGGTGGATTATATATCCAATGGAGGTGATTACGATGTTTTTGTTGCATCAAAGGTGACGACCTTGAGGTGTTTTGGTACCACATGCATCTAGATGAGTCTAGAGACATTGCATAAACTGTTGGTGGATTGAATTGCATTAAGATGTGTTTGATGGATGATTATTGCTAATTGTACTTGCGGATTGAATTGTTAATTGTTGATTGACAAAGTGAGGTTGTGATATGTGTAAGATACACTTGTGGATATGAACTTGATATGATGATATTGAATGATCTTGGATTATTACATATTGTGAATATTGTGGAACTATGTATGAATTGCCATTCTTTATCCTTGATTATATCTTTCATTTCCAAAGTTCTTATTAATCTTATATGGATTATGATGATGTAATGCTAACCCTCAGTGGTTTACCACCTACCTTTCTGTATGGACGGGTAGATGGAGTGCAGGATGCTTAGTGTTGCTTGTTGATGCCGAGGAGTGGAGTCCTCTTTTTCATGCAAGTGTCTAGATTAGGGCTCTGATCTAGGATAGTCTTTGCATGTTGTTATTTGACTTTATGTTTTGAAATTGTTGAGCTATTTTGTTATTTGGAGTTTGGAGAATACATATGTATTTTATTGGAGATCCAGATATGTCTATGAATTATATGTATATGTTCCGCTGCTATGTGATGTGACATGATCGTTATGCATGTATCAATTGTGGTTTATTCGAAGACGTAGCATCTATTTCTAGAATATGGTTGTATATTCGCGCGTTTTACCGCTTATTAGAGGAGGCTGCAGAGGAGGCTGAGTATTGGTGGACCAATGCTAAGGGAAGGCTTGAGGCTGGTGGAGCTGTGACTTGGACTAGGTTCAAGACTGAGTTTTTGAGGAAGTACTTTCCTGAGGATTTGAGGACCAAGAAGGAAGTGGAATTCTTGAACTTGAAGCAAGAGAACCGTTCGGTGGCTGAGTATGCGGCGAAATTTGAGGAGCTTTCGAGGTTTGTCCGTACATCAATGCGGAGGATGCTATGGTTTCCAAGTGTGTGAAGTTCGAGAGCGGTTTGAGGCCCGACATCTATCAGTATATGTGTATTCAGGAGATCCGTGATTTCGATACTTTGGTGCATAAGTGTCGTATGTTTGATGATGCTGGAAGGGCTAAGGTTAATCACTACAAGGCTCAGAATGAGAAGAAAGGAAAGGGGCATGGATTTGGGAAGCCGTACAACAAAGACAAAGGCAAGAAGAGAGAATCTGGTGGAGGCTCTAAGGTGAATGTTGCTGAGGTGAGGTGCTACAAGTGTGGCACATTGGGTCATTTTGCTAATGATTGCAAGAGTGGTGAGAAGTGCTACAAGTGTGGAGAAGCAGGTCACAAGGCTGCAGAGTGCAAGAAGGAGATCACTTGCTACAATTGTGGTGAGAAAGGGCATATCAGTACTAAGTGTACCCAGCCGAAGAAGGCGGCGGGGAAGGTGTTTGCATTGAATGCGGAAGAGGTGGAGAATCCTGATAATCTCATCCGAGGTATGTGTTTTATCAATAGTACTCCTTTGATTGATATTATTGATACTGGTGCTACTCATTCTTTTATCGCGGCGAGTTGTGTTGAGCGTTTGGGTTTGGTTGTGACTCCGTTGTCTCGAGGGATGGTTATCGATACCCCAGCTAGTGGTTCAGTGACTACTTCTTTAGTGTGTGTTAAGTGTCCTGTTAGTTTTGGTAATGTTGACTTTGAGTTGGATCTTGTGTGTCTTCCGTTGAAGCATATGGACGTAATTTTTGGTATGGATTGGATGTTGACTTTTGGTGTTAACATTAATTGTTTGACCAAGAGTGTAACGTTTTCTAAACCGGTAGCTGAAGAAGGCGGAAGGTTCTTAACCGCGGAGCAAGTGAAGAAGTCTTTGGATGGCGAAGCTTGTGTGTTCATGATGTTTGCTTCCTTGAAGGAGAGTAGTGAGAAAGGAGTTGGTGATTTGCCGGTAGTGCAAGAATTTCCAGAAGTTTTTCCGGACGACATTACAGAGTTACCACCGGAGAGAGAGGTTGAGTTTGCAATTGATTTGGTGCCTGGAACGAGTCCTATTTCGATTGCGCCGTATCGGATGTCTGCATCAGAGTTGGGAGAGTTGAAGAAGCAGTTGGAAGAGTTGTTGGAGAAACAGTTTATCAGGCCAAGTGTTTCGCCGTGGGGAGCTCCTGTGTTGTTGGTTAAGAAGAAAGATGGAAGCATGAGGTTGTGTGTGGATTATCGGCAGTTGAACAAGGTGACAATCAAGAATCGGTATCCGCTTCCGAGGATTGATGATTTGATGGATCAGTTGGTTGGTGCAGAAGTGTTTAGCAAGATTGATTTGAGATCAGGATATCATCAGATTAGAGTGAAGGCGGAAGATATATCCAAAACTGCGTTCAGAACGAGGTATGGACACCATGAGTATTCTGTGATGCCATTTGGAGTGTCTAATGCGCCAGGTGTCTTCATGGAGTATATGAATAGAATATTTCATCCTTTTCTGGACCGTTTTGTGGTGGTGTTTATAGATGATATTTTGGTATATTCGAAGTCTGAAGAAGAACATGCCGAGCATTTGAGGATTGTGTTGGAAGTCTTGAAGGAGAATAGGTTGTTTGCTAAGTTGTCGAAGTGTGAGTTCTGGTTGCGGGAAGTGAGTTTCCTTGGTCATGTGATTTCTAAAGGTGGCATTGCGGTGGATCCGTCGAAGGTTGATGCAGTGTTGCAATGGGAATCACCTAAGTCTGTTTTTGAGGTTAGAAGCTTCCTTGGATTGGCAGGTTATTATCGGAGGTTCATTGAGGGATTCTCTAAGTTGGCGTTGCCATTGACGCAGTTGACTCGGAAAGGACAAGCTTATGTTTGGGATGCTAGGTGTGAGAAGAATTTCCAAGAGTTGAAGAAGAGGTTGACGTCAGCTCCAGTGTTGATTTTGCCGAATCCGAAGGAATCGTTTGTTGTGTATTGTGATGCTTCTAAGATGGGTCTTGGTGGTGTGCTTATGCAGAATCGTCAGGTTGTGGCTTATGCTTCGAGGCAGTTGAAAGTGCATGAGAAGAATTATCCGACTCATGACTTGGAATTAGCGGCCGTGGTGTATGTATTGAAGATTTGGAGGCATTATCTGTATGGTTCTAAGTTCGAAGTGTTCAGTGATCATAAGAGTTTGAAGTACTTGTTTGACCAGAAGGAGTTGAATATGAGGCAGAGGAGATGGTTAGAGTATCTTAAGGATTTTGACTTCCAATTGAGCTATCATCCTGGAAAGGCCAATGTGGTTGCTGATGCTTTGAGTAGAAAGTCGTTGCATATGTCTGCTTTGATGGTAAAGGAGTTGGAGTTGATTGAGCAATTTCGAGACTTGAGTTTGGTTAGTGAGTTAACACCGGATGGTGTGAGGTTGGGAATGTTGAAGCTGACAAGTAATATTCTGGAGGAGATCAAGAATGGTCAGAAGGAAGATTTGGAACTTGTAGATCGAGTGGTGTTGGTTAATCAAGGCAAAGGTGGAGACTTTAGATTGGATGAGAACGGTGTTGTGATGTTTCGTGATCGTGTTTGTGTGCCAAGTGTACTTGAGCTTAAGAAGCAGATTTTGGAAGAAGGTCACAGAAGTAGTTTGAGTATTCATCCAGGAGCGACTAAGATGTATCAAGATTTGAAGAAGTTGTTTTGGTGGCCTGGGATGAAGAAGGATATTGCAGAGTTTGTGTATGCTTGTTTGGTGTGTCAGAAGTCTAAGATTGAACATCAGAAACCGTCGGGTTTGATGCAACCGTTGTTTGTACCAGAGTGGAAGTGGGATAGTATCTCTATGGACTTTGTTGGAGCTTTGCCGAAGACTGTTAAGGGTTTTGACTCTATTTGGGTGATTGTTGATCGGTTGACGAAGTCGGCACATTTTGTTCCTATTAAGACTGGTATGTCTGTGGCGAAGTTGGCTGAGATCTACATTGAGCAGATTGTTAGATTGCATGGTGTTCCTTCTAGTATTGTGTCAGATCGGGATCCGAGGTTTACTTCTAAGTTTTGGGAGAGTTTGCAAGATGCTTTGGGAACTAAGTTGAGATTGAGTTCTGCTTATCATCCTCAGACTGATGGTCAGACGGAGAGGACTATTCAGAGTTTGGAAGATCTGTTGAGAGCTTGTGTGTTGGAGCAAGGTGTCAGTTGGATTGAATGTTTACCGTTGATTGAGTTCACTTACAACAACAGTTTTCATTCTAGTATCGGGATGGCACCGTTTGAGGCTTTGTATGGTCGGAGGTGTAGAACTCCTTTGTGTTGGTATGAGTCAGGAGAAAGTGCTTTGTTAGGACCGGAAGTTGTGCAAGAGACGACCAAGAAGGTTAAGATGATTCAAGAGAAGATGAGAGCGTCTCAGAGTAGGCAGAAAAGTTATCATGACAAGAGGAGGAAGGACATCGAATTTCAGGTTGGTGATCATGTGTTTTTGAGAGTGAATCCTGTAACTGGTGTTGGACGTGCTTTGAAGTGTCGGAAGTTGACTCCTCGTTTTGTTGGACCTTTTGAGATTGTTGAAAAGGTTGGGGTTGTAGCGTATCGGATTGCGTTACCGCCATCTTTGTCGAATCTTCATGATGTGTTTCATGTGTCTCAGTTGCGGAAATATGTGTATGATGCGTCTCATGTGATTCAAGTGGATGATTTGGAAGTAAGGGATAATTTAACCGTTGAGACTTGGCCAGTTAGAATTGAGGATCGTGAAGTGAAGCGTCTGCGTGGCAAGGAGATCGTTTTGGTTAAAGTGATTTGGGTTGGACCGACGGGTGAGAGTGCCACTTGGGAATCGGAGAGTAGGATGAGGGTTGCGTATCCAGAGTTGTTTCCTTTAGGTAATTTTCGAGGGCGAAAATTCTTTTAGTGGGGGAGAGTTGTAACAGCCCGTTTTTCGCTAGATTTATTTTATTATTTATTTATGTGTGTTCTATGTGCTCTTATGTGATTAATTGTCTCTGTGTGTATTTTTGGTTGGGATTCGTAGAGTTCGGTGTTAGAAGGGTATTTTAGTCATTATGGGCTTAGGGGCATTTTGGTCATTTTGAGGGCAGTGGCAATTTTGTAATTTTGCAGAAAGTTATTTTTAGTGCTTAGTGAGGGTTTTATTTTACTAATTGCTAGAGGGTGTAGTAATTATTTTATTTACCGTTAAGTGACCGTTAGTGTTATATTTTACCGGTAAGTGAGTAGTGACATTTTGAGTGTTAGAATAGAAATGGGTTAGGCCCATTAAGGTTTAAGAAATAAGCCCAATTGAGTAGAGCTAGTATATAAACTCTAGTTGTTGGTAAAACTAGGTTTTACAAACATTTTCATTTCATTTGAGAAGAGAAGAGAAAGAGGCTAGAGGGAAGAACAAGGGTTAGAGCTTGAAGAGGGGACTCATCATCTAGGAGCTCATTTGAAGCTTGGGTTAGAGATTCTTGGTGCTAGAGGTAAGGGGGTTAGGTTTCAACCATAATTCATTTTTTTTTCTCTTTACCCATTTTTGTTGAATTGATTAATTGAACCTAATTGTTGTCAAATTCGTGCATAATTGTTGTTGTTATGTTTGAGAACATGATTTATATGATAATTGCATGTTAGTATGTGAATTAACATGTTCAAATGCATAGTTGATGGTGTTTTGTGTTCTTGAGCAAGTTTGATGAGAATTGATGTTGTGATGTTGAATTATGCATGAATTTGTGTTCATTAGTTGTTGTTATTGATTTGGAACATGTTGTTGTTGAATTGGTACTTTGGGTATCAAGATTGGTGAATTAATGATGAGATTTGATATTGTTGTTGAAAGTTGAGAATGAATTGAGAAATTGGTGAATTTGGTTATGTTGATGATTTAATTCCAAAACTTGTATGTGTTTAAGTGTATTGAACCTATTTTGACCTATAAACACTTTCTGGAACTTGTTTTGGTGATTTGGGGGATTGAAAATTGGATTTTGGGATGAAAATGGGTTAGAACCCGTAACTGAGTTCTGGGAATCTGATGTAGGACGCTTTCGCGCGCTTAGGACGCTTAAGCATCCCATCAGCGTCCCAGAAGCGTCCCAAAAGCGTGCTGTTCCAGGAGTTCTGGAACTAGGACGCTTTCGCGTCCTAGCCTCAGTTCAGCAAATTTTGATTTTTGTTTTCGAGCACTTGGGGACCAATCCGATACTTCTAAAATGTTTCTTTGGACTTAATTAACCTCTGTTTATGCCTTTAATCCTACTGGAACATGATTTGATTTGGTTTGGACTTGAATTTTTGAAAATCGTCTAACTTTTATAAAAACGGTTCAAACGTTGATTTTTCCGAAAACTCGTTTTTCTCCGGAATTTGAGGTGGGATTAAAGTTGTATATTGTTTATATGATTTCTAAAAATGGTTGTGATTGGTTCCATCAAGTTTGAACTTGTTTTGCTTTGAAAATGGAAAATTTTGTGAAAAGTGATAAAATGAGACGAACTTTGGGTTTTTCGTGAATTCGTCGCATTTGGCCGATGAAATGCTTATGTACCCTCTACTGCACACATATGTGAATTGTGAGAATACAAGGCATAGGCAATTGAGCTTGTTTACTTGGTTTTGACTCAAATGTTCAATTAATTTAATGTTGTGATTTTGGGAGACGAACTTGACTAAAGATGACTTTTGAGAATCAATTGACTGTGAATCCTTTATGGAAAGTTATTATATGTTATATGGAGATGATTGGTGTTGTAATTATGTGACAACTATATGTTGTGTGATTTTTGGATGTGGTTGGTGATTGTATATATGATATGTAATGGTGAATTGTTAATGATTGCATATATACAAGTATTGGTGATGGTGAGGTGATTATTGTTTGTGTGAACATATGCATTTGTAGTTGAGTCATATGTTCATGCATACATGACTGATGGTGGTGGATTATATATCCAATGGAGGTGATTACGATGTTTTTGTTGCATCAAAGGTGACGACCTTGAGGTGTTTTGGTACCACATGCATCTAGATGAGTCTAGAGACATTGCATAAACTGTTGGTGGATTGAATTGCATTAAGATGTGTTTGATGGATGATTATTGCTAATTGTACTTGCGGATTGAATTGTTAATTGTTGATTGACAAAGTGAGGTTGTGATATGTGTAAGATACACTTGTGGATATGAACTTGATATGATGATATTGAATGATCTTGGATTATTACATATTGTGAATATTGTGGAACTATGTATGAATTGCCATTCTTTATCCTTGATTATATCTTTCATTTCCAAAGTTCTTATTAATCTTATATGGATTATGATGATGTAATGCTAACCCTCAGTGGTTTACCACCTACCTTTCTGTATGGACGGGTAGATGGAGTGCAGGATGCTTAGTGTTGCTTGTTGATGCCGAGGAGTGAAGTCCTTTTTTTCATGCAAGTGTCTAGATTAGGGCTCTGATCTAGGATAGTCTTTGCATGTTGTTATTTGACTTTATGTTTTGAAATTGTTGAGCTATTTTGTTATTTGGAGTTTGGAGAATACATATGTATTTTATTGGAGATCCAGATATGTCTATGAATTATATGTATATGTTCCGCTGCTATGTGATGTGACATGATCGTTATGCATGTATCAATTGTGGTTTATTCGAAGACGTAGCATCTATTTCTAGAATATGGTTGTATATTCGCGCGTTTTACCGCTTATTAGAAATAGGGTGTTACACATGTTAGTTGCTTAAGAGCGAGAGTCCTTATATAGTTGCCACTAACTAATAGTTTTCCATTTTTTTCGACAACCTTATAAGAACCATTGATCTTCAAACTTCATATCCTTGATCCTTCACGTGATGTCTTGATTTGTCGATTTACATGATTTCTCACTATATAAAACACTCTAAACACCTATAAAGTTGCATGATTTAGAATAGAAGTGAATTACAACGACTCGAATGAAAACAATACAATATGTTCTTCAAACCATTAACAACTTCTCTAAATTACATCTTATTTGTCTTCAAATGCAAATAAAACTAATAAAAACATAACCTAAAATACCATATGATGTTTCATCATCAGTTACTCTCTCCGCTCACTATTATAATTAAAATAAATCACTATTTAGGTTCATTGAATAATTATGTATCTGGTTTATATTATATACCAAATACATTAGCAATTCAATGAATTTGAAAATTGATTTTGTTTATAATATTGAATGGAGAGAGTATACAATGTATGTAAATTATTGTTTTTTCCGCTTTCTTTGTGACTTGATCGCTTGTATACTTTGAGGTCCTTATTGACGTACCTTGTGCTATTAAGGATACTCCGTTGTTCGCAATATATTATGATGTATGTTGTGCGAATGCTAGAAAATAGTGATTGCAGTGAACCTAATCGATCAATCAAGATTAGACGGTCCTAATTTAAGCTCGGTATTTCATGTATTATTATAATTATAAAATAAAAATTAAATCTGTTCTTCCTTCTAAACCCTGCTCCTCTCTCACTCTCTGTGGCAATGGCCACCAGGTACGCATGTTTACACCTTCTCTCTCGATTTTCGCCACAGCCCATTTTTCCTTATCAAAAGGCTATGCTAAAAATCGATGCTTTAATCTCTATGCAGACGTTTGCGTGCATTCAAGCGATGGATGAAGTCCAATGGATTCGAATGGAGCAACACATTGCACTTTGTGGACACCCCAGAAGAAGGAATATCCGTTAAAGCATTGTGTGAAATCAATGCAGGTGATGTGGTTGCAAAAATGCCAAAGAAAGCTTGTCTTACAATCAAGACTAGTGGTGCTTGTGAGATCATTGAGAATGCTTGTTTGGGTGGTTATTTGGGTTTAGCTGTTGCTATTATGTATGAGAGGAGTTTGGGCGAGGAATCTCCTTGGGAGGGTTATCTTCAGCTTTTGCCTCAACAGGAATGTTTGCCTTTGGTTTGGAGTGTTGAAGAAGTGGACCAGCTTTTGTGTGGTACTGAGCTTCATCAGGTATATTTATTTTTATGCATTATTGAGGTGAAATCATTATGAGAGATTTAAATTTGGACTAATGGAACTATGGCAATGTAATAGGGTTGTGTTTGTTGATTGCGAGTAAAGGGTTGTTTGTATTGGATTATTTGAGCTTATTTACTGACATAAACATTTGTGAGACTGGCTCAAAGAGCTTATGGAAACAGGTTATGACGTTTCCATAAGCTGTTTTCAGCTTATTTCAATAAGCTCTACATGATAAGTTACGAAAACAACATATAACTTGTATGAAAACAGTTTGACTTTATTGTATCTGTTGTTTTAGAAATAGCTTATGCTTAAGCACTTATATGATAAGCGTTTATGGCACTGTAAGTGTTTAATGAAGCTGTTTATCCAAACAGACTAAAAGTTTTCTTTGCTGCGATATGCTTGTGTGAAAATGGCAAGAGAATCCTGCTTGTTTTTTTTATTGAATTTTTGCTTGTTAGTTTGTCTTTAGGTTTAATTTAATGCCTTGTAATTCATTTGAATTTTGCTTTCTAGAATCGCCTTGAAGCTTTCGTATTTTGAACAATGTCAAATAACTTTTCAGTTTACTGATTGCTCTTCATTTGCTATGACCGAGGTTCATTGAAACGTGCATAATAATTTATTTACTTATTTCACAACTATATCCATTGAAAGGAAGTTTAAAAATTGGCAGAAGAGACAAGGTTACATATTAATTAGTTTATGATGCTGATTGCATTTGAGTGGCATAAAATTGAAGTTATAAGATATTTTCACGACTCTTCTTTTTTAGGCTTTTGTATCAAACACACATAGTGAGATACAAAACTGTGTTCTTTTCCTTTTGTGAAAATTTTCTGATCTCTTATCATTGTAGGCAGACAGTGCAAGAAGACAAAGCTCTTGTCTATGAGGACTGGAAAGAGAATATTCTACCCCTGTTGGATTCAGAACCTTCAAATCTTAACCCGGAATTCTTTGGTGTGGAACAGTACTTTGCAGCCAAAAGTCTTATTTCTTCTCGATCTTTCGAGATAGATGATTACCATGGTTTTGGCATGGTTCCCCTGGCAGATCTGTAAGTGAAGCCTCTGGTGATTACTATGGTTCTCTTTTCTAACATAAGATTACCCAGTCATTTGCTAGTTATTACTTTTTCAATTTTATCTTACCATTGTTATTGTTAAAAACACTAAACCGTAGATGAACTCAAGTCATTAAGATGCTCATTTCAATCACTCTGTTTCTAAAACACCAAATATGCGTGAAGATTCTTCACTCTAGCATGTCAATTTGATGATAGAAGAGAAATGATATTGGACAACCATTTTGTGACAACTATCTCTCTCATACTCACATGATGTTCTTATCCTCTCTCTTCCTTTTTCTCTCTATTGTTTTTGACCAATAAGGAGAGAAAAAGAAGGTTGTCATAAAAGTTGTCATCAAAAGGTTGTACAAAGTAACAAGTATCATTACTCATGATAGAATGCCATTCAGAATCCTTTTCTTAAGTAAGAGCACCATGATAAATGATAATATCCACTGTCTTGGCACTTGTCAATGCCATAGTATACTATAATCGGATTTTGATAGTATATTAAATAGACTTGAATCTCACTTCTAAAAGTTAGTCATAAAATGAGGGCATCTAAGTAAATATGCACATCCAACTGTTCATTTCCATACCAATGTGAAACTCTAATACAACTTTACGTTACATTCTTTGGATCATGTAAGAAACGTGAAAGGGTTAAGAGTGCTCATGTATAGTGCATACTTGGCTGTTATAAAAAGCATGAAGTGATTCTCAAAAGCTTAGCTTTTAGGAGAAAAAAACGCTTATAACTTTTACAAAAACCAGGAGAATATTCCCTAAAACAAAACTATATACATGCCAACAGTTTCACTATACCAGAATGAATATTGCCAGCTGATTGCCTTATGATGCACTCATCTATATATCTTGCTTGTGATGAATAATCACTTTAGTCATATTTAAGGGCTTTTGCCCATATTCAATAATCTTTTAAAAACTCGTTAAAATGATAAATGCTTTTTTTTTTAAAAAAATCAACCGCAAAGAGATTGATTTTTACCAACATTTTACTTTTGATAAAACAAAATTGGGTACGTAAAAGTTTAGATTATGGAAGATGTGAATTTCTTTTACCAACCACTACACTTCTAGAGGTCCTTGTTTGGATTTTAGAAACCAAATGTGTAAAAAAGATTCTAAAAATCTTCCAATTTTTACACGTTCGGATTCTAAAATCTGGACAAACCAGAGGTCCTTGTTTATGTTATTAGATTGTCAAAGGTCAACCAATTAATGTAGCATGATCATAAACTTCAATACGTTCTAAAACTACGGTAACTACTGGTGTATATACTATTTTGTTGGGATTTTAAGTGTTTGTATTCTTGGGATTTCAAGAAAAAGGTTATGGAAGTGAAAAACTGTTAGCTTGCAATTAGTTATCTTGGTGGTTTACATGGAAGAACCAAGAAAGTCTTGTATGAGGATTTTGAGGTTTAGCATTGAAGCCATTTTAAGTTTAATGCATACTTAAAAGTTTATTGTATCTGGAGGGTAATGTTGTATGTGGTTTGTATAGGATTAAAAAAACTGCAATGGTGCATCAATATCTTGTAATATTCTAATTTAATCCTACAGAGTAGCACTAAATTTTTTTTGGGGAGACTAAGAGTGTGTGATTGTTACAAACCAACAATTAAGAACAGAAGAATAGAACGAGAAATATAAAAAACAAGCAGGGACCTTTTATTGCCGAATCAAAACTGAACAGAAATTGAGAATAAAATTCTCCCAAGGGGTTCCTCTTCGCAAAAGATTTCTCTTTTCACACAACAGTTATGTCATCACAGAATAAATCCTCTATTTTGATTTCCCCCTATTTATATCCCCTCTAACTGACTAATACAACTACATAACAGACTAACTGTTACCCTTATTCTGCTCTACTGATTTATTCTTACAGTGGTCTATGTATTCTTTTCTAATAATGTCGCCTATAACACTGTCTTCTCCAGCTTCAATCATAAAACTGGTGAGGAAGATGTGCATTTCACTGCTTTGTCTTCTAACAACGAATCTGAGGATGACACTGATGACGAAATTGTTGATGAAGAAGCACTAGCTCAAAATTCCTCTTTGGATAAAACTGAGAAAGGCGTTGATAGCGACATGGATTATTCTTCAATTACTGAGGATGATACTTCAATGCTGGAGATGGTTATGATAAAATATGTTAGCAGTGGAGCTGAGGTAAGAAAATTCCTTTCATCTATGTGTCTGTGTTTATTTTTTTTAACTTCCACTGGAAAGTGATGATCAGTCATGTGTAATTTCATAGAAATAAACCTCAGATAGCATATATTTACTTATTTATATCCATTTTATAGTTTTTAAATGTTAAATGATCTCCAATAGTCACTCTTCTACTCTTGATAGAATACATTATAGTTTTCTTTCACATGGAAACCTCTCATTCTTCCATTTGATACAGGTATTTAATACTTACGGGATATTGGGTAATGCCGCTTTGCTACATAGATATGGATTTACTGAGCAAGATAACACCTATGATATTGTGAACATTGATTTGGAACTGGTACTTCAGTGGTGTTCTTCTTTGTTCTCCAACCGCCACAGCAGATCAAGAGTCTCCCTTTGGAGAAGGTTAGGCTATTCCAGTGACACCGAAAACTCTGAATATTTCGAGATATCATTTGATGGAGAACCACAGATTGAACTCCTTATTTTATTATACATCATATTTTTACCGGATGATGTTTACCATAAATTAGACGTATCAGTAGCAGTTGCTGGAAATTGTCATGAATCAAGTGAAAAAACCACTTTTTTGAATGATAATATCTTTCTAAAGAAGCTGTCTAATATGAGCAAGAAAACTTTGATGACCAAAGAAGTTTGTGATGCTTTGTTGTCACTGGCTGATATGAGGGAGAGTCTCTATGGTTTGAAATCAATAGAAGATGATATCGAGGCATTAGAAAGGTGTAGTTTTGTTAGAGATGGAAAGCTGTATCATTCTTCGGTTCTGCGTATCAGTGAAAGGAAGATCCTTCAAAAACTCAGAAATTATGCTTCAAAGTCGTGTAAGATTACTAATCTTAGCTCTGCTAGGAAGAAGTTGAAAAGGACAACAAAGAGGGAGAGTTGATTTTTTAAGATTATCTTTTAATTTTTTTTCTTCTAAATGGGATGCTGTAACATTTATGATTTATTTATACATTGGTGCATTGATTCATTGGCGTATGAAAAGTAGCAAAGCTGCATCTCATATTTCCTGTACTGTTTGAATTTTGATCAGCAAGCTAAAACCATGCATTGTTTTGTTATATTAATATATTTTAAGGTGGGATTTGCCATGATCTTTACATTCTTGGATGCTCTTGTTTGGAATATTTTATTCTTGCACTTGATAAGAATGATCAAGTTAAATGGTTTTTTGTTCTGGTTCACTATTATGGTATCAAAAGAAAAGCAGGATCACGAGGATGCAATTCACAATGAAGATGTTTGTATCTTTAGGCTTGACTGGCCGGGCTATCTCATAGTCTGGTACTCACTGCCAGTAGACTGAATCAGGTAGACAGTCAGCTCTCTTACAGCCGGTTACTGCGATTGATTGGGGAGAGAGTATTAGTCTAACTGCCGGTACGGGTATGCTAATTGATAGAGGATCCGCCAGTCCTAGTTATGGATGAAAGAAATAAAAAATTTACATTGAAAATAACAGTTTTTAAATTTCTAATTTTTTTTTAATAAACCATTTTCCATCAGAAAATTTGCACTTTTATTTTATTGACCAATGTTCCATGGTAGTGCTACTTTTTTTTCTTTTTTTTGACAAAGCATGGTAGTGCTACTTATTAGCAGTTTCCTTTATTTAATGGAGTATATACAAAAGCACACACTTCCTCTAATTTTATAATGACATAGAAAAATTCTCTTCGCATGTTACTTGGTCACATTTCATATAGGCCAAATAGCTAATCAATGATGTCAAAACTCAACTGCTATAGGTCATTCGATTGAGAGGTCAATGAAGGTGGGCAAAATTCAGTAATTTTCACCGACTACTATAACTAATACGTCTTTTAAATGATATTTATACAACCATTTTATAATAACTTTTTGACAACTCTCTATCTCTCATACTTACATGATATTTGTATTTTCTCTCTTCCTTTTTCTCTCTCTATTGTTTTTGACAAATAAAAATAAATAAAGAAAATGTTATCACAAAATTTGTCATCAAAGAATTCTACAAATATCATTCCTCATATAATGACTAAAAAGATTAAAAAAAAAGTATTGGGGCCAACCGAACCTTGTTGCAGTTGGATTGATTTGAGTGAAGGAAGTTGTAGACAGAGTCAAATTCAAAAATGGAATAGTATTTTCATTTATATACAATATTGAAATGACTCTATTGGTGTAAAAGTCTTTAACCTTTTTGTTTCTTGACAAATTTAACTTTTTTTTTCTTCCTAGAAATATAAATATTAACTTAAACCATAACGACATTTATAACAGGATAATGGAAGTTTCCAAATGGAATATATCAATTACAAGGAAAATGGCCAATAAAGAAAAAGAACAAATCACAAAAGAGTTTGTTTGGTCAAATGTCCACATTTATAAACGCGTAAGATTTGAGATAATGCAAAAAAGTCCATTCTGTCACCATATAAAATGAATTACATATTAAGATTATATCATAACACGCTTCAATATTCTACATTAAGGAACCAAAATACAAGAAAAAAAGTGAATTCAATAAGCAAAAGTATACAAAAAATGGCATTGAAGGAAACGTTTTACATATCACATGGATCACCAACACTAGCCATAGATGAAACAATTCCTGCATGGAAATTCTTGACATCATGGAAAGAGGTGTTTCCTGAGAGACCATCTGCCATTCTTGTTATCTCTGGTCATTGGGACACTTCTGTTCCAACCGTTAACGTTGTTAATCACAATGAAACCATCCATGATTTCGGTGGCTTTCCTAGGAGCATGTACAAGGTTTGTTTCTATGTACTTTTGTAACATGTCTCATGTCAATGATTTCAATTATATTTAGACTTCATGATCACAATTTTAAATTACATCTTGAAATTTGAGCGGATAATTTATGACAGAACATTGTGATGTCGTTTGATCTGTGTAGCCGATCCCATTTAATGGAATAAATCTTGGTTGTGCGCTGGCAGAGAATCCAAATCTGTTTGAGAACCGAAAAATTAAGAAATTGTAGCAATAGATTGGATAAACAAACATTGAGGCTGTAAATTGTAATAATATGCATACATTACACATTAGGTTGGTTGAATTTCAAATTTTCTATTGAATCATAACTGATCCGGGTAAGCAAAGATGGCCTAATTGTTTAATTCAGATTCCGAACTTTGGTTCCACCGAATGATTGGACTCTAGTTTCGGTATCGATTTGTTTTTGGTTACTTAAGCTGATCCTAAGTATCAATTGAAGAGCTAATAATTCTAATTCGACGTTTTCCAATCTCTCCACAATGGTCCATTTTTGTTTTATATCTATCTGTTTAAACCTGTTCCTTTATTTGCAGCTCAAGTATCCAGCACCAGGGGCTCCAAAGTTAGCAAAGAGGGTGAAGGAACTGATCGAAGCATCTGGGTTGAGTCGAGTGGACGAAGATAAAAAACGTGGGCTTGATCATGGAACATGGGTGCCTCTCATGTTGATGTATCCAGAGGCTGATATACCAGTATGTCAACTTTCGGTTTCATCAAATAGAAATGGTACTTACCATTATAACTTAGGAAAAGCAATAGCTCCTCTTAAAGATGAGGGTGTTCTAATAATCGGATCCGGAAGTGCCACTCATAACATGAGAGCAATTGGTCCTCGAGAAAGCCCTCCTCCTCCCTGGGCTCTGGCATTTGATTCCTGGTTAAAAGAATCTCTCGTCGAAGGAAGGTATGTGTTGTGTTGCACTTCTTTATTTCACGTCACATTAATATCCATGTTGTCAAATAGCAACTATAGCGTAGTGGAATTTTAACAGACTACTATTGTTCTGTGATACGTGATTTGGTACAAAGTGTTGTCAAACTGCAGCTAGTGGTGTATAGCGTTGTAGCGTATTTGTGCAATTTGTTAGTTGTACATTTTCTAATGCAAGTGCTCAATGTTCCAGATACGAGGACATAAATCACTACGAAGAGAAGGCGCCATATGCGAAAGTGGCTCATCCATGGCCTGATCATTTCTTCCCATTGCATGTGGCTATGGGAGCTGCTGGTGAGAATTCAAAGGCCAAGGTTATTCATGAGAGTTGGGATAGTGGTGCTTTTTCTTATGCCTCTTTTGGTTTCACAGCAGCTTCTAGTTGATACATTGCTTACCGTTCTACTGTATTTTATGTAACAATCAAATAAAATGTAGTGATGTTTTATGACCTAATCTAAAAATACATGTATGTGCCTGAGTTTTTATTAATTGCACCAAAAATACATTGTGCCTGCCTGCAAGGAACATAAAATGAGAGAGCATACGAGAAACTGATGTACAAAATTTACTGTTGTCATTGTAAGATTCTTATATATTTCCATTTACAAAAGTGTTCTTACAGAAGTTTAGCCAAATACAAGAATTGTGTATCTCTCTCTTATCCCTGATTTTGAATAATAATCTTCATTGTTGACTGCTAAGAGTCTCAAATCGGATAAGATTAGGCATGGAAATATGTTTACAAGTTGTAGACAGACCTCACCGTTTGTAGGGTTGAGTTAGGCCTAACCTAAATTCTTAGTTGATTTCTACTCCAGTCAGTTATTAAAACGCATAAGCACATATTATTAATAGGGTCAATATCCTTTTGTTAACACTGAAATATCATTGATAAATTTCAAACACAATATAGTAATCGTTGTGTCAGTGTTCCTAATTATGTATATGGCCACACAAAATCTTGATCTTCTTGTAGAGTTGCAATCAGTGTTCATTCCAATCCTCCTTCCTTGAGAACTTCATAATCATATGGCCAATTGAACTATCATTGGAGCCAAATAAATTGGATATTGGAAAGTGATTTATATAGAGTAATTCATTGAGTGTGTGTGCGCGCACACACAAACTGAGATAACCACTCAAAAACTGAAACAGAAAAGTAACTCTAAATAGAACTGTTACTAACTGAATTCCTAACTGAATCTGATAAGTTCAAGTTGATAATAAATAATGGCCTAATGCAGGAAACTTCATAGATTTTCAATTTTGGGAATCCAAATTCCTTGAGCTGCCCTTGTTTTCTTCTTTGGGAAGCCAAACGGCCACAAAAAGAGGTCTTGCTATCAGCAGCCTATAATTGACACTTATGCTTAGGGGTTAATCATTAGGGTTGTAATAATATTAAATATGGCAGACTAGACCACAATTAGAAGCTTCTTGTTGCCCATGCTGATTATTGCTGTACAACATCTATATATAATTCTCATGAGTCATGAGTGCTATTTACAAAGTGTTAGGAGTGAATATACACTTATTACTGCTAACAGTGTCATACGGAGATCATCATTTAGCAGCACAAAGGTGAAAAATATTAACTTCTTACTTAGCATTTTTAGAATAAATCATAGTATTTGTTTAGGAACACAAATTGATTGATTAGGAGTAAAGGGTTGCCCATGTCCATTTATATTAGATTAATGTATTCAATATTATACAGTAATGGGGATAAATCTAAATCATATTATAGACCTCCTATAAAATATCTTTCAAAATAACAAGTTTGGTTGTAACTTATGAAAAGATGTCCTTTTGGACATTCTACAACTGTTGAGTATGCCTCATAGTTTATTATCGGTAAGTCAGCAGATCGTTCGAGCGAAGAAAGGGGTAATCTTATAAATTAATTGTAGTATTTAAACGCAAGTTGTATTCTGTAAACTCTAAGCTTGAATAATGGAAAGGCGCTGCAGTCCTCTATGGTCAGAGTCGTAGGCACAATAGGTCGAATTCTATGATCTATCGCGTGTTCTTTGTTTGCATTTCCGTATAGTTTTAGTTTTGAACTGGGGTTTGTGTTCTGACACCGCCAACAACAATGAATAATCTCTAGACATATGGTTTACTAGAAAGTTGTTGTCATGTGACTAAAAGGTCACGGGTTCAAGTCCTGAAAACGGTCTTTTGTGTAAAAAACGGGGGAAGACTGCGTACAACTCACCAAATGATAGGACACCTTCTCAAAACTGCGTATGCGGGAGCTTTAATGCACCGGGTTGCCTTTTCTTTTTATTTGGTTTACTAAACTGTATTATACTTTTGGAACGTTGGTATACCAATGAGGAGTAGGGACAACCACCAAATCTAGGGCAGTCCAAACCTCTCAAGACTCAAAGTAATGTACTCATTGCAAAGCAACACATTGGACAGTCTTTTCTTCTAAGTGGACAGTTCTCCATAAATATTCTTTGTCAGCTTAATTTTGTTCTTATCTTATTATTGTTTGGTAATCCTTTTATTAATTTATTCTAAACACTTTTAAAAAGACTACTATTTTTAATCAATGTCTAACACTAACAGTGTATGCAAAGCAAAGCAATATCAACTTTTTAATTATCTCTAATGACATTTATGCTTTCTTTATTTTTTCTAATTAAGTTCTCTCATCTCACTCGTATACTTTTACACATAGAGACAACAATATATGATCTAAACCATACACACTGTACAATGACATGAATATTATATATATACTATACAATGCCATTTGTTGCTTCACTTGCAAAGTTTACAATCAAGACTTTGCATGCTTGTTCCATCCAAATTTTCATTTCCTCATTAATTCCATCATCTCTATATATAATAGAAGGTTTAGTATTTGCGTTCATTCTTATATCACATTATTATAGTCATTCATTTGTTGAACCTTCTTTTACAGAAATGGAGTCTAGCATTTTTCATGTTGAGAAAAAGATAGTAGTGAAATATAAAGAGTGTCTCAAGAACCATGCAGCTACAATTGGTGGCAATGCAATTGATGGATGTGGTGAGTTCATGCCAAGTGGAGAAAATGACACACTTGAAGCTCTCAAATGTTGTGCATGCAATTGCCACAGAAACTTCCACAGAAAAGAAATAGAGTCTGATTTCAATAGCCCTTCTCAACATTATGCTGCTCTTTCACTGATTCCTGATCATAACATTAATGCACCTTTCTTGGCTCATTTATCTCCTAACAACAAAAGTGGATCAACTAGTCCTTCTGATCAGTCTTATCATGAGAAAGATTGTATTAAGGATGTGGAAAATCGAACCGAAAAGATGATAGTTAAGAAGAGGTCTAGAACTAAGTTCAGTAAAGAACAGAAGGAGAAGATGTTGTGCTTTGCAGAAAAGGCTGAGTGGAGGATTCAGAAGCTAGATGAATCTGTGGTGCAGAAGTTTTGTCAAGAGATTGGAATCAAGAGAAGAATCCTCAAAGTGTGGATGCATAATAACAAGAACACTTTTGCCAAGAGAAATCTTTCTACAAGCTAGATATAATGTAGAATGAGGTCCTAATTTTTGTTTTGTTTTGTTTCATTTCTTTTACTTTCAAGGGATTTATGTATTTGAATATTTTTGTTGGGTCATGTGTTTGATCATTCTTTGTTTAATTTTAGAGAGGATGGTGTTATATGGTTTAAAGGATTGATGTATCCAACTTTATGGTTACAAAATTGTGGGTTATGTTAATGTTATATACCTGATTTAGTTGTCTTGGCTCTTGTTTCTTCAAAATCTTATCAATTGATTGAGAAAATTTGTTTAAGACTATATGCACTGACATTTCAGAATGAAGACATATTTAGCATAATTGCGACACAAACACGACACCAACATATATGATTATATTTAATCACTTTAATTTTCTCAAATTTTTACTTTTATCGATGTGGGGCACGTGCGAAGAAAAAAAATCAAGTTTTAAAATTTAAACCTTGTATAGTATGGAATGCTGGTCGGCACCGGTAAGATTAAATGTCAAGGTTAGAGCTTAGGATGCCAATCCATGAGGGGATTAAAATACAATTAGGTCTTAATTATGATATCATAGGCACTTATTCATGTTTCCACGATCCTTATGTGTTAAAAGCACACAGCAGTTGATACCTAATAAGTTCATTATCAGTAGCTAGTGCACTTACTTGGCGGCTAATCTTGATTTCCCTCTCTAGTTGTCGGCATAAGATGATATTGATTGATATTGATTTTTTTTTTAGGGAATATTGATTGATATTGATGTTAAGATGAATCAGTACGTAGTAACAATATCCAATAATTATGTTGCAGAGTTCGGTCCATTTGGGTTGCTCTTCTTAAGATTTCATGTTCTTAAAAAAAAAATATTACAATTATCCTCGAATGAAATGACACAAATCCGGTTAGGAAAGACTTGTAAGAAATGTATGTGCTTGGTTGTTTTGTTTACCAACCCTGAAAGAATTGTGACTCTTTTTTTTGTCGGCTGTAAACCAATTTCGATCTTAGCTGATCTTAGGTTTGACCGTCTCTCCGGCTCCCTTTCGGTGCTCTTGCTTATTGGAGGCTTTCTCAATCGAAAAGGGAAAGAGTCAAGATTAGCCAATCCAAACTCATCCAAAACAAAACCCCAAACTGATAAAAAAAATCAAAAACCGTAAAAATACAAATATTTTTGACCGCGTCTAAATTTGTTTTGTAAAAACCACTTAAATTGGATTAAATTTTGGATCACCTTTACAAAAATAACGAACTAAACCGTAAGAGTAAATTTTAATACTTATTTATATTTTTATTAGTATTATATATTGCATTAATCTATTTTTTGTTGGTTTTAAATCTTATATATTCCATTAATTTAATCTATATAATTACAACTTCATATGTTTCGAACATAATCAATATTTTAAATTATATTTGCATAAAATCTATTATTTTACCGTGTATGAGTAATATTAATATTAATTAAAAAATCTCATGTTGCATTTTGGATATATCCAAAAATCAATCTAAATTAAACTACATATATTTAGATCGAATTTTTTTAGAATAGTCATCCAAACTGAATTAAACAACATGTGATTTTTATTTTGAATTCGACGACTTTTTGCCTCAAAACCGCACCGCGATCACCCCTAATCGTATATACTAACATTTGTATTTATATGTTAGTAAACAATTTTGATCAAAGTTAAGTTATGTGAATAATATACATATACTTTTTGCCTAAAAGTCAATCTAAATTGCACTGCGAACATCTCTAGTCTTATATATTAACATTTGTATTTATATGTTAGTAAAAAAATATGATTAAAGTAAGTTGGGTGAATAATATATATAGTTAAACCGTGTCAATTAATATGAAACGTGAGGAGTAATATAATATTTTTTTGGTGAAGAGGAGTAATATAATATGGAATAATATCCAAATAACCTTTATATTAAAAAAGGACATATTTTTTTATATAAAAAGAAGACATATTTTCAAAGTGAAAACACAAAGATGAAACACAGCCAATATGTGATGCTTATATATATATATATATATTGATCAGAAAGATTATCACTATAATATTACAGAAAATACACCCCACCCAACATAAACAATTTAGAGCAAACAATACACACACACACACGTTTAGTTTACATTATATTTATCACATGCTTATAATGTTATTTTTAGCTAACTAATAACAAGCTTGAAGAGTTTGAGTTTTCAAAATTACAAAACCATAACAAAATGATTAGTTAATTTTGCGGCAATTTGCTCGTACTTCACCATTGGAACCTTGTTTAATATCAAGCAAACCCATCTTCACCATGGCTTGTTGAAAATCAAGGAAGAACATGGCTTGGTTCATTGCATAAGCATTCACAATGTTCCTTGTTCTTGGGCTAGAGTAGAGTGTTTGATCTGAAAACAAAACACCATTTTTCCTCAACAAAGCGTTGAAATAAACATTGTCAAAATCGTTCCTAGTTGCATCAAATGGTTGTTCTGCATTGTCACCAGAAGTACATGTTCTTGATAGTGTCCTGGCAAATTCTGAATCCAAAGCTGGATCCACTTGGCTTAATCTGTTCTTGAATGAAGAACACCTTGCCACTCCTAGTGTATGTGCCCCTGCATATAATATATAATTCAGGACCTCGATATAATACATCAACTTTCTTTGACACATTTTTGTTTATAATTACAAACGGAGTATATAGTTAGTATGTTGTTACCGGATAGAGCGACCATCTCTTGTGCAGAAAAACCATGTTGACCAAACTGCGTGATGAGCTCGGATGCATTAAAAGAAGGTGATGGCAAATTTCTAGTGTCCTCTATTTTTGATCTTCTTCCATCCTTTCTACCTTTAGGTATGTTATACACTGGACCTCCAGCCTGCAATATTCAATATTTCATTAGTTTATGAAAATCAATTTCATGATCAAGCCAATTTTATATCAATCAATCATTAACACAAAATGTCACATAATAACACTTGCCAAGTAGACTTTTGTTAAACATGTCGTTATAGTTAACAAGGACTAAAATTTGAACAATTTATTTTATATGAACTACAAATGAAACTCTACATATTTATAGATATATTTAATCCATTAAGACAAGTTTATTATATATCTTACGTAGAAAACTGCTTCGGTGGCAGCCATAGCAAGAATATCAGCACATGAAACCACGCCAGGGCATCGGTTTTCAAGCTCATCTTTGATATCATCAATTACTTCATATCCTCTTAGGCTCAAATTTGCTGGTGAATCCTTTTCTGCTGTATTATCCTTAGTGGAATCAAGCAGAATTGACCCATCACATCCCTAGGGGACAAAAATAAACAAATATTAATGTCACATATGTTAACGTGAATAACTATATAATGTAGAAAATGGAAGCAATACATTGATAAAGTTTGTTTGTCCTATAGTTGTAGTTGATTGATGACATAATATTGCACGACACACATATACGGTGGACATTTTTGCGACAATAAATAGTTGAGCAACCACTGACGTCGTATTGGCATGGCTACTCACGTTCTAAGAAATTAATGATATTAACAATATTTGAAAGATGAATGATACTATGCACTTTATGATAAGAGTTTCACATTGAAATAGTATGACATGAATATGTGTTTATAAGTTCAGACCTAATCTTTACTTTACAAAACATTTTTATAAAGTTCAATTAAACCTAATCCAAAATTATAAGATGGTATGAGATCTATCAAAACTTACATTACAATTAATTTGAATATTGCAAATTAAACTCATACTATAAAACATGGAGAATGATAAACAGTGCATTCAGGGCATTGGTTAAGCAACCAAAACAAGTAATTTAATGTAATTATTACTTAATCAAAAGTCAAAACTTATATTTTCAAAACAAATTTTCTATTTATTAGTTTCCTTAATCATTGCTCTGAGGGCACTGGTTAGCAAGACCCATTAAACATTAATTTTTAAGTGGACCATGCATGTATGCATGCAACATCATCATGCATCCACCATGTGTTTGAGTGTCTCATGCTAGAATGTAGAGAGAGAGAGAGAGAGAGGGAGAGAAGGGGAGAGAACCTGTATGAAGCAGTCATGGAAGTGCATTCTTATAAGAGCAGCTGCAAGGGTGGGATCATTGTCCAAAGCTCTATTCACTATGTCCTTAACAACTGGTTCAACAAAAGGGCAACTCATCAAATAGTAGTTCATGTTTAACCCTCCTCCAAATCCAAATCCAAATCCAAATTGGCATGTAATCACCTCTATTAGCATAAAAAATGTCATCAATTTAGCCATTACCATTTTCAATGACTTCATAGAAGATTTATACATCATCTTAAAGCAATTAAGGGTATTTATAAAGGAATATAGAGTTTGGTTTATGAGACCTAAGAACTTAGAACTTGTATATATAGTGGGGAATAGTTGGCAAAATGCAAGAAAGTGGTGAGACGGTACTATATATTATGAATAAAAATGTAAATGATTGTAAAAAGGAGCTGACCAAAAAATAAAAATAGAAATTAAAAAAAGAAGTTTGAGATAGTGGTCTATACTTTATCTATTGGCCATGCACTATAAATATAATTTCTTCTCGAGTCTTACCTAATCACACTAGCTAGTCAATAATCAATGTGTTTTGAATTAATTATAGTAAAACTGATTAATTGAGTGTTTGATTGCATGAAAGTTGACACGTAAGAAATTTCACCATGAATGATTGTCGAATGTGTATTTGCCAGATCAATTAATCCATACATTCATATATGTGTAGTTGGAATTGACTTGAATTGTGTAAAATGATGAAAACCTTGAATTTCCTTGTAGTGAAATCTAGTTAGCTAGAAGTGTAACTCTTGAGATAAGGTGGGAAGAAATTGACCAGTAAAAAAAGAGGAGCACTGCTTTTTGATCACAAGTTTTCCAACACCGTATCAAACATTTGAGCACTTACAAAGTAGTTTATGTGATGCACATAAACTTAGGCGATGTCAACAATTATTAAAATAAGGGTCTCAAACCAATTGAGTTGAAAAACAATTGAGTTGAAAAAGACATTTTTTAAACTTTCAATGCATTAATTGTACAACTTCTAATGCAAATACTACTATATTTAATTCCTTAACCAGTGTCTCAAACCACTCGTTAGCATTTTCCTTCAAAATAAAGCAAAGTCCTTTTTTTTAACGACAAAATTTATTAATAATCAACTCTATGCATAAGATGAACAGAGATCGGCAGTTAAAAACTACAAATAAAAAAAAAACGTATATAGTCGAAAATCCCAGAAAGAAAACCATACAAAACACCACCTGAATTGAGGGCTACCATCAAAACCAATAAGAAATCTAACCCCAAAATCATGTCAACACCTAAGTCAAAACCAAACCTCGCCCTTTCTCGCGAGTGACCACATAAATAAAATCCAATCTCCTATCAACTGCCGCTCACCATAACCCCAACAATAAACCATCCAACTGATCAAAACCCTTGAAAACAAAACCTCAACTTCTCATCACCACAGAAACACCCAAACAATGGCTTGATCCAACACTCCTTCGAATTCCACCACCACTCGACCTCCGGTCCACCGGAGAAGACATCATAACAAGCCTAGAGACTTAGTCAAGAAACTGACTCCCGATCTCGAATCAAAAGTGATCGGCCCACCAGACTCTAGAAACAAAGCACCAGGGCACCCCTCAACATCTGGTCTACCGAAGAAAACATCATTATCACAAGCCCAACAATTTGAAAATAGAGACTAACTTCCGATCTCGAATAAAAAATGATCTGCCCACCAGAATCTAAAAAACAAATCCAAAGGTCCTTAATTTGGTACCCTCCGCAATGTGGCTAGGCATAGGTTAAAGTAAACTCGAATGGTGTTGATCTTGACTATGTCTCATGTGATGGTCTTTTTAGCTCACGGACTCTTTTGGTGATATTTTAGGGTAACTTTAGTTTTTTTGTTTGTTTTTTGAACTGAGAGTAAGAAAAATATCAAAGAGAAACTGGACATCCCAACTAAGTCAGCACCTTCAAGAAACTCTCATTGAGGGTACTTTAGTTCTTATTATGGAATTACTTTCTGTTTTCATTGTTAATTGTTGCTGAAGGTCGGTTCTCTATTTGGCGGGAAAGTGACACACTGCTAGATCTTGTGGTAAATGCAATTTCTAATCCAGGTGATTATTGTTTATTTGGATTAGGCCCCCAATTGACTCTTTTTTTTCATTATTTTTGTTTTGTGGTGCAGATCATTGTTTGAGTTTGAGTATCTCTCTCATTGGTGATGCCTTTGCATAACATTATCCTTTATCTAAAAAATACTGTAATGAGAAACGTGAATAATAATGAAAGCAAAAGATAATAATAATAAAAAACTTGAATACTACTAAATGAAAAATTCAAATAAGTTATGTTTTGACATGGAAAACACTAGCTACTAACTAATACTTCTTCCTTTCAAAAAAAAAAAAAAAAAACTAATACTTCTGAAAAAAACAAACTAGAATAATACTTAAGTAACTAAACATGTGTTCAAGTGTCCAAATATACTGCTATTAATGGAATCAAAGGATTAAAGCATACCTATATTAAATATTTTAATTATATTAGTGCATATTTCTTTAGTTTTTTTATAATACATATTTCTCTAATTTAGTAACTAAAAATTTGTGTGTCAATTCTGTGAAGCCCCGATACTTCAAAATGGATGACGTACCGTATCTCCTGCGTATCCTGCACCGATACCTGCCCGATACTTCCCGATACGTATCCGGAGAGTATCCAAATATTAAATTTTATTTTTTAAAAAAATAATTATCCGATACTTTCCGATACATCCCGATACGCACGGATACTTGTGTTTTTTTATATTATTTTGATTTCTGTTTTTTTTTTTTAAAATAAGAATAAAAACATTATATTACTATAATATATATATATATATATATATATATATATATATATATATATATATATACATTTCATTTATCTTTCTTTGGTGTCAGTACGACCCACACCACACCACACAAACAATTGCATCTTCCCCTTTCTAAAAAATTAGGGTTTCAACTTTTTCTTCCAAAGTGGTCGCCGTCCACTTTGGCCACCGTTGAACTGCTCGGCCATTTTCTTGTCAAGGAAAGAAGATGGATATAAGAAAGGACAATCAAGAATGTGGGACATTAGTAGAGATGCGCATGAACCGCTTGATGATGTTGGAATTAAGTTAGCAGAGTTGTCTTTGGATGAACCGGATTTGGAAGCTGATTTGTATCTTGATGATGGGAATGGAGGAGAGGAGATGTAAAAGTTAGTTACATGTTAGTGTTAACTCTTAGCATTCTTTTTTGGATATAGTGCTTCTTTTTTGGATGGATATAGTATAGCACTAACAATGTTCCTTTTGGATATAGTGTAGCATTGATGTATAGCACTGATGGTGCTCTTTTTTGTATATATTGCGTATGTAATTGACTAATGACCACACTCTTAATCGTCAATATTATTTATATTTATGTTAATGTGCTACGAGTCTGGTTTCTTGTGTTTGTTAATATATTTGCATATTAAAAAAATGGTTATAATTATATTGTACATTTAACTATATAATTTTTTTTATTAACGTATCCCAGCCGTATCGTATCTTGATTTTTGAAATTTTTCCGTATCGGCGTATCGGTGCAGTATCGTATCCGTATCGTATCTCGTATCTGGGCTTCACAGTGTCATTTATAATGGACCACTTTTAATGTGATGAAATATTTAGTTTTTTAAAATTGAACTTGGCGTGCGATGAAGTCAAATGAACTCAATGTAGTGTTCTCCAAATGGATTCCCCTCACGTTGACTACTAGGAAATGTTCTAACATTATACAAGGCCCACAAATCAGTACCTTACATTGAACTTTCAGAACTTAATTAACTCCAAAACCTTATGTTTAATTTAGGTTCAACTTAAGCATGTTACTCTAATGCAATAGGTTAAAATATGAATTTGAGTCTAATTTGAAGTGAAGTGCTTGATGAGCTAGCTGGTTGCCACTTAAGACTTTTGAGAGACAAATTAAAGTAAAGTAGTATACAACATTATTATTTGAGTGCTGTCCTATATATCTTTATGTGGAAGTGGGACAAAACTAACTTGATGAAAAAGTTATGTAGGAAACTAAGCATGAGCCATGAATTTTCTACAACCTTTATTTTGCAAAATTGCAAGTGCTGTATACACGCTTATATTATATGTAGCATGTAGGTAGTGGTCTCACTCACCACTACATCTAAATTCTAACTTGCAAAGTATTTGCTGCCATACAATGAAGAGTGCTGGGCGGCAGCAGTATACTTCTAAATCATTTGTGTGTATAAAGAATATTCTTTGGCAATATACATCAATCCATCTTCACATGCATGTGTGTGTTTATAATATTAAATCATTTGCATATGTGTGAAGTGTGAACTGAATGTAAAGAATGTTTTACTCCCTCTATTTCAAATTATTTGCCGTTTAAGGTTTTTTTTTTTATTTTCCCTAAATCATGGTATCTTTGTGAGACAAGGAATGACAATGAGACCAAATCCGTTGGACACCCGCAAAAATACCCACAATAGGTAGGCTTAAAATCCGTATTTATGGGCTCGAGTAACTACTACAAATTTGAATGGGTATAAGTGCGGGTACATACATTCAAATGACTAGCCCGCCCGACAACCTGCACATACATAATATTATATACTCCATTTGTTTCCTATTTGTAAGAAACAATTGACTTTATAAATGCTTTGAATAGTTGATGTATGAATACCTCAATTATTCAATGAATCTAAAATGTCAATTGTTTTTTATAAATAGGATCGGAGGGAGTATAATTTAAAGTTATATACTCCCATTAAAATTAATCAATTAATGAATTTTAAACTTTTTTACAATTATTTAAACGTAAACCTTTTGTTAGAAGTGTTTAAACCTAAACTTAAACAATCATTGATGCTGCTACTTCTTTCTCCTAAGCTATGGATCAACATCTCTTCTTTTGTGCATCCATCTTTTGTTGTTGTCTTGTTTTTATAGTTAGTCAACTATGGATACATTGATTCCAAATTCGAATTGTTGAATCATCTCTAAATTATCTCTTAGTTATTACGGTTTGTTGTTGTTGTTTTTTATTGTCTTTTCGGTGTTAAAGTGCGGGTAATGGACGTGAGTACTAACACATAGATGCTCATAGGACATGGGGACCGATGGTAAAGTTGTTTTCCGCGAGGGTATGAGCTCTTGTGCGGACATTCTTTTTTACAAACACGGATATGGAGACAAACACTATAATACCATCCATTGGGGGCCATTGTCATCTCTATATGAAACCGTAAATATCAATATCTCGAGATAACTGAAATTCATTCAAAAGAATAACTTCTCTCAACATATATTTTTTCATTCGCTCAACTAAAGAGCAATACCGATTAAAAATTGACAATTAATTTGAAATGAACAGAGTAAATGAAATAGACACTCCTTAAATAACACAAACATATGCATATTAATCAGCATAAATGGTATTATTTTATATATAATTGACCAACAATGGATTGGTTCAAGTGGTAACGGATTTGTGCCTCTTAATCATCTGGTTAGGGGTCGATCCCTGACTCAAGTGTATGGAAAGAATTCAATTGGGAGAGGAGAATCCACCTTGTGTGCCGCACAAGTTCTTCGACGGGGATTAGTCACTATTAAGTGCAGTGGAAACTTCGTATCAATATCATGGTAACTTTAAAAAAATTAAGTATAATTATATTTGTATCGTATCGGATACTAAATTTCGTTTTAGTTTTTCCAAAAAACAAAAAACATAATCTTTTTGTTCAAGTCAAAAGGCGTTGGCTGTTAAAATAAATCTTCATAAAATGAGTGGTTCTATTCAGTGGCGGAGCCAGGATTTTTATAAAGCCCGGGCGAAAAAAAAATTGCAATACATTTATAGGGGTGTACATAAGAAATTGCAAGCAAATAATAAAAAATTTAAAGAAATTGCCCAATTTATAGGGGTTTATATAAGAAATTCAAGGGGATTTACATAAGAAATTGCAAAAAATTTGGGTCGGAGCCCGGGCGAGTGCCCGGGCTCGCTGGGCCTTAGAACCGCCCCTGGTTCTATTGTAGAAAAAATCTTAAGCTCGCATATTTTATTTATTTTATAAGAACTTTAACTCGACAATTAATATAAAGTAAAACCTAAAAACAATTAATCTAAACTAAATTTACCTACGTTGTTTTTTATGTCATTTCATTGTGATAAATTAGTCCTCATTATTTTTTTTCTTCTAAAAATAGGTCCTTGAACTCTTATGATGTGCACGTTCACCCCAGGTTTTGGTAGTTTTATTTTGAAACCTTTTGATTCATTTGTGCTAAGAGAAAGTCTTTTATGGACATTTGGTAGTTTCATTTTAAAACCTTTTGAGTCATTTGTGCTAAGAGAAAGTCTTGTATGGACACAATTTTTTTCTTTTATAGATGTTTGAATGTTTAGATATCAGTATTGGATGGTTAAAATTGGCATATGCTGTTTTTATAAATAGAAATATTTTAACTTTTTTATTTTTAATTCCTCTAAAAAAAATTGTTTACTTTTCGCTTCTCCAAAAGTTTTACATCATCATGTTTGGTCTCTGATTTTATGTCAACTCATGTGCATCATTTAAAATTTTGCATTTTTCTTTTGCAGTCATATTTAATATATAATAGAATTCTCTCTTGCAAGATTTTAAATTTTATTAACATGTTTTGAAGAAATTCTAATAAGAATCTAAACATTCATTTAAAAACTCCTTCAAATTTTGAACCATCACATGAAATAACTTAAAAACATGTATAAAAAATGGTAATGCAAAATTTTTGGAGGACCAAAAATCAAAGAAAATTTTTATGGAGACTAAAAAAAAAAATCAAAATAATTGTAGAGACCAAAAACTTATTTAACTTTTTTCATTATATAATTCCATGCAACCTTTTGAATTATTATGAATCAATACTTTTGTAAAAAAAAATTATGAATTTATACCACAGCCAGGACCTATCCAACTCATTAATCTATAAAAAATTTCCACGTCTTCCTAGTGATACAGTCTAGTGATACAATCTATAAAAAATTTCCACTATGCTCAAGCTCCATCTGATATAGTCTCTTTACTGAAAATGTACAATATTCTCTATATATGGTCAAACCACCTAAGTCTATTATTAGTCAATATATTGAAGAAGAAAAAAAATATATAGTCTAAGCATCCCGGTCAATCACCAGTCTCTTTACTAAGAATAATTGATGGTTAGGAAGAAAAGGTTGCGTGGGCTTTCTTAAAAAAAAAAAAAAAATACATCGTTAAAAAAAGAAATGAGGGGGAATATTAGTTTATTAATTTGTAATTTTGTGTTTCTTGATGAAAGGATTAAATATTATATATTAGATCATCCCGGGTCATAAGAATTGAAAAATTATTTAAAAAAATGCAGTATCACACATAATACACAACCAAAAAAGTTGACGAAAATGACATTAATATTATCTTTTGAAGAGCATTGTCAATGTTCATACATTTGAAAAATTTATACGACATGGTAGTAGTAGTATCAATGCAATTATCATTTTCATCTGTTAACAAAATTTTCAAACCATTTTTTGACGTAACCCTTGAAACTGCAATGTACAGTTGATCATGTGAGATGACTGACTGAAAATTATAAACCAATTTGCTTAAGTGACTGTTCTTAACTTTTGTTAACGTCATTGCAAAACAAACAATTGTAGGAAACTGCACTCTCTATAAAATTTATAAATACATTGCGTGCAGAAGATCAACTGCACTCTCTATAAAACATGTTCCTTTACTTGTTTGTATATACAACTTCTACGATGGTAAGGCCACTACCAGGTTCATAAGTGCACCGTACTATCCTTAACTTTTATCCCAAACACAATGACTAAAATATCGTCGAGTGGTATGGGTAAGTATTTGATTGGTCCCAAGTTTGATTTCCTCTGGGCAAAAATTTGGTATTTTTTGCGAAATTTCTTTTAAGCATCAAACAAGTTCGGTGTGATACGGGTTAAAACGGTTCATTGGTTGGACTGTTGACCCGTCCGGGTCACTCTAGGTTTTGTCAGGTTGATTGCATATCCAGTCTTGTAACCAAACCGAACCGAACACCCCTCTAGTTCCGGTCAGATCAGTTCAACCAGCCAGTTTGGTCCGGGTTCTAAAACATTGAAACATCCAAAACATATTGTTTATTATTTACATAATTTTGTAGCACTTTTCCCCACATATATTATTTGCTAAAGGGACATTTCTTATCTTACAAAGATCATCTCCATCGTCTCACAAATATCTTGTTGAGGTTTTGTTGATGGTGGCATTTAACATGGGAAAGGTCAATCCTTTCCCACCATGGGAAAGGTCAATCCTTTCCATGTTAAATGCCACATAATTATTTCAAATACAGCAGCAGAGAAGTTAATACCATTTAAGTTAGATTTTTTTTCCCCCATTTGTTTGTATGTACAGAAGAAACAAACAAAAGTAGAACCTGAAATATGAACAAGGCATGCCCTGTCCCACCAATGCCTATCTGTTATTTACAGGCTATTTCAGGCAAAATAAAATCAAAGCTTTATATACACATCTAATCAATAAATACCTTAACGAATATTAGAAGGCACTGAAAAGCTGTTTCCCATGTAACTACCACTAGTTGTGGTAACACTAGCCAGTCTCTCATCTTTACAGTGGCCACCTGATTTAAGCTTTGAGTCACAGTTTTGGCATCTGGAACAAACAAAACGGGCTGGAACAGGAGCAGTATCAGGAATGCCAAAACACCTAGTGTGCCGCCACACACCACACATATCACAAGCCATCATTCTCTCTCCATCATCATCCTTAGCCCCACAGTTGCACTCGACAGTCCACCTCTCAAGTCCACGTTCCATTCGAAACTTGCTCAACCCATTCTTCCCGGAGTATTTTCCTCGGACACAAACCACTTCATTTGATCCTAACAAGAACTTGACCTGGGTGGAATCTTCTACACCGCTGTAGCCAACTAGTTCGTCAACTTGAAATTTTCTAAACATTAGATATACTTCCTGAAAAGCTTTTGCTGCTTCAATCTTTAGGTCAGACACTGTGGCGTTCATGGGCAGCACAATTATTTCTGGTGGAATTTTGGCTTCAGTATCTTCAGATTGGTCAACTAGTTCAACCTGACATGAGATACGTAATTTAGACAAATCTGACACTGGCGGCATCTCAGAGCAATAATCTTTTACTAATTGCTTGCAGTCAAGAAGCTTCTGAGCCGAGCTCATTGCAAGAGTTCTTGTCTCTTCATCAACATAGTTTAGCATCATCCAAGGATGAAGCAGAGAGTCGTATAAATATCTCAAGCATTGCAGGATATTCTCTTCAGAAGGACACTTTGAGCCTGGAGAATTATTGTTGGCCATAAAAACATTTGTAGCATCAATCCTGAAACAAATAGAACACAATATCAGAACTGATTTGAAATCATATAAGGATCTCAACATTCCAAAGAATTAAAAAAGCATCAGGAAAAGAATCTTCCGAAGAACACCAAGAGATAATATCAATGCTTTGAGAAGAACATCCACTATTTCAGGGCTCAACCTCAGTATTAGTAATGACATCAGGAGTGTCACATGCATACATCTAGCGTAAGAAGGTTGGAAAAGGATATGATAGGATATGAACATGCATATACCTTTTTAAATATATTTATCCATATAGATTATAATTTATACAGGTATTTGTCCAGTGTAACAATTTTAAATTTAATAGAGAAACAAGGTAAGATAATGTGACATGATCAACTTATTGTACCCTACGACAATGTCACATAATGGTTCATCAAACATCAGACTGAAACATGATATGATAGTATACTATATTCTATATCTCTTTTATACTGTCCAGCAAACAGACCCCTAATTAATTTGTTATTTTTTCAATAAATTTAAATAGGTTCATTGATCTAATTTAAATATAAGCAAATAGGTTCCTATCTAGTTCTTGTAATGGTCCAAATGAGAACCTGCCAGAAACAAACATCTAAAACTTAAACATTATTCTTGATCCACCCTCGTGAAAGTGATTCCAGAATCAAGTTTCGATCCATCATGACTTGAAAAGTGTAAAACTAAGCAATGTAGTAATAACTAAATAACTTGTTGCACAGTAATAACTAAATAACTTGTTACACATCACATTTATAACATGGCTTCAGTTTGAGCCAGCATGCATGACCTCCTTTTAAGCAGTTAAACTTAAAAGAACAGAAGAGAAAACAAACCAAGAATCACATTGAAATCTAACCTGAATTCATACACTCCAGTTTGAGGATTGCATCTGCTATTAACAATCCCACCATAGACTACTTTTCCTCCCAGTTCAGAAAGGCAATAATCAAGAAGCTCTGGAGAGGCCACCTTGCAAACAGCACCCTTAAGAGCTCGACCACTCACCCAATTAGACCCAGACACTGCCCGCAGCACTCTGAGCATGGCTTCCTCCACACGTTCAACGTCACTCTTTTCCCAAGAACTTGATAATCCAGAAGCATCAATCCGCCGCTTTTTGCAGGTTATGTCATCAGACTTAGAGGCTGTCTTGCGAGCATCATGCAACAAACCCATCAAAAAACAAAATAGGTCCCTCATATTTACAAGCTCATGCTCTGACAAAGACCGGTAATACAAAATCATATCCTGCACACGTGAGTGAGGCTTCTGTTCCTGGGAGAGGAAGATGGACAAGGGTAGATTGGATAGGCTTTCAACAGCAGACTTGTATGCTTCCTGTGTGAGACAATAGCTGCCAGAGCCAAAATTATATCCCCACTCACCATACCATGGATTTCCCTTCATAATGGCATGGAGCAAGCGATACTCTAGCCCGTATTTCTTCGAAACATCCATCACACTAACTTTTCTGCCAATGTACAAATGGGAACAAACAGAAGAATTTAACTCAAATCCATATCCATATAAACACAAATAACCTAAATAATATTCTCTTGTTTCAAGAAAGTGAATGTACTTCTCTTCATGATATCCAAATCCTAAGTGTAATGTACTGAATATATTCTTGTGACCTCATATTTAATTTGAATGATCATTAGTTTTTTAAGAAACACTTCTATACCAATCTTCACTATGTCACCGCAAGTCAGTGACAGCCGGACAGGTCTCATAAATGTGATAAATTTCATACTGAAAGTATTTAGGTCAGAAATTACTCCACTACTTAACAGAAGTATTAGGTCAGCAAAAATAGCAGTTACTGACTACGATAAAGAACCCTATTTTAACTATATCAATTACTGACAGCAATCATGAATCCTAACCTAGCTCCAAGTGTCTTGCATAGGCGATCCCAGAAATCCATAATATGGCAACCAGAAAGATATCTAGATCCCCCTTCTCTGCCATTAACTCGAAGAAGGTGCCCATAACCATTGGCATGGACTACACCATGTAAAAGATGACTTGTGTTCTCTAGTTGGTGGTACACCCAGTCTTCAACATCATCACTGGTTGTCACATGGTTACATGACTTGCACCTGAAGATAAAACAGATCAACCATAATGTACGATCAGGTACTACATCCAACACATGCTATTTCTAAAATCATTTTGATTATGCTTTATTTTTTAAGAGTAAGATTATCCAGACATGCATTAAGAAAAACAAAAGGAAACTACCCTCTCATGTAGCATGAGGAGAAATTTATACTAAAAGAACCGCTTCTTCACTAGCTGTAAATTGAATAAACCAAGGGAGAGGTTCAAAAAGACCCACACCCCAGCCGCTTCTTCACTAGCTGTAAATTGAATAAACCAAGGGAGAGGTTCAAAAAGACCCACACCCCAGACCAACAAACATTCTATTTCAGCAATCAATTACATTAACTTTGAAAAGACTCAGTAACTACAATGCATTGGCATAGGGAATGAAGAATGACTAATTTTCTAGAATTTGGTTTCCAAATTTCAATCTACAATTAAGGAAGCAATATGTGAAACAGTAGTAATAAATGACTTAGGTTGGGCATCAAACGATCATCTGATAAGAGCATCATCAACCCTTACACTTGTATTGAGGCTCTTAAGTACACAGAATTCGTATACTAACAACCTCTCATTCTTATATTTCATAAACAAAATATCAATTAATTGCACCCTAGCCCTCATTTCAGATATAAACATGAGTGTTTAGATTAGCTCCCTATTCCTACAAGATTCCATCCCCATTGAGGGATGGTTGGGTATAATCTTCCCCCATTGAGGGAAGCCTAACAAAGTAACAATCAATTGATAAGAATATCCAAAGGATGACAATTGCATAAAATGGAGAAAAATACTCACTTGGATTCTGACAAATGCAAAATATCTCCACAGCACATACATGGTTTGTGGTATCCACCAATGGATCTCCCATCAGCTTTGATTATAAAATGGTAACGCTTACTGCACACTGGATTTCCGCTGCAGCCTAAGTTCAAAAAACAATACAAATTAATAGGACTCTATCAAGAAAAACAATAGGACACTACCAAGAAAACAAAAGTTAAACAAAAAAAATAGCTCAATTGGTGGACATCCCTTTGCAGGGGGCACAAGTTCGAACCCGCAATACCCCACTTATTCATTTAAAAAGTGTGACAGTCTAGCCACTACACTACTAAACCAAAAAATAAAATATATATCTGAATCTAGATGTTTCATAATTGATACTTTTATAACATTTAGTACACAAAACTCTAATGTTTTAAGTATATATATATATATATATATATATATATATATAAAAAAGAATAATCTAGTCATATAAATATTTCAATCTTGTTCAAAGAAAAGAAAATCCAGTGTTGCAAAAAAGAACAATGAAATGAAAACAATAACAATTTAAAAAAAAAAAACACACACACACAAACAATAGTCAATATTATTTTTTGGGTACACAAAGTCAATTAATTAATTTAAGCAATTAACTAAAGAAAAGCATAGAAATTGCGTGCGAAAAACGTCAATGACAACTAAGCAAAATCCAAATGGAGAATATTCCAAAAAAAATATCCAAATGAAAAAAGAAAAGTTGCACACAACACAACAATGCCAAGCATAACTTTTTAGCACAATGATAACGACAAACAACTACTACTTCACGCAATAATCATAACTGTCACGCAACAAAAAACACACCGTATCCAAAAATCAAAACCACGTGTCACTCCATTACTCTTCCACATGTCTCCTTCTTAAGGGACCCACCACCCACCCACCCAAATACCATTTATATTCTCTTCTCCCTAATATCTCTCCATTTTATCGTCACAATATATCGTCAATAACTCGCAGTTTACTAATTTATCACTCATTTGATTCACTAATTCATTAACTTAATAATATTATCACTCATTTAGGGATGGCAATGGGTACCCATTGGGCAGGGTACTATAGTGCCCATCCCCATACCCGCGTTTTAAAAAAATCCCCATACCCGGGCCCATACCCTCGTGGGCAACAAGTTTGGTGCCCGTCCCTATACCCTATGGGTATCTAAGTGCCCGTACCCGCACCCATTACCCGCACTTTCACAACAAAAAGATAATAAATACCAAAAAATATCACAACATAATTAAAATATGATATGAAATCTTCTAAATCAACATATAAAATATTACGCATCATATTATTTGGCCAAATAAAAAGCATCTAAAATATAAAAAACAAGTGCATATTACAAAAAATATCAAAGACTTAGGATTAATTAACTAACTTTAATATAAATAAAATTATTCGCATGGTGTATATAATGTGTGGGCATGGAGCGGGGTGGGCACTAGAGTGCCCGTACCCGCACCCATACCCGTTCAAATTTGTGGGTTTACCTGTGCCCAGGCCCATACCCAATAATGCGGGTATTTACCCGCCCATCGTGGGTATTTTTTGCGGGTACCCAATGGGCTTGGGTCCAATTGCCATCCCTACACTCATTTAAATAATTTGTCAAAAAACTATACACATCATAATCATAATAAACATTTATGATATTATTATTATTATTATTGCATATTATTATAATGGATAATGTATCATCTCGTCAAATAAACATGATAATTTCAAAAACTCATAAAAATCCAATTTCAATTTTAATTTGCATATTTTATTATTATTATTATTATCCTATTAATTAAAGCAAAAGAGTCGGTGATAGAAAACCGGCAACCGGATAGAAACCGGAAGAAAAACCGATGAAACCAAAGCGATTCACGTAAAACCGAACCGAGTCAACTCACCAAAAACTCGGCACTGATCACAATACACAGATCTGGATCTAGCAACATCTTCTTCCACAACGTCAAGGCAAATAACCGCCGGTCCCGATTCACCCCCATCGGTGATCTCACCGACACGGAAGAGGATCTGCCACGTCAGCAAGTGCGGAAACAACGCGGAAGGCGGTGGAAGAAGCGCGTACTTGGTGAGAAAAGAGTGAACATTAGAACGAAAAGGTCCGCCGGAGAAACTCTCTGAAGCGGCGAGGGATGGTGAAGGGAATGAAAAGAAATCGTGGTAATCGGCGGTGACTCTTCTTTTCATACGTTTTAAGGATTTGCCTCCGCTAACGACCATGATAGAAGAGGTTACAGGCGCGTGGTCCAGTTTTGGTGGCGCGTGAGGTGAGATCTCGGTGGAGAGTTGTGGATCTGAAAGGGAGGGAGGGAAGAGAGGATTAGGGTTTGGTTATTGAGTTTGATAGTTGTCGTTGGATTAATCTGGGAAGAACATTTTATGGATATGTTTATATAGAAGAATAAATAATTAAAGAAGAAAGTGATAAAAAGAAAAAGGGAAATATTCTTCTTGTATGTTATGTGGGGGAGAGATAGAGGAGGAGAGGAGAGTGGAGAGATTTTTAAGGATCGAACAAGTCTTAGCCGTTAAGCGAGTTTACCGCCATAAATGGCAAGGCAAATTAGACCGGGCTTCTTTATTTTGGCAAACAAAAGGTTCATTGGTAGCACGCAAAATTCTTTTTTAAAGTTTTTTTTTAAACAAAAAATATTGTTTCTTTTTTTTTTTTTGGTCAAGCAAAAAATATTGTTTCTAATCCTTTTTATAAAATGGAGAAGAGCCTTGGGTGTTTTGTACGGTAAGAAAGTACCACTTAAGTTGAAAGGAAAGTTCTATCAGACAGCAGTCAGACCGGCATTGTTGTATGGTACAGAGTGTTGGGCGGTTAAGAGCTAACACGAGAGTCAAGTAAGTGTAGCGGAGATGAGGATGTTGCGTTGGATGAGTGGTAAGACTAAATAATAGAAAAATTGGTAGAAAATAGACATTGATGGTATGGACATGTAGAGAGAAGACCCGTAGATGTCGTTGTAAGAAGAGTAGATCAAATGGAGGTGAGTCAGGTTAAAAGAGGGAGAGAAAGACCTAAGAAAACTATTAGGGAAACCATTAGAAAGGATTTAAAGAACAATGAGTTGGATCCAAATATGGTTTATGATAGAACACTATGGTGTCATTTGATCCATGTAGCCGACCCCACTTAATGGGATAAAGCTTGATTGTTGCTGTAATCCTTTTTATAAAATACAAACGAGTCAATAAAAATTGATGTATACTTCTTTAAAAACAGTTGATGTATATGATTTATAATATCTACTAAATACATTAATTTTTTTTTAAACTCATTTGTCTTTCACGATAGAGTAGTATGCTCCACATAAAAGTGTGTATGTAGACTAATCTTTTGTTGTAATGAGGGCTTAAACGATCCAACTCGAATAAATAATGGGTCATGCACAGTCCAAAATCCACATTGGACATGTGAATGAAAATTGCTCTTTAAGCTTCCATTCTTTTTTCCAACCATCCCGAAAAGACCAAAATGTCACCAATGACAATTAACTTTCGTTCGGTCGACTTTCTTAAAAAAAAAAACAATCGTTCGATCGAGAATGACAGTTAACTGTCGTTCATTAATGTTCAAACAACACTTAATTGTCGTTGTGATCTGGTCTTATACCAGAACTGCAACAGCACCCCCACTTCTTCATAACACAATTAAACATCATCCAAAATCTTAAATACCAACCTCTACCTAATTTCTTCAAATACAAGCTACTCATCTTTCCGATAACAAGTGTTCAAATCCCTTAACATTGACATTCTTAGTTTTATATGTTTGAATTTTTTAAAAAAAAAATATTGGTGATATGTTAATGTTTAGAGTTTTTATATAAAAAAATTTGGGTAGTAAATAATCAAATGCTTGCATTTTTGCACTTTCAATGTTGTTTAGACTATGTTTAAGTTCAATGTGGTAGTTTAAACCTTCAATAGTATAATGAACCAAGAATGTATATTTTACATTCTGAGTGTTTGATGAAATGACTTAATGAGTTGTGTAGATATGACTGACAACCCAGATAGGCTTCGGCTAGGAAGGACGGTGGTGAACGTAGAGAGAGAGAGAGAGAGAGAGAGAGAGAGAGAGAGAGAGAGAGTTGGGGGGGGAGGGAGAGAGAGAGATGCGCAAAACACTCTTTCTAAAAGGAGACGAGGGCGTAGGAATGATGAGGAGGGGACCTCATAGACGGGTGCGTCCTAGGTGGTTGACCCTACACATGATCAGTACCATGTGACTAATGAGCAGTATTATGATCCTACTGAGGAACACTACCATGACCCTACTGAGGAGGAGTGCTACCAGGTTGTGCGGCATCATGAGGATCTGGAGCAAAACATGATGCACGGACACCACCGCCGATACTTGATACTTTTTCTAGGAGCCCTTATGATTTATCTTTATTGCCGTCATCACTAATCATTTTGCTTACATGATTTGGAATGACGTTGATGTAAGTATAATTATAGGCTTAATTGCATGTTTGGTCCCTTATGTTTATTTTAGTTTTCAAGTTGGTCCCTTATGTTTTGAAAGTTTCAAGTTGGTCCCATACGTTTATTTTAGTTTTCAAGTTGGTCCCTTACGTTTTGAAAGTTTCAAGTTAGTCCCTTATGTTTATTTTAGTTTTCAAGTTGGTCCCTTATGTTTATTTTAGTTTTCAAGTTGGTCCCTTATGTTTATTTTAGTTTTCAAGTTGGTCCCTTATGTTTTGGACCGACTTGAAAACTAAAATAAACATAAGGGACCAACTTGAAAACTAAAATAAACATAAGGGACCAACTTGAAACTTTCAAAACGTAAGGGACCAACTTGAAAACTTTTAAAACGTAAGGGACCAACTTGAAACTTTCAAAACGTAAGGGACCAACTTGAAAACTAAAATAAACATAAGGGACCAAACATGCAATTAAGCCATAATTATATTACTTTATTATTTAAATATTTATTATGATTATATATTTTTAACTGTTTTTTTTTTTGTATTTCAAAGTCGCAATGTGTGTAAAGCCATCAGACATAGGAATAAGATAACTGCACTTACACACCCACCAACACATATGCAGTAGTTATGGACTCTAGTTAAAGTTTAAGTTCTTTTACCATTTCTACATACATGGTTCTCTACTTTGAGTGGTGCCATGCTTACCACTTTCTCTGAGAGGTGTCATGAGGGGACTAGCGACTTCCATCTGCCTGTTGCAAAGATGACCGCTACGCTAGATGATCTGACATGTCTTTTACACATCCACATTGAAGGGAAGACGATGGCTCACACAAAAACGATCTCCTAGGAGATGGGTGTCCAGCTGATGATTGACTTGTTTGAGTTTTCCGAGCATACTGTGATTGATGAGTGAGCTAACTAGTTTGGTACTTTTGTAAATATTCCCTTCCTAAAGAGAATATATAAGGAGCACCTCAATATGGCAACTCAGTTGAAGAATGTAGTTGCGAGGGAGAAGAAGAGAAATAACCGGAGGCAATGGTGTGTGAGAGCTTTCTTGCTTTATTTGGTCGGTTTTACTATATTCACCAACGATAACAACAAACACATTGACCTCATATTGCTTGAAAAGAGAGGAATTTCAACACAATGAGTGAGTGGTCATGGGATGAGATGACATTGACATATCTTTACCATTATCTGTTTGAGGCTACCACCTTCGATAAGACTTCGATCGACAGTTACATGACCTTACTAATTTAATTGATTTTTTTTTATCTTTGTTGTATATCATATTATAATATACTAATATAATTCTGTTTGTTTTTTTTTTTTTCAGACATGGGATTTGGAGCATTCAAACACTTATTTGGATATACCCCAAACATGGCATATGTTGCCCCGCTTTGCTCCTAAGAGGGGCTACGCTACACCGGGGGCCTACAAAGTCATCCTTGATCTGTTGGACATGGACGACGTCATAAAAGCCCCTATGATGATCATCGTGTGGAGTAACCCTACGAGCAGATACGATGGTACTTCTGTTGGATCATGGCTGAGAAAGGGAAGAAATACTGGCACTTGCTATAACGGGTGAAGTGGCAATACATTTATGTCCAAGATATTCCCAGACGACATCTGTCAACTGTGTCTCCTCGTGGTGCAGCCCATATACATCAGGCTTTTTTTGATTTCATGATTCACATCATACTTGAGGCTGAGCGGGGGTCCGATGCTAGTGGATCCATAACGGTGTGCCCCAAAAGTATTAAAAAATAAGAACTCTCATCGACATCCATTGGATCAAAAAACAAATTCTGATAAGTAAGGTATTAAGAAATTTAGTTCAACATCGTTAGTATGCATTCCCTCAACCTTCTATGAAAGTTTGATACCCAACCATGTGGTAGAACTAAAGAGACAAAAAATACTCCAAAGTTTTCATAGAAAAACACTCCGCTTTGACTTTGTAGAGCATGACACCAAAGATACATCTTAAGCATACATACTTAATCAAAATATATAAATTACTATATCTACCAACATAACTCAAATAGAAAACTAGAGATAAACAATTCTACTACATAAAATGTTCCCATGGAAAAGAATTATCCATAAGCATGTGGACAAACATCACATTTTTTTTAAGATCACATATATCATGAGTATTGAAGAAAACAATAAGAACACCTTGCTACTCTCAAATTACAATATGGAATATCAGGGATGATCATCTCGCTCTCAAAGTCCTTACATGTCAATGTCCACCTGATCATAATATGAAAATCCTAAACCTAATTTATTTTATATCTCACAATTACCTTTGTGTCCTCCTGCCTTTTTTTAGGGTTTTGAAAAATATTTATGAAAAAAAATTCTCTCCAACCTTTATCACATATATCATGAGTATTGAAGAAAACAATAAGAACACCTTGCTACTCTCAAATTACAATATGGAATATCAGGGATGATTATCTCGCTCTCAAAGTCCTTACATGTCAATGTCCACCTGATCATAATATGAATGATCATAATATGAAAACCCTAAACCTAATTTATTTTATATCTCACAATTACCTTTGTGTCCTCCTGCCTTTTTTGAGGGTTTTGAAAAATATTTATGAAAAAAATTCTCTCCAAAGAGTTGAACCCATGACCTAAACCTAATTTATTTTATATCTCACAATTACCTTTGTGTCCTCCTGCCTTTTTTGAGGGCTTTGTGTCCTCCTGCCTTTTTTGAGGGTTTTGAAAAATATTTATGAAAAAAATGAGTTGAACCCATGACATATTTCAAAGCATTTTAACCACCAAGCCACTTACTGCTTTTGTGATATCATTTGGCTTCCACTACATGATATCCAACATTAAACTCCCTTTTCTAAAAACCAATTAATTCTTTTTCCTTTCTTTCCAAACGGTTTTGAACCCTTTTTTCTCCTTCGCAATCTAAACCCAAAAGTTTGTGATTTTCAACCATTTTTTCCCTTCATACAGTAACTTTTTTCAAAAATTTGTTCATTGTTTAAACATGTCGACAACTAATGATATAGTCAATCTGATGCTTATATATGAAAATCGAAATAAACCATCTCTTTTACTTTATCTGTGTCATCTCTTTTTTTTTTCAACTTCAATACACCATTTTTTTTCATTGTTCCATCTCCCTCTCTCTCACTTCTCTGTTCACTATCACCATTCATTATCCGCACCATCAGTGCAGTAACCAAACAATCATCACTAACCAACCGTCACCGTCGTCACTGTTAACAAACCATCGTCGCGGTCAACTTTCATCACGTCATTACCATCACCGCCATGACAATGACTCTGTCGCCAGCAGTCCCCTCGATCCTCTCTAGCGATCTCATCCTTGATGTACTTTCGTTTCTTCCTATAAGATCTTTTCTTCGATTCAGGTATGTAAGTAAGTGTTGGAAAACCCAATTTCTGACCCCACCTTTGTGAAATTGCATCACCAGAAATCACAATCACAAACACGAAATTCACCCTTCCCACTGCAGGTTGAAGAATTCAGGTGGTGGTTGCGGTTATGAAAACAGACCAATACCTCTTCTGCTGCTATCATCTATATTTAAGTTTTTTTTTTAGCTTTTATTTGTTACAACTATTGTTTTGTGTGTGATTCTTTATCTTTTATGATATTAGATGATTTGATGTGAAATTGAGAGTAACTGAATCATTGAGGAATTAAATAACTTCAAATTATGTTGTCCGTAGGAAAGAAACTAATAGAAGGTATGTATGTTCTCTCTAATCTGTTTCTCTAATCATGGTTGTGTGATATCCGGTGTTCATTCTTTTGCAAATAAATTTCCTGTAGCATCTGATTCAGTTAACTATCTATTTTGATTGTGTCTTCTTTGGTTTTTTCAATTTTCAAACTTCCTTGAGATGGACTAGACATGAGAATGTTGTGATTGTTAATCTTTTATTGTTTATTTGATAAAATTTTGTCTACACATTTTGCAGATGGGGAACAATTGTTTCATTGTGCTTATAAAAAAGTTGTTTCATTGTGATTATAGTAGAACGTGCTAAAACTACTATTACTTAATTCATATATTCCATTTACCCATGTCTGTTGGCATGTCCAGTAGAAAGAATGGAGTTTATCCTGTTAGGTTAGTTTGTTTATTTTTTCATTACTTCTAACACTACTGAATTGAACATTTATAATTTTGTTATCTAATGACATAAACCTTTTGAAGTTCTAAACTTTTTTTTTAATTTGTAGGTTCTAATGAAGGTGCACACAGTTATAGTTACTTGAATCTGAAGAGAAAAAGAGCACGAGTATTGAAAGGTCCACATTTAGTTACACTGGTATCACCACTTCGTATCCGTTAAGTATAACTAATTTCTTAAATCTCTGTGAAGCGATAACTGACAATATATTTTCTCTGCAACATACTCTATTATACGATTGGAAAAAGGCATCAGATTAAAACCTTACACTGCAACTCATTGTATCTACAAAATGCATGCGATCAGTTCAGCTTATGTTTTAAAGTTTGGTGACTGTTAAACCATAGTAGTTACAGTACACATAATATTTTCTGCTAAACTTTGTCACTTAATGCTGAACAGGACGCTATTTGACATCTTAGTATAGTAAATTGCTGACTGATCTCTATTATGTTATCATTCCGAGCAACCTTCTATGAACAACGTACATTATTATAATCTCATTGCTTATGACATTATTACCATCAATCATAACTTCATATCTGTTACGTATAGCTAATATTCTAATTTTTCAAGAAGGAAGAACTGATGCAATTATTCACTGCAAGATAATCTAAGAAACCATGTTATCTTATCCATCAGTGCATCTAATATCTTAAATTGCGGTGACTGTTAAACCAAGATTGCAGTTACAAGGCACAAAATGCATTCAAATAAACTTTGCCTTTTTTCTCCTGGAAAGGAAATTTTTCGACATCTACCCATAGTCAATTCATAACTGATCTCAAGTTAGTTATTATTCAAATCATAATTCTATGTTTCCCTATGTAGCGGCGACTATCCAAAATGATTAAGATATTCTTTTCGAACAACTATTCGAAAACTAATCTTTGTGGACAAACTACCATATATTTAATGTCAGTTTCAACAAATGAAACACATGTATTTGTTAGTATATGGTGGAGATGGTTCTCATATTTTAGATTGCGGCGAATTTTTGAATCATTCAAATCATTCTAAATACAATGTTGTTTACAAGGAAATTTTTCGTAATGTACCAGCATGATTTGTTCCCTTTTTTTAAGTTGTATTATTATTTTTAACATTGTATTTGCACAAATATATTATGAATTAACATTATAATTGAATATTTTGTTTGCCATCAATATGACCCGTGCGGCAGCACGGGTGCAAGGTCTAGTTTATTGTAGCTCCATGGTCGATTTTCAGGTTAAGACAAAGAGGTACAACCCTCAAACAACACTTGGTAGTAGACAAACTACCATTTAAAGATTCACCCAAATAACAACAAGAAAGGTACAAACACATCAATTAGTAATTAGATCAAAATTAGTGTTCTAAATTAAAGAGAACTTATTTGGTCCATCTTCTCTTTATCTATATAGAGAGAAGAAAAAAAGAAGAAGAAAAAAAGAGAAGAAAGACCAAAACTTCATCCTAACCTGTTTTATCTTGGTTTTCGGGTGTCAAACATTGATTACGTTTGAACCTATTTAACCGGTGATATCTTATTTTTTCTTGGGAAGGGAAAAAGTAAGCAAAACCCTTGAGAATCGAGGTCTGGGAGTTGTTTTCGCTACGGGAAGGTGTTAGGCACCCATAACGACTATAGTATCCTATAGGAACCGTCTTTAATTTCTACGCGCGCGCTTTATTTTTAAATGCTATTTGAAAGTGTTTATTAAGCCTAAAGGTATTCTAAGTGAAGAATTGGAGGGAGAAGAATGTTTAAATTTTTATTTTATTTGAATTGAAGGAATTTTGATTCCTTGCCTACGTACCCATTTAAGGGATCAAATCCACCGTAGTTCTCTTCCAAAAATGTTTTTGTTTTTGTTGGTTGATTTTAAGTTTGAAAATGGGATTTTGAAGAATAGAAAGAGGCCTCGAGGGCATGAGATTTAGAAAAGGTGAGGTGGAATTAGTTATTTGCAAAATGTGGTCTAAGTATGATTAAAATTCATTAAGTTTTTATTAAGAAAAGAAAAGGGAAAATTCAATGGGATTTTGATCCCAAGGTTTATTGTGAAAAAGATTTGAGTGAAATTTATTCAAGTTTTTTTTTGAAATTGATTTTTCTAAGTATAAAGCCTAAACATTCATCTAAACATACAATCCTAAACATACATCTAAACATGCATATTCTAGCTATGTCCCTAAAGTGAAGTGTGTGCATGTGTCGGTGCTTGTGTCGGTGTACATTATTAGAGTTCATTGTCCTTATTACATCATTGGCCTAGATACATTCTATGGTCTTGCAAGAAATTTAAATTGCATGAAAATAAAATATTACAAGAACTCCTAAGTCTTTACATTCTAATTTTTGCATGAATCTTAAAGTGTAGAAAAATAAAAGGATGAAGATGTGAGATGGGAGATGAAATGCTCATGATGTATGAAATTCAATAGAGGAAATTGTTAGTAATATAAGGCATAGAGAATGGAGATATAGGTAAGTAAAACTATCATAACCAAAAGGACAAAAAGGATATATAAAATAAGCAAGAGTAATGCATAATAGACCTAAAATTTCTCACTAAAGCAAGGCTTAACTATGACTTATAATTCTCATGGTTCAACATATTCTCAAGGCATGAAATCCAGGTTTAAAAAATGAGAATCTAAGAATTATAGCAAGCCTTACATTTTAATGTGAATTTAGGCCTATTTACACTATTTATTCACCAACATTACTTGCAAAGCAAGCAAGTAAGCAACATATGCACATGACCAGTAAAAAACACATTCAAACTGAGGTAAACTCTTCACAAAATCACATATCATGAATCACAAGTGTAAATCAAGAATTAGAAACAAAATTAAGCCAATTTTCATCAATTTTAACATGAAATTCAAGAAATGAAACAAGAAGTAGCATCAACATTCCCTATCAATTTTTCCAGTATAAAACTATCAAAAAAACATCACAAAACTATCAAGAAAACTCTATGAATTTTAATGGCACTTTTATGGAAAATTTCAAGTTCAACAGAGGCGTCATTATCAAAAATAAGGTACAAAATAGCAAGAAACAGGTAAAAACGAAAATCTGCAAAGAAACAAAAACCAGGCCCAAACTAAAGGTGGATCTTGGATCACAGGGAAGATCCTGGAGCGTTGGATTGATCCAGGGAGGAAAAACCCTAGATCCAATGGCTCAGAACACAGGGGAACACACTATGGTGGTGCATGCGCGCGCGTGTGATTAACACGCTGGTATATAAGCTCAAACAAAGGGAAACATCACACAAACCTTAACCATTTCTCTCTCTACAATGTTCTTAGAGAGAGAGAGTCTGCAAACTCTCTCTTCTCCGACCTAACACCGGTCATCTTCAACCTTTCTCCGACGCGGTGGCCGGCGGTGGTGCCGCCGCGTCGGAGCCTCAAGCCACCCAGATCTACGACCTAATCACATGTTTCTGACGCCCTTTCTCTCCTCTATTCGATTCCGAAGCTAGATTTCTAAAAAGATCTTTGGATTGACGTAGATCGGGAAAGGAATTTACGGCTTTTTGACTCTTTATCGTTCTAAAAAAAATTTCTTGGAGGAAAACGTTTTACATCTCTCGATCTACGCCATTCAAACTAGTAACAGAGGATTTGGAAAGAGGAAGATGAGCTAGGACTTTACCTCTGTGTGATTCGGAGATTCGAACAGAGAAGCTTGAAGTGGAGCTTCGTTCTTCGTTTCTGGTGAATGTCTCCTTGTTGCTTCGAACAGATGAACACGTTCTTCTTCTTCTCTCGTTCAACTTCGAATCTGATCTTTCTTCTTCTCTGGTTCAGTTTCGAATTCAATTTCTCTTCTTCTCTTCTCACCAAATCCCTCGTGATCACGTCGGATTTGTCGCCGTTGGTGATGAATCTGCGTTTGAATTGCGAGGGTAAACTCAATGATGATGATGCTTTGGGAATCTGAGAGTTTTCTTCTTGCAAATTCACACTGGTTTTTTTGTATATTTTCGTGAAATTGAAATGAATTTCGATGTGGTGATGATTCTGTGATGTTGAAATTTGTATGAATTGGATGCTTCAAGGTCGAATTGATGATGATTTGTTGCGAAATTGATATTCTGGGATGATTAGGGTTTGAAGGTTCTTCAAACCTTCATCATTGTTCTTGCAGTTTTTCTGTTTTGATTCTGTTTTGGTGAAGAGAGAGATTGTGATTGTGTTTTTGGTGAGTTGGCATATTCTGAATGGATCTGTGATGATTAGGCCCCTTTTATAGACTGACACTTGGACAGGCTGGGCCAATAGAATAGTGACACATGGACTAGACTTGTAACTGACTGGACCAATGCAAAATCAACACGTGGACTGGACTTGTGACTAACTGGACCAATGAAAAATTGACACATGGCACTGGACTAATGACTTGGACAATATGGACTAAAATGCAATTTTTTAGAATTTTAGGACTTAAAATAAAAATAAAAATAAAATGAATTAAAATTGGTAACCGGAAAATAACGTAAAGTGAAACGATTAAAATTGACAAAACGGACTAAAACGAACCAATGGCTTAAATGAGGTACTTTAAAGTAACATCTCTCTGCCGAAATTTCGTGTGAAATGATGATGTAAGATTTTTCCTACATGTCATATAACTATGTACACGTGAGTATATATAGGATCGTTTCCACAGGGAGTTACGTTTACTATAAGCATTTTCACAATAGTTCACATTAAGGGTTTGGATATAATTTGTTTGTTTGTAACACTATATCCATAGATTACAAAAGTAAAAACGAGAGGGTATCGAACTATTTCGCTTGCGGTATAAGATAACGAGCAAGCATAACAGTAGCAATCTCTCGATCAATTAACAGATTCTAGCTTTATAACCAATATTATTACAATCATTTCTACAATATCCTTCGTGTCCAAAGCGACATCGTTATTTCCAAGTTAGCGTTTAAACATTCGTGTCCAAATTCCTTAAACGATAACAAAGTCGATCGGATAACTTAATCGACCGTGTCCAGCCTGATTAAGTATCCGAAAGCATTAAAAGCTTGATTAAAAGTAATTATCAAAGGTTTACAAACTTGTCAAGAGTGATATAACATAAGATAGATTGTTATTCTAGTTCTAGATTCAAGAGTTTGTGTCCAAATCATCTTGAATCTCTTTGAAAGCATTAAAAGCAAGAATAACAACAATATTTAATCATTAAGCTAGAACCATATATATTAAAAGATCAAAAGATTACATAATAGCTTGATTGTTACCTCAATACTACAAAGAAGGTGATAGTTACATATAGACATGTAAACTAATGCAAGAAATGAAGGAAAGATGAAGATTCCATGCCAAGATCCTTGATGTCTCAATGAATCTAGGGTTGAATGTACTCCTTAATCACTTGCTTTGTGTTTCTCTCTATGAAATAGCTCTAACCTCTCTCTAGAAATGTATAAAATGTTTCAATGGAATAGTGAATGACCTAAAAGAGAGGTAAGAATGCTATTTATATGTGCCTGTGTTTTTGCACCTACGCTAATAGCGCAGATTACGCTAATAGCGTGGTATGTCGGCCTATAATCTGGCCAATGGGCTTGTACCACGCTATTACGCTAATAGCGTGGTATGTCGGCCTATAATCTGGCTAATAGCGTGGTCTGTAACACCCTACTTCTATTAAGCGGTAAAACGCGCGAATACATCAGAAATATTCTAGAAATAGATGCTACGTCTCCGAATAAACCACAATTCATACATGCATAAAGATCATGTTATACTACATAGCAGCGGAACAACATATAATTCATAAACAATCTCTGGATCTCCAAACTAAATACAAATGTATCATCCAAATCTCAAATAACAGAATATCTCAACTCCAAATACATAGTCAAATAAACAACATGCAAAGACTATCCTAGATCAGAGCCCTAATCTAGACACTTGCATGAAAAAGAGGAACTCCACTCCTCGGCATCAACAAGCAACAACTAACATCCTGCACGCCGTCTACCCATCCATACAGAGAGGTAGGCGGTCCACCACAGACCACTGAGGGTTAGCATTACATCATCATAATCCATAAAAGATTTAAGCAAGAACATTGGAAATGAAAGATATATTCAAGAATACAAATCATACATGTATTCACAAGTATTCACAACACTTATATCATTCGATATTATCATTCCAAGTTCGTATCAACAAGTGTATCATACACGTATCACATATACATAACCCTCCCTCCTAGAACACTAGCATCACATGATCATTATTATCCCCCATCACTTACATTTCAAGCTATCACATTATTATCATAGCATAGCATACATATTCAACCTCTAATCAAGTCATCAACAAAAGCTCATCATTTATCAACATCAATCAATGAAAACATTACTCACTTCATTACTCATCTAGCATGCTTATCTCAACAAGTACAATTTGTCATATCGAAGTTATAAGCAAGCCATCATCATTAACAAAGAACATCACCACATCATATATGTATATATACATATACAAATCTCACCTCATCATTATTATTAAAATAACCATCATCAATTGATTCACCAAGTGTATAAGCACAAATAATTAAGACATGCAATCAGAGCATAATACAATTATTCACAACCCTCCACAATATTCACCAATGTACATATACACCAATCCACATAATCACAACATTCACCAAATTTCACCAACACACAAATTCACCAAGTCACATATTCAATTATGACACGACTCATCAATTAATCAAATGCATATGATGCTCTAGACTCTTCTAGATGCATGTGGTACCAAACTCCTCCAAGGTCGTCACCTTATGATGCAACAAAAACATCATTATCAACGGCTATAATCAACGGCAATATGGATACAAGTATCCGGTCAACGGCAATATGGATATAACATCCGACACGACATATGATGCATGAACATATGACTCAATCCACAATGCATATGTTCACAACAATTCAACGGCTATAATCAACGGCTATAAGTCAACGGCTATAATCATCATCCAACTATATCATATAGTTCATATCTCCACATAGTTCCTTACATTCCAAATAAAAGAACAATCACAACATATGATCACAAACATCATATTCATCACCTAACAACCATTCATACATCATATCATAATCATATCAATCTAATCATAGAGGGTTCATAAGCAATTGGCCCTCAATGATCATTTTCAATCAAGTTCGTCTCAAAAATCACAATATTGAAAATAATTGAGCACCTAAGCCAAAACCAAGTAAACAAGTTCAATTGCCTATGCCATGTATCCTCTCAAGTCACACATATGTGCAGTAGAGATTACATAAGCATTTCATCGGCCAAATACGATGAATTCATAAAAATCACAAAGTTCGTCTCACCGAAACACTTTTCAAGAAATTTTCCATTTTCTAAGTAAAACAAGTTAAATCCCTCACATCATAGTTTAAATACTACTAAACACCTTAATTGAACTCATAAAATATAAGTTTGAAAGTTTGGAAACAATCCATAAGGTTTGGGTCGACTTAGAAATAGTTATGCGGATTTTTCGTAAAATTTCACCAAGACCACCTTGGAGTATTTGCCTCATAACTCAAAAACCAAGAATCATTTTCAAGTCAAACCAAAGCCATTGGAAAACTAACAAAATTATCTACAACTTTCATGTTTACACCGAAAACCAATTCAAAACAGAAACGAGGGAAAAAGACGCAAGAATGCGAAACAGGGGATGCTGCCACTGTGCAGCTCGCCGTGGCGAGTAAATCTACTCGCGAGGCGAGTAAGCATCACCGAAAGCACCTCCTGCTCGCCTCCAACTCGCCTCCCACTCGCTGTGGCGAGTTGGGACAGTCCTGTTACGAGAAAAACTCACTTTTTCACCCCAAAACCCCAATTTTGACTTCCCAAAGCTCAAATTTGATCCCAAAGTTTGTTTAAACATTTCTAATCATGAAAAGACATCTAATTCCATATAAAATTTACCCCAAAACATTCTCCTAACAAAAATCACCATTTGACCCATTTTCATCAAACTTCAAACAAAACAACACAAAGTCATATCAAACTCTCCAATTATGATTACCCAATGTTTTAATCATCAACAACAACATCTATCAACAACAACAGCAGCTAAACATCATGAATTCACCAACAATTCATCACAACAACATCTCATATCACCATTTTTGGGCAAAAATGCAAAGTATACATATAACCACAACTTAAGCATGTAATTTCATCATCAACAACTCAATTAACATTCAAATTACATACTCAAACATTGCATCAAAACATGAACACGAATTTGAAAGCAATTAGGTTCAATTCAACAATTTCACAAAAATGGGTAAAGAGAAAAAGATGTGAATTATGGTTGAAATCTAACCCTCTTACCTCTAGCACCAAGATTCTCTAACCCAAGCTTCAATTTAGCTCCTAGATGATGAATCCCTCTTGCCTCTAACCCTTGCACTTGTTCTTCTCTCTAGCCTCTATCTCTTATCTTCTCAATGAAAAATGAAATGAAAATGTTGTAACCCTATCTCTTCTCACTAGCATTAGTTTATAAAGGCTCACTTAATGGGCTTATCTCACAAACCTTAATGGGCCTAACCCATTTCTAATTCAACCTTAAAAATGTTACTACTCGCCTACCGGTAAAATATAACACTAACGGTCACTTAACGGTAATTAAAATAATTACTACACCCTCTCTAGTAACTTGGTAAAATAATAACTTCCACTAAACACTAAAAAAATAACTTTATGCAAAATTACAAATTTGCCACTGCCCTCAAAATGACCAAAATGCCCCTAAGTCCAAAATGACTAAAATACCCTTCTAACACCGAATTCTACGATTCCCAACCAAAAATACACACAGAGGCAAATAATCACATAAGAGCACATATAACACACATAAATAAATAATAAAATAAAACTAGCGAAAATCGGGCTGTTACATGGTCCTCTGGAGCTTCTACGCTTATAGCGTATCCCACGCTTATAGCGTGTTTCTTCATGACAGCCACGCTCCAGGTGCGCCAATGGCGTAGCTCTCGGGAGCTTGTACGCTAATAGCTCAGAATACGCTATTAGCGTACTCTTCATGAGAGCTCCAGATCCTACGCCCCAGGTACGCTAATGGCGTAACTCTCTGACCTTGGGCATTTCTTCATCACGCTATTAGCGTAGGACACACTAATAGCGTATGATATTGAACTTTGACGTTTCTTGATCCTTGCTTGTATTTTCCTGCACAAAAAGGGTAGAATAAGGCTCAAAAGCATAAATGACATATTTACACAATAATTGGAGTTTTCCATAGAGAATCTTGCAAAACAAGTCACTAAAATGCCTAAACTCCTATATGAAATATATCACTTTTAAACACTTATCAAATGACCAAAATGCCCCTGGGGCTAAAACGACTGAAAATGACTCAGATGCAAATTTAAAAACGGATTTTTAACAGGGAATTAAAGCAAGAATTTATACAAGCAACTTAAAAGACTCAGAGACAAATTTAAGAGTTTAAACAGAGTTTTGACACATGAAAAGACTAAAATGCCCCTAGAGGCAAAACTGACTCAAAATGACTTCAAATACAACTTTTGGAATGGATTTCGACATAGAATTGAAATAAGGACTCATTCAAACTACTTGAAAGGACTCAAACAAATTTTTAAAAGACTGAAAGAAATTCTGACATAGGAAATGACTAAAATACCCTTCTATGTGAATTTTGCAAGTAATACTGAAATAAAATACAGCGAAAGATGTAATTGATTAGAGACAGTTCAAATGACTTGAAATACAAGAAAAGAAGAATTGAGTTAGTATTTTTAGGTCCAAAATTAGGGTATAACAGCTGCCCCTATTTAAGTTTCTTTGTCCGGAGAGTCAAGAGACGAAGTCTTAGAGTTGACGGGACGAAGATACTTAAATATTAGCATTTGCACTGCTTTTGGACATAAAAAATACGTCTTCAGATTTTCAAAAATATGAATGCCATGCATCATTTTGATTATGAATGCAAGACAAACGACTGGAGTCCATGGAACATGTCACGTCACTGGGGGTTCAGATGGACATTGACAGGGTGGACAAACCAGGGGATAGAAAAAGGGTACAAGTTGTTCTTTGGGTCGAACTAGCCACTTGACCAAGGAATACAAACAAGAGATAGGAACAAGCTGTTCTTGGGATCAAACTTGGCACTTGACCGGAAACGTAGACATATAGGCAGGTACAAGCTGTTCTTTGGATCGAACTTGACACTTGATCGAAAATACAAACAGATAGGTAGGCACAAACTGTTCTTTGGATCGAACTGGCTGTTTGGCTGGAGATATAGACAAAAAGGGTAGATACAAACTGTTCTTTGGATCGAACTTGCCGTTGGATTATCACCACATCATGTGGGTAGGTGCAAACTATTCTTTAGATCGAACTTGTCGTTTGACCGATAACAAAGCATGAGCTGGGTACAAACTGTTCTTTGGATTGAACTTGTCGTTTGTCCGGAAATATAGGTATATAAGCAGGTACAAGCTGTTCTTTTGGATTGAACTTGGCACTTGACCAGTAACAAGATACAAATTGGAAGTCTGATTTAACAAGATACCAATTGTGGGTAAATTGTTATTGACCTGATTTGAAAATAGACATGACCATTTTGTTGGCCCAAAAGCAAATTGAGAGTGGATTGACATTGACAAAGACATTGAATTGAAAGTTTGAGACTGAGAGAAAAATTGAAATTTGAGATTAATCAGAGACATAGACATAGATATTGAGAGTTGAAATTGACATGAATTGAATTGGAAATTGGAATTGAATTGAAATTGAGATTGGATTGGATTGAATTTGACAATTGAAATTGGAATTGAGTTGAATACTGAAATTGAGATTGCTTCGAATTAGGAGTGGATTGAATTGAAATTGGAATTTGAGAGTTGAGATTGCATCGAATTTGACAGTTGAAAATGAATTGAATTTGACAGTTGGAATTGAATTGAATTTGACAGTTGGAATTGAAATTGAGATTGAAATTGAGTTTGACAGTTGAAATTTGGATGGAATTGAAATTGAAATTGGATTGAAATTGGGAATTGAATTGAACTTGACAGTTGAGATTTGGATATGCAATATGTATGTATGGTATAACAAGATTATTGAATGTATGAGCACATAAAATGCATGATTATGCATGTATGAATGCTTGAAATGCATGATTGGCTTGTAATTTGACAAAGAAATTTCACAAAGGCAGACAAAACATTGGAAGATTGGGCACGTAGTGGCTCGTGCTGCAACATATTCACATAGAAATCCTCTTTGGAGAGACCGTCGTTGAAAGACGTATCGAAACCATGGCTGAGGGCAATATAAACTGTAAAGGAGGGATCCTTGGGGGATTCTTGAATACAGGTTGCCGTTGTTAGGCGTGTCAGTGCTGGATAAACATTGGATGTTCGCATCTGTGGTCAATGCTTTTCGATATTTTATTCTTTCATTTTTCAATCCCTATTTTTGCCTGAACCGCCCTTTCGGGTTTTCGATTCACCGGGGAATAATATTCTTTTCATTGCCCCATTTTTGCCTGAATTGCCTTCATAGGTTGTCAATCAGCGGGGTGCTCATTTTTGCCTAAGCCGCCCTTTCGGGTTTTCAACTTAGCGAGCTTTTCATTTTCATTTTCATTTTTCTTTTTCATTTTCATTCTGTTTTTTAATTCTGGCCATTGACCACAGATCATCCTGGGGAGTAACCTGCTTGTAACAAGTATTGAAATAGACATTGACATTCATTTATTCATGCATGTTTCATTGAAATGTACCTTATTGCTCAGGTTTGCTTTCAAAATAGACAGAAAAAGGGTTTTCAATTTTAAAAGATGTTTGTTTCAAACATTGACATTATCAAAATGGAAAGGAAATATTCTGTACATAGCATTGAAAGTAGAAAGAAAAATAGAGTTTCAAACAAATAGCACAGGCTCAAATTGATGTAGAGGAGTGAGAATCAGCCAAAGGCATGACTTCACGGATTTACGAAGCTTGGAAAATGGTAATTTTATTGGTTGGTGATACATTGAACACGATGACCGCTACATTTCATAGAAATTTTGAATTCACAAGTACAGAAGCCTCTGATGAAGACGATCATTGACAGTTGCAGATGCCCCAAGGGGTGATGGTGGTTTGCCAGATATAGTTACTTGTCTTTTATTGTCAACCTCATTCTTGCATGAACCGCCCTTTCGGGTTTTCGGCTCATCGAGGCGCTCATTCTTGCCTGAGCTGTGTATAATCTCAGCGAGCTTTCTCATATTCATTTTTTTTTGTCCCTAACTTTTGCCTGGATCGCCCTTTCGGGTTTTCGATCCACCGGGAAGCGCATTTTTGCCTAGGCCGCCCTTTCGGGTTTTCGACCTACCACGCTGTTCTTTTCTTTTTAGACAAAGTATTTCTTGACTATATCGGCATTAACAGGATTGGGGAGTTCAACAGCATCCATGTGTGTAAGAATCAAAGCACCACCAGAGAAAGCCTTCTTGACAACATAAGGACCTTCATAGTTAGGTGTCCACTTGCCCCTTGGGTCGGGTTGCTGACTTATCCTTCTTTTCAATACAAGTTCGCCTTCCTTGAATTCTCGAGGTCGGACTTTCTTGTCAAAAGCATTCTTCATCCGCACTTGGTACAACTGTCCATGAGCCATAGCATCCATACGTTTCTCTTCAATCAGATTCAATTGATCATACCGACTTTGACACCATTCGGCCTCGGTTAACTTGGCTTCCATGATCACTCGAAGAGATGGAATCTCCACTTTCAGAGGGAGAACTGCTTCCATGCCATACACAAGAGAAAAAGGAGTTGCCCCGGTTGAACTGCGCACCGAAGTACGGTAACCATGCAAGGCAAAGGGTAGCATTTCATGCCAGTCTTTGTAAGTAGTGACCATCTTCTGAACAATCTTCTTGATGTTCTTGTTAGCGGCCTCAACTGCACCATTCGTCTGAGGTCTATAAGGAGAAGAGTTGTGATGTTCAATTTTGAATTCTTCACATAAAGCTTGCATCATACTATTGTTCAGATTGGAACCATTGTCAGTGATGATCTTGTTGGGAACACCATATCGACAGATGATGTTATTCTTGATAAACTTGACAACCACTTGCTTGGTCACATTTGCATAGGAGGCAGCCTCAACCCATTTGGTGAAATAATCAATTGCCACTAGAATGAAACGATGTCCGTTGGAAGCCTTTGGCTCAATTCTTCCGATCATATCAATGCCCCACATAGAGAAAGGCCATGGGGAAGATATAACATTGAGGGCATGCGGAGGCACATGAATCTTGTCAGCATAAATTTGACACTTGTGGCATCTTTTAGCATGTTTGTGGCAATCACGCTCCATAGTTATCCAGTAATAGCCGGCTCTTAACAACTTCCTTGACATGGTGTGACCCGAAGCATGGGTCCCAAAAGCACCATCATGTACATCATGCATCAATTTCTCAGCTTCTTGCTTGTCAACACATCTCAATAGGACCATGTCATAATTCCTCTTGTATAGGATTTCTCCGTCCAGAAGGAATTTACTAGCCCATCGTCTCAAAGTCTTTTTATCCCTGTTGGAAGCACCAGGTGGATATTCACGATTCTGCAAGAATTGTTTGATGTTGTAATACCATGGCTTTTTATCATTCACACCTTCATCAGCTCGATCTGGCATATTTTCAATAGTAAACACATGAGCGGGTCTATCAAGACGTTGTACTTTGATTACGGGCACATCATTCCAGTGATTGACACGAAACATGGAAGACAAAGTAGCCAGAGCGTCAGCCATCTGATTCTCATCCCGAGGGATATGGTGCAGCTCAACCTTGGTAAAGTATGTCAACAGACGTCTGGCATAGTCACGATAAGGGATCAGCTTCTCATGATGAGTCTCCCATTCACCCTTTATCTGATTAATAACAAGTGCAGAATCTCCATAGATATCCAGGTGCTTAATTCTCAGATCAAGGGCTTCTTCAATGCCCAAGATGCATGCTTCATATTCAGCTATATTGTTTGTGCATTCAAAAGTTATTCGAGCGGTGAAAGGAATGTGGTGCCCCTGCGGGGTTACAATGATGGCCCCAATTCCTTTACCATAAGCATTAACAGCACCATCAAACACCAATCCCCACTTGCTATTGGGATCTGGCCCTTCATTGATCAGTGGTTCTTCACAGTCTTTTGCTTTCAGATACATGATCTCTTCATCAGGGAAATCAAACTTAATCGGCTGGTAATCATCAAGAGGTTGACAAGCGAGATGCTCAGCAAGGATACTTCCTTTGATTGCTTTCTGAGCTTTGTACACAATATCATATTCGGACAACAACATTTGCCAACGTGCAACCCTTCCAGTAACGGCAGGTTTTTCAAAGATGTACTTGATTGGATCCATTCGGGATATCAACCAAGTTGTATAATTCACCATATAATGACGCAGGCGTTTGGCAGCCCAGGCTAAAGCACAACAAGTCTTTTCAAGCATTGTATACCGAGTCTCACAGTCGGTGAACTTCTTGCTCAAATAGTAGATAGCATGCTCTTTCTTACCGGTCTCATCTTGCTGACCGAGGACACAACCCACATAATCATCTAACACCGAGAGATACATAATCAAAGGCCTTCCTTCCACTAGTGGGACAAGGATAGGTGGTTCTAACAGGTATTCTTTAATGCTATCAAAAGCTTCCTGGCATTCATCATTCCATACAACAGGCTGATTCTTTCTGAGTAATTTGAAAATTGGTCCGCAGGTAGTAGTCATGTGAGATATAAATCTTGAAATATAGTTCAGACGTCCGAGGAAACCTCTAACTTGCTTCTCAGTTTGAGGGGCCGGCATTTCTCTGATGGCTCGGACTTTTTCAGGATCAACTTCAATGCCTCTTTGACTGACAATGAAGCCCAGCAACTTTCCAGATCTTACACCGAATGTGCACTTGTTAGGATTCAACCGCAGCTTGTACTTTCTAAGTCTTTCAAACATCTTTTTCAAATACACAACATGCTGCTCTTCATCACTTGATTTCACAATCATATCATCAACATATACTTCAATCTCTTTGTGAATCATATCATGAAACAGAGTAGTCATACCCCTTTGATAGGTAGCACCAGCATTTATCAAGCCAAACGGCATCACCTTATAACAGAACGTTCCCCATGGAGTGATGAAGGACGTCTTTTCTCTATCTTCAGGAGACATTCGTATCTGATTATAACCAGAGAAACCATCCATAAAGGAGAACACTTTGGATTGAGCAGTACTGTCAACAAGCACATCAATATGAGGCAACGGGAAGTTATCTTTTGGACTGGCTTTATTCAGATCTCTGTAATCAACACACATTCGAACTTTCCCATCTTTCTTTGGTACTGGTACGATGTTGGCATTCCACTCAGGATATTCAGCCGTCATGAGGAAACCTGCATCAATTTGCTTTTGCACTTCAGCCTTGATCTTAAGAGCCATGTCTGGACGAGACCTTCTCAACTTCTGTTTGACAGGAGGACATTCAGGTCTTGTCGGTATCCGATGTTCCACAATCTTGGGGTCTAGACCCGGCATATCTTCATAAGACCATGCAAAGACATCTGGATAATCATGGAGGAGCTGAATAATCTTCTTTTTCACTTCTGGCTCAAGTGCAGCACCAATCTTGATCTATCGCTTGTTCTCTTCAGTACCCAGGTTGATAAGCTCAATTTCTTCCTGGTGAGGCTGAATGGCTCTTCTTTCTTGCTCAAGCAGTCGAGTGATCTCATACGGTATCTCTTCATCATCATCCTCATCTTCAGCTTCATATACAGGGAATTCAAAATTTGGAGGAACCATAGGGTCACTGTGTTCAACGGGTTTATTGTGGTTCAATCTGCATAATATGATTGGGATGATTTTTAGAAAAAAGTTTTTCATGCAGATTTTTGGAATTAATAAGAAAATACAGATGTTTTGGTTTTTTCTGGCATTACCATTATTTCCAAGAAAAAGGCACTAAAAAGTAAAAAACAAAGAGTCGCGAGAAAGACGACAACTTTTATTGATAACGGCAATGCCGAAACAAACACGCCCTTACAATGATATCACTTTCGCCTTGGGCAGAGCGAAAGGATTGTTATTTTGAAAACAAAGAAAACATGAGCAACAAGACACATTACATGGAGGCATGCATGACTAAAGGAATATCAATGGCCTCCCAATTTCTCACAGTGCCTCCTGGTACAACAAATGTAGGCACATAACTATTTTCAGCAGCATCTTCAGCAATAGCATTAATGAACCCAGCACTGTAGAAAGTTCCTGTCGAAACACCAGATGTTGGGGAGAATCCAAGGCCCTCTTTACGCTTGTTTTCCAAAATCTGAATCACTTTGCCCCAGCCGGCAGCTTGCCCTTCTTGAACAGCTTTCTGGGCGTCTTTCAATGAAGCCATGCTAGCACCAGCTCTTCGAGGCTCCGCACCTTCAACAGTCAAACCTTGAAATGACGTCCCTTCAGCGGACCCGTTCTTCACAAATTTGAGCTTTTGATGCAAAGTAGAAGTTACTGCTCCAGCGTCGTGAATCCACGACCTTCCGAGGAGACAGCTGTAAGATGCATTGATGTCCATGACCTGGAAAGTGATCTGAAATGTCTCAGGACCAATGGTAATTGGCAAGTCTACTTCCCCGAGAACATCCTTGCGAGATCCATCGAAAGCCTTAACCAGATAGCTACTTCCCCTCAAAGAGATTCCATGATGGCTCAATTGTCTCAGTGTAGATTCAGGCATTACGTTTAAGGATGATCCAGTGTCCACCAACACATTGGATATCATGTCAGACTTGCAGTGTACCGAGATATACAGAGCTAAGTTGTGGTGTTTCCCTGCTTCGGGGAGTTCATCGTCACCAAACCCCAAGTTGTTGCAGGCAGTAATATTACTCACTATCCCATCAAACTGATCCACAGAGACTTCATGATCAACATAAGCTTGCTCCAGTATCTTCATCAACACCTTCCTGTGAGCCTCTAAGCTCATAAGCAAAGACAAGATGGATATCTTTGACGGAGTTTGCAGCAGCTGGTCAACAATCTTATAATCACTCTTCTTAATAAGCCTCAGAATCTCATCCAGATTAGACTCTTCAATAGATTGGCCTGATGGGCCGGTGTTCTTGTCAATAGGAGGAGCAACTGGTGGAGTTATTGTGGCAATAGGTGTAACCACCTTCTTTTGAAACAAGGGTGGACGGACTTTCCCGCTTCTTAGAGCTGTAATTTCACTAGCAACATTATCAACTGTAGCTGGGGATACCAGAGGTACTTCCACTCCATTCTCGACCATGGTTGCATTGTACTTGTAAGGAATTGCTTTTGTAGAGGCATATGATACCGGACCAGGTAACCTGATCACCAAAGGTTCAACATTCCTTGTTTGGGATGCACTTCCGGTAGGGGAATCATGAAACACTGGCACAATCACACATACATCACTGACGATCAAGTGTTTGTCATCCATCAGGCTCTGGATATCATCTTGCACCACACAACAGCCCATAGGGTTTTGAAGACATTCTGAACAAGAAGCATGATCATGATTGAACAAAGAAGCTCGGCAAAGTTTGGCATGTAGCGGCACCAAAGGAGTAACAACATTGCGGACGTCCAGCATGGGATCTTCTTGAGGAACGGGGATTCTTTCGAAAGCCTCGATCATGTTAACAGCAGCATGGTTTGGAAGTGGATTGTCAAGAACATGAGGAACACTATTTTCAAAAGTCAACCGTCCTTTTTCTATCAGGTCTTTCACAATATACTTCAGAGCATAGCAACCTTCAATATCGTGGCCTTGAGCGCCCTGATGGAATTCACATGTGAGATCCTGTCGGAACCTGGGAGGCAAAGGGTTAGGCGGAGGCTTGCCTGGTCTGGTGACACAGTGTCCCTTAGCAAGTAAAGTTGGGAGCAGCTCAGCATATCGCATGGGTATTGGTGGAAAAGAAGGTCTGGGTCGGGGACCCTGTTGTTGCTGTTGTTGTTGTTGAACAGGAGACTGTTGTTGTACTTGTTGAGCAATGGCATTGACGGGCACTGGTGGTTGACCCGGAGGCAGAGGATACTGCTGATAGAATGGCGGGAAGAAAAGATGTTGAGAGTATTGCATGTATTGGTAGGGCAGAGGTAATTGTGTAGCAGCTGCAGATGGGTTACCAGATACCATCCCTACCTCAGATTCTTTCCTCTTATGGTGGCCGTTACCGTACTTCTTTGGTGCACTGGCTGAAGATTCTCCCTTTTCAAGGACAATGATACCCTCTCTGACAGCCTCCTCTAGACGAGTTCCCATAGTAACCATGTCGGAGAAGTTGTTTGGAGCAGATACTATCATTCTTTCCTTATATTCCTTCTTCAGAGTCTTCAGGAATGTCTGTGTTAATTCTTCCTCATCAAGTCGAGGAAAAACACGGGCAGCTGCCCCTCTCCATCTCTGGGCATACTCACGGAAGGTTTCATCTGACTTCTGAGACAAGGACTTAAGAGAGTCCCTATTTAGCTTCAGACGGGTATTGAACTCATAATGACTTTCAAAAGCAGTAGCCAGATCCTCAAAAGTGTGGATATTGTCTTTGCTCAAACCAGTGTACCAATCTGCTGCATCTTCCGCTAGGCTGTCTTGGAAGCAGTGTATCATTAGCGCATCATTATCTGCATAGTTGGCCATCTTCCAAACGTACCGAATGACATGTCTATGTGGACAGGAGGATCCATTGTATTTGTCAAAATCTGGCACCTTAAACTTCTTAGGAATCTCAAATCGGGATACCAAGCACAGATCACGAGCCTTAGCAGAGACATTGTTTCCACGGATAGCCTTGACCTCACGGAGTTCTCCAGCCAACTCCCTTAACTGTCTTTTCATAGCTTCCATTGCGGGATCTTGTCCACGCGGAGTATCGACATCAATCACCTGTTGCACAGTGTGTACAATAGGGTCGGTAACAACAGTAGTTACTTGAGGCATAGCAGTGGATACAGGAATCTGTCCTTGACCAGCAAAACCAGAGATACCAGCAGCAGTATTAGGAGAATAGTAAGCCGAGAGTCCATAAGGACGCCCATTGGGCATAGCAAACCGAGCATCGGTAGCCACAGTAGACAATGGGATAGATGGAATTGTTTCGGTAGAAGCTGGAATAGATGTGGCTGGTTGTTCCTGTGCAGCCATCATAGCGGACATAGCGTCATGAGCCTTAGCCAAGTCTTCTTTCATAGCAGCCAATTCGGCACGGAGCTGAACATTTTCTTCTTCAAAGTTAGCCATAATTCTTCTCTTGTGAAATCTTGTTTGATGAACTCTATCTGGTTGATAAACTTTGCGAACACGAGCCACTTTTCAGACTGCGGCGGACAAAACCAGGAGGCAATGAGCACGAGAGAAGTTTTTTGTGACCAATGAATGCATATGATGCATGAAATGTGTTAATGCATATGCAAAAAGACCCTTTTTCGTGTTATCGAAGGGTTTTAGACAAATCAGAAACTTGTAAACATTACTAAACATCAATTAACATAAACGGGAAGCAAACAACCAACATATAGTTTTACAGGAGCCAAGGGATGGACTTTGAAGTGTAAAACAACATAAACAACTGAAAATAACAACAGGAAGTAGAAATCCTCAAGCATAGGAAGTGGAAGCATCATCCTCAGACTCAGACTCATAGCTGCAGTATCGTGCATAGAAGTCACGGGCCCCCTAGCCCTCTTGGAGTCTCTCATAAGCAACCTATCTTTCTCTTCGATCTCTCTCCTAGCCTTGGCTAACTCTTTCTTCAGTGTCAAGACTTCATGAGTCTGCTGCTCATCCTTTCCATCCAAAGTCATAATCAAGTTCTCAGCCTCATAGTACCTAGTCCTCCACTGATGCTTCTCCCGACTCTCCATAGCTAGATGCTCCTGATACATCTCCTGAGTAGGTGGGAGTAGAGGCAAAGGCATGGTAGGAATAGATGCAGACACATATCTCATAGAGGGGTAAGGCATACCAATCTCCACAGCTTGGTTTATCACCCACTGTGTATAGGCCTCATGAGCAACACCGGACCTTACGCCCATATGCTTCACCTCTTTCTTTCGAAGTTTAGACCAAGCTTCCATGAAATCCTCTCTTATTCCTGTGGGAGCATTGGAGTAGTGGAAGAAGTAAGGAGCTGTAGCAAGATTGATGGGCTTTTCTTTCATCGGGAAACCAAATTGTCGCAAGGCGAGCTCCGGGTTATAGTTGATTCCACCCCGGGTACCAAGAAGAGGTACATTAAGAAACTTCCCACCACCAAAGATGATTTCCTTAACCCTAGAAGCGGGAGTGAGCCAAACCACTTCATTAGGAGTGAGAGCCATAATCCTCTGTGAAATAGACCAATTCTCCGGATTGTCGTGGAAACACTTCGGAAGGTGCGAAATAAACCACCTATAGAGAAGAGGTACACAACAAAGAATGTATCCACGACCCTTGCCGGAACGATCGTGAATAGCATGGTATGTGTCAGCTAGCAAAGTAGGAACCGGATTCTTGGAGTGGAAGATCATAATAGCATTCATGTCCACGAAGTCATCAAGATTCGAAAAGAGAATAAGCCCATAGATGAGAAGTGCAAGAATAGCCTCAAGAGTGTCCTGACAAGTGGTATTGAGGTTGGCTTTCCCAAGAAGATACTCTGAAGTGAACCCTCGGATGCGAGCCTTAGTGACAAGATTTTTGGAGACATCGGTGGTCTTGAGATAGAGATCTTTAGCAATAACCAATGGAGTAGGAGGGTTTTCAGGTCCTGAGAAAGGTACCCCCTTGGCAATAGATAGACCCATCAAGTGAGAATAAGCCTCTAGGGTAGGCACCAACTGAAAGTCGGGAAAAGTAAAGCACCGATACTCCTGATCATAGAATTGCACTAGAGTGTGCACAAGCTTCTCATCTACATTAGTCTGGAGAATGGTAAGTAAAGCCCCGTAACGATGTCGGAAACCAGTCGGATCCTCAACCTTGAGTGCCAAATCTCTCAAACTAGCCAAATCCACTTCCTTGAACTTGTAGGACTTAGTCTTCCCCATTCCTACAATGTTTACAAATTCAACTTGTCTAAGCCCTTCGATAACAATGCATGGAAAAAGTTTATGCATGTATGCATGTATGCATGAATGCATGATTATGTTCAAGTTCGGAGAAAACATGGTGGGTTAAAGTTCAAAGTCGAGGAGTCATGGGTGGACACGGTGTCCGGTGAAACTAGGGCTTTAGGACAATAGTAACCGGGTTCTAAAAAGGTTCCCAAGTTGCAACCTCTCCGACGTATATCATGGTGCCACGAGACAACACTCGCTCCATGATTATATGTGGAAGGTCTAACTTGAGTGTAGTATCGCGTGACAACTAAAACTCGAGACAACACTCGGTTTAGTCTCCGCACTACATCCTAGAAAATGGCCATGGATGGGTTCGGTTATCTACGGTTCATAGCGTCATAGAACAATTAGAAGTAAAGTGCCTAAACGCGACAACACGCGCCGACAACATCACCCCCAAAATGCCTCAGCTATGTGGGATTGATCGCATAATCCAAAACACGAGGCAACCCCCGGAATGAATTGTCGACTATATCCCTCCTAAATCCTAAGTTCACTCAGCCCGGGTGCAGGACTTTTGATATTCTCACCCCACACGTTTGCAAGAAATTAAACATTTATTCACATAGGAAAGCAAGTAAAAGAAACAAGTAAAAAGAGCGCAAGCGTGGAAATAAAGACTAGGCGTAACTCTCGAATCTCCCCAGTGAAGTCGCCAGCTGTTTTATCTTGGTTTTCGGGTGTCAAACATTGATTACGTTTGAACCTTTTAAACCGGTGATATCTTATTTTTTCTTGGGAAGGGAAAAAGTAAGCAAAACCCTTGAGAATCGAGGTCCGGGAGTTGTTTTCGCTACGGGAAGGTGTTAGGCTCCCATAACGACTATAGTATCCTATAGGAACCGTCTTTAATTTCTACGCGCGCGCTTTATTTTTAAATGCTATTTGAAAGTGTTTATTAAGCCTAAAGGTATTCTAAGTGAAGAATTGGAGGGAGAAGAATGTTTGAATTTTTATTTTATTTGAATTGAAGGAATTTTGATTCCTTGCCTACGTACCCGTTTAAGGGATCAAATCCACCGTAGTTCTCTTCCAAAAATGTTTTTGTTTTTGTTGGTTGATTTTAAGTTTGAAAATGGGATTTTGAAGAATAGAAAGAGGCCTCGAGGGCATGAGATTTAGAAAAGGTGAGGTGGAATTAGTTATTTGCAAAATGTGGTCTAAGTATGATTAAAATTCATTAAGTTTTTATTAAGAAAAGAAAAGGGAAAATTCAATGGGATTTTGATCCCAAGGTTTATTGTGAAAAAGATTTGAGTGAAATTTATTCAAGTTTTTTTTTGAAATTGATTTTTCTAAGTATAAAGCCTAAACATTCATCTAAACATACAATCCTAAACATACATCTAAACATGCATATTCTAGCTATGTCCCTAAAGTGAAGTGTGTGCATGTGTCGGTGCTTGTGTCGGTGTACATTATTAGAGTTCATTGTCCTTATTACATCATTGGCCTAGATACATTCTATGGTCTTGCAAGAAATTTAAATTGCATGAAAATAAAATATTACAAGAACTCCTAAGTCTTTACATTCTAATTTTTGCATGAATCTTAAAGTGTAGAAAAATAAAAGGATGAAGATGTGAGATGGGAGATGAAATGCTCATGATGTATGAAATTCAATAGAGGAAATTGTTAGTAATATAAGGCATAGAGAATGGAGATATAGGTAAGTAAAACTATCATAACCAAAAGGACAAAAAGGATATATAAAATAAGCAAGAGTAATGCATAATAGACCTAAAATTTCTCACTAAAGCAAGGCTTAACTATGACTTATAATTCTCATGGTTCAACATATTCTCAAGGCATGAAATCCAGGTTTAAAAAATGAGAATCTAAGAATTATAGCAAGCCTTACATTTTAATGTGAATTTAGGCCTATTTACACTATTTATTCACCAACATTACTTGCAAAGCAAGCAAGTAAGCAACATATGCACATGACCAGTAAAAAACACATTCAAACTGAGGTAAACTCTTCACAAAATCACATATCATGAATCACAAGTGTAAATCAAGAATTAGAAACAAAATTAAGCCAATTTTCATCAATTTTAACATGAAATTCAAGAAATGAAACAAGAAGTAGCATCAACATTCCCTATCAATTTTTCCAGTATAAAACTATCAAAAAAACATCACAAAACTATCAAGAAAACTCTATGAATTTTAATGGCACTTTTATGGAAAATTTAAAGTTCAACAGAGGCGTCATTATCAAAAATAAGGTACAAAATAGCAAGAAACAGGTAAAAACGAAAATCTGCAAAGAAACAAAAACCAGGCCCAAACTAAAGGTGGATCTTGGATCACAGGGAAGATCCTGGAGCGTTGGATTGATCCAGGGAGGAAAAACCCTAGATCCAATGGCTCAGAACACAGGGGAACACACTATGGTGGTGCATGCGCGCGCGTGTGATTAACACGCTGGTATATAAGCTCAAACAAAGGGAAACATCACACAAACCTTAACCATTTCTCTCTCTACAATGTTCTTAGAGAGAGAGTCTGCAAACTCTCTCTTCTCCGACCTAACACCGGTCATCTTCAACCTTTCTCCGACGCGGTGGCCGGCGGTGGCGCCGCCGCGTTGGAGCCTCAAGCCACCCAGATCTACGACCTAATCACATGTTTCTGACGCTCTTTCTCTCTTCTATTCGATTCCGAAGCTAGATTTCTAAAAAGATCTTTGGATTGACGTAGATCGGGAAAGGAATTTACGACTTTTTGACTCTTTATCGTTCTAAAAAATTTTTCTTGGAGGAAAACGTTTTACATCTCTCGATCTACGCCATTCAAACTAGTAACAGAGGATTTGGAAAGAGGAAGATGAGCTAGGACTTTACCTCTGTGTGATTCGGAGATTCGAACAGAGAAGCTTGAAGTGGAGCTTCGTTCTTCGTTTCTGGTGAATGTCTCCTTGTTGCTTCGAACAGATGAACACGTTCTTCTTCTTCTCTCGTTCAACTTCGAATCTGATCTTTCTTCTTCTCTGGTTCAGTTTCGAATTCAATTTCTCTTCTTCTCTTCTCACCAAATCCCTCGTGATCACGTCGGATTTGTCGCCGTTGGTGATGAATCTGCGTTTGAATTGCGAGGGTAAACTCAATGATGATGATGTTTTGGGAATCTGAGAGTTTTCTTCTTGCAAATTCGCACTGGTTTTTTTGTAAATTTTCGTGAAATTGAAATGAATTTCGATGTGGTGATGATTCTGTGATGTTGAAATTTGTATGAATTGGATGCTTCAAGGTCGAATTGATGATGATTTGTTGCGAAATTGATATTCTGGGATGATTAGGGTTTGAAGGTTCTTCAAACCTTCATCATTGTTCTTGCAGTTTTTCTGTTTTGATTCTGTTTTGGTGAAGAGAGAGATTGTGATTGTGTTTTTGGTGAGTTGGCATATTCTGAATGGATATGTGATGATTAGGCCCCTTTTATAGACTGACACTTGGACAGGCTGGGCCAATAGAATAGTGACACATGGACTAGACTTGTAACTGACTGGACCAATGCAAAATTAACACGTGGACTGGGCTTGTGACTAACTGGACCAATGAAAAATTGACACATGGCACTGGACTAATGACTTGGACAATATGGACTAAAATGCAATTTTTTAGAATTTTAGGACTTAAAATAAAAATAAAAATAAAATGAATTAAAATTGGTAACCGGAAAATAACGTAAAGTGAAACGATTAAAATTGACAAAACGGACTAAAACGAACCAATGGCTTAAATGAGGTACTTTAAAGTAACCTCTCTCTGCCGAAATTTCGTGTGAAATGACCAAAATGCCCCTGGGGCTAAAACGACTGAAAATGACTCAGATGCAAATTTAAAAACGGATTTTTAACAGGGAATTAAAGCAAGAATTTATACAAGCAACTTAAAAGACTCAGAGACAAATTTAAGAGTTTAAACAGAGTTTTGACACATGAAAAGACTAAAATGCCCCTAGAGGCAAAACTGACTCAAAATGACTTCAAATACAATTTTTGGAATGGATTTCGACATAGAATTGAAATAAGGACTCATTCAAACTACTTGAAAGGACTCAAACAAATTTTTAAAAGACTGAAAGAAATTCTGACATAGGAAATGACTAAAATACCCTTCTATGTGAATTTTGCAAGTAATACTGAAATAAAATACAGAGAAAGATGTAATTGATTAGAGACAGTTCAAATGACTTGAAATACAAGAAAAGAAGAATTGAGTTAGTATTTTTAGGTCCAAAATTAGGGTATAACATAACCTTGTGGCCATCACCCGCTATATGATGACATGACACTAATGATGTGGCTATTCGGTGCCATGCGGCACCAAAATTTGATGTGGTGCACCTTGTCAACACGCCACATGTTATAAATTCGATGAGAAAATTTAAAATGGACTAAAACAATGAAAATCGTAAACATGGAACAAAATTGAAGAAAACAAAATCAAGAGACGAAAACCAAAATTCGTTCAAATGTTTGGGAACAAAAACCTAAAATTGTTCTGGACCGGACTCTTGGTTAAACTCACTTGGAAAGGGCCATTTACAACTTATGGTGGTGTTCACGATGTGGTTTGGATCGGTTTTGAGACAAGATGTCATCCGATCCAAAATAAAAATCACATGTGATTCACTTCGGTTTAGATGGCTATTCTAAAAAATTCCAAACCGATTCGATTTAAATATATGCGGTTTGATTTGGATCGGTTTTCAGATATCCAAAATGCAAAATATTTTTTTTATTTACTTTTTTTAAGAATATATTTTTTATTAATATTAATATTACACAAACATAGTAAAATATATTAAAAAAATTAAAATTAGAGTTTGAAAATTATCAATTATTTTTTAAGCATATGAAGTAATAATAATATAGATTAAATTAGTGAAATATATAAGATTAAAAAAGAAAAACAACATTATAATGCAATATATAATAAATAAGTATTAATATGTACTTTTGCAGTTCAGTTTAGTTTTGAGAAAGTGATCTGAACTCCAATCCTATTCTAGCGGTTTTACAAAACAACATCCAAATGCATTAAAAAAGATTCGTTTTTTTTTGAATTGGTTAACGCTTTTATTTTGGATCAGTTTGAATTTGAACACCCCTAATTATAAGGTAAGACTCAATAAAGCGCCAACCCCAACACTCTCCCTTACGTCTATATAAGGAAAGCTCCTCTTCCAAACAAGGTAAGTTCATGATTCTTTCCCTCCAAACCTCTCAACCCCCTCATTTTCCTTCAGACTTGGGCGTCAGAGCATTTGTGTAGGTACACCACCCCCCCCCCCCCCCTTAAGAATATATTTTTTATTAATATTAATATTACACAAACATAGTAAAATATATTAAAAAAAATTAAAATTAGAGTATGAAAATTATCAATTATTTTTTAAGCATATGAAGTAATAATAATATAGATTAAATTAGTGAAATATATAAGATTAAAAAAGAAAAACAACATTATAATGCAATATATAATAAATAAGTAAAATAAATAAGTATTAATATGTACTTTTGCAGTTCAGTTTAGTTTTGAGAAAGTGATCTGAACTCCAATCCTATTCTAGCGGTTTTACAAAACAACATCCAAATGCATTAAAAAAGATTCGTTTTTTTTGAATTGGTTAACGCTTTTATTTTGGATCAGTTTGAATTTGAACACCCCTAATTATAAGGTAAGACTCAATAAAGCTCCAACCCCAACACTCTCCCTTACGTCTATATAAGGAAAGCTCCTCTTCCAAACAAGGTAAGTTCATGATTCTTTCCCTCCAAACCTCTCAACCCCCTAATTTTCCTTCAGACTTGGGCGTCAGAGCATTTGTGTAGGTACACCCCCCCCCCCCCCCCCCCCCGCGCTGTTCCACCGGCTACGAGGCTTCATCCATGGTTTTCGACAAATTCTTTGCCAACGGAGCACGTTCTTCTACCAATCCGCCCACAATGTGAATTTCACTATCTTTCTCAACATAATCTAGTCCCAAACAAAACAAAAACCATTACAAATATTTGAGATACATAACTTTTAAATAATTGGATTCATTACACATATTCTTCGATGTAAACTTTCACATCATGATCATACGACTCATGTTTAAACATCAAAGAATTTAACTTTGTATTTTATAGAATAAAATACAAGGGTTAAATATGTTTTTATTTCCATTAAATATTTCAAATTTTTATTTTAGTCCTCATAAAATTTTTCTTCGACTTTTAGTCCCCCAAAAAGTTTCAATCATCACTTTCGGTCCATACTTTTAAGTCAGCTCATGTGTATCATTGAACATTTTACTTTTTCTATTTGCAATCATGTTTAGAGTATTATAAGAATCTCTCCAAAAAAATTATAATTTTTTAACAAAACAAATCAAATATAACTTTTTATGTTTTTGATGCTTGAAATTTCATATTTAATTCACGTCTTGTTAAAAAAAAATTACTATTTTTAGAAGATATTCTTACAATATTCTAATCATTCTCGCAAAAACTCATTCATTTTTTTTTCCTTTCGAAGATACATGATCAGTTGACTTAAAACACATTAATTGCTGATACATGGATTACAACACATATAATTTGTGTGGACTATAAGACAATTACGGTTTTGTTATCTACAGTGTACAAAAATTTGTATAAATTGGTTTGCTTGATTCATTTTCATTCACGGCACGAAACACCCTAATCAATGGAAATAAACTATATATAACATTGTTGCAATTTACTACAATAAAAGGAAACTCAATTTGTTCGGGATCAACGATGATGTTAGACAATGTAATTTGAAGGATCAACTAGAAACCTGAATGGTCTTCTCAACTATGGCAACACGATAAGGGTGATCAATGTTGATTAACAACGTCGGTCAATCAGCTTAGATGATCATGTTCATTTCACTAAGATGAAACTTCAAAACCACGTTAATATGAGAATTGTGTTCTTTATATTTAATCAATATAGTTCCAACGGACCAATTAGTTAGATGTTACCGTGATGATATTTGTTCATGTTATTCAAACAAGCTTGATTCGTCATAGACCATTTGAAGAAGTTACGGCGTACCTAGTTGGGCCCGAAAGAAAAAAAGCATGTCATGTTACAAGAATGCAACTAGTTTGACTCATCCATAGTTTTTTCGGTGTTTAATTTATGTTGGTTGTTTATGAACTATGTTCTTGTTGAATTTGATTTAAAAAATATTGTTCCTAACTAGAGGAATCTAGAGCTAAATCTCATTGTTATAAAACAATGTTTTTGATGGGATTGTTAAATAACAATGTTGACCTGGCTTATCTGTTGACGCTACCTAACCCAAGTAGTAATCTAGAGGTAAATTTCATTTGATCCTATATACAATAAAAATGAGGTCAAAGTAGGATTTCATTATAGAATCTAATGCCAGAATAAGCTTGGACTAACCTTTTAAGTTTTAATTATATAGCTAGCGCCACTTATCTTTTACTTTTTTTTTTGAAGGAACTTATCTTTTACTTTTATAATTAAAGATTGGTTTATTTATTATGTTGACATGTATTTGATAAATTAATTTTTCAAATACATTTTTTCCCTTAAAAAATTGTCTTTTGAAAAATTAATTCTACATGTAAAAATGATCTATGTCATGTTGCTAGTGTTGTTGGTCAATACATCTCCCACCAAATGAAACCACACTTAATTTTTCAAAACATGATAAAAAGGGGTGGTAAAATGGGTTGGAACATGCCAGATTGACCCATTTAATCCCTCTTTCTTTACATTATAAATTTTTTGTCATCATAAAAGTGTTGCCAAATACTATTGGTAACCCTAACAAAAAAACATTATTCAATTCATAACATGTAACCCTAACAAAAAAACATTATTCAATTCATAACATGTAAACTACCAAATCCATACGACCGTATCAATATGCCTAAGGATAAGCTTCAATAAGAGATCTAAAGCCAAATAATGGAAATATTTTATAGTCTTTGAACCCTGCTTCAACGAAGAGGTGCTTCCATTCTTTTCCAGTTCTCTCTTTTCCATTAATCCCCATCATGATTAAATCCAAACATAGCTTTGTTTCAGTCATATCTTTCTCATCATCCTCTTCATTTATTATTATATCCATAATAATCACTTTTCCTTTTTTGCCGTTGGTTGAAACAGACTCTTTACAAGTTTTCAGAATCTTTATGCATATTTCATCAGTCCAGTCATGTAAAATCCACTGCAAAATATACATACATACAACAACAATAAAACTGAGGGTTATATTATATATTTCTTCATGTATAAATATATATATTTATGAAATACTAAATTCCATTAGATGACCCATCAATCGAATTAATCAAGTGTTTAAAAAAAAATCAATTAATACGAAAAGTTGAGACAAGAAATAAGTTAATCTTAAATTTAGACATTTTTTACACATAAGTGATAAAATGGATTTTTTTTCCATCCTTTCCATATGCAATTGAACTAAGTAGTGAAAATGAATATAAAACATGAGTGAATACCGACTTAGACATTGAATAAATTGGTTTAATTTGTACAAAAATATACAAGGCTCATGCTCGAGTGGTCATCGGTCAAAAACTTATTTTTTTTAAGGGAGCAACAATACCCATCCTCTATACTTATAAGAAGGAAAATACGAAGGCACAATAAAAATAGTTAGTTTTTATGAAAATTTATATGTTCAATGCGTCGAAAATTTAAATATTTGACTATTTAAAAGAATACTTTTAATTTATAATTATTAAAGACGGTCCATGAGTCCTCGTGAGCTTAGCTCAGTTGGTAGAGACAATGCATAAAATATGCAAGGTTGGGGTTCGAACGCCGGCCACCACAAAAAAAAAAAAGAAAAAAAGACGGTCCATGAAACACTCGTTAGCAAGTTTTCTGCCGTAAATACAATATGCTTTTTTTAGATGCTTACTTCAAAAGCGACTTTGAGGGTCATAAAATAAGTTTCTCTCATTCTTTAAACTTGGTCTCTTCTTTTTAAAGTATATTTAGGCTCTATATTTCACATCAACATAGCTAAATTTTACAAGGTCTATTTCTGATTTTGATTTGTTCATGTGATATAAATCTTTTTTTGATGACATGACCTTTTTGAGAAATTGTTTTGCAATAATATAGATATTTAAATATGTCAAAAATTTATATAAGTGAGTATGGTTAAGTTATTGAAAATGCTAGCAAGTGATTTACCACAATATAAAATATCTTTACCATATATAAAAGGAATACATTATTTTGTGTTGACTTTTTCACTTTCAATTATAACCTTAAACAAATTTGTCTATAAGAATACTATATTTTTGTTAAAAAAAATTAGAATTTATATTATATTTTCTCTATTGTTAGTGTCATTAAAAAAAAAACATAATTTGTTACAATATAAAAGTGCAAGATATTTATACCTATAATTTTAATCAAAATCAAAAATAATTTTAATCAAGATCAAAATTTCATAAAAATTTTATTTGTACCTTTAGCATAATTGCATCAGCTTCAGGGATAGATTTGAACATGTCCCCACCAACATAGCTTAAATTATCACATCCTGATGTTAGGTTTGCTACAACCTGTGGAAGATCATAAACAACACATTTCAACTTAGGAAAAGCCTCACATATAATTCTAGCTGTGGTTCCAGTTCCACCACCAACATCCACAATAGTATCAATCCCTTCAAACACCTCCCTACAATTTTTCAAAGCCAAATTCACCATTTGAGAATCACTAGCCATAGCCTGATTAAATAGACTCAAATATTCAGGTTTTCCCTCAAGAAATTCCCACACAGTTGATCCTAAAGCTGCCTCATATAAAGTTGGAATTTCTCCACAAATCCAATCACCCAATTGATGAAATTTACCCATCAAAATTGGATCAGTAGACATAAGAACCATTGGTGTTAAACAATGGTCTTTGCAACATGATTTTGAAAGGAGTTTTGATGCTGGAGTCAAAGCATATGCTTTATCATCATCATCATCATCATTTTCTCCTTTCTCTTGGATTACAAAGATTCCATTATGTGCTAGAAAACGCATGAGTCTTTCCACAAGAGTTGCTTTAGATAGTGGAACTTGTAGAGTTGAAACTAAGTCAGAGAGAGTAATAGGTTTTCCATGGTTGTAAATTATGTCTGGAATGTTTAGTTGAATAGCCCATTTAAGAGCCATGGATTTTAGAAAACCAAACATGTGCATGTATAAGAGAGATTGGCCTTCAAAGAGTTCAGTTGCTTCTAACTGGTTATTTGTTGAAGACATAATACACAATTGATATTTAGTTATGTTTAAATTGGTTTGATTTGGTTTGTTTGTATGGGTTGCATTTGCTTTGCTTTATAGTATTTTTCCACTAGCATATTTTAAGGATGATGATGCAGGCTCTTTGACTTTTCTTTCCATAATATACTAGGTTTTATGATATGTTGAAAAATTCAAGAGTTTTTGGTTCAATTATTTTTTAAAACTAATATATTGATTACTGTTGACTGCTGTAAATTTATAAAGAGTTACTTGTAAATTTGGTACTTTGAAACAATTATTTATAAGAAAATATCACTCCATTGTTTATAAATATTATGCTAATTTATATTTTCTATATTTTTTCTAAAAAAATATTCAACATATCACTATTATTAGTAACCAGAGAAAAGGCGGGCTGTCTGCATTTCTTATTGCGCTAACGTGTGAAGATTATCAACAATATTTTAAAGAAATTTTGAATGTAAATTACAAACGATATTTTATATAAATTTTTTGGTATAGATTAAAATTATAAGTATATATATATATATATATATATATATATATATATATATCTGTGACTTTCAAATGTAATAAACTCAACAAACCATATTTATCTTTTTTAATGACCACAATAATATAACAATTATAACTAAAATTCTTATCTTTTTAATAACACCCACGATATAAAATTATTATAGAAAAAATTTGTTTAAGATGGAGGGAGTATTAAATAGTTTCTATTAAATAACAACTTATTTAACCTATTGATTCAAAGATCAATTGTACCAAAACACACACAATATATTAAATAACAACTTACACTACAAGAAAATATGTGATTTGCTACGCCCATTTTCGTAGCTAATTCAAAGATCAATTGTACGTGTCAAAAACACACAATATATTCTATGTTTATGTTCAAATTTGTAGTCAAGTTAAAGGGAATAAACTACTACGTTGTACGAATAACACTTAGATGAGATGACATAAATACATTGTCTCTTTTTGTTTAACTAAGATTTCAACTTTGAATCTGAGTTTAAACATGTAGCAACGTTAAAAACTCTTTTAAAGAGTTTGTCACCTATTTATTTCCACAAAGCTCACAGGATTAGTCACCGACATTACGCGGAAAATATACCAATTTAAAAAACTGCTCACATTGCCTTGTATGTGCAAGATTACTAATCTAGAAAGTTTAACTAGAGTTAGGACAAAATGATGAAATCAATCGCTTGTGCGTTCGTTTTACAAGTTATTTGCTGTTTCTTCCGATCAAAACACAAAACACTAGGAAATATATATTTTTATCTCTCTTTAACATTAAATATTTTCTAGTTGCTGAGTTTCTTATTATCAACTTGGTTTTATTAAGAGGGCGGCATGAAACGAGATAGACGATTTTAACTTTCACCTTAAACAAAGGTTTTTTTATTTTATTTTAAAGAAACCTTAAACAAAGGTTTTTATTTCTTGACTTTTTAACTACAGTGATGTTTCTTAAAAAAAAAAACTACAATGATGTTTTAAGGGTTCAAGCAATTTGCGCAAGAGATATGGTATTTAGAAATCAGACACACAAAAATCTTGCACCAAATATCCTATAAAATACAATTTGAATATGTAATGTTAAAACCCGTGAAAAAGAAAGAAAAATTATAAGTCGAAAACCATATATACATACAAAATATTGATGTTGGATGTCTCCTCTCAAACATGATCCCAAATGCCCTTAAACCAAATTGGTCAATGAGTTGAACAGTGAATAAACATTAGTCATAGTTAGCAATTTGAGTGTTTTGATCACATCTTTATCTCACTTCAAGGGTTTAAAATAGTTAAACCGACACAAATTAATTAATTTTTTTTTTTTTGAGCAAATTAATATTTTTTTTTAATCGATAGACGAATTAAACTATGATATTTTTAGCGGTTAAACTATGATTTATGGAACAAATTAAATTATCTCTAATTCGAGGATCGACATCATTCGATTTTTATAACATCCTCTAACGGTTCAGATATTTTTGAGTAAGTTTAAGAATATCTTTATCTATAAATTCAAATAGTTTAGATATTTGAGGTCTCCTTCAAAAAAAAAAAAAGATATTTGAGGTCGAACGCAATATTTTTTTTAAAGCTACATGACAATGATTTCGTCAATAAGTAATGATGTACATTAAAAATTATAAATTCGTTAGTGGGCCTGTTTGGTTCAGCTTCTGCCCAGCCAAAAGCAATTCTCTACAGTGCCAAAAGCAATTCTAGCCAAAAACAACGTGTTTGGTTTGACTTTTCAGAATTGCTTTTATCCTCCAAAAGCAATTCTCCATGAAGCTACAAATCCTAGCTTCTAGCTTTTCTAGAATCAATTATAAACAGTAAATATTATATTTTATTATTACAACCTATTATTTTCCTTTATTGTCCTTTATCAATTCTCCTTCTTTATCAATTCTCCTTTAGCTATGTCTATTTTAGTAATTATACATTCAAAAGCAATTCTACATAATTGTATCCAAACATAAATCAGTTTGTTTAATCAATTCTACATAATTGTATCCAAACATAAATCAATTCTCTCATAATCAATTCTGTCAGAATCAATTCTATCAGAATCAATTCTGTCCGAATCAATTATATTCAAAGCTGAACCAAACACACACAAAATGTGTAAGGATTCAACAATTTTTTTTTCTGTTTGTACAAACAACATTTGTTATTTTATTCCTGTAAAGAGTTTCATTTATCAAAATATATCCTTTTTTTTTTTTTACAAAATCAAAATATATCTTTATGAATTATCGATTTATTGAATAGTTACGTGGGGGATGACAATCTCCTACATGAAACTCTATTGTTAGAAGTATTGAGCTCTTTAAAGAAGAGTTTCAATTCAATTTGGGGAATGACAATTCTAATTTTTGGTAGAGCTTGGGTAGATAAGGAACCTCTATGTAGTCATGTGCCTTACTTTTACTACCTCGATATGAATGGGAGTATCAAGGACCTCGTTGATAGGAATGATTGGCAACTTTCTCATCTATATTCCATACTTCCAACCAGTATTATTAATAAGATTAATTTGACTCATCCTTTTCTTGTGCATGACATTCCTAATGTGTGGATCTGGCATATGTTTTGTTTGACAAGGCTATTGGTGGTTAATGGGAGCCCATACTTCGTTGTTTGCGGAAGAAAGTTGGAATTGGATTTGACGATTATGGGTTCCTTTAAATATTTACTTTTGCTATTGACAGTTGTGCCACAATTTTGTTCCTTTCAGGTCCGTTTTATTGTCCCATAATCTTTATGTATTCTAACTTATGCCCTCTTTGGAATGAAGATAGTGAATATATGGTATACGCTTTATTTTCCTCTCCGTGTGCCAAGGACGTGTGATCCTTTTGCCTCCACCGGCCGGTCAATCCTCCAGATCAAGATATTTTGCCTACTTCGATGAAAGAATTCACTTCAAATATTGGCTCCATTGGACACATTATCATGTGGAAGATTTAGTGTTCTCTCAACAAATGTATCTTTGAGGATATCAAGCATTATGTCCAAGAAATTAACACTCAAGTGTTATCTCTTTTGCATCATGTCTTGAAAGTTTTTATTTATCCTACCTCTCACATTGTTCAGTAGCCTGCTCGTATTGTCACCCGGCTAAGATCTAGTATGAATTCGGTTTCTATTAATATTGATGGTAATGTGTTCTTCGATTTTAACTTGGGGATTTTGATGGTCTTATCCATGATCATACATGTTCTTTTTTGCATGGTTTCTTCGGAAAAATTAGTAGACCTTTGGTTCTTCATGTTGCGATTTTGGATTTATACCACGATTTAAAGTTGTGTTGGGATACTGCTTCAAGCAAGTGATGTGTCTCTCTGATTCAACTATGCTGTTGTTGACGTCATTCAAAAGGATTTAAATGTGCATCACAAGTATACTTGATTGATTTCATTCAGTTGATCCTTCAGATCTTTTAATGTGACATCGTCCCAAACCTTGAACAAATAAGAGTTTCCATTGTTGAAGCATACTTGAGCGTTGAACAAATTGTCTATTTTTTCAGATCTACACCATAAGAAATTAAACAATTAATGAAAAACTCATTCAAACATTTCATCAAACACTTGGAGTGCAAATTATACATAAACCCTATAACTAAAAACTACAACATAAACATGCACACATCTAAACATTTAAGCAACATAACCCATTTACATGTAAACATTGCATCATTACTTGCAAAAAAGAAAAAAAATCAAATTTAAACAAACACTAAAACTATAAAATTTCTAATTTAAGAGGAAGAATGTAGCATATAAACATAAAATGTTAATGGTATTTGATTATGAAAACTTACTTGTTGTTGGAGTGTTGGTTGATTTGAACTATAAGAAATTGGGGATTTGGATGATTTGAAAGAGTTTTTAGTGATTTTAGATGTGAAATGAGGAAGAATGAGGAAATGAGGTACTATATGACCTTTAAATACACGCCACGTGACTTAACTCATGTTGGATGTACTGGACGTGACTTAAGTCACGTAGGTTGTATTCCAACGTACTTAAGTCACGTAGATTATACACCAACATGAGTTAAGTCAAATAGGGACATTTTGGGAAGTTCGGGTGGAAGTGAGTAATTCATGCTGGGAGAAGAGCAATTTTCTTAATTTATTTCTTGTGCAAGGGTGAATATTCCATAAAGTATTTTGTTTCTTCTGTCTCTTCAGATTTTGCAAAGTCCTATCACCCTCCTCTGCTCTTGTCAATCGCTTTGGTTGATAATTAAATGACTAACCTTGATTAGTTCAAAATCAAAGCAATAATCCTGATATAAAAATTCGTTGCTAACTTTGAGTGATGTCATAATCTATCTCTTTTCTCCTTCTTAAATCCCAGTCGTCACCATTTTTCTTCTTCTAGATATATCGAATGAGTGATTTAAAATCAACTTTGACCCAAAATCACCTCATTCAAATGGTTTTTCTTTCTTTCTTTCTTTTAGTTAAATAAGTGACTTCTACATATTTTCAAATTTATTTCGTTTGTTTTTGTGATTTCGTCGTCTTTGCACGACTTTGTTTGTTTTGATTTCCCATCTTTGTGCGATGTGTTTTTTATTTCTCGTCTTAGTGCATTGTTTATTTGATTCAGGTTAAAAGAAGAGCTTTGAGCAATGCATGTTTAATCAATGATTTTGACATCGTCAACGTTGCAAGTATGGAAACATGAGTATTTCGAAGACTTGAATATAATCATATTTGTAGACATAAGTACTCTATTGTTTTATGCTATTAACATAGATGTTGTGACCGTTTCAAAAAACATAGATGTTGTGAATTTGTTTGCATGTTCATTCTTTTTGTTTTTAGCGACTTTAAATTTGTATTATATCAATATACTTTATCAATTTGAACGAATGAATATCGTTTATTTTTATAAAAAAAACATTGATTGGTTTAAAATCAAACAATAATATTGATAGAAAAATCGTTGTTAAATAAATGGCTTTCATTTTTTTTAAAAATTATATGATAATTTCATGGGCATGATTTTACCTCTAATTTCCCTATATGCCATGATATTGTTATAAATTTACGTGTCTCTAACCAATAATTTATTCCTTTTATCATGAGCCCTTTAGACAATCATGATCATGTAATCTATATATAATATAACTATGATGTGCACCAATTGCATGTAATATTTAGGTTGATGTGTAAATTTTTTTACGAGGTGGATTATAATTTAATGCTCTTTAGAAATGTGAAGTTGTCAAATATACTTGAGAATTTGTGTAACACATTTGTTTATTATATAGATATGGATAACATGTAAACTCATATGATTTGGATTTAGTGCAATTTGAATACATGCAGTCAATACATCTTAACTCTCTAATCTTGATCAAACGACTTAGATTTTAAGTTGAATTTCAATTGTTTTTAAATCTCAATTTCAAACTTAAAATCTGAACTTTTCAACCAAGATCAGACTGTTAAGACGTGCGAACGCAGTAGTCCATCACTTATTTATCATCATATCAGGACATCTAAGGATAGACTTCAATAAGAGATTCATAGGCAAATAATGGAAATATTTTATAGTCTTTGAACCCTGCTTCAACGAAGAGCTGCATCCATTCTTTTTCAGTTCTCTCTTTTCCACCATCAAAATATGCCATCATACTTATATCCATGCACAGATTTGATTGAGTAATATCTTTCTCATCCTTTTCATTTATTATTATATCTATAATAACCACTTTTCCTTTTCTGCCCTTGCTTGAAACAGAATCCTTACAAGTTTTCAGAATCTTTATGCAATTTTCATCACTCCAATCATGTAAAATTGACTGCAATAATAATAAAATTGAGGGTCATACAACAATAATAAAACGGAGGGTCATATTATATGGTATGTGTTCATTTTTTTTTGATGGAGTATAATATGTCTTCATGTATATACATGTTATGAAATATTGAATTAAATTCCTCGACAATCAAACTAATCAACATTGTTTAAAAAAATGAACTAGTGTGAAAGGTTGAGACAAAATAACTGTCAAATTTAGACGTTTTTTTAGCTCATAAGTGATAAAATTAAAGATGGACATTTTAATTTTCGCATGTAATTCAACTTAGTAGTGCAAATGAATATATACATGCGCCAAGTTGGACCGACTTAGACATAAAATCATGAACATTGGAGTTTAATAATGGTAGTGCTAACTTGTGCTCTTAGGGCACATGTTAAAATTTTGTGCATTTAATTGATTAAAAAGTTAAAGATTAAATGCAATGCACGCATTCCAATAAATTATTTCTATATTTGAATCATTAACTTGTGTCTTAAGGAGACACAATTTAGCATTTCCCTTAATAATATATTGGAGGTCAAATTTTCTTTTTGGTCAAAGTCAGATAATAAAAATCATCAATATATAGGATACTCCCTCCGGTCATTATTATAAGCAAATTTTGACTTTTTAGATTCATTCAATAAATGATGTATGTGTTCTATATGTAGACCACATACATCATTTATTGAATGAATCTAAAAAGTAGAAATTTGCTTATAATAGTGACCGGATGTAGTAAGTCTGAACTTTTCTTCTTTGTCAAAGTCAAATAATAAATATTGCAGTTTAATAATATATTGGAGGTCAATTTCTTCGGATTTGAGCGAATGAAGTGTTTGCTATCAAAATGTAAGACCCTTTTGTTAAAATTACAGGAATTAAGAAAATTGATATTTGTATTAAAGTTGTTTGTAATCACTACTATTATTTTTACAATTTTATCTTTTAAGAGAGAATGTTAGTTTATGTTTTCAACGAACTATTTATTGTTGATTGAAGAAAAACATGTATAATAAATAAATGTATGTAGGTAAGGAAATAATTAATGTAACTGGAAATAACAAAAGTGTCCTATGAAAATAGATAATTTTTTTCCTCAAAAGAGTCTTATAATTAGGGCCGGAGGTAGTAGATAACATGTAAACTGATATGTAAAACAAGAAAAATAAAAGAAAAAGTGGAAGACTCATTGAAACTGCTGATGAGAGGTGAATCTAGCATTGGTTGAAGTTATAGTTGAAGCCTTAACTTTGATTAAAGGAGTTGGAAGAAAATTAATTTTCTCTTAGCTTTTGATTAATGTGAATTTGAAAATTTTTATAGTGACTTAAAGTAATTAAAAAGATATGCACAATATTTTGAAAATTGACAATTGCTTTTTACGAGAGAGTGTGCAAAAAAAAAGGAATTCGTTGGAGAAAAAGATAATAACCGACAATTGTTTGTTACGAGAGAAAGATAACATATTAAATTTTTTGTAAAGATAAAGTGTGTGCAAATAAAATAAGAATTTATTGGTGGATTAAAATAAGGGTATAATATGAATAAAATGTGCAAAAATACACATCGTTGATCCAATATACACTTAAAAAGGAACAGGGGGAGTATTATATGCATTTATTATTTTTTCTTAAACATACCCCTAATTAATACTACTAACTTATCTTGAAATATGAAAAATCAAATTTAATACACATACATACAAAGGATAATTTAGGACTACTCACACATAAAATAGACACATTAATTATACTAACAATTTTTTTAAAAAAAATGTGAAAAAGACAAAGAGACTTTTATATAGGAATAAAAGGGAGTACTAAAACACTCTTATTAATTATAGTTATTGAAATAGTTAAGTTAGATGAAATTGAATAAATAAGGTATAATGATAAGAAAATAAATAAATTCTGTATTGACATTCTAAATGACAATCATTTTAAAACAAACAAAAAAAATACTATAAAAACAAGGGAAATGCTAATTTGTGCCCTTAAGACACAAGTTTAGAAGCTAAACATAAAAACTTATTTTTGAAAATTGTGCATTCAATATCTTAAAAAGTTGAAAACTTATTTTTTCAATACAACAATTATATTTTAATTCTTTTTTTAAATCCTTAACTAAGGACACAAGTTAACATAACCTTAAAAACAATTATTTTGAGACGTATAGAGCATGCATGTCTACCTTTAGCATAATTGCATCAGCTTCTGGGATAGAGTTGAACATGTCCCCACCAACATAACTCACATTTTGACTTTCACATGACAAGTTTGCAACAACATGTGGAAGGTCAAAAACAACACATTTGACCTTAGGAAAAGCCTCACATATAATTTTTGCTGTTGTTCCATTTCCACCACCAACATCCACAATAGAATCAATCCCTACCTCACTACAATTTTTCAAAGCCAAGCTTACCATTTGAGAATTACTTGCCATGGCCTCATTGAAGAGACTACTATATGCAGGTTTTTCCTCCAAAAATTCCCACAAAGTTGTTCCTAAGGCTGCCTCAGATAAATTTGGAACTTCCCCACGAATCAAATCACCCAATTGATGAAATAAACTCATAAAAATTGGATCAGTACACATAAGAACCATTGGTGTTAAACAATGGTCTTTGCTGCAAGATTTTGAAAGGAGCTTTGATGCAGGAGTCAAAGCATATGTTTGATCATGATCATCTTCTCCTTTCCCATGGATTGCAAAGACTCCAATGTGTGCTAGAAATCGCATGAGTCTCATGACAAGACTAGACTTAGCTAGTGGAACTTTTAGTGTTGAAACTAAGTCAGGGAGAGTAATAGGTTTTCCATGGTTATATATTATTTCTGGAATGTTTAGTTGAACAGCACATTTGAGAGACATGGGTGTTAGAGAGGCATACATGTGTGTGTATAAGAGAGATTGACCTTGAAAGAGTTCAAGTGCTTCTAATTGGTCCTTTGTTGATACCATAGTCCTAGAATTGATATGCCTTATTTTTAAACTAGGGTTTGATTTGATTTGTTTCCATGAGTTGCATATAGTTTGTCTTATTTATAGTATTTTTACACCAGCATATTCTAAGGATGACGCATGGCTCATTGTAGTTTTTTTGACAGGATCCCATACATTGTAGTGTATAATCAGAAGACATCTAAGTTAAGTTGACTTCTTCAAAAAAAATTAAAAACTAGGTTACGTTGACAAAATAAAAGAGTTTGGTACAAACTAAAAAGGTTTACGTTGACAAACTAAAAAAACATTGTCAACAAAAAACATTGTTTTTGGTTTGGTATTAAATTTTTGGTGGAAGCTTACGACTTTTTTTTTTTTTGACAAAAATAAACGATATTCAGTCATTCAAATTGATAGAGTACATTGATACAATATAAATCCAAATTCGCTAAAAACAAAAATAATGAATTTGTGAACAAACTCACAGCATCCATGTTAATAGCATAAAACGAAAAAGTACATATGCCTACAAATATGACTATATTCAAGTCACCGGAATACTCATGTCTCCGGATCTGCAACGTTGACGACGCCAAAGTCACTGCCATTGATCGGATCTACACTTGCTCAAAGCTAATCTTTCAACCTAAATCAAATAAACACCGCACTAAGACGGGAAATAAAAAACACATCGCACAAAGACGGGAAATCAAAACAAACAGAGTCGTACAGAGACGACGAAATCACAAAAACAAACGAGAAAATATGTTAAATCACTTATTCAATTATGATAGAAGGAAAAACAACTCGAAGGAGTGATTTTTGGGTCAAAATTGACCATAAATCACCCCTCTGTGACAAGAAGAAGAAGAAAGGGGTGACGACTAAAGTTTGAGAAGGAGAGAAGAGAGAGAAAACTAGAGTTTGAAGCTTACGATTTTCGTTTATTTGTTAAAGAATAAAGTCTTTTCGGATGTCTTTTATTTTGTATTAGTATTTTATTTGCAATTATCATACAAGTACATAAAATCTACAACGAAGGTGGAACGATAGTTTAAAGAATTTTGCATATCAAAGAAATAATTATTTTATAAAATTATTAGATGAAGGTGGCAAAAAGATTGGTACCCGAATTCATAAGAGCATAAAATTTGCAATGCGGGTGGAGCGATAGTTTAACATATAAAATAAACAAATAGTCAATTTGTATTCAAGGTGGAACAAAGTATGTATAAACATTTAAAAACAAATGAAATCAACAACGAGGTGGGAAGATAATTTAACGAACTTTATATATATTTTTCATATATTTACCGCAATGTTACGATCGATCATTGCAAATGCACGAGTCTTTAATTAATTTAAATTATATACATTTCTGAGCTGTCAACTCAGTAATTTTTTTTAAAAAAAAAATCAATAAATTCCTTCAGAAAAAAAAACTCGATAAATAATAAGTTTAATACATATCGGTATTATAAAGTATGTTGATAGATTGTGAACTATTTCAATTGATTAAGTTGTGATTAAATAGAAGAGCAGAAAACATATTACTATACATAATTGAAATGACCATCAATCTAAAATAAGTAAAAATGAAAAAATCCCTCACCATAACACCAAATTGTAAAATCATTTCGGTAACGTGTTTTGGAAATTAACTAGGTCTAGAATACACCAAAAAAAAAGTTCATAAACTAACAATTTTTCGCAATACATTTATTACTGTGAAACCATTGTTATGCACTACATTTCCTTCTTTAAGCCGACACTGTTGACAATAGTCCAGAAGTTCTGATTAAAAACAACCAAATCATTTTTTCAAAGAAAAAAAATCAGAAGATTTACCTACCTATAAAAAACACGAACTAAAATACTAAATTGATGACCATCAATAAAATCAACGAATCTGACATGAAAAATCAGCTATAAACGTAGCAAAATTCATGCAATTAATAAAGCCACGGGATACTTTAGGCTTGCTTCTAAAACAGCTAGAAGTTGCTTGAAATTTAAAGCCACGGGATACTTTAGCTGCCATTTTAATGAAATAAGAATCTCAGTCTCTAACAATTAATTATTGACAGGAAACTGTGAAAGAATGGTGAACCTGCAAAAGAGAAGAAATGTTAGCGACAACAACAAAGCTTTAAATAGAATTTTAAAAGTAATCAAATTAATTATTGAGAGGAATTTGTTGTGTGTAAGTGTGAGTTATATGTCCCACTTCGGATAGAAAAGTACAGATTGAACATTTTATAAGTGAAAAGACTCATAAACTCATTGTCTTAAAGTAATTTGGGTAAGAGTGTATGTCTTTATCACTTATATGGTTGCTCTAGCCTAGATGTGGGTGGTCCCTCATGCTCTCCTCGTGACCCAACATAATTATCTTATTTTCCTTTATTTCTTGTCTCTAACAATAGTAAATATCCCTCCTCTACCAATTATTTTTCCTTTGGTGCGGCTAGCAATGGAGCAAAAGAAGAATAAACAGCATGTATCTCTTAAAAACGTGAGAGCCGGGTAAAGTTGATTTTTATTTCCTTAAAAATTGAACAAAAATGGTAGTGGAGGTTTATGGATACCATTGATAATATGAGAATAGAAAACATATGGTTGTTGACATACACACACATATATATATATAGTGAGATAGGAGCGAGAATAAAGTGGTTTATGGGTAAAGCGATTCAAAGATGTATGCAAATCATTTCTAATGTTTCTTGCATGTTGAAACCACAATATTGAACAATGTTAAGGAAAAATTTATGAGGGCATGAACAAATAAAGTCTTGCATCTAGGATGCAGAACCACCAACATTGTTGAATCGGCTCATGGAAAGTTGAAAAAATATTTGAGGAGTAGGGTGGGAGATTTGGCATCATGTTGGCTACGTCGACAAACAAATATGGCTGAATTTGCGGTTGTCATAAAAAGATCAAGTGCAATAAGTAATCCAATGTTGAAGTTGGTTTGTGAAAGGAGTGATGATCACAAAAAACTGGATTTTTTTTTGATGCATGAAGCAACAAGATCAAGAAAATGTGGCTGTTTGTTCAAGGTGCGTGGATATGTTAGTAAGGAATTAAATGCTTGGAAGTTTGCTATTCTTAATGATTGATCATCTTTATCTTTCCATGTGTCTTGGCTTAAAAAGAATTGAGTCGTGTCCACTTTGTTGTCACCATGTTCAGACACCCGAAATTAACATGCAAAGCCTCAACGTTCACGGAAGCTTCAACTTTAATGGAAGCTTCATCCGTATTTGGTTTCACATCAACCGATACTTCAACCTTAGGCGGTTTGATATGGACGGAATAATCAACAAAACTAGGTTTTGTCTCAATCGGATCATCATCCGCATTTGCAACCATAACGATAAATAATCAACATATAATTGCAAATACATTTAATTAATATCTATCTAATATAAAAAATAATTAGAACGAAAAAAAAGACAATGATCAAATTTTGAAAATTTGAAGGCCACAACGGTAGTTAACTACAACTGAATTCTAATCTCAGCGGTAGTTAACCATCGTTGCCCTGCACGTCAGAAAACTAAAAAAAAATTGTAGAAAAATCAACAAATGTAAACGTGTTAAGAGATGCATTACTTATTTCTTACGTCAAATGTGTAGAGAAACTTTCTAGCAATCCTTCTCCAATGATTTGAAACCAAAATTTGGGGAAAAAAATTACTTTTAAGTATTATTTTTTTGAGGTATGGTGATGGAAGATGATGAATGAATAAGAGGTAGAGTGTGGGTCTATACTGGTTTTGGGAAATATCGCAATTGTAGTTAACTACCGTTGGAATTTATCGTAATAGTAGTTAACTACGTACCGTCGGGGGTATTTACGTATTTTCCAAGTGTTTTTAAGAAAAAACACATGTTAGAAAAGCAAATTTCTAGGAGTTATTACTAAACAGGGAAGACAAGACACAGACATCGTAGAAAGAAATGGAAGTGACGAGTGCTGTTCATTCACTTGGGTTTCTCAAACAACTTGAAAGGTTCAACAGCATCAATGGATCCTTGTTCCTATCCACAAAAACCACTACACCAAAGAACACTCTTCTTCATTGTTATCTTCATCCAAACCACTTAAGCATCCAAAACAATGGTGGTAGAAACAGTAAAAGTGTGATCATCAACTCAACTTCTTCTTCTGCTGCTTCCATAGAAACTTCAGGATCATTATCTGAAGTTGAAAAGATAAAGCAGAAATGTCTTAAGTGGAAGTGGAAAGGTGAATATTCCATAAATTATTTTGTTTCTTCAGATTCTGCAAAGTCCAATAACCCTCCTCTGTTACTTGTCCATGGCTTTGGTGCTTCCATTCCTCACTGGCGTAGGTATGTTTGCCACTGTCAATAACTCATATTTTTTTCCACAATTCTCATCCACTCATTTTTTTTGCTAAAAGATATCATTATCCTTGTTTGTCACTTTATATTCTTTTGTATAGTGTTATGTTGCTATCACATGAAAATTATGAAAAAATAATGTGCATTTTAGTGCCTAAGCGGAAGTTAATTATACTAGGAAATGAATTAGTGCCTAAGTGGTGCATAATCACGTCCATGTATTCAGAAATAATGTATTTTAAGAAACAATTAAAACATTGTTTTGACAAATTCTATAGTTTCTGAAAATGATAATTTTGTTTAAAAAATTGTAAAAGAAACTGATGAGGAATATACAAAATCTATATTCTCTTATGTTATTAGTTGAAGTGAAAATCAAAACAGAAAACTTCAAATTGAGAGTAAAAGAATATAGATCCAATATTATCAACAAGGCTGTTATTTTAACTACATGGCCTTTATGATTGAGAAATAGAGTGAAAAAACATGTCCTTTCTTCTCAATCATGTACGTCCATGTAGTTAAAACAAGGTTGACATATGCAACCGATGCCTCTAAAATGTCACAATTTTATACTCTGACAAATTAGTCACTGAGTTCAACTATTTTTCTCAAAATTGGGTTGTAAAGGCATCATCATTTATCTGACAGGAATATCAAGACACTGTCTGAGAATTATACGGTTTATGCTATTGATCTTCTTGGTTTTGGAGCATCAGATAAGCCTCCAGGCTTTTCGTATACCATGGAAACATGGGCTGAGGTATTTGTCTAAGGACCTTTTAGTTCGACATCATTAAAATCTTAGTTCCAATTTGCAGTCCAAACTACAATTGCAGCCGCAATATAACTATTTTAGAGATTTCTGCAACTGCATTGTAACTGTAATTGCGGCCACATTTGCCTAAATATCAAGGTTTGCATCACAACTGCAACTAAGACCGCAACTGCGATTAAGAACTGTGATTTACACTCTAGCATAACAAATTTAACTTATACGGTATAATATTCAATACAAACAGTTGATCTTGGATTTCTTGGATGAAGTTGTTCAGAAGCCAACAGTACTAATAGGAAACTCTGTTGGAAGTCTTGCTTGTCTCATTGCTGCTGCTTCAGGCATGTATGTTTGTTACAATCTACTTGTAGCTGAAGATGTAATCTTAAATATCTGAAACTTCTTATTTTTGTTCTTCTTATAATGTAGTATTCGACCAGATTCAAGTGAAACTCTAGTTAGAGGAATTGTGCTATTAAATTGTTCTGGTGGCATGAACAACAAAGCAATTGTTGATGATTGGAGAATCAAGTTACTCCTTCCCTTGCTTTGGCTGATTGATTTTTTATTGAACCAAAAGGGAATTGCTTCTGCAATTTTTGAGCGTGTTAAACAAAGGTAATCTCTTTAGATTAGGCCATAATTTCCCTAAATTTTTTGATAGGAAACATAAAACTGTATCGATTAAATGCAGAGAGAATTTGAGGAACATCTTGAGTTCAGTGTATGGAAATAAGGAGGCTGTGGATGATGAACTCGTGGAGGTAAATTAAGGCTATGATTGCTGTTTATTACTCTCTTCGTTCCTTTTTAACCGTTGGTTTTGTAGACAAAAATTGTTATTTATTTGTCGTTTTCAAAGTTCAATGGAATCACCGGAAGGAGTATTAATTTTTTTCTTCTTAAACAACATTTACTTATAAGAATTCATATTTTGGTTCCTCAGATCATTAGGGAACCGGCGAATGCTGAAGGAGCCTTAGATGCATTTGTATCAATTGTAACAGGGCCGCCGGGGCCTAATCCGGTGCAATTGGTGCCAAAAATATCATTGCCTATTTTACTTTTATGGGGAGATGAAGATCCCTTTACTCCAATTGATGGACCTGTTGGAAAGTACTTTTCTTCATTGCCTTCTCAACAAGAAAATGTTCAACTGTTCATGCTTGAAGGGGTTGGACATTGTCCCCATGATGACAGGCCTGAATTAGTCCATGAAAAATTGCTTCCATGGTTGGCAACTCTTTAAAATTCATAGGAACACACACATGCAGTACTATACAAACCTTTTATAGTTTGTAATTGGTGACTCAAACCTCATGAAAAACTGTCACATATATTCCACATGTATAGATTATGTTGATTATAAATTGTATGCATTCATTTACACCACCATGTCTATTGGAAGGAAGAAAGGTTACGTTCAGAGTTCTTGGGAAAACATGGTGAGAGAACTTACATTTAAAACATTTTATATTAAATCCCAAATACGTTGTATCAAGAAGCCTATAAATTAAATGTAAAAGAAAAAGCCTATAAACAAAAATGTTAAAAAAAGGCCTATAAAGGATGACAAATTCTACATTGGATTGATAGATTGTCCACAATGTTTGTCCGAAATTCTATGCTTGCAGTCCTCTTTGTTCTAACCATTGGGATAATGACTTGATTGGTATAAGTTCGATCAAACAAGGAAAAAGACATGAGTATCTCAAAACTCAACTCATTCATTTCTCTTTACTTTGGTGGTTTTGACCCCAACCATGTCACCGTTTCACTTATAAGAACAAGGATGTCTGTTAGGTTATATTTCTAAAGAGCGACATTCATATATACTCCCTCCGTCCCTTAATGTAACCCCCCTTTGTATTTTTCACATTTCTTAAGAAAAGTTGTCAGTGTAATTAATGTGTCTGTTTTGTGTATTAATATTACCAAATTGTCCTTTGTTTGTATGTGTATTAAATTTGACTATTCATATTTCAAGACAAATTAGTAGTATTAATTAGGGGTATGTTTAGGAAAAAAGTAATAAATGCATCTAGTAATTTGAAAAGGGGGTTACATTTAGGGACAAAAATAAAATCAAATGGGTGGTTACATTAAGGGACGAAGGGAGTAGTTTTTGGTGGTGATTTTTGGTGGTGATATATCAACGTCGTTCTTTAAAAATGTAAGCCTACTATCATTCTTATATTTCAAGTGATTTTCGAGTGTTTGTATGATTATTTATTATTGTTTTTTTTAGAGAAATGTTAACGAGTGTCCGTGATATTTTTTGAGTATTCCATGACACTCTTTAAAGATCTTTAATAGTATTTTTTTTATGAAAATCTATGTATTCAATGCATTGAAATTTGTAGAATTTGACTTTAAAAAGTGTCTAGAGAGCACTCCTTAGCAACACCATTTTTTTAAGGGTCATGCTAACCGGTGCATCTGGAGCACTGGTTAAACATACAAAAAAAGGAAATTATTACCATAAAAGAAAACTGTTTTTGACTTTTTTAAAAATTAATTACGCAATTTCAATGCATTACCTACTATATAATTTCCTTTTTAATATGTTTAACCGGTGCCCCAGGGACACCAGTTAGCATTTCCCTTTTTTTAATTCAAAGTTTGAATTTTCCTTTTTGTTATTTGACTCAACTAGTCGGGTTTCAAAACACATAAATAAGTTTAATAAATGAAAATAAGAAACTAATGAAATCCATAATTGCATTATAATGTGTATGATAAAGTCAACCAGAACTCTATAAGACATTTCATCAAGCATTTGGAGCATAAAATATGCATACTTTGTTTATTATGTTATTTCAATTTTTAAACTAGCACATTGCATTTAAACTTAGTTTAAACTACATTAACAGTCAAAACATACAAACATTTGATCATAAACTACCTAAAAAAAAGCATCAATTCCTAAACCCTAAATACTAACATATGACTAATTTAAACAAAAAACCAAACATATAAAACTAAGAATGTGAATACCAAGAGATTATGAACACTTGTTTATTAGATTGATGAGTTGCTTGACTTTGAAAAAATGGAATGGAGGTTGGTTTATGAGAGTTTCGATTGAGTTGGTTTGTCATATCTTTGAGTAAGTTGGTTTGTGGGAGTTTGAGTGAGTTGGTTTGTGTTTGTGTTTTAATTAAAAGTGGAAGTTGTTGTATTTGTTCAATATAACCAGAATGCAACGACAGTTAACTGTAGTTGATATTGAGCGAGCGACAGTTAACTACCATAAACAACAAACGATATTTAATTGCCACTAACAATAATAACCTTATTTTGAGGTGTCTAATACCAAATGTTGGGAGTTTAAAGAGCAATTTGCAGCTCCTATGGACCCTATATATGTGTGCTTGTGAACTTTATTAAGCAGTTATATTTTTGACTTATCTTAACCAGATACATTTGTAAAAAAAAAATAGAATTAGACTTTAAATAAAGACAATTACTTTTTCTCCCTATCTATTCCTCGCGCGCCCTATTATTTTTACAAAAATGTCCATGGATTACAGATCCTATAATTCGAACGCACTTCATATGTGTTCCGATGATATATTCTGAAATATGCTTATATATAACGAGGAATCAAAATCTCTACAATTTCAGCAGTTTTGAACTTTGCTTTTAAAAATAACAAAAATAACAAAAAAAACAAAGTAAAAAAATGATTAAACCTATAAAATAAAATCAGAAAAATATAAAAATACCACCAAAAAAAATTATAAAAATCAAATAAAGCTAATGCAAATCTTTTCTAGATTTTTTTGAGAATATGAACAGTTAATTTTTTTTTTTGGAAAAATGGGTATAAATGATGAAATTTTGGATTTTGAGAGGTAGAACAATCCGATCAAATTACCCGAAAACCAAATTTTTGATTGGTACTCGACGAGAACAACTAACAATGACCTGAAACACAGGTAGGAGGTTAGGATGGTTCTTAAACTTGCTATCCAAAGCTCAATCTTTGTACTGATTCAGTTTAAATTATATAATCCGAGCTATTTTCCCATGAATTCTTGGCACAAAAAAGGTATTTAGGGGTGGTCGGATTTTGTAATCCGAAAACAACATAAAACGCGCCCTACTTAGGGACTGTTCAGATTGTATATTTTGATTTGGTGAAATACTAAATTTCCACCCAAAAAAAGGAAGAAAACTCATTTCGGATTATAGAATTCAAAAATCACAGACATTTTTGTAAAATAAATAGGGCGTGAGAAAAATATATAGGATCAAAAAGGTAATAGTGTTAAATAAATGCAGGTACAACACAAATAAGCTAATAGTATATTTGTATAAAAAAATTAGTTAATATAATTTTAGAGGGTAATTATGAATTTTCTATGTAAATTTTATTGTTTGAATGATAAATTTTTTAAAAATTCATGAAAACAGTCCCTCAAAGTTTAAGAATGAACAGTTTTATTAACCTATTTAAACATAAATTTAGAAATAAAGGAAGTTCATATGAAACATTTAAATTTCTTAAAATTTCAATTTTCCAATCATTTTTAAAAGAGGTTAGTTAGTCAATATATGGCACTTGGCATAACCATGTTTGTTATACACACGAAGCCTCTGGAAGAGGTTGGAAAACTCTTGCACTAATTTGAACCAACCAACCACCTTTCCTTTCTCCAAAACAACATACTATAGTCTCGAACATTCTCAATCTATCGACAATTATGTCACTTCCATTTCACTCTTTACCATCCATATGTCATTTAGAATCTTCAAGAACCATGCATGCAACATTTTACAACCTATAAATAGAACACATCAGCATTTCTACTTCCACCAAATTGAAGCAAAAAAAATATATTTTACAACTTCCGCAAGTTTCAAATCATAAGCTACACACACATTTTCAAGTATAACAAAAATATGAGGCTACAACAACTCAACATGTTACTTTTACTATTTCTCTTCCTTATTCTTGCTGGTAATTTTCCTTCCAAAGCAAAAGGGTCATTGCTACCATTCATAGATCCACCCAACACTCTCTTGTCCGATCTCTTGTCGGATCGTTTCCCAGATCCTTTTCGTGTCTTAGAACAAATCCCCTTTGGAGTTGAAAAAAACGAACCATCCATGTCATTGTCACCCGCTAGAGTAGACTGGAAGGAAACTCCAGAGGGACATGTTATAATGTTGGACGTTCCAGGGATGAAAAAAGATGATATAAAGATTGAAGTGGAAGAGAATAGAGTGTTAAGAGTGAGTGGTGAAAGGAAGAAAGAAGAAGAGAAACAAGGGGATCATTGGCACAGAGTTGAAAGATCTTATGGGAAATTCTGGAGGCAATTTAGATTGCCAGATAATGTTGATTTGGATTCAGTGAAGGCTAAGATGGAAAATGGTGTTCTTACTTTGACACTTAATAAGTTGTCACAAGATAAGATTAAAGGTCCTAGAATGGTTAGCATTGCTGAGGAGAATAATGAGCAACCATCTAAGCAGGAGCTTTGAAATATTTTGATCATCGTAGTCATGAAAATGCTTTTCAATTCTGTGTTTGATTAGTGAATAAAGGGTTTTCATATGAGGTCTTGCTTGTTGTGATGATGAGTCACTTCTAGTGTTGTAAAGGCTTATTATCTCTTTATTAGTAATAAACTTTATGTATATGTGTGTGTGTTTGAATTGTGGAAAAAAAATCATATCATATTTTAAGTTGCTATAATCTAGTGGTTGCATTGCATGAAAGTAGACTGGTGTGAACTGCAAAAAGATGAAGAGTTGTGCATTCCGCAAAAGGGTTAAGAGAGGCAAATATCATATGAAAAATCCAATTATGAGATTCCGGCTTGAACCTGAATGAATGTATTTAATTTGACAAGATCGATATTGTCATACATATAAATTTGGCTTTACGGGTTTCTTTGTCACTATTGATTCGTTAATCTTTTGTTACTATTTGTTTTTTCTTCAAGTAATCTAGTAGCTAGAGAAATTCATCTTAAAGATGAATAAATGGGGTGTCCGGAGTTCGAACTCCAGCCTCTGCACATATTGTGCCTTATCCCTTACCAATTGAACTAAGTTCATGGGGACATTTTTTGTCACTATTTATTCTTTAATTTTTGAAACTATTCAAACAGAAATTTATCGTGTATTATTATAAAATAAAATAAATTTATCATCACAATTTCGTTGATTTTCAGAACATATTCGAACAGAAATCTACAGTGTATTATTATGAAATAAAATTAAAATAAATGTACATTAATCATTATAAGATTATACGTGTTTTAATAATAGTGGTGAGATTTTAAGGCACTTGATCATATACTTTCTTTAGTGATAGATCCAACGACATTATCTATGAAGGAATTCTTTTACATTGATTACTATAAAAAAACGATATAGTTTATGGTATTAAAAATTATTATTTCTTCTATGGTAAAGATACAATTGGTTATAGTAGAACAATGGTCATTCTTTACGGTTAGTTAACCGTGCATATATGTAGTACTTTCGGTAAGTTTTTAGTATTTTTATACCTTTTGTTTGGATATATGTTTCGTGTAAAATGATCATTCTTTTTTTTTTTTGACAGAAGTAAAATGATCATTTTATGTAGTTAGTTAAACGTATATACGTAGTACCTATGATAAGTTTCTAGCATTTTTACTTGCATACATGTTTTGTGTAAAAGGTATCATTCTTTTTTTTTTTTTTGACAAGAGTAAAAGGTCATTCTTTGAAGTTAGTTAATCAAATATATGAAGTACCTTCGGTAAGTTTCTAGTATTTTTACACCTCCTGCATGGATACATGCTTCATGTAAATGTTCATTCTTTGTAGTGAGTTAACCATATATATGTAGTACCTTCGATAAGTTTCTAGTATTTTTACACCTCCTGCTTGGATACATGCTTCGTGTAAAATGGTCATTCCTTGTAGTTAGTTAACCGTATATATGGAGTACCTCTGCTAAGTTTCTAGTATTTTTACACCTTCTGCTTGGATACATGCTTCGTGTAAAATGGTCATTCCTTGTAGTTAGTTAACCGTATATATGGAGTACCTCTGCTAAGTTTTTAGTATTTTTACACCTCTTGCATGGATACATGCTTCATGTAAAATGACCATTCTTTGTCGTGTAAATTTCTAGTATTTTTACACCTCGTGCATGGATACATCCTTCATGTAAAATGGTCATTCTTTGTAGTCAGGGCCGTCGCTGAGAATTCGGAGGCTCGGCTCAGGGAATGAAAAGAGGCCAGTGATAAAATCAAAAGTATTTTTTTTAAAAGAGCAATAGATAATATAAAACGAGTTTAGGCGAATACCTTCAAAAAGAGTATTCATTCGCACCAAAAAGAGACTTCCTAGGTGTATTTACTGAAGCAAATTCATCAATCAACTCTTCGTATTGTATATTTGGTGAGGTTAGACATGTAAGATTATTAAGAGGTCAATTTGGTGATAATTATCTAGAGTAGATAATGTGGCAAAACTAATGCTTCTAGAGTAGAAAAACTATGAACTTCCTAATGGACAAGTTATCATAATTGGGGCTGAGAGGTTCTGTTGCCTAGAAGTCTTTTTCCAGCCATCTATGATTGGAATGGAAGTTGCTGGAATGGAGATATTAAGGGGGCCTAAAAAGCAATACTATTTTTTTATTGGAGATACTATTACTTCTGGGTATAAAAAAATTTGAGGCCCATCCTTGAGGGAGGCCCAGCTCGTTTGAGCTGTTTGCACCCCCTCAGGGACGCCCCTGTTTGTAGTTAGTTAACCGTATATATGTAGTACCTTCGATAAGTTTCTAGTATTTTTACACCTCCTGCTTGGATACATGTTTCATGTAAAATGGTCATTCTTTGTAGTTAATTAACCGTATATATATATGTAGTACCTTTGGTATGTTTGTAGTATTTTTACACCTCGTACTTGGATACATGTTTCGTGTAAAATGGTCATTGTTTGTAGTTAGTTAAACAAATATAAACAGAAAGCAATTTGGAAGTAAATTAATTTTTAATGCCTCCCAAACTAGTATAAACAGGGGTCATTCTACCCATTGTCAATTGAAATCAAGAAAAACGAAGTTCTCTCTTGTATAGTTAAACTTCCCGTTCCTTTGTTCTTTTACTAGGAAGATAAAATTTTCGAATTCGTTAAAATGGCTTATACTATTTAGAAAAAGAAAAACAGGGACATCTAAAACATGAATTTAAATAATGGAATTCGATAGTTAAATAGTTAAAACATCCTCACTGTAATACTACTATGCTATCTTGCTTTTATAAAACATTCTCACAAATATCAAGATAATATTTAGATTGAATGTCAATGTAAAATTACCTACATAAATAATGCATATAAGTAACAAAACATTCTCACAAATATCAATATAACGATATTTAGATTGAATGAAATTGTGGTTGTGACTAACACAACCCTATAAAACTGGTTTGTAAGATGAAATTCTTGTTCTTATTTTTAGTTGTTTTCTTAACTTAAAAATATAATATATAAAATTACCATGAAATGTTTTTATTTTATTGATGTATAAGTATTAAAATGCGGCAGACCTAACACATTAGGTGTCTAAGACAAAATCAAAGATGATGTCTTTTTAAAGTTCATAATATTAATTTTTTTAAATATCTTTTATATGAGTTGTTAATATAAAAATCATTTAAAGAAGTAATGTAATCGATTTTGTTTATTTTAAATTGACAACTATGTCAAGTGATTTATTCTTAATATTTGTTGAGACACTACTAATTTTAAATAAAATTTTATTTTTTTGCAAAATTAAATAAAATTTTATTAATTTTAATTTTGAAAATGGTATAACATGAGGTCTTTTTATTTCAGAAAAAAAAAGACATTTTTATCAAGTAAAATAAAAAAAAACAAATTGTAGGTCCAAAACGATTCTTTAATGGTCTTACTCTTGAACCGATCCTGATAAATCCGAGTATATGAAACCAAAAAAGATAGGCAAACTACTAGAAAACTGTCGTTTAGAGACTGATTCAGAGACTGAAATAAATTGGTCACAGTAGAGACCGATATAACAACTAATTATTTTAAACAAGTAACAAAAAAGATGCTGGTCTCTAAATCGGTGGCAAAGTATATTTAGCGACTAATTTAAAAACTGATTTTTAGCCATCGAAATATCAGCCTCTTTACTCTCTTTTTATTTCTCAATATTTAAAAGAAAAATTATTTATGATATTCAGCCACCGAATTATCAGTCACAAAAAAAAATCTAAATTTTTATTTTATTATTTATTATTATTATACCAACATAAGCTGTAAAAAATTCCCCCATTTCACATTCATTTGAGCGGGTGTTCTTAAAAAATTCACCCTTTCACAATTTCACCAAAAATGAAACCCAAAATTTTCCCCCATGAATTTCCCTCTTCTTCTTTTCATCAAAAATTAAACCCTAATTTCCCCCTTTTCATTTTTTCACTCTTTTCATTTAAACCCAGAAGAACATATTAACCCTAAACCCAAAAACAAAATTTTCCCCTTTTATCCTTTTTCATTGAAATCAAAACTCATCATCATGAATGAAATTGAACCCCAATATTGAAGTTCCAGCTGTTCCTATTCCTGTTCTCATCTCACGTGTTGCTGTTGTTGTTGTTCTCATCTCACCGTGTTGTTGCTGTTGTTCTCGCCGTTCTCGCTGTGTTGTTGTTTCAAATCGAATACAACCTGTTCTTCTTCTCATCTCACTAGGTTTGTTCATCTTCTTCTCATGTTAGTTTACTTTCATTCAATCACATGATTTCATCTTCTTGTCTTGTTCCTGTTCATTTATTTATAGTCTCAATTTTGAAATTGGTGTTCCTGTTCATGTTTTGAATCACTCAATTCAAACACTACCCACTAAATTATTTAGTGAAAAAACCACTTAGAAGGAACAGGACAGTTTTCTAATAGATGAAAAACTACTTCATTCTAACCCATCGATATTCTTGTTTTTCTTTTGTGTTTCCATTTTTTTTAATCCAAAATCGAACACAGCAGTGAAGAAAAGTAAACGACGCGACGAAGAATCATTAGCGACTTTGTTGTTTTCCAGTCTCGACGGTTCGATGATCTACACTCTTGGGTGTCTTCAGGTTTGTTCATTTTTTATTAGAACCTATATGGGTGTGTTTTGATTCTCTAAATATGAGTTTCTTGAATTTTATGTGTATAGTTAAGTTGGTTGTTGATTGGTAAGAATAACTTAATAGTTACTTTGTTTTTTAAAATGCTAACATTTTGTGTATTGACATTCTAAAATCCTTAATTAGTTAGTTTGGTAGGCAATGATTTGGGATTTTTGCTCAAATAGGCGGTATTTAGAATGTTACAAAACTTGTGATTTTTTAGTGCATCTTTGTTCCTTGGTTCAGCTGTTTTTTGAGTCCATTTTATGATGTTTGGTAGGCAATGATTTGGGATTTTTTCTTACTAAACTTATGATGTTTTTGTTGGAGCTTCTTACATCATGTATTTTAACTTGTCTCTATTATGAATGGTGTTGGGATCCGGGGGATTGTTTAAAGAGATAGGTGGGTAGTGGGGTGTGTTTTTTTGTTTGGGCTGTTGGTGGTTTTTCGGTGTTGTTCTGGTGTGGTCTGTTGTCCGTGCATAGTCATTTTCGTTTATATTATTTGTTTTTTCATATATATTATTTGTTTGTTACAGGTTTTTGTTCTCTCTTCATACATTACATTTGATATATTTCACAATTATGCATTGCATTATATGGTTCTTCGTTTGGTTTTCTATGATTCTAATTATGATTTTGATGTTTTTCAAACAACTGTAATATTTATTTTTTGCAATGTATGCTCAAGGATGCACAAATTTTATATAATGTTTGCTACAAATCTTGCTTAGTCAATTATGAATTGAGATATCACGATGGTCACAATGGGTATATAAAGAACGACGAAGTTATAGGAGTGTTGAGCAAAATGAATTACTTATACTGAACTGGTTTTCTATCAACTAACGTAGTATAGTGTCTTTAAGAGTTAACTATTGCAGATTAATCATTTTTAATTTGCTAGATTTGCTTACTTTTCTGTTTTTGTTTTGTTGAATAACAAGCTCGTTGCATAATTCAAAGAAATACTGTATTTTGTTAACCGTAAATCTGTAGTGGGAGCTGGGAACTTATTATAATACCCAAACAAAGATGGAACATTTATTAAGAGGGTATATCAAACAACGATGACAACCATGTGTATCAAACTTCTTGTTTCTGCTGTGCTCTGTTGCTTTTTGGTTCCCTGGGAGGTGTTGATGGTTTTTCTTCCATTTCTGTTGTATGGACCTGTGGTGGATCGCTGTACTGTTCTTTTATGTGTTTTTTGCGGTGTTGTTGTGTATCTTCTGATTCGTTTCAGGTTCTGTTTCCGCATTTGGCTCTTAGTATTTTTTTTTTTGTAAGATAATTTATATTAGTATTAACATCTCGTTGGCATTTTCATGCATTTTAAAAACAAAAGTGCAACCTATTATGCTGCAATAATACTTATCTCATTTGTTATTGTCTGCCTATGTTCTAGATTGGCGCATGAATGGCAAGCATTCATATCTCATACTCACAAGTTAAGAAAAACATTTGTATCTGTTAAAGGCATATACTACCAGGTACCGTTTGTAGCCATTGATTATGTTAATTATTAATCATAATTGTACATTTATAAATTTATTACGTTGTTTGTGCAGGCTGAAGTTGAGGGTCAGAAAATAACATGGTTAACTCCTCATTCATTGCAGCAGGTTGTGTCCGAGGATGTTGACATCCCCACTATGCTAAACTTTCTGCAACTCTATGAGGTCAGTTTAATTTCATATTTAAATCACGTCATGTCATTCATGTATAAACCAAATTTAGTTATTCAATTACAACTGACATCCATATACTAATTTCTTAAACATATATAATGAATTGATGCAGCCTCTTCTTTGTCTTGTCAATTTTCACCTCTATCATTCCATTAATTTGAAGTATCCTCCCATGTGTGATCCTCGCTTGGAGGCCTTGGCAGTAGGTACTGTTTGATTAACTTATATCAAACTTTATATACTTGAATTGCTGCAAAGCTTGGAATTATCTCCTGATTAATTTTCTTATCAAACTTTGTAGATATATATGCATTGTCAAGATATTTAAATGGCAACACCTGACCTGCTATACTGAATTCTGAAGCTTCCCAATTAGTTGAATCTAAGCAAATGGAGTCCAAGCAAGATGGGGCACAAACCCAAAATGAAAAATCTGAACTAAGACTTGCTCAACTTCAACATCAACTTCCTTCTAATGAACCTGGTGCACTAATGCAGCTTGTTGAAAAAGTTGCAGGCGAAGGTGAAGAGGAATATGATCAATAGACACGAGAATGCAAAAATCTCTTTCAAAATGTCAATCTTCTTGAGCAGAGAGGTATGACCTTATAGCATTTGCCGAGTTAAAGTTTTGTAAAATTTTGAATATAAAATGTAAGAACTTGTGAAGAGTTCATATATGGACTAGTGATGTTATAAATGGGCACCATTTCTTAAAGAATCATACTTAGAAGTACTAGAAACATACATAAAAATCACTTCTCAATGAGACACTTGAGTACTTTTCATATTAAAATTGTGTGTATGTGCTGTTTAAACTTGCATTTATTTTGGAATTTTTCTAATGATTGCATCTGTTTTGGTTTAATTATTCAGGCACCAAGGGAATCCTTACTTTTTGTTATTCCTGCTTTTGGTGGTACAGTTTCATGGGAGGGAGAAGGGGCTCCCTTTGCAGAATCTGACCAGAGCATTACTCATCAAGTTTGTGTGATTTATATGACAAAACTTTATTGAACTTCCTTTAATGTTTGCTTAACTATTGCTTTCATTTCTTTAGATCGTTGATAGGGAAGCTCAAGGACATAGATTCCTCTCAAGAGAATATGTTCAACCGCAATGGGTATTTGACTGTGTGAATGCACGGATAATTTTGCCAACAGAAAATTACACCGTGGGAAGGTAGCTTCTAATTCATTTGTGTTAGTGTGCCGACTCTGATCTCTATTGAGAAATGAAAGAGACCAACTTCGGGAAGAATTGGCAAAAACAAATAAGGCCGTTGAACACCAATACGAAGGTAACTTCTAATTCATTTGTGTTGGTGTGCCGACTCTAATCTCTATTGAGAAATGAAAGTGACCAACTTCGGGAAGAATTGGCAAAAACTAATAAGGCTGTTGAACACCAATACGAGCTGATAAAACAAATGATGGCAACCATGAACTTCCAACCCATCCAATTTGATGTGTTTTGATAATACACAAATCTCTTTAGATTAGTATTATGTTAAGCCTACCACTTGCAACTTTTTCTTGGTTAGTATTATGTATTTTGTTAAGACTACCAAGTGCAAAAGCTTTTGTGTATTTTGTTAATATACAAATCTCTTTTTGTCAGTAATATGTATTTTGTTAAGACTACCATGTGCAAAGGCTTTTGTGAATACCCAAAACTCCTCTGTTTGTTAGTATTATGTATTTTGACTAGTTTATGTATGTATGATATTTCTTTCATCATGTGACATTGAATTATTTTCATCTTTTGTATGGAATCTAATAAAATTGTGAGTTAAAAAATTACAATATTAAAAAAAATTGTAATTGTTCCAGTAACAGCCAAGACAGTGATCAGGTAGCAATAAATTTTAAAAAAATCCATATAGAGACCGAAATAGCGACTAAAACTTATAAAATTGTTAAATAATATCCGTATCAAATTCGGTCTCTAAACTCGGTGGCTAATTAAGTGGCAAACATAGTCACAAGATAAGTCACTAAATAAGCTGATTTCTGCCAAGAAAAGGGTGTCTAAATCGGTGTCTAAATTCAGTCTCTGATTTTGTCTCAAAATTCGGTGACAAAATCAGTTTCTACATGTAGTCACAAAAGCAGTCGCGAAAAATCAGTCGCTAGACTAGTGACTAAGGATCAGCAACCAGCGTTTTAGCCACTCTTATTTTTGGTCGCTGATTCAGTCACCATATCTATCAGAGACCGATTTAGCTGATGTAGCGACCGAATATTCGGTCTCTAAAAGGCAGTTTTCTTGTAGTATATGATACAAAATTTAATATAAAAAAAGGTGAGTACAAAAAATGAACTGCAGATCGAGCTTTGGTATATAGTGCTAATATTTGTGTCTCAACCAAACACTCACAATCATTGTGTGCTGGTCACTCCTCTTGTGTGTGGTACCAACACAAGCACTTCTGCTTGGTAATTTAGCATGATCAATCACAAGTCACATTAATCTTCTTCTTACTCGTCTATCCAGCAGTTGCAACTGCCTATGAACCATTCTACATTACAACCTATCTATATATGCAACATGACCAGTAACGATGTTTCCACCAAATTGAAGAAATAAACATCAGTACCTTAATATACTAGAAATGAGGCTACAACAACTCAACATGTTACTAGTACCGCTTTTCTTGCTTGTTCTTGCTGGTGGTTTTCCTACCAAAGCAAAAGGTTTTCTACCACCTTCCATGGGTTCTCCCAATCCTCTCTTAGCTGATCATTTCCCAGACCGATTTTGCGTCACGGAAGAAATCCCCTTTGGAGATGAGGAAGACCAATCAGCCATGACAGCTAAGGTAGATTGGAAGGAAACTTCAGATGAACATGTTATAACGATGGACGTGCCAGGGCTGAGAAAAGATGAGATAAAAATAGAAGTGGCAGAGAACAGCGTGCTGAGTGTGATTGGAGAAAGGAAGAAAGAAGAGGAGAAGAAAGGTGATCGTTGGCATAGAGTTGAGAGGATGTATGGAAAATTCGGGAGACAGCTTAGATTGCCAGAAAATGTTGATTTGGATTCGATTAAGGCTAAGATGGAAAATGGAGTTCTTACTTTGACATTTAATAAGTCACATGGTAAGATCAAATTTTCTAGAGTTGTTAGCATTGATGAGGAGGATGAGAAATCAGGCAAGATCAATAATGATGGGGCCAATACCACTGAACTTTGAAATAAGCTTTTTAATTTTATGTTTGGTTTGAATAAAGGGATTTCATCTAAGATTTGGTTGTTAGTGTGATGAAATTAATTACTTGTTTGATGATTAGTGTTGTAGAGGGTTTAGAAATCTCTATAGCTATAGTTGGTTGGGTTTTGTGTCTCTGTAGCTTTATCTTTTGATGTTTGATACTTCTTGAATTGAATGGTCTTTTGTTTTTTTTGGTCAAAGAATATTGTCTTTAATCTAAGACTCTTTGAATTATGCTATTATTTGTCATTTTGTCTTCATTATTTTTATACGACCCATGATAAAATTAGCTCCAAGGTGATGTTCCACAAAGGCAAAAATCATTCTCAACACTTTTATATAAACTACCTTTTACACATTGTTTTGTTTTGGGTAGTAACCTTCACACATTAGCTGATAGAATTGTTGTAACCCAATTTTATTTGTCTTGCATTTTTACACTTTGGTGTGCATTTTTGTTTTAATATTTAATTTGATTACAACCAAATTAAAATAAAAAATAGACCATATAAGGTCTATGCATGTATTTTAGACCTTTTTTTTTTGTTGAGTAAACATGTATTTTAGACTTTTCCTTCAAAAAAAAAAAAGTATTTTAGACTTATCACTTATATTGGCCCACTTACAGCCAAATTTTAAAATACAAAACATAAAAAAAGAACATAAAAATAAAGATAAAAGGACAATGGCAGTGGCGTCAACTGACTCCTCTCCACTTATGTCAAAAATCAAAGTTGTCTTTATCCTATCTTTTGTATATTTCCTCTTCCAAACAATGCTACTATAACATAGTAAAAAATAACAAGCTAAAACATAGTAAAAAATACCAAGCTAAAATTATTAGAAAATCGTTTGTTATGCTCAACTATTCTTCTCTTCTCAATATAGTGTGTGAATTTTGTTGTTAGGTTATTTGAAACCCAAAAACAAAAGAGTATTTTTTCCCCTTAAATAACATTTAATTATTACAATTCAATATTCATATTATGATTGCTAGGTTCTTTGAAACCCAAAAACAAATGAGTATTTTGTTTTTGTCAAAGAAAAAAAGAGTAATTTTTTTTTTACCTCAAATCTCTACTTGAAGGATATGTTAATATAGAGAATTGCACACATTTAAGTGGTTAAAATTTGAAATGCGATCTCGTAGGCCTCTCGAATTTTACATGATCACTTATTGGTTGAATAAATCTTCAATTTAATTTTTAAACTAAACTCTTTTTCATATTTGTTCTCTAAATTAGATTAAAATAGTAAGCCAATGTTTAGATTTACGCTATCATTGCCTTTGCGTGTGTTTGGTTATGCGGTGACGGGAATTGATTTTGGTTGAATTGATTTTATAAAATTGATTATGGTTAAAAGTGAGTTGAATGAAAAGTGATTTATGTTTGGATATCTTTATGATAGAAGTGATTTGTATGAAATATATTGTTTGGATATTTTGTGTTAAAATTGCTTTTCGTTGTGTAAATGACCAAAATGGGTTTCTTATATGGTGCATTTAAAATAGATTTCATTTTTTTAAAAAAAGATTTCATTTATTTTCTTTTGCAAATTTCATTTCCATTTTTAGTTAGTTATTTTTTTTTACACATTTTTAGTTTTTTTTAATGAACATTTTTAGTTAGTTATTTAATTTTACCTTTCATTATTAATTATACAACTGTATAGACTTTTTCTATAAACTATTGGGCCGATTAAAAATGCTTTTTGATGGGCTTCATGGAGCAAGAAAACAAAAGAGTCCGAAAACCACTATTTCCTTCCACGATAGTGTCTTATTCTGTTCTTCAACTTTGTTTTTGAGATCTCTGCAACATAATAAAAAACCTTCACAGCAACAAAAAAATCACGCAGACAACAATCGGCAGTGAGATGGAGCCATAGATTTCGCAGGTAGGTTAAAGGATTTGTCAAATATAAAAAAGTATGTGAACTGAAAAGATGAAACTCAAGGGTAAAAGAGACAATCGGTACCATGTACTTTCACGGCAGAGAAACTCGATTTCTAGAAGGTAGGAATAGCAGCTTCTCTAAAAATCGATTCTGAAGATGAAAACGTACGACGGCGGTGGAGTGACGGCGGAGAACCAAACATGTTGAACCCACGTTTGATGGGTAGGACGCGCTTTTGATTGTTTTCACCGGGTATCCAAACACAGACTTTATGGCGTCCAAAAGTTGTTTAGGATGGGAAAATGGTGAAGCTACAAATAGTAGCTTGTGGTTAGACGCACATCAAAGCAATATGACCGGGGTTCCAAACACCCAGTAAGTAGTCATAAGGTAAATGACATATGTCACCGTAGTCGATAAATATATGCAAATCAATCATATTAGTTATTAACATCGTAATAATTTGGATTAAATTGATGAATTTTATATAGTTCATATACTATTTGTAATATACCTTAGAAATTAAATTGAATAGATAACGATTATTTAAGGACTAATGAGTCGTTAAATAATCACTATCTGGCACTATAAATTAATGATTTATTCCTTATTTGTTTTGAAAGTTTAATCTCATTCTCTATTGTTCTCTTGTTGTGTTGTCAAAAAGATTTTAAAACAAAAAGTTTTCAAAGATTGATTAAAAATAGACTAGATTATAATTTTGATCCATCTAATTTAAACCACGTAGTTTAATTAGCTCTCAATTTTGTTGGAGCCAAATAAGTTCTTCAACACAAACTCTTGAAATTTTCAATTTTACCACAATATTATAGGTCTATATATGATTGATTTGAGATATAAAATACATTTTGCAAAGTTTAAAAAATAAAATTTTATAAAAATTTTGAAGAAATTGAAAGAGCTTTGTAAAATGCGATTTTAGAATTTTAAGGGATGATAAATAATTTTGTGATTTTGAGTGAAAATTATTATTTGGATTTATTAATTTTGACAATTTAATCAATTCAGTTTGTGAAAAAATGTGAATAGTTTGTATGATAATATTTGAGAGATTAAATTGCATAAAATATGATAAAAAAAAAATTAAATATAGCAATTGGAAAAAAAAGAATCTATGTTCGAATGTGCATTTGGCAGAACATTGTTCATTACACACACGAAGCATCCGGAAGAGATTAGAAAACTCATGCACACCTTTCCCTCTTTACTAATCTTGAACATTCTCAATCTATCTAAAATTTGTCACTTCCATTTCACTCTTTACCATCCATATGTCATTTATAGAATCTTCAAGAACCATGCATGCAACATTTTACAGCCTATAAATAGAACACATAAGTATTTCTGCTTCCACCAAAATTGAAGAAACAAAATCAGTACTATATAATATAACTGGCTACTTTTTCCCAACTTACGAAATCACAAACAACATATGAAAATGAGGCTACAACAACTCAACATGTTATTTTTCCCATTTCTCTTTCTTATTCTTGTTGGTAGTTTTCCATCAAAAGCAATAGGGTCACTACTACCATTCATAGATTCTCCCAACACTCTCTTATCCGATCTCTGGTCGGATCGATTCCCAGATCCTTTTCGTGTCCTAGAACAAATCCCATTTGGAGTCGAAAAAAATGAACCAACCATGTCACTCTCACCAGCTAGAGTAGATTGGAAGGAAACTCCAGAGGGACATGTTATAATGCTGGACGTGCCGGGGTTGAGGAAAGACGAGATAAAGATAGAAGTGGAGGAAAATAGGGTGCTGAGAGTGAGTGGTGAAAGGAAGAAAGAAGAAGAGAAAAAAGGTGATCATTGGCACAGAGTTGAAAGATCTTATGGGAAATTCTGGAGGCAATTTAGATTGCCAGATAATGTTGATTTGGATTCAGTGAAGGCTAAGATGGAAAATGGTGTTCTTACTTTGACACTTAATAAGTTGTCACAAGATAAGATTAAAGGTCCTAGAATGGTTAGCATTGCTGAGGAGAATGAGCAACCATCTAAGCAGGAGCTTTGAAATATTTTGATATCATCGTAGTCATGAAAATGCTTTTCAGTTCTGTGTTTGATTAGTGAATAAAGGGATTTCATATGAGGTCTTGCTTGTTGTGACTTGTGAGTCACTTCTTGATGATGAGTCACTTCTAGTGTTGTAAATGCTTGTTATCTCTTTATTAGTCATGCATGAAACTAGTAATATACTTCTTCTTTATGTATATGTGTGTGTGTGTGTGTGTGAATTGTGGAAAAATCATATCATATTTTAATTTACTTACATATTTTAGTAGTGAACATGGCACCTGATCATATACTTTAGTGATGGATCCAACGACATAGTTTATTTATGGTATTAAAACTTCTCATTTCTTCTATAGTTAAGATACAATTTGTTATAGTAGAACAATGGTCATTCTTTACAGTGAGTCAACGTATATATGTAGTGCCTTCGAAATTTTGGTATTTTTATACCTTCTACTTGGATATATGCTTTGAGTAAAATGATCATTCTTTGTAGTTATAGTTAACCGTCTATATGTAGTACTTTTGGTAAGTTTCTAGTATTTTTACACCTAATGGTCATAACCGTATATATGGACTACTTTTTGTAAGCTTTTAGTATTTTTACGCTTTCTGCATGGATACATGCTTCATGTAAAATGGTCATTCTTTGCAGTTAGTTAACTGTATATATGTAGTACATTCGGCAAGTTTCTAGTATTTTTACACCTCCTGCTTGGATACATGTTTCGTGTAAAATGTCTTTCTTTGTGGTAAGTTAACCGTCTATATGAAGTACCTTCGGTAAGTTTAGTATTTTTACATGTCCTGCATGAGTACATGCTTAATGTAAAATGGTAATTCTTTGCAGTTAGTTACCGTATATATGTAGTACCTTCGGTAAGTTTCTAATAATTTTACACCTCCTGCTTGGATACATGTTTTGTGTAAAATGATCATTCTTTGTAGCTAGTTAAGCGTATATATGGAGTACCTTCGATAAGTTTTTAGTATTTTTACACCTCGTGCATGGATACATGCTTCATGTAAAATAAAATTACCATGAAATATATAAAATTACCATGAATTTGTTTTTATTTTATTGATGTATAAGTATTAAAATGCGGCAGACCTAACACATCAGGAGGTCTAGGACAAAATCAAAGATGATATCTTTTTAAAGTTCATAATATTAATTTTGTTTAAATAACTTTTATATGAGTTGTTAATATAAAAATCATTTAAAAAAGTAATGTAATTGTTTAAATAACTTTTATATAAGTTGTTAATATAAAAATCATTTAAAAAAGTAATGTAATCGATTTTGTTATTTTAAATTGACAACCATGTCAAGTGATTTATTCTTAATATTTGTTGAGACAATACTAATTTCAAATAAAATTTTATTTTTTTTCAAAATTAAATAAAATTTTATTAATTTTAATTTTGAAAATGGTATAACATGAGGTCTTTTTATTTCAGGAAAAAAAGACATTTTTCTCAAGTAAAATAAAAAAAAAAACAAATTGTAGGTCCAAAATGATTCTTTAATGGTCTTACTCTTGAACCAATCCTGATAAATCCGAGTATATGAAATCAAAAAAGATAGGCAATATATGATACAAAATTTAATATAAAAAAAGATGAGTACAAAAAATGAACTGCAGATCGAGCTTTGGTATATAGTGCTAATATTTGTGTCTCAACCAAACACTCACAATCATTGTGTGCTGGTCACTCCTCTTGTGTGTGGTACCAACACAAGCACTTCTGCTTGGTAATTTAGCATGATCAATCACAAGTCACATTAATCTTCTTCTTACTCGTCTATCCAGCAGTTGCAACTTGCAACTGCCTATGAACCATGCCACATTACAACCTATATATGAAACAAGATCACTAATTCTGTTTCCACAAAATTGAAGAAACAAACATCACTACCTTAATATACTAAAAATGAGGCTAGAACAACTCAACATGTTACTATTACCACTTTTCTTGCTTGTTCTTGTCTGTGGTTTTCCTACCAAAGCAAAAGGTTTATTACAACCTTCCATGGGTTCTCCCAATCCTCTCTTAGCTGATCATTTCCCAGACCGATTTTGCGTCACGGAAGAAATCCCCTTTGAAGATGAGGAAGACCAATCAGCCATGACAGCTAAGGTAGATTGGAAGGAAACTTCAGATGAACATGTTATAACGATTGATGTGCCAGGGTTGAGAAAAGATGAGATAAAGATAGAAGTGGTAGAGAACAGCATGCTGAGTGTGATTGGAGAAAGGAAGAAAGAAGAGGAGAAGAAAGGTGATCGTTGGCATAGAGTTGAAAGGATGTATGGAAAATTTGGGAGACAGCTTAGATTGCCAGAAAATGCTGATTTAGATTCGATTAAGGCTAAGATGGAAAATGGAGTTCTTACTTTGACATTTAATAAGTTGTCACATGGTAAGATCAAATTTTATAGAGTTGTTAGCATTGATGAGGAGGATGAGAAATCAGGCAAGGTCAATAATGATGGGGCTAATACCACTGAACTTTGAAATAAGCTTTTTAATTCTATGTTTGGTTTGAAATTGAATAAAGGGATTTCACCTAAGATTTAGTTGTTAGTGTGTGATGAAATTAATCACTTGTTCGATGATTAGTGTTGTAGAGGGTTTAGAATTCTCTATAGCTAGTTGGGTTTTGTGTCTTATCTTTATCTTTTCATGTTGTTAGAAGGACGATGGCAGTGGAGTGAACTGACTCCTCTCCATTTATGTCAAAAATCAAAGTTCTCTTTTTCCTATCTTTTGAATATTTCCTCTTCCAAACAATGCTACTACTATAACATGATCAAAAATAACAAGTGAAAAAAGACAAATAATTGGACAAATAATTGGTTTTGGTGGTTAGTTTTGTATTGGTTTTTGGTGGTAGCTCTCGGTTGGATGGTGTCTTGATTGATATTTTGATAATCCAAGATGTATGAATTTTTTTTGGATGTTCCGTTTATATACGACGTTTTTTCTTGTTGTTTATGTCTTAACGGATCTCTGTTCGTCTTATGCAGAGACTTGGATATTAATAAATTTTGCTATTAAAAAAAATGGACAGAAAATCGTCTAATATGCTTAAACACAGCTTAAATCTACAATTCGTCTCTTGCCACTATTTAGTGTGTGAGTTTTGTTACTAGGTTCTTTCAAACCAAAAACAAGATTATTTTTTTCACCTCAAATATCTGTACTTGAAGAATATGTTGAATCATAGAGAATTGCACATATTTAAGTCGTTAAAATTTGAAATGCAATCTTTTTTGGATAAAAATAGCAAGCCGATGTTTGGATTTACAATATCATTGCCTTTATGGCGTCCCAATGTTGTTTATGTACTACTTGTTTTTATTTTATTTTTAAGGAAATGTACTACTTGTTATATACTTTAGAAATTAAATTGAATTAGATAATGATTATTTAATGACTAATTAGTCCTTATATAATCACTATCTGCCACTATAAATTAATGATTTATTCCTTATTTGTTTTGAAAGTTTAATCTCATTCTCTATTGTTCTCTTGTTGTGTTATCTTCAAAAATATTTTTGAAAAATTACTCGCATTTGTAATTGAATAATGAGTGATTTTTGATCAAAATGCTGAAAGGATCAAATTATATGAATGATGCACTACAATTTATTTGTATCACTCACTTAATAGTGATGATTATATGAAACTCCCTGAAGGATTTCATTTGCATAAAACATACCATCAAAACTATTGAAAAGATGACATCATTTGGCCATCTTAAGGATTTGAAAATGAACTTGTTATAATTGAATTTATGATAATGGTATAAATATTATTAGAACTCCTGAAGAGATTTTAAATTTTGTTATATAAAGGTTGATATGGACAAATCTCATCCATTGTCTACTCCAATGGTTGTAAGATCCATAGATGTGGAGAAAGATCCTTTCAGACCTCAAGAAGACGGGAGAAGAACTACTTGGTCCTGAAGTACCATATCTCAATGCAATAGAAGCATTGATGTATCTTGCTAATTATACACGTACTAATATATCATTTTCTGTCAATTTATTATCAAGATATAGTTCTTCACCTACACGAAGACATTGGAATGGAGTCAAACATGTACTTCGTTAGCTTCGAGATGCAAGTTATTTGTCAAATCCTCATCATGGTAGATCACAAACGGGTTACTTGTTTACAAGTGGAGATACAACCATTTCATGGAGATCTGTATATCAGACCATAACAGCAACATCATCAAATCATGCAAAACTTTTAGCACTTCACGAGGCAAGTAGAGAATGTGTTTGATTAAGGTCATTGATTCAACATATACAAAATAATTGTGGTTTATCTTCTGGAAGAATGGATGCAACAATCATTTATGAAGATAATACATCATGTATTGCTCAGTTGAAAGAATGATACATTAAAGGAGACCAAACAAAACATATTTCTCCCAAATTCTTTTTCGCCCGTGATCTTCAGAAGAATGGTGATATGCATTCAACAAGTTTGTTCGTGTGATAATCTTGCAGATGATTTTACAAAGTCACTCCCAAGTAAAGTTTTTGAGAAACTTGTATTAAGAATTGGTCTTCTCCGTATATTTGTCTTCATGAGGGGGAGAAATAAATGTGTCCTGCACTTTTTTTTCCTTCACCAAGGTTTTGTCCCATTGGGTTTTTCTGGTAAGGTTTTTAACGAGGCAGTTCGCACTCAAAAGGATATTGTACTCTTTTTCCTTCACTATAATTTTTTCCCACTGGGTTTTATTTTAGTAAGGTTTTAATGAGGCATATCCTCGATGGACATCCAAGAGGGAGTGTTATAAATATTATAGTGGATGTCCAAATAGCAAATGGGTTAATGGGCTATACTACTAGATCATTGGGCTTAGTCCATAAGCTATTCTATTTCCCTATAAATAGAGCTCATTTGTAACATTATCAACTACATCAAAGAATAATAATACTTCTCTATATTCTCTCTTCTTCTCCTTCTCTCTATTATTGTTTCTATTTACTTAGTTTCATAACATCATTAAAAAAAGATTAGATTATAATTTTGATCAAGGGGAGAGATATATTGACTCCAAGAGTAACTCTAAGGAGTTACTCCACATCTCCACCTTTAATTTTATCTTAATCTAATGGATTACATTTAAGTCTTATCAATAATCATGTGTCTCACCATTCTTGATCATTTTAACAATATTAGGTTTCCTTTTTTGCTTTGAATCGATATTTATGTTTCATTAACACAATTAATAATTGATAACAAGAAATTATTTTTATGTTTCATCGAATGTTTTTTTAGAATAAATTTCAAATATTAAACTATGATTAAAGTTCTTAAAAAAAATAAAGAAGCTCGCTGGTAAAAAACATCACACTTATTTTTATTTTTATTTTGACAAAACATTACACTTATATTTAAATACAACTTTTTTTAATACAGCGATAAAATAAAAATTAATAAAAATATATATACTTTTTTTAAAGAAAAAAGTGTATATATAATTGTATTAATTATTTTTTTGTCAATTTATATTTGTACAAATATATATACTTGAAAACAATTTATTTAATATAGTTTATTTATATATAAGGGTGGACCGAAGCTCTGTTCTAAATAAACATTAGATAAAATATAAGAATATTTTTTTTCACCAATAACTGATTGTCTTAATAAGACATCTTGACCAAAAAACAATTGTGTTAATAAAACATGATGAAAAATAATATATATTTTTTTCACCAATAACTGATTGTCTCAATAAAACATCTTGACCAAAAAAATTTGTGTTAGTAAAACATAAATGTTGATTGAGTATGAAAAAGGAAAATTAAATATTGTTAGAATGATCAAGTATGATGATGCACATGATTATTAATAAGACATAAATATAGTCCATTAGATTAAGATAAAATTAATGGTGGGGATGTGGAGTAACTCTTTAGAGTTACTCTTGGAGTCAAAATATCCCTCCCCTTTGATCAATCTAATTTAAACCACGTAGTTTAGCTCTCAATTTTGTTGGAGCCAAATAATTTCAACACAAACTCTTGAAATTTTCAATTTTAACACAATATTATAGGTCTATGATTGATTTGAGATATAAAATACATTTCGCAAAGTTTAAAAAATAAAATTTTATAAAATTTTTAAGAAATTGAAAGAGCTTTGTAAAATGTGATTTTAGAATTTTAAGAGATGATAAATAATTTTGTGATTTTGAGTGAAAATTATAATTTGGATTAACGAATTTTGACAATTTAATCAATTCCGTTTGTGAAAAAATGTGAATAGTTGTATGAGAATATTTGTGAGTTTAAATTGCATAAAATATACTCCCTCCGTCCCAAATTGTATGTCGCTTTGAAAAAATATTTGTCCCAAATTATATGTCGCTTTACAATATCAATGTAACATTAATGTTATTTTTTCTATTATATCCTTAACTATTTATTACTCTCTCTCTTCTTTCAATTCTTTCATTTATCTTTCCCATATCATTTATTAAGGACAATTTTGTAAAACAACTCATAATATCTCTTTACCACACAATATTAATTACATTTCTTAATACGTGTGAAATGCCCAAAACGTCATATAATTTGGGACGGAGGGGGAGTAATATAAAAAAAAAAATTAAATATAGCAATTGGCAGAACAATGCTCATTACACACACGAAGCATCTGGAAGAGGTTAGAAAACTCATGCACACCTTTCCCTCTTTACTAATCTCGAACTTTCTCAATTTATCTACACTTATCACTTCCATTTCACTCTTTACCATCCATATATATCATTTATAGAATCTTCAAGAACCATGCTTACAACATTTTACAACCTATATATACAACACACCAGCATTTCTGTTCCAACACCAAAATTGAAGAAACAAGTACGAAAACAACACACATTTTCTTTCAAGTATAATGAAAATGAGGCCACAACAACTCAACATGTTACTTGTACCATTTCTCTTCCTTATCCTTATTCTTGTTGGTAATTTTCCTTCAAATGCAAAAGGGTCACTACTACCATACATAGATTCACCCAACACCCTCTTATCCGATCTCTGGTCGGATCGATTCCCAGATCCTTTTCGTGTCCTAGAACAAATCCCATTTGGAGTCGAAAAAAACGAACCAACCATGTCACTCTCACCAGCTAGAGTAGATTGGAAGGAAACTCCAGAGGGACATGTTATAATGCTCGACGTGCCAGGGTTAAGGAAAGATGAGATAAAGATAGAAGTTGAGGAAAATAGGGTGCTGAGAGTGAGTGGTGAAAGGAAGAAAGAAGAAGAGAAAAAAGGTGATCATTGGCATAGAGTTGAAAGATCTTATGGAAAATTCTGGAGGCAATTTAGATTGCCAGAAAATGTTGATTTGGATTCAGTGAGAGCTAAGATGGAAAATGGTGTTCTTACATTGACACTTAATAAGTTGTCACAAGATAAGATTAAAGGTCCTAGAATGGTTAGCATTGCGGAGGAGAATGAGCAACCATCTAAGCAAGAGCTTTGAAATAATAATGTGATTGTGATTAGCACTTTCATTTTGTAGTTTCTATTTACTTGTCCCTGTTCGTCTTATGTAGTAACTGTATTTGTTGTTAAAAAAAGTATTGTAGTCGTAAAGATGTTTTTTTAATTATGTGTTATTTTATTTGTGAGTAAAGAGGTTTCAAGGTCTTGGTTGTTAACTTGTTGTGATGGAATTAGTCACTTGTTGATGACGATGAATGAGTGTGTTTCTATTGTTGTAGTAGAGGCTTTAGTAAGTTAGTAATCTTAATTAATTCAATATGTTGTATTTTGTGTCCATATAAAAGACCTGGTCCTTTTGTTTTTATTACACGTTTGGATTAATTAATGTGAAGTTAATCACCGAGACAATCACTTGTGAGATTATTTGAGAGAGTTTATGTTTCCAATTTATTTTTATAAAGTTCTTCAAAACGGTTTATAAAAATACAATTTTTTATTATAAATTTATACCGTTCACAATACGTATTGTGAACGGTACAACCTTCGTCTGGTTTCAAAATCCAAAGTTGGTGATCTTGAATATCAACCTACAAAGTATAGTGAGAATCAAAGTCCTACTCTTCCCTACAAGCTCCTTCTCCACATTAACAATCTATGCCACCACTTCCAAGTCTCACCTTTCTTCCCAAACTAGATCAAACATGTCTTTATTAGTCATCCACTAGTTTGTAGCCAAATCCAACAGTCTATGAAACCTATCACGTAAAGACATGTTCCCTAACCACCTATCCGTCCATAATAAAGTATCATCCCCGTTACCAACCTTACGCAGTAAATTGTCCTCAAACCAGCCCCAAGCCTCAAAACCAACTCTTTTCACCAAATCGACCCCTTCCTTCCTCCCACTTTCAAATGATCCACCTCGACTCCATACCTCGTTGACAACACGCCAAACAAACAATACACCCCTCTTAGTCCCCATCCTCTAACACCACCTACCCAACAAAGCAACATTAAACTCCCCAATCCTCCTAACCCATAAAACTCGTGCTCTTATCCAAACAAATTAAGTTCTAATCAACCTAAGAAATTTTTCTAAGATCCTCACTTCCCCCCCCCCCCCCCCCCCCAAAAAAAACAATTTAAATGAGATTCAATAAAGGAAGTGTTACCTGAAGGAGCCTTAAAGAAGGAAAGAGCTTAAACAGGGAGAAAATTCATGACAAACTTAAGGAGGACAAGACGATCGCCAAATGATAAATGTCTTCCAACCTGACAGTCTAGATTTAATGCGGTTAATCAACGACTCCCATAACTTCAACCGACACACATCACCTCCTATAGAGAGACTCAAGTACAAAAAAGGCATATGTCACCTCTACAACTTCATTTAGCCAAGACACATTAACATTTACACCCACCTACATGCTTTTATTAAAATTAAACATCAACCTTGACATAGCCGTAAAAATATGAAGAACGATGTGCATAGCTCGAACAATGGCCAAACTTTTTTTCTCCCAAAATTAAGAGTATCGTCAGGCAAATGAAGGTGTGAAAGGGATAAAGGCGTCTCCCTACACATATTGTAACCAGTAAAAATGTCATTACCAACCATGACTCCATCATAACATGAAAACCTTCAGCTTCCATGAGGTATAAAAAAGGATATAGGGGGATCACCCTGCTTTCGTCCCCTTTTCAGCCGAAATTCCTCCGTAGGGCTTCCAGTCACCAAAATAGATGTTATTGTCGTAACTATGCACGCCTTTATCCACATCCTCTAAAGGTTTGGAAACAAGGTTTGCTCAATTAACAAAATCATACGCTTTTTCAAAATCTACTTTAAATAACAACTCCTTTTTAGAGAATTCTATCCTCATCGACCACCTTATTCGCAACCAGGATCCCATCAAGAATCTATCTTTCCTTCAAAAATGCTGACGGAGAATTCAAGATTACACTTCCAACAGCTTTTTGTAATCTATTTGCCAATAATTTAGCAAGCACCTTATACAAGCTTCCCACCAAAGAGATATGTCTAAAATCTTTCAACCTCCGTTAAATAACAATCTTTAGGTTCAATTTCATTGGCTGCTTCATTGAAATAAATGACTTCTGACTTTGTTAAATTGAAAAAGTTTGATGGGTAAACTTCATTCGCAGGCAAAAGAAGATGAAGTTTCTTCTTACAACGCTGAAAGTGGCATACATTCTGAACATGGCAAGGCCTGTGGAAAAGGATGGTGAAATTGTCACTGAAACAAGAGACAAATAGAAATGGGACAACGATGATTACATCTGCTTGGGACATATCCTGAATGGTATGTCTGACTCTCTGTTCGATATCTACCAGAGCAGCCCTTCTGCAAAGGACTTGTGGGACAAAGTGGAGACCAAATATATGCATGAAGACGCAACAAGTAAGAAATTCCTTGTTTCACATTTGAATAATTACAAAATGCAATAGTAAATGATAAGTCTGTTATAGAACAATTATATGAGATTGAACATATTCTTAACAACTACAAACAACATAACATGAATATGGATGAAACAATCATTGTATCATCCATAACAAACTTCCTCCTTCATGGAAAGATTTCAAACAATCCATGAAGCATAAGAAGGAAGACATTTCTCTTGAGCAACTTGGTAATCACCTTCGTTTAGAAGAAGAAAACCGAAAACAAGAAGGTATTAAGAATCATGTTACTCAGTAGAAGGTTCAAGTTATGGAAGAAGGAAATTCAAGCAAAACTGCCAAAATGATAAATGGATAAATTTATCCTCTCAAATGGGGGTGTGTTTGCAAGAAAGGGATATTTGTTTGAGAATATGTTCAAATGTAATGTTGCAAATTAAGAAGAAATCATATCAATATTATTAATATTTGCAACATTACATTTGAACATATTCTCAAACAAATATCCCTTTCTAACAAACACACCCCCATTTGAGAGGATAAATTTATCCATTTATCATTTTGGAAGTTTTGCTTGAATTTCCTTCTTCCATAACATGAACCTTCTCTTGAGTAACATGGTTCTTAATACCTTCTTGTTTTTGGTATTCTTCTTCTAAACGAAGGTGATTGTCAAGTTTCTCAAGAGAAATGTCTTCCTTCTTATGCTTCATGGATCGTTTGAAATCTCTCCATGAAGGAAGAAGTTTGTCAATTATGGATGATACAATGATTTTTTTCATCCATATTCATGTTATGTTGTTTGTAGTTGTTAAGAATACGTCCAATCTCATATAATTGTTCCATAACAGACTTATCATCTACTATTTTGTAATTATTAAAATGTGAGACAAAGAATTTCTTACACGCATGTATCTGGTCTCCAGTTTGTCCCACAAGTCCTTTGCAGAAGGTCTGCTCTGGTAGATGTCGAACAGAGAGTCAGACATACCATTCAGGATATGTCCCAAGCAAATGTAATCATCGTTGACCCATTTCGGTCTGTCTCTTGTTTGAGCAACAGTTTCACCATCCTTCTCCACATGCCTTGCCATGTTCAAAATGTATGCCACTTTTAGCGTTGTAAGAAGAAACTTCATATTCTTCTGCCAGCGGATGAAGTTTACCTCATCAAACTTTTCTAACTTAACAAAGTTAGAAGTCATTTCTTTCAATGAAGCAAACAAAGAAATTGAACCTAAAGATTGTGATTATAAATACACTTGTTTGATGCTGAAATGTTTTTGTTTTTGAATTCTGTCTCATCTGTTTCATTATCCGTAGGCTATTTCTGTGAATCAATATTTGAAATCAATAAGGTTGTTATTTCATCGCATACATGAATACGTGTGTTCTGCATATGGTCCTATCCATTTGAATATTTTTGTGTGGTCTTTTAAGGTCTCTCATTTTTTCTTTTCAAATTTAAAATAAAGCAAGTAATCTAGAAACAAATCAGAGGTTTCTGATACTGCACAATCACACCAAGCGTATCTCTTAACAATATTTTATATATTTATGGTTCCAGCAATTCACTCATGAATTAGATAATTGATGGATGATTTAGAGTAGGAGAACGAGGGAGAATTATGTTGTTAATGTAACAAAATTCATGTCTAAACTAATGCCCAAATGTCAAGCATTTATAGTATAGTGCATTATATGACCATTCACATGAGAGAAAACACCACTTTGCCAAAGGTTATGATCATATACATCATATTTTTGACTTGAATAAATGATATGGTTCATTAAGCACCCCTTCGCCAAAGGTTATGATCATGTACATCAGATTCTTGACTTGAATCAATGTTATGGTTCATTATCTATCAATAAATAATAATGTTCCAATGCATATGAATGATTCCCATGAAGAGTTACAACTTTTGGTGAAGAGTTACAACTTTTGGTTCTAAAGTGATTCCATTATTTTGGAAATCACCAACATGTTTATGTTCATGTCTAAAGTGATCCCATGAAGACTTCAAACTAGGTCAAAACGTTGTAGGACGAGACAATGATGCATGAAACCCATGTTCCATGTTCACAATGGCACTAACTATAAATGGGGATGATGGAAGAAGAGGCACAATCGTTACAGAGCTATGTACTAAAGACAATGTCAACGAGGAATGTCGTGAAGAAAGAAACCATATCCAAATGTGGGGCACTACAACCCCGTGAACAAGGGAAATTCACGCACTACCCGCACAATTAGACATGGACTCATCACTACAAGCCGCATTGTTTGGCTAACAAGTATTTGTTTTCTTCTATAAATACATAATCCGTTTGTTATAATTGACACATCACACATCTAATCAATAAAAAAAAATAACTTTTTTTTTAATTTATATCTCTTTACCTTTATGCCTTGATCTTTAATTACTTTATGCATTTCTTCATGTAACTCATAAAACCCAAAATCAACCATCACTAACACTCTAACGGAGAAGTTAAGGAACCAACAACTAATTAAGGCACATATATAGTTTCTTCCCTTGAAGCAAAGAGAACCTCGACTAAACTATTTCTCCTTCAACACAAGGTCCCACATAAATAACATGATTATAATCCTCCTCTGATGAGAAATAGACTAAAAGGAATCCATCAACCATATCCAAAATCTTGATGCTTCCTCTGATAACCCATCTTCTTTTTAGATTATTCTCCAAGAGTTTGATACTCACTTTCTATCCAAGAACCTTAAGGACAAAAGTTATATGCCATGTATGTCATGTACAAATTATTCCATTCATCGTCTTCATCACAACATGAGATCCTTTGTTCTGCTTCTCTTGATCTAGTCATTCCTGCAACTCTTTTCTATCAAACTTTTTTCAGGAATTTTCCCCCAAAAAGATTGAGTAATTTTGCCTTATACGATGTCGAAGGGTTGCATTTCACAGTACATGATTGCTTCAATTTCCTTATACGATCTCAAAGGGTTGTGTTTCGCGGTACATGACCTAAAACTAAAAAGATGTGTTTTTTAAATGTTATTAACCCGTAAATTCGGACGATTTTACCCAAGTTTACTGAGTTCACCATGTGTTAACTCGCTCAGACTCATCAAACATTCTGATTTCAACAAAAAACAATTTTACCTCCGAGTTAATATGATTTTGACACCTAAAAACATAAACTTACGAGTTAACACTCGATTTGTAGAAAACTACTTATAATCATATTAAATGACACCTAAAAACATAAACTTACGAGTTAACACTCGATTTGTAGAAAACTACTTATAATCATATTAAAATTTGAAAGAGAATACCAAATTATCATATCATCCCCGTATACAAGATTATTTTATGCACCTTCATAAATGTTGTGCACAAATAATCATATCATCCCCGTATATTCTACCACAGATAATTATAATATGGAAATTGCTATAGTATCAATGAAATATAGCTAGGTGGAATGCAAGAGAATTTACCATGCCAAGATTGAGGACTTCTTGTTTTGAGTTGACGATGAGATGCATGTGAATGTGAACTTATATTTCCTTTCATCTGCACAGAGAATCGCCTATGCTTTGTGATTTCTTTTCCATTTCGTAACTGCTGCCTTTTGGTTACTTAACTGATGGTAAGTTATCTTTGTATGTGTAATATATTTGTTGAGGTAAGGGGTAAAATCGGTAAATGAAAAGCCTAACAAAAAACCCTAATTCCCTTATATATTAGCATCGCTCTCATATATATCACATCAACATTCAACGCTATCTAACCCTAAAAAAACTATTATAAATACTCCAGCAAAAGAATGACAGCCGCAGCAGCGTTTCATGAATTGACGGAAGGATGCATCTCTGCCATTCTGTCTCGTACTGCTCCTATTGACGTTTGCAGGCACTCCCTTGTTTCTAAGACTTTCCTTTCTGCTGCTGATTCTGACGTTGTTCGGAACCACTTTCTCCCTTCTGATTCCCGTTTCATTGACTCTATCATCTCAAAGTCTCCTTCCCTTGCCAACACTCCCACCAAAAAGGCTCTGTATCTTGCTTTCTCTGATCGCCCTATCATCATCGATCATGGTCGAAAGGTATTCTTCACAACCGCTATTTTCTAAAAAATTAGGGCTTATTTTAGTTAAAAATTTGAATTGATTGCTATGCAAAAAAGCTATTGATTTTTGTAACAGCCAAGTCAGGGACGGATCCAGAAATTTCGATAAGCGGGGTCAATGTCATTTATCATCAATATTTTTAAAAAAAATATATAATGCATAAGAGATAAAATGATAATATCATTATCATCAAGAAGAAGTTAAAGATTACAAAAATTGTACCATTGTATATCAAAAAGTGAAAGACATCTTAAAATCTAAATATTCAAGATGATTAATACCTACGGATTTGAGAATGATCCTATGGATTTATCCGTTGGTGTTGAAGGCGGACGTAGCAGCACTAAATCTGTCTGTTTGGATCCAAACGTGAAAAATAGGTCCCAAAACCGAGAACTAATAGGCCACCATCATGCGAGGAGGCCGTACAGCTACCTGTACGGTCGTTTTAGGCAAGAAAGTTGTAAATGTGGTGGCCTCCATCATGCGAGGAGCCCGCATGACAGAGTATTAGGATTGCAGTGTCCTAGTGTGAGAAGTGATGGGTGGTTGGAGACAGGGCCGTCCCTAAGAATTCGGAGGCTCGGCTTTGGGAATGAAAAGAGGCCAGTGATAAAATCAAAACATATTTTTTTTAAAAGAACAATGTTCTATTTATATTTTTTAAAAGATAAATATAAGGTGCCGTATATATGCGGTACACCCAAAGGTGAAAATGACTACCTTATACATGAGGAACCCCCACCTAACACCAAAAGAAAGAGGACCTAATTTTAATAGGCCTAAAAGGCTAAAACAAGGGGACAGAAAATGGCTGGGGGTATTAAAAAAAATTGGAGGGCAGTAGTGGGCATCAATTTTTTTTTTGAGGCCCATGGTTGAGGGAGGCCCAGCTCTGTTGAGCTATTTGCACCCCCTCAGGGCCGGGCCTGGTTGGAGATTGAGACGGGAGAGTTTTTCAATTCAAACCTTGAAGATGAAGAAGTCCAAATGAGTGTTGTCGAGAAATTTGAGAGTGGCAAGAAGATGGGAAATTTCTTTCTAGAAGGAATAGAAGTTACGCTTAAGAAAGACAATTAAGCAATATTGACTGAACTAGAGAAGGTCTTGTGTCTTGGATGGAAGAGCACTGCTTGAAGATTTGAAATCTGAACTTTTAAACGTATCATGTTATGTGTGTGTGTATTGTTTTTTATTTTATTTGGGGTGGAATAAGTTATATTGCTTATTATAATAGTTTTGGGATAATTATGTTTTGGAACAAGTATGTCGTGATACAATACTTCTTCAGTCCTAAATTATATGATATTTTGGTTATTTCACACAAATTAAGAAATGTAATTAATATTGCATAGGAAAGAGAAATTATAAATAATTTTACAAAATTATCCTCCATTAATGGTATATGAAAGATAAATTCAAGAGTTGAAAAAAGTGAGTAAAAAATAGTTAATAGGTATAGTAGGAAAATTAACATTTAATGAGTAAATGTTCACTTTAGTCTCTGTCTCTGCACCTCGCTGTCACAAAGTAACATTGAGGAAGATGACTCAGTTCTTGATGAATGATTGGGACGAGTTTGCACCAACATCAATCATCATGTGATTCGATTTTAGTGTTTAACGAAAGATTTGATTTTGAACAAAAGATAAAATTATATGAGATTTAGGGATTTGAGATTTATGAATTTAGGGGTTTGGGGATTAAATTCGAGATTTAGGGATTTGAGATTCAATTTGAGGATATTGATTTTCGGTTAAGAGACCATTTTTTAATTTCACTTTAGTCCATGTGACACGTCATATAGCAACTCAGCAATTAACAGAAGTTTTAACACTTAAAAAAAAAAACTGAAGTTTTCAACGTCAGAGACTAAACTGATAACAGAAGTGCACATTCAGGGACTACCTTGTATTTAATCATGAGTCAGAAACCTTTGTGACAGCAAGGTGCAGAGACATAGACTAAAGTGACGATTTACTCAGCATTTATTGCTTCATTGATATTGTAATGCGACATATAATTTAGGCCAATTTTTTTTCCAAAGCGACTTATAGTTTGGGACGGAGAGAGAATTCATTTAGTTTCATTTTTTTGATTTGGAACTAAGAACTAATAAAAACAATGATGAATCACATACATAGAAAATGCTTGCTTATTAAAAAAATGTTGACTCTCTTTACCGCATCATAAATTTTTGATGAATAAATGACACCAATGACTAAAAGTGAGGAAATATTATTCACTCCATCCTAAATTATACGATGGTGTTGTTGTTGTTGTTGTTGTTGTTGTTGTTGTTATTAGGCTAATGTTAACTTGTGCCCTCAAGACACATGTTAAGATACTTATTATAGAAATACACATATCAAAAGGCGTGCATTCAACTTCTTAAAGGTTGCTATATTGTGTTTTCCAATGCAAAATTGCTCTATTTAGGTTGCTTAACATGTGCCCTAAGAGCACAAGTTAACATGACCCTTATTATTATTATTATTATTATTATTATTATTATTATTATTATTATTATTATTATTATTATTATTATTATTATTATTATTATTATTATTATTATTATTATTATTATTATTATTATTATTATTATTATTATTATTATTATTATTATTATTATTATTATTATTATTATTATTATTATTATTATTATTATTATTATTATTTTTATTTTTATTTTTTTTTTGAATGGCAAACTGAAAATATATAAATAAATAAATAAAGGAGGGGCAAAAATCACCAAATAGAATACAAAACAAGGTCGGAAGATACATAACCTCATCCCACCAAAACACCAAAGAGGGAAACCCCAAGAAAGACAACACCTCCCAAAAAAGGTTGGGGAATCCACTACACATGTAAAACCAAACCACCCAGTCTGCCCCGCCTCGACGCCCAAGAAGACATAAGAGCCAGGATCATTCCAAGCTAGCCACATCAACCCTCAAGAATCAGAACCCCACCCAAATCCGTAAAGCACAAGTCAGATCTGTTTTTGTTTGAACACCGAAAACTGTCGGCTCCAGCAGAGGATAGGTTCCACCTTCCACTCATAGAGTGAACAATGATGCCTAGGGTGTTTACATAATAACCACATCCAGGACTGGAATTGGATCCTCTCGACAAGGTGCTCAACCTCTATGATCATACCAAATAAGAACAAATCATTACGAGTTTTCTAGATGTACCTCACAGTTGCATGCCAGACCAAATCTTAGCCTAGACCGCCACCTAGCCCCTAATGAAGCAAAAACTTGAAATAACCCCACCAATCTCCCTGGCAAGACCCACTCCCGACCTAACCACCTACAAACCAAATATCAAACCCTAGATATAAACACACACCTAACAAACAAATGATCGACCGACTCATCATGCTCCCCACAAACCCTACAGAGGGCGTCTCCATGAGCAAGTAGCACCCGACGTTTGCCAAGAAAACAATTGAACTTTAAAAGGTGCCAAACTTTTCCACACCAAGTTCAAAGTGCTGACCAAAACCTCGGACCTGGCACCAGCTCCTTTTTCGACAAGACTTCATAGGTAGTTTTGACCAAATAGATCCCATCTGAACTATACCGCCATGCCCACGAAAGCACAACCCCCCTCTAGAATATCCAACAGATCAACCACCAGTGCCTGCTCCCACAAAAAAAAAAAAACTCTACGCCATCTCAAGTCCCACTCCAAAACTCCGTCTCTCCAAAAACCCATCATGATGTTTTGTCTATTTCACACAAATTAAGAAGTATAATTAATGTCGTATGAGACAGAGAAATTATAAGTCATTTGACAAAGTTATTCTTCATTAATGGTATATGAAAAATAAATTAAAGAATTGAAAGAAGAGAGAGTAACAAACATGAGGGTATAATAGGAAAAATAGCATTGAATGCTTCATTTATATTGTAAAGCAACTTATAATTTGGGATAATTTTTTTCTCCAAAACGACTAATAATTTGGGACAAAGGGGGTATATTTTAAGGAAATTCTTACATGTACCCTTAAAGAACAAGTTAATCCACGATATATATAGAAATTATGTATTAAAAATTGTATCAATTTATTTTTAAAAAGATTAAAAATTATTTTTTCTCAATTAATATTTACTATTTGTGAAATCTTTAAATTTGTAAAAATAACTTATAACATCCTTCTCATTTTCCATATGGCTTATAATTTTTCTCTCAACAACTTTTTTCACGACTCTATATTTTAAAACAGATTAAAAGTCTTATATATAATAGTTGTTAACTCTTTTAAACAAATTTTTGGAGGCAAAAATATTGTTATAAATTTTCTAAAATTTTGGATCCAAAAACTTTTAATTGATCTAATCGTAAGCAACTTCTTGGAGGCAAAAAAAAAAAAAAAAAGAAGTTCTTGCAAATTTCCTGAATTTTTTTTTTTTTGATATTTTTTAAAAAAGAACTCATATCTTATATGTAAGCAACTTTTTGGAATAAAAAAAGTTGCAAAAAAATGATCTTACATATCATTTATCTTATATATAATTGTTGTTAAGTCTCTTAAGAAACTTTTTAGAGGCAAAAAAGTTGGAGCAAATTTCCTAATTTTTTGCCTTTTAATTTTTTGAAAAAATGAACTCGTATCTTATCTTATATAGATATATAAAGTTGTTAAGTTTCTTAAGCAACTTTTGGACCCAAAAAAATTGTTGAAAACTTCCTATAACTTTTGCCTTTTCTTTTTTAAACATGATCTTACATATCTTATATATAAAGTTCTTACGTCTCTTGAGCAATTTTGCATCCAAAAATAAGGCTAATATTGTAGTTTATTATCTATTTTAACTAATCGAACCTAAATTTACTATCTTATCTTATCTTATATATAAAAGTTGTTAAGTCTCTTAATTAACTTTTAGAGACAAAAAATATTGTAATTTTATATCTATTAACTAATTGAACCTAAATAGACCCCTTATCTTATAACCGATAATAATTACTTGGTTCTTAATTCAACAAGAAAATAGAAGGTAAGGTGAGGACAAAGTTATTATAAAATAAATAGTGTGTTAATGTGTGCCTCACCATTTTCGTATGCTTGACATGCCTCTTTTATTGTATGTGGTACCAAACAACCATTTCCACTCAGTAATTTTGCATGAATTTCAACTCACATCAATTTTCTCACTCGTCTATCCAGCAGTTGCAACTGCCTATGAACCATGCCACATTACAATCTATATATGCAACAAGACCACTAACGATGTTTCCACCAAATTGAACAAACAAACATATATCACTACCTTAATATACTAGAAATGAGGCTACAACAACTCAAGATGTTACTAGTACCATTTTTTTTGCTTGTTCTTGCTGGTGGTTTTTCTACCAAAACCAAAGGTTCACCAATACCATCCATGGATCTCCCCATTTCTCTCTTATCCGATCATTTCCCAGATCCATTTTGCGTCATGAAACAAACCTCCTTTGGAGTTGAGAAAGACAAACCAGCCATGACACTGTCACCAGCTAAAGTAGATTGGAAGGAAACTCCAGAAGGACATGTTATAATGATGGACGTGCCAGGGTTGAGAAAAGATGAGATAAAGATAGAAGTGGAAGAGAATAGCGTGCTGAGAGTGATTGGAGAAAGGAAGAAAGAAGATGAGAAGAAAGGCGATCGTTGGCATAGAGTTGAAAGATCATATGGGAAATTCTGGCGGCAATTTAGATTGCCTGAAAATGCTGATTTGGATTCTGTGAAGGCTAAGGTGGAAAATGGTGTTCTGATTTTGACACTTAATAAGTTGTCACTTGATCAGATTAAAAGTACTAGAGTTGTTAGCATTGACGAGGAGAATGAGAAATCACCCAAGGTCAACAATGATGGCGCTAACAACAATGAGCTTTGAAATATCATCAATATTGCTGTCATAGAAAGAAAATTGCTTTTTAATTTCGTCTTTGTTTTAATAAAGAGATTTCACCGAAATCTTGATTGTTGTTGTTGTTGTTGTGGATGTAGTCACTTGTTCGATGATGAATGAGCGCGTCTAGTTTTCTTTTTAGTGTGTCGGTATTGTAATGTGTCTTTTTGTTGTTGTTGTTGTTGTTGTTGTTGTGATGGATGTAGTCTTCACTCTTTTAGTGTGTCTAGATGTTTTTTTTAGTGTGTCTAGTGTTGTAATGGGTCTTGTGATGGCTTTTTGTGTCTCTATAAGACTTCGTCTTTTTATATTTGAAATTTGTTGAAAGTATTATATTGTCTTCACTCTTTAGTCTTTACCACCTTGAACTATAATATTATTTGTCATTTTGTCTTGATAAAATATATGACCAATCACCCTAATAGTTCCAAGATTTTCCACAGTAATGAATGAACTCTAACCTGTTTTATTTTATATATATTAGTCTCTAAAGTCTAACCTGTTTCATTAACTTGCACAATACAATAAAATGTGGTATGTTATTAGTGCCAACTATCATAAGAAACAAAAATAAGTTGTTTATTATTCATAAATAGAAACAACACTTTATCAGTCATTGTATGAAGGTCTTATTAAAGGAAAAACTCTCAAATGAGAATGAATATAGCTAGTCCTCTGGACTATCATCAAATTTCAAAGGAAAGTTTAGTTGGCTTTAGAGCTGGAAATAAATTTCTGAGCCTCTTCAGCAGTTGGAAGTGCAGGAATGGCTCCCTTCTGTGTTGTGCACATTGCTCCACAAGCATTTGCAAATGTCAAAGTCTCTCTCAATTTTGGTTCATCCTTCATGTTGAATTCCATAAAGCAAAGAAAAATGTCAACCAATGAGAATTATTTTTACAAAGCCTAGACTCAAAATTAGTATTTTTCTGTCACTAGAGTGGATCTTAGATTGTGTTTGAGAGAGAAAGCATACCTCAAATATAGAAGGGTCTCTTGCTACATCTCTGAGAAGTGCACCCACAAAAGAATCACCAGCACCAGTTGTGTCAATTGCCTTCACTGAGAATCCACTTACCCTTCCTTTAAAATTCTGCATTCAAACAATATTTCCGAAGATGGATGAATAGTTTAGATTACAATAGGAATTGTAGCTCAAATATCGGCCACGTTACAATAAACAGTTTAATTAAGCACTTTTAGTATAAGCTTTTGTCATATAAAATACTTATAAGTTAGATCTGTAACAAAGATAAAATTAAGTCAAGCTAGTTATAAACTGTTTTCATAAGCTACTATGGAGAGTTTACGAAAATAGGATGAAAGCAACTTATGGACATCTAGTAAGTTGTTTATATAAATTGTCCGAAACAGTCTTACAAGGACTTATGTCAGTGGATAAGCTCAAACAAGTCAATTCAAATGTATACTCAAAATCATAAGTTGTAAATCAACCACTAATGCTCAATTAACTAAATGCTTTATCGAATTGATTTATCCAAAAATCAAAAGAAATGTTTTCAAAATATGGATTAGATGGACAATACCTTAGTGACATATCTACAACCCTTCTCTCCATCAGTGATAATAAGCAGCTTCAACCTGTCATGCCACAGAGACATAACAGCTTCTTCATTCTCAGGATCTTTTTGTGTAAGAAATTGAACTTCATCATCACTTACCTATATAGAAAATGGTTAGTTTTTCAATACGAAACCGCTTTAACAGATTCCGGCAAAAACTGCATTCTTTGAAATAAAAATGACCATAGGGAATTACAAGTTGATTTTCTTAAGTACTTGTGAAATTTTCCAAACTGACTCTAGAACATGTTCAAGATCAAATTACCATTGTTTCTGTTATATCCTCCATCATTTAATAGACTTCCATAAATAATTTTCAAATTCAAACAATTATTGTACCTTAATGAAATCAGCCTCATTCCAAATGCTTTTGATTCCAGACCTAGCAGCCTCAGCAGAAGGCCACAAAGGAAGCCTAACATTTGGATCATAGGACAACAAAGCACCACCTTCTCTAGCAGCTTTCATGGCAGCCATATGAGCAGATCTGCATGGTTCTGAAATAAGACTAATGGATCCATAATGGAATATCTTTGTATTCTTAATCATATCCATGTTCAATTCAGATTCTTTCAGTAACATATCAGCACTAGGGTTTCTATAAAACATGAACTCCCTCTCTCCATCTTTCCTCAATGTCACAAATGCCAATGCAGTTCTTGCCTCTGTGTCAAAACAAACACCATCTGTATTCACTCCATTTTTCTTCAAGATGTCTGCTAGCATCCTTCCAAACTCATCATCCCCTACCTGTCACATTGCAATCATTGCATTTATTTTGTTAGGAAATATTTGAGTAGATATCATGTATCGATCTAGTCCATCTGATATTTGAAATTGCAAGATGGTAATCAAATTCGTCGAGCCGTTGATATTTTACGGAGACTATTTATAATGACGTTAAGTTGATAATGTAAGGATGTATTTGAAATTGAGTAAATAAGGTCAATCTGAAATACATTTGATAACAGATCACAACTGAGGGACAAATCACAATTATGAGTTCTATCAAGAATCGTAATACTAATCAACATTTTACAATTCTAGAAATCATTTTGGAATATTGATGATGTCGAGTCTAAGTTGATGATGTCCTATAAATTTCAATGACCATATTGGATATTTACTCAGAAAAACGTATATTAGATTAGACACGTCCTCATATAATACCACATCAAGCCATAACCTCAGTGAATATTTACGTATAGTCTATCAATGGGGAAACTCTGGCTCTAAACCTAAATCGCAGCTAATGTAAGTGGAAGGTCTAACTAGATTTGTCAGCTCCCATCCGCATTCATTTTAAGTATATATGAAAAAGAAAATAATCGATAAACGTGATAGTAAAATGGGAAATGCTAGTAACTAAGAACCTTGCCGATGAAGGCAGCATTGCCACCAAGTTTGGACACAGCACAAGCCACATTGGCAGGAGCACCACCAGGGGCTTTGATGAAAGCATAAGATTCAGCCAAGGATACACCAGATGTGTCTGGAACAAAATCTATGAGCATCTCGCCGAAAGATATCACTAATGGATCTTTTGAGCCTGACATTTTGTTCTTCTTCTTCCTTTTCTGTTACTATTGTTTTTGTTGTTGTTGATGATGTCTTGTGTCTCACAAATATAGTTTAAGGATAAAAATCAACAATGTAATAAGTGTAGCATATAAATATTCAACGATGGATTAGAACCATATATTTGTGTTTGTTCTTATAGTTGGTAGTGTATTGTTTCAAAATCTCTAATAGCTTTATGACTTGATAACTACTAGTGTAAACAAATTCTAAGCATTCAATCATATATTGGACGTATGTTTGAAATATAATTATAAGGTATGTAATGGTCCTTGACCAAAAATTGCGCGCTGCTTGGTCTCATGGATTAGAAAAAGCAGAGACACCACTAATTTCTTTTAGAACAGTGCTTGATCCGAGAATGAATGCTTTTGTAAGGGAACAGTAAAAACACCACAAAAACTTATCCAGTGGTACCTTAAATTTGGGTTCACACTGGTCCCACTTATTTAGGGAACCTATTTTTATGGCCTTAAAATAGTAAAATAATTACAAGCATATAACTTACAGTTTTTTTAATATGGAAGTAGTAAAAATTTATTTAACATACTTACATACATTATTACAAATAAAATCTGACCTATTTATTCAATTAATCAAAGTCCTTCATCTTCATACATTAGGCATGTAGTTGTGAGATTTTATTCAAATTTATAGTGCTTATCCACACCAACAGAAACATCCCAAGTACAACTCATCCCTTTTGGGAAAACAACCAAATCACCAGCAGAAATTTCAACTGCCTCATTAGCCCCACTAGGAGTGACCTTCACTTTTCCTTCCAAAAGATAGCATGTCTCTGTTGCATCATATGTCCATGGAAAATTACTTGGAGGACAACCCCATCTGTTTTTATTTACACCAGAAATGTATGTACACAGTCAGAAACAGATTCACATAAAAAATAAAAAAACAAGAAATTTGAGGAATGAAAATATATAAATATCACACAACTAATTAATATTATGATTTAATTCATGCACACCGTCAAAGATTTTTAATGTCGTTAATCAATCATAACTGTCAAATCATAAAAATAAAACGTTTGGATTTTCTCTTAACTACTTTTAAAATCACATATATGGTTCAGTGTAATTTGTTGACGGCGTACATTTTTTAACACCGACGGTGTATTAATCTGGTTGACTAAAAGAGCAACTAGCATAGGCACATAGCATGAATCAATTAAAAAAATGTAAGAAAAAAGTTTCATTAGAATAATAGACATGATGAGGTAAAAAGTAACAAGATAATGAAGAAATGTGGTATTTATTACTTGGGCCACTGCCTAACACCAAGTTGAGTGAGCTTGGACTCAGGAGGGTTGCTCTCAATCTTGATGCCAAGTTTCTCTGTGACAGCTGCTCTTACAACTCTTCTCCTTGTTGAAGGCAAAGTTACACTTACCTTGGGCTTGGTAGCAGTTAAATGTTTGGTTTGTGAGGAAAATAGAGTTCCTACACATGATGATGATGCCATTGTAAATTGCAACAGAATGAAGGATTTGGAGTTAGAAAAAGAATCATGACAAGTGATATGTTAAGTTTATCTTTGTTTTTGGTTCACTCATTTCTCATCTTTTGTCCTTTCTAGAGTCTAGACAAAGCAAACAAATTAAAGAATGTTCTAGAGGGAGGAATTAATAAAGTTCCATTAACTTTATCCAAGATGATTTTGGTTTTTTTGGTCACATAGAAGTAAAGTTTTAAATCTTAATACTTCATTTATTCATCGAGTATATTTAGAAATGAAAACTTTAAAGAAAGACATATAAATTATTATTAAAGAAATCATCCGGTATATTTAAAAATAAGGGTCTTGTTTACGAGTGTCCCCGAGACACTCTTTAAACATTCTAAATTAAGTAATTATTCTTTAAAAATGTCAAAGTGTTCAATTTTCAATGCTTACCAATGCAATTTATTACACAAAATTTTTTAAAAATAAATAAATTACTGTTTAAAGTCCTTAACCAGTGTTTCGGGAGCACTAGTTAACATTTCCCTAAAAAATAATTTGTTTTATTCGCTAATTTTTATTTTATTAACTAGGAAATTTAAAATATTGACAATTTATCCAACCAAAAATAATCATCATGAGTGATCCATGTTTGGGAGCAACTTTCTTCAACCTACATTTTTTTATTTTTTGACAAATTCATCCTACATTTTTTAAAAGCTATATATACTTTCAAAATATTTTTAGATGACATGTTTTACCCAGACGTGAATTTTTAAGAGATTAATTTTTATGAATTGATGGTCGAAATTTTTTTACAGATAGATTCAATCAAATTATATCATAACGTCACTTTTATAAATTGATTCCTAAAATATCTCTACAAAATTCTATATGACATGATTTAATTGGATGTATGTGTAAAAAAGTTTTAAATTGTTGATGTATATAAAAAAAAAATTAAACGATATAAAATTCAGATATTCACCCAAGAACACTTGAATGATATGGTAAAGGTTTACTTTCAACTTAATCAGAGGTTCTGGATTCGAATTCATCCATGAAAATACAACAATGTTAAATCTCTTAAGATAGAATTTTGTCACCCATTGCAATCTTACCTTATATTCAAAAAGACTCCTCAAAAGTATGTTTTTATCAAGACCAATATCTTGTTTTTTTGTCAAGTAATAATCTATTAGCTAATAGGCAGAGGACCAGAGTTCGAACCTTAGATTTTCCACTTATTTACTTTATAATGTGGAATTGAACCTTAGATTTTCCACTTATTTACTTTATAATGTGGAATTGTGGAATTCTAGCTAATAGATTATTACTTGACTTTTTTGTCAAGTAATAATCTATTAGCTAGAATTCCACAATTCCACATTATAAAGTAAATAAGTGGAAAATCTAAGGTTCAATTCCACATTATAAAGTAAATAAGTGGAAAATCTAAGGTTCGAACTCTGGTCCTCTGCCTATATAATGAAATGACCCTACCAATTGAACTACGTTCACGTATCAATATACATCTTAACTCAAATAATTAAATACCTTAAACTTTGTCTACATCAGACTTGTATAACTTATTAGTTAGCTCCGCCACAAAACAAAAGGAACAGGTTAACATGAACTACTTGTCAAAAAGAAAAGGTTAACATGAACTTATTATTAAATTGATTTATAGAAAAATTATTGAGATAGAAGAAAGTATGCAGTAGTAGCTTTAGTATTCTGTTTTTAACTAAACTTCATATTATACTCATGTAGATGATTGACAGTGAAGTATTTTGCCGGCTTATGGCAGGCCTTGCTCTAACCTTAAATAAAAGGTACAGAAACAATTTAGTTTATGAGCTAGTTTATTGTGTTTGCATATGCATATTCAACTTTCAATCTGGTTAAATGCTAGAGTGATTTGATTACAAACTGAAATTTAAGCTCGATCCAAACTGTAATGCATTAATTTTCTTTTGAAGCCATATGATTCAAATGAACACAGTAAACCCTTTTACAAATATAGATCATTTATGAACTAAATAGTACTTGGGCATTTGAACTAGCAAATGACATAGGAAGAATGCCTTGTTGATTGGTGAAAACATTGTCAGGATCAATCAAAGTCTTTGCCCTAACAAGTCTGTCATAGTTACTCAAAAAGTACTTTTCACCCCAAACTCTTGCTTTTACCAAATCATCATCAAAACTAATTAGCTCCATTACTCCAAGGTCAAAATCCATGTAATTAATGTATGCAGCCCTTGGACCATATGAAACAAAAGGAGTCGTTGAAGAATAGAATCCTCTTATCCAATCAATATAATCACTACTTTTGTCATTGTCTACTTCTTTCCAATATATCAGGTACTGAATTGTAAAAATATTTCCTTTTCTGTGGGGAAAAGCAATAGATTCACTGCTTATATTATGCATCATCCCACCATAAGGGTCCAAAATAACAAACCCTTTAGGCTCCTTTTCTAGAATATCTAATGCAGTTTCTATACCAACAAGAGGAACATAGCTCCTTACAAAATCTGATTTTGCCTTGAAATATTCTTTATCTTGCATATACCTATTCCTCAAGTCAGAAACAGAAGCTCCATCATTTAGTCCAGAGAAGAATACAACTGACTCAATCCAACTCATTTCTTTACATTCTTCTTCCACAACACCCAATTCAGGAAAAGCATGATTCAATATAGACATGGCCTTGGACTTGGGACCAAGATAAAACCCTTTAAATGTTGTTGATAAGCCTATTCTTTTAGCTTCAGGCAAACCAGCACCAACAAAGCATGACAAGTAGAACTCATCTTCCAAATTCGGTGCCACATGTTGCCATTTGTTCACTAGCTTTGCAATATGATTTTTTGTGCCTGTTCTGGAAGCAATGAAACTGGTTACAACTTGTGGCACTTTCAACAATTGAATTTTCCAGGCATATACAATTCCCCAAAGACCACCACCTCCTCCTCTAATAGCCCAAAACACATCTTCTCCCATGGTTGCACGTTCTAATACTTGTCCATCAGCATCAACAAGAAGGGCATCGACCACATTATCAGCTGCAAGTCCATATTTTCTAGACAATAAACCAAATCCACCACCACCGATATGTCCGCCAACTCCTACAGTTGGACATGACCCAGCTGAGAATCCATATGCATCACTAGCCTGAGAGACAGCATAGTAAGTTTCTCCCAATGTTGCACCGCCTTCAACCCATGCTGTTTTTGTCTCCATATCCACCCTAACATGGTTCAAATTCATCATGTCAATGATGACAAAAAGAGTTCCATCATCAGCAACAGAGGAAGTTCCTTCATAGCTATGTCCACCACTTCTCACTCTTATTTCCAAAGAGAATTCTCTGCAGCATGATACACTGTTCTGTAGCTGCACCAAAGTCTCTGGAAGGACAATTGCTATTGGCTTAGGAATATTTGGTTCTGTGAACCGAAGGTTTTGAACTGAAAAATTGAGAATTTTGTAGTAGTCATTAGCATAGGATTGATCATGTTCTTTGTAAGGGAAAACAGTAAAGTTTTTTATTTTGTTATAATCCAAACAAAACTTGAAGTTCCCAAGTGAAGAAGATAAACACACAGAAACATCAAAGGATAGAAAGAGGAAAAATATTAGGAGGTATAATCTTTTGAAGAAGTTGAACATGGTTTAAGGTTGTAAATGTGAAGAGTGAGGAGCATGGTGGACGTTTTTGATTGGTATAAGACATGTTTAAGTTCATGAGGATTGGAGAATGACTCCAAAATGTTTAAGACAAAAAAGATGGAGATACGTAGAAACCATGCATATTTGTGGCCGGCCATAGTTTAATATTGGAGTTTGGAAGGTTGGAAGAGTGAAGTTGAACACTGTCGTGGAATCACCTCCCATAGAAAACAGACAAAAATAGAATCACAAAAACTATAGAACACCTGCATTTAGTAAAAAAATAAAAAATCGAAGTGTATGCAATTTGAGTGGGGGAAGTGGATCTACATATATGGATATATAGAAGAGTTGCCGGCTAAGTAATATAAGATAATACTAGTCGATATTATCTTATATTATTACATTAATTATTAATTTATTACTATTATATAGATGTAAATAAAAGTAAAATAAGATAAGATAATATTATATTATTATTACAAGGCTTAAATTTGTTTTTAGCCACTTAAAATACATTTGCTTTTGGTTCTAGTCCTTCCATATTAGTTTTGAATTTTTCATCCAATTTGTTTTGACTGTTAATAGTAATAGTTCTTGTTGTTAAGTGTTACTCCCTCCGTCCCCATATGTAAGCACCATTTGTCTCTAATAAATGGGTGCTTATATATAGGGACGGAGGGAGTAAATGAGATCCATCAACGACCAAACTTCTTGGCCTAATGATTGCAAGACTCTGAGTCAACTTAGTGCTCTTAGGGTTTGATTCTCGATAGTGTCAAACATAGTGTTTGACCAACGACAATAAGTACTACACAATGATTAGTATTTGGTTGAAAACTTTAGACATACACAAAATCATGGATAAAAAAGATGAGATCGATGATGTGACATGTGAGATGTGAATAGGAGTTTATAAATTAGCCTACAACAATTCCATTTAGGGTTGTCAATGAGTGAAGTGCTCATGTAAAGACATTGAAGGCACCCAACACCAATGAAGCAAAGAATGATTCTGGTGTGGGATTGCATATGAGGGATTTGCTTCAACCACTGTGAAGGAGCATGACATATAACCTTGTTTTGTTTTTTTCACAATTCCACCACTACCATAAAAAAAATCCTTCACTGCTGATCATTGTTGTCATCATTGTCACTCAACGATTTTCATAGTCATCACCACCACTACCACTTGACCCTTCAATCTTTGTCATTTTTGTTTGACACTTAACTATCAATGCAACTCAACACCATCCATCACCACACCACTACTACCACCTGATACTGCACAATCACCAATGCTATATGATACCTTCAAGCTCAACCATTGTCATAATCACCACCACGAGATGACACCCTTCATTGCCGCCGCCATTATGTCCTAGTACTTTCCACCAATGTTGCCATAATTTAACAATCTCCATAACCAGTGTTGTTATCAACACTATGTACCACAACTGTGGACGCTAGACACCATTATCACCACTGCCACCCATCACTACTGATGCCCCAACGTCATCCCACATAGTCATCAGAACCCTTCCTCCACTTTAAAAAAATTTCTGAAACCAAATTTATCAAACCTTTTTTATTACGTCTCAAAAACTCTTCAAATAATACTACTATTTTTTCTTCTGGAAATAGTTTTATAAATTTGTTTAAAAAGGAATAGCAGTCAAAGAAACCCAAACTATCTTCATGTTTAGGCCATGAACAGTCAAAGAAACCCAAACTATCTTCATGTTTAGGCCATGAACAAAGGGTACGATAAGTACCTAAGCACTTGAAGAACACTCCCTTGCTACTAAGGGGGTAGAACCAAGAACTAAGCTGGTTAAATACTTCACCAAACATCTCATACTAATCGATGTGGGGCTTGAACATCATATTCAAATCCCTGTATCATAACACCATCCTGAAAACTAAACATCTCATACTATTCGGTGTGGGGATTGATACCAACGGACAAATATCTGAAGTATTTGGAAAACTATACATCAAAAGCTAGTCATTAACAGGAAGAATCAAGCCACTTAAATACCTTACCAATCATCTCATTTATGTGAAACTTGAGCACCCCATAAAACCAAAGCCTCTATCAGGGAATACTGAACCGAAATCTCTTACTGCTTAGTATAACTATAAGTACCATGATTTTGACACTTAATTAAAATCTAAGTGTCAACATTCATGAGCGGGGCTAGAAGCCGCACAAGCTTGCGTTTAGATAGTATTCATATGTTATGCTATTGCTCCATAGGCCCCCATGCTGCTGAAGCTGGATAAAGGTCTATCTGAAAGTAGAATCCCATAGATTTTAGTGGAAAAATGGCTGATTGGAAGGTGCATTCCGATATGCTTGTGCTATCGGAAATTATCTTCCGATATATGGGGGACTTTTTGCAGCATTGTAGGGGCCAATAGAGGCATTTTCAAACCGAGGTTAGAACATCCGGACGGCAACACAAATTAGATAAAACTATGATATTATGCATCTAGACTGAACAATAAATAACCAAATGTAGGTAATACACTACCAAGCTACATTACAATCATAATCCTCAATCAAGAAAAGTTAATGGTCTCAGAATCAGAAGGAAGAGAGATAATGCACACACAGAGGTACAGTTTTATGAGATGCATTTTGACGAAACACATTGAAGACAATTGTTTGTCCCGACAAACCTAGGTGTTAGTATGGTAATGGTATGCTCTAACTAGATGTCATCATGTTTTAAATTGTTTATATATGGAACATAAAGTGAGAGATATACACAGATATACATAGTAATGTCAACAAAACACAATTTACAAAATGAATGGGTTTATAAATTATATTATGGAAAGGGAGGAACATCAAATTTGACACTTATCATATGCTTTAGATTTTTCGATCACAACCTTGCATTTCTCATCTCTTTTTCTTACCTGCAAAAAAGTTACGAGACATCATGAGTCATAATAAGAAGCATTCTGATTAATATGAGAGTGACCTTGAATTGATCATTAATACATTGGGAAGACATGTTATAATTTTAACTTTCTAGGGCCTCTTTTCTGGGTATATTATGATAGGAAACAAGTAATGTGCACCATATGACCAGAGCATATTTATGAACCAAACATAAAAGAGAAATAATATCCATACGCCGATTTATCACACACCAACTCTAAACCTTGGAGCATAAATCTTCATATAATAGGAAGTTACTTCATGCATTTGCAACCCAATGTGAAGTTAATGAAAGCATACATGTTGCATGTTTTGGTCTAGAAAAGTGTGATGTTATATGTAACTTCCGTAAAATCAGGGAATAAGTTTTGTGGCAAAATTCATATCTCAAGAAAACTTTTACAGTCATTGCAAATTTGGGGTTCTAGGAAATATAGATGGACATTCATTGTGCCACACACTAATGTAATCCTAGTTTGGACGGGAAGAATGAGAATTCGGGCAAAATCCATGAGGAAAAGACCAACCATGCTAGGTATAAACTTATACTTTTGTGGTATGAACTATTTTCTGAAAATGGTGAAGAAACTGAATAAAAATACCTTTTCATCTAAACCTCAACCAAAAATCAAATAGTCATTTCATTTGGAAAAATTTATTGTAATACGCTGCATAATGTCAAGCCACAACCAAAATAAATGAAAAGTATTACAGACAAAAACAACAAATAATAACATAAATAGAAAAGCATATCATTCTTGAAAATAAGGACTTCTAACGAAATATACTAATGAGAAGTATAACACTGAAGAATTACCTCAACTTGTGGGGTCTTGCCTCGAAGCAATATATCTACGCTTTTGTTGGTCTACAAAAAGATAACATTATATAAACAAGTTAAACATAAAACCAACTCATATTTTGGCTTATAAACATCTCATTAACAGAAAGTACCCTCACTTTTTAGTTCAGGACCAAAACAATTCCACTAGACTAAATTTTTAAGCGATGAAACCAAACAATCAACAAAACTAATCGTCTAAAATATGATGCAGGAGATTCAAATCCACATTGAGCTTTGAGCCAATGACATATTTACATCCTTTTACTGGCCCGATATAGATGACAAACCATTGTGGCAGCACTTTTTTTTAAAAATTAGTACAATTATCAGGGTATAGACAATGTTATTAACAGAAAACGGTGGGATGATATGGAAAAAAAATCAGCCATATAACAATATGATGGATGGTGCTGCAGTCTATTTAAAAAAAAAAACACTAATGACATCTCAAAAACAAAAAACTAGAAGCCTGTTACAATAATAAAATTCAAAATGTGATAATGTGTGACCTTCACTAGCTATTACCAGAAGCCCTTCACCAAATGTATGTCAAATATGAAAATGGACTATCCAATTATTCACCACGGTCTCTTTGTTACTAATTATCAACTGATTGAATTTAGAAATCTCTAGATATAAACATTTCATGAATAAGCAGTTCAAAAAAAAAAAAATTCATGAATAAAGTAATAAAAGCTCAATTAACATACCTGATGTGTAACCCAGTAGTGTCTATCTCTCATCTCAATCAAGAAATCAAATGTTGGAGGAGCTTTCCTCTCAAGAATAGTCTTCTGACATTTTCTTGCTCTGGCTTCGTAGTCTCCCAGAGTAACACTTTCAATTCCACCAATCTAATAAAGCAAATGGAGAGGAAATTTTGAATATTAAAGTTTATTAGATTACATAATGACTCAATTCCACACATCAAGCATGTCTTTAACATCAAATATCGTTCTACTCAATTTGTACCTCAACTGAATGAGTGAAACAAATTTTCAGGATACTTCAGACATTCTGATGAAATTTCTAGTACACCATAAAATAAGATATAGTTACCAGCATCCTCTGACTAGAGTTATTAAATTCATCAATGAAATAGCATGTCTAAACCATAATAAATTCGTAAAGGCCTTTAGACCCTGGTATAAGCAGGCCTTTAGATCCTGAAATAAGCAACATATTGACTTTGGCCACATAAAATCGATACAACTACCTTTTCTTTTAAACACAGTTGAAGCTGACACTCAAGAAAGTGATATGAATGACTGTCAGATAAATGACTCAATGAAGCTAGGGATCTCAACTTTTTAAAAAGGGGGGAAAAATCTTATAGATTATTGGAACATCAATATGATAATCAAAACGAACCAGGTCAGAGAGCGTAGGATTCTTCATGACATTCTCAATTTGCTGTCCATGAGCAGTCCCTATAAGCATGATGCCTCGCTCAGCAATCGACCGGCATGCATGAGCTTCAGCTTCTGTGCCAATCTCATCTACTATAATCACCTCAGGCATATGATTTTCTACTGCCTCAATCATCACGCTATGTTGCATTGATGGCTCGGATACCTGCATTCTACGTGCACCACCTATTGCTGCATGAGGAATATTGCCATCACCTCCAATTTCATTACTGGTATCAACAATCACCTACCCAATTTGAAAGAATTCATTCTATCATGAACTGATCTATAACACTACTTTTAGGAAGAAAACTTGCAGTGAGATGCTGAAAAATAAGTTTACCACTCTTTTGTGAAATTCATCTGACAGAACACGAGCAATCTCTCTCATAACAGTAGTCTTGCCAACCCCAGGCCTGGAAGAATCCAAATTATAAGCGATGCAAGAAAGAAAGAAAAAAATACATAAGAAAGCAACACACAATGATAAGTCCTTTTAATAATTTATGATTCTATTTTGTTATTGGATTAAAAAAGAAACACACAATGACAAGTTCTTTTACCATTTATAATAGATCATGGGCTTGCTTAGATTGACTTATTGAACTTATTTACTTGCATAAGCTTTGTGAAACTATTTCCGAGAATTTGTTAAAACAGCTTATGACATATTCATAAGTTGTTATCAGCTTATTTTCATAAGTTCTTCAAGATAGCTTATGAAAACAGCTTATAGCTTATATGAAAAAAAATTAAATCTGTTTTATCTTGTGGTACAGAAATAGTTTATACATAAGCGCTTATCATGATAAGCACTTATGCTATAAGTTGCAAATAAGATGTTTATCCAAACAGACCAAATATATTACAATTAACAGCGCCAAACATGGAACCGACCAAGTCTTTAACACACACAAAAAATGTCCTGATGTTTAGACCAAATATAAGATGATAAAATTGATAAGACAATCATTTCTTATCTGATATGTTGAATAACACCGATTTCATTTCAAGTATCCGGTTAGAACTTGAAGTATTATAAACTAAGCTTTAGAAATTAGGCCATGAATGATGCACATCTTTATATACCTTCCAAGAAATAAAATGCTCTTGCCATATTGAAGCAGATCATAAACCATGTCAATATGGCCAGTGACAGCCCTCCCAATCCGACACGTCAAACCAACAATGCCACCATTCCTACTCCTTATTGCTGATATTCTGTGCAAAGTACCTTCAATACCAGCTCTATTATCCTTCCCAAAATCTCCAACTGCTCCTTCAGCATATTCCAACTCTCTCACTGTTACCTAGCTACACATTCCTCCACACATGAGATCATATCACAAAATACCTTTGAACAGAGCATTCTTTTTTTTTTTTTTTTTTTTTTTTTTTGCAAATTCTAAAACTAAATAAGAAAAGTGGGAAATTAATCTGTTTGATTTGAATAATAAAGAAGTGATGCATTGGAACATTAGCTTTACATTTTATCTAACTCATTATTACAAAACGGACTTTTTTAAGATGTGGAATGTCGCTCTTCATAAACTCTAATCCGGCCTACTTTTACCTCAGAATTTCTTAGATAATGGTTTCCGTGTTTGCCTAGATACCGCGCTTCAGGAAAACGGCCCAAATCCAATATAACCTGATGAAGAATGAAGGTTCAATTTCAATAATTAGTATAGTATACTATGTCGATACAATAACTTTACACATGCATTCAATGATGTGTTGTTGCGGTGTTTTCATGTTCATTAATTGACGAGTAAACACATGTAGAGAGTATACTGAGAACAAAGAGAGATAAATAATAGGGACCTACCTCCAAAAGTTGAGGGCGGTTAGGTTGGTTGATTAGATTGTGATGCAAATCTGAAGGAAGAATCTACAAAAAGAAGAAAAAAGAAAGTTGTAAGAAAGGAAATGGTTGAGAATGGAATGAGAAGTAGTACCTGTAAGAGAGCATGGAGGTCGTCGTTGTGCACAAGAGAACACTGTGACTGTGACTGTGGCTGTGGCTGAGTCGCGGCATAGCATTTGAATTTGAGGGTCGGTGGTGACTTCAATTTCCATGATGCTGCTGTTGTTGCTGTTGCTGCCATCAAACATGACCAACATGCCATTGCATTTGCAGCTATCATTCTCGCTTCCCACCCTTATCCCCAGTTCCCCTTTTTTCACGGGTAATAGTCATTATTTAGATCCTCTTAATGTCTTAAAAAACACAATAATCCTTTGTCAAAATTTCAAAATAATTTTTGATTCTGCGTTTTGTTTGTGAAAATAGTCTCTTACGATTAAAATATTTTGTTAATATGATCATATCAGTCTTTTAATATATTTACTAATTATTATATCAATCTCTATGAATATGTAGTTATTATCCTATCAATCTCTATATGAGAGGTAATGATAATAATAAAGGACTATTTTAATGTCAAATATTATTTTATTTTTTTTGGTCAGGATGTCAAATATTATTTTGAATAATAAAGCGCATAATTAGAGACTTTTTTTTAATTTTGATGCATTAAGAAACTATTTTAACTACTCACTACATGTTCTAGAATTAAAATGACTATTGAGCTTTTTTTTTCATTTTTAAAATACTTTTATGTCTCTCGAACCGATCTACTTAGTATAATTTCACACATATACTAACAAGATTGCCCACTAAAAAGAATTTGTATAATTGAAAGATATAAATATAAAGTTTAATTAATATACTCTGTCAGTGTATAATGATGTGTAACCATGTCAATTAATGAATATAATAATTCAAATTCATTAATTGATGTGGCAACACATCATTGGATATATGCATTAAATAATTGTACACTAATATATATATGGCAAATGTTAACTTGTGCCCTTGAGACACATGTTAAGGAACTTATTATAGAAATATATGTATCAAAAGTCGTGTAATCAACTTCTTAAAAATTAAATTATCATGTTTTCCAATGTAAAGTTGCTCATTTTGGGTTCTTTAACATATGCCCTTAGGGCACAAGTTAACATGACCCTATATATATATATATATATATATATATATATATATATATATATATATATATATATATATATATATATATATGTATGTAAAGTAAAAGATGTTTAATTGGAATTGGTGAGAGTGATATTAATGTAAGGCTACAATTTAAAAAAAGTTATTAATATTGTACCGGAAAAATTTAGTTATTTTGAAACAAACTTTTTTTTTATAAAAAGGTCAGTTTGTTTGCGACAGAGGGCTACAACTTACCTTTAAGTATGATTTTTATAAAAAAAAGCATACTTTACCTTCAATGAATGGTGGTTTCTTTAGCCATTAAGGTTGGAGATTAGGTTTGTACTCGTATAGTCGTAGAATTTTATGGCTTTCATAACCTAATCTCAAGTGCTACAAGATCATATATTTCTAAAATTACAAGTTACTAGTGATTAGAAATTTTGATCTTTCCTTTACCAATGTAATTATTGTGTTTTTCATTAAGTGAAATTATAAGCTCAGATCAAAGTAGTTTATCAGTTTTGCCTGTTAACAAACAGATATTAGTACATCTCTAAAATTGTAAAATATCATTCAAAATAGTCCATGTGTTAACTTCTATCTTCCGAGGTATGACAATTGACATGTGACATGTTAACTAGACTTTCCACATTGCCTATTGATCCCACTTCAATAATAGCTCACTAGGGTCTAGCATGCGAATGAAATTTAGGACATCTTAAAGACAAATTTATTAATAGTTGCAATTGTGCATGTTCTAATTACTGGCAAATTAGTCCCTAATGGTGATGATATTGATGTGAGATCAACGTGGATGAGAGTCATACTTGGTTAATGTGTCACACACACGGTGAAAGGTAATATATAAACTACTTTGATCAAGAACTATCTCAGTAAGACTTGTTGCAAAGTCTTTCAAATTCAAAGAATTTATTGATCCAGGTCTTCTTGGAAGATTCTTTGAATGTGATGCAGTAAAATTGACAAAGAGTAGCTTTGCTTTGCATGCATGAGTTTCCTCTCGAGAGGCATCCATGAAAGAAATTGTTAAAGAATTAGGCAATTGTACTAGGTGTCTATGATTTCAATTTTCAATGACTAAATTACTTCATCCATCATCTTATTATATTACTAAGATTTAGTGTTAAATATAATTGGTCATAGTACATTTTAGGGAACAACATTGTTTATATTTACTATATCTGCGACAAAGCCTTCTTTTTTGGTAGAAACTAGACAAAGACTTTCAACATACAAGTTGAGTTTAAAAAAACATTTGAATGTGTTATGGAAAGTATCAATACTTTTCAATTAACATGAACTAGCCCACGTTAAATTTCTATAATTAAATCTAGGTTGGATATCTTATTATAGCATCATGTCATTTAGAGTGTAATAATTCATTAGCAAATTCACAAGATTAAGCCATGTTCCACTTCTTCAAAAGATTATTATGCCTTCTATGTTTCCTGTTTCTACCCTTTGATGTTTCTCTGTGTTTACTTTCTTCACTTGGGAACTTCGCTTTTTGTTTAGATAATCACAACATAAAAAACTTCACTGTTTTCCCTTACAAAGAACATGATCAATTCTCTGCTTATAATTACTACAAAATTCTCAATTTTTCAATTCAAAACCTTCGGTTTGCAGAACCTGCGACTCCTAAGCCACTAGCAATTGTACTTCCAGAGAGTTTGGAGCAGCTACAGAAAAGTGTAGCATGCTGTGGAAAAATTTCTTTAGAAATAAGAGTGAGAAGTGGTGGACATAGCTATGAGGGAACTTCTTCTGTTGCTGGTTATGGAACTCTTTTTGTAATCATTGACATGATGAATTTAAACAATGTTAGGGTGGATATGGAGACAAAAACAGCATGGGTTGAAGGCGGTGCAACATTGGGAGAAACTTACTATGCTATCTCTCAGGCAAGTGATGCATACGGATTCTCAGCAGGGTCATGTCCAACTGTAGGAGTAGGCGGACATATCGGTGGTGGTGGATTTGGTTTATTGTCTAGAAAATATGGACTTGCAGCCGATAATGTGGTCGATGCCCTTCTTGTTGATGCTGATGGACGAGTATTAGAACGTGAAACAATGGGAGAAGATGTGTTTTGGGCTATTAGAGGAGGAGGTGGCGGTCTTTGGGGAATTGTATATGCATGGAAAATTCAATTGTTGAAAGTGCCACAAATTGTAACTGGTTTTATTCTATCAAGAACAGGCACAAAAAGTCATATTGCAAAGCTAGTGAACAAATGGCAATATGTGGCACCAAATTTGGATGATAAGTTCTACTTATCATGCATTGTTGGTGCTGGTGTGGCTGAAGCTAAAAAACCAGGCTTATCAACAACATTTAAAGGGTTTTATCTTGGTCCTAAATCCAAGGCCATATCTATGTTGAATAATGTTTTTCCTGAATTGGGTGTTGTAGAAGAAGAATGTAGAGAAATGAGTTGGATTGAGTCAGTTGTTTTCTTCTCTGGACTAAATGATGTTTCTGGCTTGAGGAATAGGTATATGCAAGGTAAAGAATATTTCAAGGCCAAATCAGATTTTGTAAGGCACCATGTTCCTTTTGTAGGTATAGAAACTGCATTGGATATTCTAGAAAATGAGCCTAAAGGGTATGTTATTTTGGACCCTTATGGTGGGATGATGCATAATATAAGCAATGAATCCATTGCTTTTCCCCACAGAAAAGGAAACATTTTTTCAATTCAGTACCAGATCTGTTGGAAAGAAGTAGACAATGACAAAAGTAGTGATTATATTGATTGGATAAGAGGATTCTATTCCTCAATGACTCCTTTTGTTTCATATGGTCCAAGGGCTGCATATATTAATTACGTGGATTTCGACCTTGGAATAATGGGGATGATTAGTATGGATGATGATGTGGTAAAAGTAAGGGCTTGGGGTGAAAAGTACTTTTTGAGTAACTATGATAGACTTGTGAAGGCCAAGACATTGATTGATCCTAACAATATTTTCACCAATCAACAAGGCATTCTTCCTATGCCCTTGGCCAACTCCAATGCCAGAGTACTTATCTCTTAATTGATTCACTTTTTTTTTAGTTCATTTTTTATTCCATATTTGTAAAAGGGTTTATTGTGTTCATTGGAATTTTATATGACTTCAGTGTGTGATCATGTGCAAATTTAAGGAAAGTTGATGCATTACATTTGGGATTTAGCTTAAATTTCAGCTAGTAAGTAGTAACCACATAAGTCTAGCTTAAATTTCTCAACTGACATTAGGGCTTATAGAATTGTTTGGAAAAAAATATCATAAGATCTTATGAGATCTCATAAGTTATTTTTCATAAGCTCCCCTAACATGCTTATGAATTTGAGTTTATGATAAGAAGGGAGTCTAATCTTGAATTCAACACCACACTGTTCTTATGGTATTAGGTTCCTCTCTACTAAAAATAATGTTAATTAGAAAAGTTTGAAGGGAACAAAGAGGCCTAAATGAAGACTTTTGGCCTATCTACAATGAGACTTATTTTCAAACCAGTTTCTCCAAGTTTTTAATCATTAATATAGTATATAGACATCATATATATAGGAAATGCTACCTAAGTTAATTTCTCAATTTCAAATTCCAACTGCACAATAATTTCTACATTATGCTGAAAAACTTTTTTTTCAATTTTATCTAGCCAAGCAATGAAAACAACTGTGTGCGGTTGATATTAGCATTCCTGTTTGATACCTTTGAACTATAACATATTTGTGTAGTTCATGTCAGATTTGTGCATTTCAATGTGTGACTAAAGATTAGTTTGGGCGGTTTTTTGATAGCAAAATAGTCAACTTTTCAACTTATGTTACATCGTACTCAAAGCCTCTGCAACTAACTCAAAACAAATGTAACTGCCTTGTAACTGCCTCTCGCCAACACGTGTCAGTGAGGTCCACTTTGCAACTAGTTATCACTAGTCAGTGTGTAAGGTCTATAAATAGACAATGACTCTCATTGTAACTGGATCTTCGATCATATCATAACCAAAGAATCAGTATCAGAGTTCAAAGAGCTTCTATAGTAGAGTATGCATTATGGCATAAAAAACTGATAAACCGATTTTAAATGATCTCTACACCTTCTTATTCTCTTCCAAAAGAAATTGAAACCGATTGAAAAATTTTGTATCGCACGCATCAACTGTAGTTCACAAGATAAAGCATAATTACAACCAAATAGACACACATAGCCAACCAAAGAAGGCTCTACAAATAATGAAAATCGTCTGTCAAACATACAAATAGTGGTGTTGGTAATGTGAAACCTGTGCAGCGTCTAACAGTCCCTTGAAAATGTAAAATTTCATAAAACATGAAACAAAGTAGCCACATTAAAGAGATACTAAAGAAGTATTTAATTATGAGTAAAACAAAATGACATCAAGTTGCTTCCGGTGTTAATTATCACAATCATATTTCGTGCTGCAAATATGAGGGAACGAGATTGTGCACTGAATAAGCATATGTCAGTACAAGCATCATTTGATCAACCAAATCAACTCCAAATTTAACAAAACATTCAATACATATTTTATAGAACACAATAAGACCGTCCTTGAAGTTTCGTAAGCCTTCCTACTTATCTTAATAAACTCTCCATCCTTAAATTTTATCACATAACAAAAGTAGTTTATTAGAGGGGGGAAAACCAAAACTGCAGAAGGTCGTTTACCTTTAATTCACTTCATACCTAGGTTGTGTTGTTGTTTCTTGCAGCCAAGCCTGTTTTTTCAATTCTTTTCTTCCACCAATTGGTAGAAGGCTTTCCTTATAAACCATTATCTGGCTACTAAAGTCTTCACCTTTATCACCAAGCTCTTCGATTCTTTGAGTGCTTAAATTATACCAAACAAGTTCATTATCCTTTTTTCTGAAGAATATATTGCCCTTCATACCAACTCCAATAGGATGCTCAACGCAGGACAATGGTCCAACAATGAAGAGTTTGGTCCACGATTCCTTCACGCCGACTTCACCTAAAACTGATATGTGAAAAGTAGTCGTCCCTGCATAATTTGAGATCCATCCAATTGATCCGTTTAACACGTTTAAGTGTCTAAACACAAGTCTAGTATTAAAGTCAATATCAATATCACCCATGTTTGAGGGTATGGATGTTTTAACAAATACTTCATTGCTCAAGTAAAATGACACCAAATAAACTTCATCATGTGTATTGGTTTCGCCCCACTAATGACACACTCCATCCGTGTATACTTGAACTCCCACGCCATTATTATATTGTGTAGGCATATGATCAAGATCAAGTTGTCTCCAATAGTTACTTTTTAGACAATATATCTCCCAAAAGGGATAACGTCGACCATCTTCATCCATTATATGATGAAATGATACATGTCGAATCACCTTATAATCATCTCTACCTTTGTCATAACCAAATCCATGAAGACGAATCACGAATATCTGATAAGGACTTTCATATGCTAACCGTCTTAGAGGAGCAACATGGAATTCACTGGTAGCGGGATTCCACAATACAACTCTCTGAATTTCTTCCTCAACACTCCATGCTGCAAAACAAAGAATTCCATTAACACTAACAGAACCATAAATACCAATTTCAAACTCCTCGTCAAATCGATTTGGCCAATCTAATTTGACCTTATTATCAAACCTCTCACCAGAAAGAGAATACAACCCAGATTCATGATTCAAATCGACATCCAAGGGAACATCATAATGTAAGAGGAGAGAAGTGTCGTTTTGTAATATGAATGATCGTTGGATAAGAAATTTAGGAGAAACATGTTCATGAAAAAAGGGTTTTCATACAATTGAGACCATGATTTGCGTATGCAACAAAATCGAAACAAAGATTTGAGAGGCAATTTTGAGAGAATAACCAAAGCAACATCATCACATATGTGATCGCAAACCCTGTCGGTTGTACTTGTGGCAACTCCTAATTTCTCCATCTCTAAACTCCACTCAAGCGTTGCCGAGTAATCTCGTTGCAGCAATTGGGTTGGAATTTATAGAAACAGTGTGAAATTCCAAATATTTTAGGTATTTTTTGAAGGGAATATTTTAGGTATTTTGATACGTACTATTTCAAAATCAAATATATTAAATATTAGTATTATTTTGATATACTTATTCATTATTTAACTTCGTAACCGAATATGCTATGTATGCAACTTTAAAAAACTAGTTTCTTGAATTGAGAGTGAATGTAAATAGGTAACAAAACTCTTTTGAGATTTTACAATGTTACATTCTAAGGATCGGATTCAAACTTAATTCTTTGGTTAGGTTAGAAAAGATTCATTACAATCTCATCAAATTTATCTTGGGTATTTATTATTTAACTTTATAAAAGTGTTTCTGAAAAATATCAAAAAAATAAAATAAAATCTTATGCAACAATGGATGGGTACAAAGGTAAAAGGCAAGTAGTCAACCGTTTGATCTTTGACAATTGCGTATGAAGAAAATCTGATATAGTCATCCATGCTATCAGCAGATAATCCATATGCTAACATACGAATAACAGTCGTGCATTTTTGTAATGGTGAAAGACTTGATCTACCAGATGCATCAACCCTCATTCGAAAATATTCATCATGTTGAACAAGAGCTTCAACAATACGAAGAAACATATGTTTATGCATTCGATACGTTCGACGAAACTGCTCATATGTGTATAGTAGAGATTCTTAAAAAATAATCATTTAAGTAATCGATCATGTCCCTCTTCACGATTCTTCTCTATTTTCTTTCTTTGACGCCTATGCCTGCTAGAGCTCGCGGCCTCTTGCGCTTAACTTTCAAAGAAAAGTCTCAAAAGTTCTTCATTCATGTCATCATACATATAATCGATGAACCTTTTTGGTATGTGGAAAGGATTGGAAGGATCCATGTAAAGAAAAATTTGATATTGGACATAAGATGTTAACAAATGGTAGAGATGGTTTATGATGCTTATTGTGCATGTCAAAATTATTTATAGTTGAATAACGGCTAGTTTGAATAACATTTAGCTTTTAACAGCTAGTTTGAATAACAACTAGTTTTTAATTGCTGGTTTGAATAATGGCTGGTTTGAATAATGGCTGGTTTGAATAACTTCTGGCTTTTAACGGCTAGTTTGAATAACAACTAGTTTTTAATTGCTGGTTTGAATATCTCATGACTATTTTCAAAATATCAAAATTAATGTAGTGTTTCTATTAAACAACTTTTATTTTATATGCAAATACGTTCAATATTTGCACCGCACCCATTGTAAATTTTGTGCTTATATATGCAAAATATTTGTGGTGTTACAGATGGATTATGTGCGGTCGATGGAGAGTGTGTCACTACTTACCTGGGCGGGTGAAGAGAGAATACAAATATGTACAAGATATCCTTAAATCACCATCATATGTGCCTATTGTCAGTGTTGCCCATGTAGTTCAAGCTTTCTTGCACTTCCGTGTGCACACCATAACTCAAGCAGAGTGGGTTCTGGCGGTGGAGGTTCCATGGCAACACGAACTGGATACATCTTATGGTCATGTCAGGTGTCTCACCCAAAGGTGCTGCCACCTATCGATGGAGATCCTCATAGGTAAGCTAATGAGGAGCATATCATTGAGCATGACCATGCCAGATTCACTCACTATCATAATGAGTACCATTAGCTTGTGTGATGAGGGGTTTACTGGTGACATTCTTCTCTTTCCACCTTTTCTTACTTTTTCTTAAACATTTTGTTTTTTAAGAGTATTTATGATGACATGGTCACTGCTGACCGTTCATAGAATCCCTGCAATTGCTTTGCAGTTTATACGGGGATTCTATGATGATCAATAGAGACCTTTGACATCAAATATAACACATAAAATGTAGGTTTGTTTAATATTGGAGATTAGAATCTGAAAATATCTAACATCTGGTTTGGATTTTTGAATCCAGACAAAGGATATTTTCGAAAATTTTATAGGGCGCGCGAGAATAACATAGGTGGGAAAAGCAAATACTAAACAATTTTCTATGAACTAACATGTAAACCAATTCAGCCCAATAAAGCCCGAACTTCAAAAAAGCAGACCACTATGAGCCCATTACATAAAATTCATCGACTCACACAAGTTGGCATGAATTTTGGTAGGGGTGGGAAAAGAAATCAGAATAAGTTTTGGGATGCTTCTTTTCCCTTCTAATACATTTACATAAACGCAAATTATATGGTGTCGTCCATTAAAGCATGAATTTAAATCTGCCTTTTTTTTAACAAGTCAAAATTATATTTATATATATATATATATAAACAGTAATCCCTCTAGCATAAGGTGTGCCAGAGAGACCACTAGAAGTTTACTATATTACAAGAAAAACATAAAATCAATCAATGCCCAAACAAACAAAGAGGCTTTGCCACCACATATGATAGTCAAAAGGAAAATTAACATACTTAGCCTTCAGCCACGAAAAAGATATCATTTTTACTTTATCTAGCAGTTGCATAATTGACTTTTCTTTAAACTTAAAAAACCTATTATTTCGTTTTGACCACAGAACCCACAGTGAAGCGAGCCATAGTAAATGTAAGAAATTACGATGAGCACGATGACCTCCTGTTGAGTGAGAGGAAACTGAATAAAAAGGTCTAAAATAAGTTGTGGTTCGGCTGAGGAAAAGCCAATCTAAGACCGAACTAACCGCCAAAGAAAACTGAATAATTTACGGTAAAGAAACAAGTGCTGATTAAATCTACCTTTTTTTAAAATAAAAAAAAAAAGATATTTTAAGTGTAGAAAACTAAGAATGAATTAAACCAACAAAACTATCAAGTTTATGGCTCATTAAACTGCCTTTAATTTTATTTTAGTCGGCCTTTAATGTTTTTAGTCAATTAGTTTAATGACTAAAAATTAATCCTTTGAGGTGAATAAGTGGGAAATTTGGAGTTCGAACTCCGACCCTTACAAATATACTGCATGTATATTATAGTTAAATTCATAAAAAATATTGATTATTTTTTTTTCCTTTAGCATCTTATATAGTATTAAAATAAATATGCTAGTTTTCAAAGAAAAAAAAAGTTTTTAAAAAAAAATTCAAACAAATATTTAAAAGTGGTTTTAAGATCTACAAAAAGGAGTCCGTGTTATTGTAGTTCATTTTTAATTTTCTTTAAAACTAAAAGACATATATATTTTAAGTTTTTTTCATAAAAAGGGCCAATTTAAATCCAACTTTTTAAGATTGCATCATAGAAGTTCCTTAAGGCTTTGTTTGCGAGTTTGAAGGGGAGGAGATGGGTTTGGGAAAAAAAGAAGGAGCAAGTGGAAAAAATTGATGACATTGAGAGAGGAAGACTTTGAGGATTCATTTTTCTTCATAATACAAAATCTTCTCATTTGGGAAACTGGAAAATTGTATTGGAGGACGATTTTTGGAGTTTTTAGAGGGTTTACATGAATTCTTTAAATTTAATGTATGTAGTTATAATATTTTTAAATTAAAAATATAATAATAATAAGTTCTAGTTTATCATTTTCTAAAAAACTACTCTTCTAAAAAAATCTGAAAAAGTTCCCGTGAGCATAACTCAGTTGGCAAGGACATGCATTGTTATATGCAGGGGCCGGGGTTCGAACCCCGGACACCCCAGTTATTCACCTTGAAAAAGGTGAATTCTAATCACTAGGCTACTTGACGCACAAAAAAAAAATGTGAAAGATTTTACCATAACTTCCTATATTTCCAACCCTTCAAAGTCTTCCCTTCCTCACCCCATCAAATTACTCCCCCACAAAGCCTTAGATAAATTGCTTCTTCCTTTGTCTATTGAGTTTGTGTCCTATACAAGTGATATTTTTAACAATATTTCAATTTGCATCACATTTAATCAAACTTAGGTCATTTTTATATAAATTCTATCTCCCACATCTCTGTCTTTTCTCTCTCCCTCTCCCCTCCTCTCTCTAATTAGAGTCGATATATATATATATAGCATTATTCTTCCTCTTCTTTTGCAATATATTAGACAATGTATAACACTTTCTAAGATGCTTCAATTTCAACCAAACCAACTCCAACATGTTTGTCTCCGTACGGGAACATATAAATGTTGGAAGAGTTGATAATGTTGTACTAGTGGTACGTAAAATTAGTAACTATACCATTTATTATAATTTTAGATGCAGATTATTATAAGAAGCAATTGTTATAGTATTTGAAGACAATACTTGTGAAGCTCACATGCAACGTTAATGCTAGTGACAGTGATTCCTAAAACATGTATGCAACAATTAGCTGTTTTTGAGTGCTAATTAAAACTGTTTGTGTTTGCTAATGAATTATTAACTCTTACATTACATGATGCTATATAATACATACAACTAAGCAACCAGCACTATTCAAGGTTTCTGCTGCAATTACATAGACAAACCCACAAATGACCCACGTTAGAGGTAGTAGCAGACTGATCAAAGTGGTTTTAATTTAATTAGGGTAGCACAAAACAATGAGTTTAATGTACTCTTACGAGTATACAGTCTGTTGTGTTTTGGTTTTATTTTCTTTCACGTGGATACTCTGCTAAGGGTTCAACTCTCTTATATAATAACACAAATTGATCAAATATTCAAATATTTATACTACAATTTATAAGAAAAAGAAGTACAATTTTTGCATAGATAAGTTGATAGTGTTACTTTTAAGTAAAAAATATCAACCCTTAGTTTATATGAAAAATGAAATTGAAGGTCCCTATGACATGACCTTGTATTTGGACATAAAAGCAATAAGGTGACTGCGAAAAAAGGTAAAAATAGAAAGAATTGTATGTGGTATATTAACCATCTCATTCACTACTGGAAAAATTAAATTGAGAGGGTAAAATTCGTGGTAATGTATTAAAAATAATTCGCAAACAATTTTTGCATAGAAAATTATAAATTTGCTCTTATCAATTTGTCAATTTGAGTTTGATCATATATACATATTTTTGTCTCTAAATCAGTTGGAATTATTAAGAGATTTTCTTCCATCACTTATATATAATTTTTTGAACTGACTATGAGACTAATCTTCATTCAAGTATTTAAAATATATTTGAAAGTTCTTCGTCCCTTCACAATAATGTGTTATGCCGGTATCGAACTCTGATCTTCCACCATAAACTCAATGATGCTTAACTAACTAAGCCACCCATTGAGTGTTATATGCGATGTGATTAAGACAATAAATAATGACAATATAAACTTCTGAATTGGAAGAATGATTTCTCAATTTGTATGATAGAAATAGAAATGTTTGGGAAAATTATATGATGATAGTTTGCGTTCATTTTTTTTTTTATAAGCTAGGCCTTTGTGAATGTATATTTAATCTATATTTATATATATTTGTTTGTTTGATTGAACAATAATCATTTTAATTTTTATAAAGTGTAATGCACTTAATCTATTGGGTTAAAAAAATTACACTTGTTTGATTTATTAAACAGTAAGTACCAAACAAAACAACACAATATAGAACAACATATATAACACACGACAGAACAACACAAGACAAACTTTTTTGGTATTGAATAATTTTTTGTCTTATATCATTTTTTATGGACAAAAAAACTATTTTGGTTTTTTAGACAAACTTGTACGTGAAACAAAAAGTTATGTTGTGGTTTTCATATTTTATACAACTTGTACCTGAGACAAAAAGTTGTGGTATGATTTAGTGATTAGTTGTTGTAATGCTCTTTGCTTTTAGTTTATCCTGTTCTTGAAATAATTGTACAAATCAAACACTCTACAACTGAAGTTGTTATGCTTTCAGTTTATTCTATTCCTAAAATAGTTTTACGAATCAAATACTCTACAACTGAAGTTATTATGTCTTGTATTTTATTTTTTAGCATATCAAACGCATACTTGACCTATCTAATTAGAACTTCCAATTTAATAGTTTAATTTGTAAAATTCGTATTCTTTTTTCATCGGATAAAAACTAAATCGAATAAAAATTGAAACTATTTACTCATGAAATAATTGGATCTCCTCCTCCTATATTTGTGGGTTTTATATTCAAAGTCTAACAAAATCAAATAGGGGTTTTCTAAGATTGATCACGCGTTCTTTCATGTTTTGAACTTGAACTTTTGGCACGGTATTTAGTTATGACTACGACCAGTCCATGAATTACATGCATAAAGTAAATTTGACTTGACCAAGATTCTATAATTTGTATTATACGTGGCCTCTTCATTAGAACCTATCCAAAACACAACGTCTTAAAATCAATTTATATAAGACATAGAAATAATTTGGTATTTACAAGATAAAATATGACTCACTCCAAGTAATTTTCAATAAAAGCAAAATTTAGTACCCCATTTTGCTAAGGAATAAAATGATGATCGAGTCTAAGAGATAATATTCTAATCAGGGTTTTAATTAAAGATCTGAAACTGCGATCTAAACTGCGACATAACGATTTTTTATTTTGTCGAAATCTCCAAAAACCCTGAATCTAATCTTAGTTTTACTAATTTGTACAAAATGAACCACAAAATTAATTAAGCTTGAATAACTTTCCCGTGAGGAAATCTGACCCTAAACACATGTTCCTCACCCGTGCATTTATCAACCTTAACAACCCAACGACTTTTAATCTTTCCCATTGATCTACTTGTTCCATATCTTGGACTATTATTCTCACTTATTCCAAATCTTGTCACCAAAAGCCCTTCTCCAATTGGCAAAAGTTGAGTCTTTGATCCACATGATAACCAAGATCCTTTGCAACTAAATCCATTGTACCCCACAACAATTGTTCCACCATTTACATTTCTACCCTCTTGAATTGTTTTGAGAATCTCTTCATGATTCTTAATATTACAATCAATGAGCAAAAAATCAGCTGCTTCATATTGGTCCAATAGAAGCACTTCTTGAGCTTTTCCAACCATGAATTGGACTTGATGTGAAGCAATTCCTAAGGCATGTTTGGATGCAATAAGATCTTTATGGTTAGGGACAATACAAATTACTTGTCCACCAGTTTGATTAGCAGCAGCAATTAAAGCTAGTGTGGTAGAATCTGCTACATTAGCACATGCTACAATCATCATTTGTGCATTGTTTCCTGCAGCTAGTGCTGATATAAATTCAGCTACATTTGGTTCTTTGGCTTTTTGACCCTGAAGAAAATAACACAAAAAATTAGATCAAAAAACCATACTTTATATTATGTTAAAATTAAATTCTAAACATAGAAATCCAATAAGATGGCTAAAAATATTTGAGACATGTTAATATTGCTCACCATTTTCAAAGTGCTAAGATAGGCCTTTGTGGCATTTTCTGCAGACCAACAAGCCATAGTTCAGTTTCTTGGTTTTTTTGGTTCCTTTATGGTTATATTTTTAGATCTAGAGGATTTTCAGAGAGTTGATACAAAATACAAATGAATGATGAATGCTTTGGTTTTGGTTCTTGAGCTTATATATATAGAGAGGAGCAACTAGGGGCTCTTGCTAGTTATGGTGGGTCATGTGTCATTCCAACTAGTTTAGACTACAGAAAAATATATGATAATGCAAAATAATATCTATATCTATATACCGAAAAATAAAGCTTCCACGGTTCCATGTGACATGTGTATATAAAACATTTTTTTTTATGATGATGTGTGTCTAAAACATACACCAACATGGTAGGTATATTCAATTTTTTTTTTTAGTTTTCAATTTTCAATAAATAATACTCCAAGTTATTCCCTTCTTTGTTAAATAAGATCTGAGATTTGGAAATAATGACAATGCACACATGAGTGTGACACGTATATTAGATTCTTTTGTTCATGCCAAACGGAAACAAGTTATTATTATTTATTATTTATTATTTATATAGATATACTAGTACCAATTGATTTCATCAATCTCTCTGTTGACCAAAAATATAACTTAGGCGAGCTTCCTGGATATTGGCCAAGCACATAAAAATAATTTATTACGAGTGTGGTTTATAATTTAAAAATAAATGAGATAGACATTCTATGATTCTTTAGGAGTTTAATCTATATTCCTATTTATTAAGCAAATAGGTGGGTAATTTCATAATCTATTTTCATTTAGTGCTGGGACAAGGATGGCAAAATGGATTAATTTAAATTAGATTGGATTGCAATAGATGGATAAAATAATTCATATTTTTTTTCTATCATTTTGATTTGAAGTTTTCACCACGGTTTAACAGTGATTGATCTCCGACACGGAACTCGTGCGACATACAAGGTGGGCTCTCTCCTTTCAACCGAATTTTTTCGTTGCACATGATTCAAGAATGAATGTCAGACCACATGCTTAAGGGGCATAAGTCTCTTACCTGTCAGATTAATCCATTGTTGGTAAATAATTCATAAATATATTTCCAATCTACTACAAAGTTCTTTAAAAAATTAAATAATCCAATATAATTCATCCAATAAACATAAAATTATCCAATATATCTATTTTCCTCTTTTTAATAGATGAATATTCATCTAATTCATAAAATTATATTGAAATAAATAACTTTTATTATTTTAAAAAATATTTAAATATATAATTTATTTATTAATAATTTTAATAAATGTTGGAAGTGGTGGTAATAGCAGGTGGTGGACTGAGGTGGCAGTGGTCATTAGTGGTAATTTTTAAGGGACCATACTCACAAGCCTTAAATATGGATAAGTGGGAAACCTTAGTTTGAATTTAATCCTCTGCATATTATTGTTCTTGTGGTTACCAATCAAGTTGTATTTAATCCTTCAAAAAAAAAAATCAAGTTGTATTTAAATGACACCACTCGTGCTATTTTATTTTTATATAAAAGCTATCAATTTCCTTTAAAAAAAAAAGTCATCAATTGGATCTTCATAAAAAAAAAAGGCTCCAAACTTGCACTCTATAAAATAAAAAATAGTAAGTCTATTTAAGAACTTTTGCACTTTATATTAAATACACAATTTTATAATAAATAATTATTTTTTTCGATAAAAAAAATGTCAATTTTTAGTTGATTTAACCTATGTAGTATTGTATAAGATAGACAAACTCAATTCAAATCTTTTGATGGTATCTCAAATATTCTAGGTGTTGATGAGATGAGTAACTTGCGGTAGAATGTCTTGGCTGATTTCTAGTTTAAAATTATCACTAAAGTGCTTGCAAACATGTTAACTATTACCGCCCCCCAAAATCTTGTCTGAGCAGCAAATAGGTTTTTATTTAAGGAAGACAAATCTCTGATTGTATTGTGTGTCTGAGGCCATTAATGTTATAAACAAGAAGAGATTTGCTGGTAATTTGACATTTAAAATTGATATCAGAAAGGATTTTGATACTTTGGACTAGAACTTCTTTCTTGATGTGCTTGCTCGCTTTACTTTTGGCCCCATTTTTTGGGACTGGATTAAGGAAATCTTACACTTAGCCACACTTTTGATTCTTGTTGATGACAACTTGTTGGGTTTTCTAGATGTGTGAGAGGTGTTAGGAAAGGTGACCCTTTATCACCTATGCTTTTCTGTATCGCAAAGGATGTATTGAGTCGTGTTATCTCCATTGTTTTATCTCAAGGTAAACTCACTCCAATGAATTACTCTCGTGGGGGTTTTTATGCTAGCTCATGTCTTGTACTCGGATGATATTATGATTTTTTACAAGGCTACAAATTCAAACATTATATGTATTTTGAAGATTTTTTAGGAATATGGTCAGGTTGCGGTCAATTGATCAATAACTCTAAAAGCAAGTTCTACAAAGGACGTCATTTCTCATGTTCATTTGAATCAGATTGTAGCAACCCTTGTGTTCTCTATTGGTGCAATTCCCTTCACTTATTTGGGATGTCACATTTTTCAAGGTAAATCGAGAATCACTCAATTCCAAGCCATTGTCGACATAAACAAAATTAAGCTGGCATATTGGAAATGATCACTTTTATCCATAATGGGTAAAACCCGGTTAGTGAAATCTATTATACATAGCATGGTGTACTCCTTTCATATTTAGCAATGACATGTGCACCTTCTTAGACATATCGATACTTGGATTTGTAACTTTATTTAGAGGAGAAATGATATATTGACAACCTTTTGGTTGTCCAACATCGTATATCTATACTGTATAGATGCTATATCATTTTTTTAATTAGTTGCTTCTCTCTCTTATAGTCACATCAATAGTTATAATTGATGTATTTTTATACTAATTGTCCAAAAGTTATTGATTTTTAGATGTTCATATAACATAATTTCTACTGTCCTTTTCTTTTGGGAACCCCCCCCCCCCCCCAACAGAGGATTAGAGAATACTATTCCGTTAGAAAATACTATTATGTTTGATGTTATTATGCTCTTGCCTTCGAAAAAATTTGTTAAATAGATGCATTAACAATTTGATTACATAATGGATGGATCAAATGTATTTGTAGTTGAATAGATTGGAAGATAGTGGATAATTGAATGCGATATTTGTTCATATTTGGAGTAAGTAGCTAGCTTACTAATAGTAATTGCATTTAGGTGGGAGTTTTCCATCATACATCCGCTGCAGCCCAAGAAACTCTGCAACCTCGGCCAACTTAAGAGCCCAACTTTTCCATCATGAGTTAATACATTTTTTATTTGATTTTATTTATGAAAATTTCAATTCTTTATTAACAATTGTTCTTTTTTTCATTTTTATTATAAATTGAACAACTCCATATGCATAAGGATTACTTAAAGGATTACTTACGTTTTTATTACATGTTGCACTTACTTATAACATAAAATCATCAATAGTATTTTTTTTTTTAGTTTTTTTTTTCTTAAAAATATTTTTGTTCTAGACCGGTCAGAAGACCAATCCTACGCTGACACGTGGCTCAAACTTGCACCTCCTTAAGGCCTTGCACCTGAAGGAACACGACAACTTTAATGCACCACATCGCATACAAGCACTCGCCCGTGTGAGGATCACGCTACACGTGTTCTATAATCGTTCCTAATCACACGCCGCAAAACCTGGAGGCGGTTATTCCCAACACGCGCCTATATAAGGGTGACATTGCTTTACCCTCAAGGTATGATTCATTTTACACAACACTTTCTACACACTCTTTCTCAGTTCCATTACTGGCAGCGTTGGAGTGCTAACGTGCTTGCATGAACCTTTCATTCCTCCGTAAAGACTCCTCACCGCCGTACCGGAACACTTTCAGCCACCGTTGCCACTATCCATCCTCACCAGACAGATCATTTACCTCGTTTTAGTTGTATCCAATCCAATATATTGAGAAACTTAAATGTGACAAATCGAACCAAAAGCTTAGGGTGCATACACACGTTAGAATAATTATGCTATCATCTATAATCTATATTCTATCTAGCTAGTAGCTACTACAAAGCATCGTCACAACCTCATGACTTTATCACACATAATCACCAACTTTTTATTAGCAAAATCGACTCATTTATATTAAAGAAAAACATGCACATGTAAACAAATTATGAAATTGATAAGGAATCCTCGAGACATGCCAACACCAAACAATACTATATTTAGAAGATAGATTAAGCTGGCTATGGTAATTTAAGAAATGTTGATTGAATCTTTATGCAATATGGAAAGCAAACAAAGATCTAGAACACATCCAGCTGTGTTGTTCCCCCTACCAAGAACATTGCTAATTCACGAGTAATTGTCTGTCCACTTGTCTCTGGCATCTTTGCAGCGCAAGATGCTCATCATCTGTCTCATTCTATAGGGGGATGATGATGGAAATAATTGGTGGACGTGGACCTTATATTAATTGTTTAGTTAAAAGTATAAATTTCTTTGTTTTTCTATATGCAAAAATTCATTTCACCTTTCCTGGTTTGTTCCAAATTGAATTCAAAGAATCTAATAAGATTAAAAAAAATGCAAATAGAAGTGAATATGACTATATGAGAATGTGGTCCTGAGAATGTGACAAAAATTAGAGAAAAAAATGAAGGTCAATTCAACATTTATCTAAAAAAAATGTAGAATTTAACTAAAAATAGAAACAAGTTATGGGTCTATAGAAACTGTGGTTGAAATTGTTTTTGGGTGTTTGCATGAAAGGAACGTGATTGTATGGGTGAGTATACCTCATTTATAAGCTAAGTATGGTACCTTGTCTGGTACCATTGTCGTGTACTTATGGGATGCATGTATCTCTAGTGTCTTTATTTTGAGACATTATGGGCAGCAAGAAAGAATAAACGCTATTCGATCGACACATTTTGATATTGTTTTGCCGATTGAGACATTTGGATATTTAAAAAAGATGAAAATGTAGATTAGAAGATGTTATTTAAGATAAGAAAAAAAATTATGTTGTTATAGTTGTTGAATTTTTGAGAGAGAAAGATATAGTGTCTTATATCTTTGTCTTGAGTTTTGACAGTAATGAGTTAAATAAGCTAGAAATTAAGAATAAGTTAAGGTCGTAATGTATGAGGTTTTATGCTAATTTATACCATATTTTTAGGAATAGAGTTATAATAAAGAATTTAAGTAGTACTATGGATTGACATTATATTTTTTTTTTTTTAATATTAAGTTTCTGGAACTATTTCCGATGATGAAAGACTGTAGGGACATTTGATATGTTGAACTGTGAGTTCAAATATGTAATTACATATTTCTTAACATTTCTTTATTGAAGAAACCTACTTCTTAGCCTTTAGTATGTGTGAGTTTCGTCGTTAGGCTATTTAGAATTTTTTTTTTAAATGTAGTATATACATTTGATCGTATCTTTTGTATGAATAGTGGTGACTTGGAAAAAAAAATTAAATGAGTTAGAGGATAGTTATAATTAGTTAAATAAACTTAGAAATAAATTAAGTTTATCAATTTATAATGCAATCTGTCCTCGTGAGTTTAACTCAGTTGGTTGAACAATGCTTAAAAATATGCAAGGTCAGGGATTCAAACTCCGGCTACTACCAAAAAAAAAAAAATTATAATGCAATCAAGAATTATCTTTTGTCAACAAAAAAAGAATTATTATTTAAAAAAAAAACATAACTATGTATTGTCTATAAGTCCTAACTCAACTAACAAAAATGTTAAAATTGTTAGGCCTAACACCGTGACGGGGTTCGTACCTCTCGGTCTCTCCACTTGCGTGTGAGAGTTTCAACGATTATTTGTCCTTTCAACTATCTACCAATAAACCAAGAATTATGTATTGTCGCAAAAAAATATTATGTATAAAAATTGAAGTTAAGAATTAAAATTAATTATGTTTATGTTTTCCTTCGAAATTCTAAGTAGATTTTTATCTCATTTTAAATTCCGTAAACAGCTCTTAGGGGAATCTTTTAGTGGCAATGCAGATAATAATAATTTCAAAATAATTTCTTTAAACTATTTTTTGTTTATGGGTGATCTATTCTTCTATTTCTTGATGAAAGACAATGAACAATACTTTGCAATATTATTTAATTAACATATTTTATTTGTTCATAATTAAATATTTTGTTTTTATCAAGGGGTAAAGTAGTATGATTTTATAATAGATTTAATTAAAATGAATAAAAATGGAGTTCTGCAATTAGACGGTAGGATTAGTCCACTTAAATTAGTAGGTTCTTAGATCGGATATCGAATATGAAAAACCAATAATAATAAACCCCAATAACAAACCCTTTTATTTAAAGAATTAACATACCTTTATTTACTTTGATTTTCCTTTTTGTTGGGGATTTTGGATTTGTTCTCTTCAAATTGATGTTGATCATTTTGTGTGAATTTATCAGTTTGTACACGTATATCCTAATAATAATCTCAATTAGTTATTGAACAATTGAAGAATTTTGAATTATAAATATGAAGAGCAATTGGAGTTTGATTCAATTGTAAAAATATGCATGTGAATGAATTGATTTTAGTTTTGGATCACGTTCGGTGGTAAAAAAGCTCACTCTATATATATGATCCAACAAGTTGGAGTTTGATTCAAGGAATGAAATGTTTTGTCAATTGAAGGGAAAAAAAAATTAAAATAATATGAAGAAGGATAATTTTGGTATTATGATTAAAGTTTAAATTGATTTGGGGTGTAACCAAACATTTTTGGGGTATAACTAGAAAGTCTTTATTTAATTGCAATTTTGACGTTCTTTGTTTTTCTAACAGAATTTTGATACCCTCGTTTTTAAATTCATTATTATAGTCTCAATTCTATCTTTATAAATTCAAAATTTTGTCTAGTTTAATCATGTTATTCCTGAGACAACATATCTCAAATAGTTAATTCTCAATGGCCATGAAATTCTCAATTCAATTTGTATATGATCAAATGGTATTAGACGACAACCTCTTGAATGAAAATTGTGTCTTGTAAAAGAATCAGTCTTAACCAAGGTTGTCAAAATCGAGATTTAGCTTTAGATCGAATAGTAAGATGGCAAAACCTAAAATTGCAATCAAAATCAAATGATTCCACTCGATTGATTTTGTAGAATCGAATAGAGATAACAAGTTCACAAAATCAAATTTCGCAAACAAAATTGAAGGATTCAACTCACATAATATTAAATTATATACAATAAAATACTTAAACTACTTAAAACTTGAAATCTTAAAGCAGACATAAAATAACCAAGTCTTCTTAACATAAAGACTCAAAGTTCCAAATCTTAAATATAAAACAAACTAATAACAAAGCTTAAAAATAAACGACTCAAATCTTAAATATAAAACAAAGTTCACAAAATTCCCAAAACATATAGCTACAAGTCTACATCACATAAAGAACACGCCAATTATCAGGCAGAGAAAAATCACTAAAACATAAACAATTTTGAACGGATTTTGCATATTTTAGGATTCTACTCAGGATTGAGATCAGTAAGGTAGAGCAAAATCGCAAATCGTAGGATTTTAAGATTCTAATAGGTATTTTAACAACAATAGTCTTAACTATAAGCTCTAAGCTGCATCGTATTTAATTACACAGTCATACATCCGCGATTTAAGAAATTTTGCAACTCCGGTATTTTTCACCTGTAAAAGAAAAACGACAACAAAGAAAAATATAAAAAAAAAATAACATCACCAGTATCCAATTTCTCGTATTTTAAGAAGCAAGTTAAAATATGATAAAAAGAATTACCATTGCAATCTTCATAGAATCACATTTAAATTGAGCATAGAAATTTGTTTCTATTCCACGACCCTGTCATAATAAATGTGTCAGCGTTTAAATTTCACTAGGAAAAACTGACTAGGTTTAGCGCATAACTGTACTAGTATAGGCCTCATTGGAGGATTAACTAAAGACAATGAGAACTCAACAATATGGATCGAAATCCCGTGATTTTAAGGTGGGAAAGTCTTGTATTACTTTCTATGTCATCTTTTTATTATTTCTCTTTCATCTATCTTCCGTAAAACATACAAAATTACATTAAAGTCATTGTGACTTTTCCACCTTATAATCACCGAATCTCAATCCGAACAATAGATCTTAGTATTGCAACTTGTTCAATCAACTACTCCCTTGATACCTTTTTAGTTGTCGCTTAATTTTATTTACACATGCTAAGAAAACCAATAAGCATTGTACTTTTGATGAAATTATTTGTCTTTTTTTCTTTCTATAATACTATATTTATCATCTCATCCACATATTTCTCTCTCAGCAGTAAATAGTTAAAGATATTATTGACAACACCATAGTTAATAACTTAATATTGCATTAAACTTTGAAATCGACAAATTTTTTTTTTTGATCAAGGCAATGAAAATAAAATGCAAACCAGGATTAAGGCCTGAACCTATTTACACAAGAAAGAAGGGAAGCCTAAGGCTGTCCTAAAGCAACAAAAAGCAAAGAGGAGCCTGCCAAAAAAGCAAATGACTGCAAGAATACCCTAAAGAAATCTAAACAGACACAACAGCAGTTATGTGGAATCTTAGAGTATCAAACCATCCTAATCCTCTAATCACAAATATTTGGGATTACTTTTCACTACACCCTTTTTTGAGCGAGTTTGTATGTGCTCACTACTTGTGCTTTTTGGTGAAACTTGTCTATTTGTTTGCTTCTTTTGCTTAATTTAAACAAATTTTCATTTTATGAAAGCGATAAATAAAAAACAATGAAGGGGTGTGTGAACTTCGTTGCTAGGCTCTTTAGTATTGAAGTTGTATTGGAGTCTCACATTGGTCAGGTTTCCGAGTTGTTGAATGTATAAATGTGTTTGTGCATCTTCATATTTTGAACCAACTTATGGGATGAGATTCAATTCCATTAAACACGGTATCAAATCCAAAGGATTGTAATGTGAAAATTGAACATAGGATCCATGATAGACGTGAGGTTGATTGAAGTTATATTGGAGTCTTACATTACTCAGGTTCCCAAATCGTTGGATTTGGATATATAAATGTGTTTGGACACCTTCATCCTTTTAACACGCTCATTTAACATTTAGAACCCAAAAACAAAAACAAAAAAAACAAAGGGAGTAAATAGGAGAATGCTGCATTTTCTAACCCCAAGAGAAAAAACATGCAATGTCAAGGAAAGAATTTATACCATTCCTTCTAAAATGACAAGATCTACATCACTGGCAAGGCAAGCAAGCTCTTGTGACACCTTTGTAAGATCAATAGCCTGCAATCCAAGGAACAAAACAACAAAGAAACATGCAAGAATGTAATCATCATACAAGTCAATGATTTGACAGTACAGGCCATAAACTATAAAGAAACCAGAATTTCCTAATATAACAAACAAAATGTTTCTGAAAAAAATCTTACAGGTAAATCATTTCCAGAGTTAGTAATTAATAGATTTGAAGTGCTGACACCCAAGAGACGTCCTTCTTCATCCTTTAACTGGAAACCAACTTGACAGAGTTAGGAAAGAACTTCGGTTATACCAAAAATTTGTTGAAATTAATTTTTGTTACCTTTGATACAATTTCAATTAACTCAGAATAAGTCACATCATTGATAGAAGGTAAGTCATTAGCAGCCAAAATAACCTGCATTCAAAGCAATTCGAAATTTCACAAAAGAACATATAACTTTGTTTTTGCAATTGGTTTCAAACTTCCAGATAAGAAAACATGGTTGAAATAGAAATAGACTAAAGCGTGCATACCTGACTCCCACGCCGAAGGAGCTCCCTTGCAAATGGCAAAACACCTAAAATAATATCTGCACCAGAGTTATCAACAAATATGATAACCTGCCATGAAAAAGAAATTGATTATGGCACTACTCTTGGCCAAAATACATCGTAAGACTTATATTTCTTTTGCCATATGACACTTGCCTTCTTCCAGGACTTCTTGCTCCAGCTCATTTTCAAAGTGTCAAGGTCATCGATAATCCATGGTCGAGGTTGGAGATTTTCACAAGTAGCTGAAAACGACATTCCCCCAACCCTAGAGAAAGCTTCTGCAAGCTTCAACAAATTGAGGGAAGAAAAAGGTAACACATAACTACAGCTACTTATATATAATCATTCAAACATTGGCATAATGATTGTAATAAATAACTGTCTTCTAGTAAGCAAATAATTTATTTTGAGCTAAGGTTTCCATACTGAATCAACTATTCATATATCTTGCTTGATTTTATAACTAACCTCATTCTCATTTTGTGAGAATTATTTCACCGCGATTTTGTTTGTATTTTTAAGAAAGTGTTAGCTACCATAACACGAGAAGTGAACAAAATTACACGGACAAAATCAAACTACCTGGGGAGAACCAAGATCAAATACGTTCCCCGCAAAAATTCCTCTAACTAAATTCTCAAGTCGCTTGCCTTCATCTTTAATTGCATCATTATGACGAACAACTTTCTCAAATAGGGAGATGGCCTTTGCATTCTCTTCATTCTGTTGCATTCAAATCATATACGAATTATTACAAATCTTGGTCAAAATGATTATTGATAGTCCACTCCATCTCCTATCTTAATGAGATTGATAGGTAATGGTGTTAAATTTGTTCAACTTTGGCCAACAAAATTATGAAAAGAAGGCAGTTAAACTTCCACCTATTCTTGCTGTAAGATGTTAAATTGCTTCAACCTCAATAACCAGATATACACATACCATTCTTCCACATTTTAGCGGAATAGCATTTATCATATAGAACCGTAGATTGTTCGTTTTAACTTACCTTGACTTTCTCGAAGATATCTCTAAACCCTAGTTCTTTAAGGAGTTCCTCGCGAAGTCTGCATAGAAGCTAGAACAAAAACCAAAAGAATAAGGAGAAAATGAGGTAAATCACATAAGGGGAAATTAGACATATATCAAACATTGTATTTTTGTTATTTTTCACTTTTGCATATGAAGTTCAGGTAAAGAACATACAAGGATATCAAGAGGATTTTCATGACTTGCAGGATCTTTCTTCATATCTTCAAGTATTTTAGCATACCTTTTTGAAACAAATGAACCAAAATAAGATTCCATATTACAATTAACAACAATTTGAATTACTTAGGATAAAGACAGACATTACAAGCCTGATGTTCATAGAAACATTAGGCTTTCCTAACCAATGAAATAATAAGAGACCACCTAACCTTTGAGCATAAATTTCGGCTTTATTTGCAGCATCAGGAACAGAAGTATCACTCTCAGCACGCTTCCTGTACCAAATCAAAGCTAAAAATTAATATAAATAAACAAGAAACATTGAAATAATAAAATTCGTACGTGAACCACATGCCCCAATTTTGTTTTGAGAGAACATACTTGTAGGAGGGGATACCACTGCAAAAGAGATTAATCCAAGGTAACTCGGTGGGAGTGGGGACTTTTGGATCATCAGAAGGGAGCCTCCAAGGAATGGTGCATGCTGAATAATTGGTAGTATCAGTATCATCCATCAACAAAGGGAATCTCACCAACTGTGGTGTACTAATTGCCATTGCTTCTTCTTCTGATAAATATACATTTCAGTTCAGCCACAATGTAATTCACTCATGCAAATAAGTGCAACTGAACATACTATCCTTATCATACATTATACATACATAAATATGAACATATGTTTGTTTGGTTTCACATTTAGAAGAGGCAAAATTAATTATAATGGTGTAGAATATATTTTGACACGTTTGATTATACTTAATTAGAATTGATTTCGCCTTCAGAATTGATTCTGAACTTGGAGTTGTTGCCTCTAAATTTTATTTTTATTGTGAAATTTATTGTTCAACTCATTTTTACATGAATATATCCAAATATAAATCACTTTATATTCAATTCGCTTTTAACTAAAATCATGTTTTGTTGCTGCATAATCAAAGAGTTTTGGTGTTCTATTCGGATCAATAAAGTTATGCCCCTTTAATTATTTGAATGCCTTTCTTTTTATTGCAGAAGAATCATTCAATCAAATGGTTCTCTAAAAAGATTTCAATAGAATTAATCAAAACGAGTTAAAAAAAAATATATTTATATGGCACTAACTGGGCTTATTTGAATGTCTTTCTTTTTTTTTTTGTCAGAAAATGTCTTTCTTTTTAATTATATTGAAAATATTTTTCAATAGAATTATATTTTTTCAATAGAATTAATCAAAGCAGGTTAAAAAGAAATACTCCCTCCGTTTCATAATGAGTGTCGCTTTAGCAAAAAAAAAAAATTAAAATGAGTGTCACTTTCAGTTTCCAATGCAATAATAACTTTTTCTTTTCAATTGTACCCTCCAATTAATACTCAGCACATTACTTCCAAAGTATTACTTTTAAACTAACCAATAGTTAATAAGGATAATTTGGTAAAATAACCTTTCTCTTTCTTTTAATCATTGCATTTCTTAATATGTGTGTAAACACCTAAAACGACACTCATTTTGAAACGGAGGGAGTATATCTATATGGTACTAACTAGCTTGATTGGATCCCTAAAAATAACTAGGCTTAATTGGCATTTGGTCCCCTCAACAATTTCTAAGTTTCATTTTGGTCCTTTGATTATTAAAAATTCCGTTTTGGTCGCTCAAATATGTTTTCGTCAACCAATTTAGTCAGCTATGTTAATTTTAGCCTAAAATGTTTAAGGTGGACCAACATTGTATGTGGTCCGACCATATTAATTTATTTAATTTTAACATTTTGAAACAAAACCAACCCTTCAATCATGCAAAATCAATGAATGTAACAGACCACCAACATTGATTTTTCTTTCCTTTTCTTCATCATCATCCTTCTATTTCTTCTTCATCTTTATCTTCATCATCTTTAACACCACATTCATCAACATTCATAAAAATCCAAGGAAAAAAATCCATAAACAACAACCATAAAACACATCATCATTGTCGTCGTCGTCGTCATCAGCATCAACAATTCAACATCATCTAATCACTATACCTTCACCAGCATCAAGAACAACAACACTCAAACACACGCGCATAAACATAACCATGATAACATTAATCATATAATGTAACCATGATAACAACATTAATGATATAAGGGATACCTAGTGTTTGGGAATGATGATTGGCTAGTGCTGATTGATGAATGCAATGTTGTTGGGATAGAGAGTTAACCCTGCAGGTTGTTGAAAGAGTAAAAGAAACAAAATGTGAATGAAATGATGATGATGATGAGGGAATATAACTCCAATGGCTGCAGCATCTATGAGTTTGAGTTGGTGATAATATAATAAAGGCTTAATTGCACTTTTGGCCCCCTATCTTTCCAAAACTTGCGGTTACAGCCCCCTAACTAATTTAAATACAAAACAGCCCCCTAAGTATTGAATCATTGGCAGTTTTGGCCCCCCAATGCCAAAAAAAATATAAAAAAGTGACACGTGACACCTCATTTAGGGTGCCACGTCAGCGTTGGGGGCCAAAACTACCAAAGATTCAATACTTAGGGGGCTGTTTTGTATTTAAATTAGTTAGGGGGCTGTAACCGCAAGTTTTGGAAAGATAGGGGGCCAAAAGTGCAATTAAGCCTATAATAAATGGTTTCACTGTCTCTATTAAAATGAAGCTGGATATGGACACAAACATCGGACATGACACGGACATTGATACGCTAACACCGTTAATAATTTGATAAAATCACATAATTTAGTGTAATTATATGTGTCGGTTGTGGACATGACACGCCTAATTCAAAGAGTGTTTGTGCTTCATATATAGCTATCAACTAATCTTAGGAAAATGAATGATATGATATTTAATATCAAGTTTGAGTGGCATACCTTAATACCTATCTAGTTTCTCAATGTTGATGGAGGTTTGTAGTTCACTTGGAAAAGACGGAGTGCTTGCTTGCTTGTGTAAAATGAAAATGGGAAGTTTTTGTTTGGCTGTGCCTGGCCTTAGAAGTTAGGTCTATCTATAGACTATATATAGAGGCCCCTTTAGAATGACGTTAATTACTATCTAATGCATTATGCATGTGGGGTTGGGCACCATTATTTCTACACTCTTCTTCATGGCATTCATTAGGTTCTTGGGTGTGCACCTTGAAGCCAAAGAAGTTGTGCTCTTTGAACACAGCAATTGTCGACATCGTATCCAACAACAAAGATGAGACAAAGTGTGTGGGTCATGCACAAAAACCGATGCGAGCTCAATATCAACGTGAGTGTTGTTGACATCCATACAAAGCTGTGGTGGGTGTGAGTATTCAAACCAACTCTTGATGGGTCTCATATGCTGGTTTTGTTGTTGCCCCTAATTTTATCTCATTAGAGGCTTGTATTCTTTTTCTCTTGTTCATTTCTTTGTTTGAGGTATGCCCTTCTTTTTTACCTAAAATAAATGGTAGACTAACACATTCGGTGCATGAGGAACTTAGAAATTTAATAAAACAATCCATATACACACACCTTAAAATGTTTCATTTGTTACTTAAATAATAGTATCAATTGCATAACAAAATAATTAAATTGTAACAATATTCTTGCTGCCTGCAATTGTACTTTGAAAATGTCCCTATTTGACCTAAATTCTTATTGAAGGTATCTTCTACTCGTTTTTAGATTCATACAGCACTCTAAAATTTTATGAATAGCCCTCATGCATAATATATATCCTATTATTTAACTATTTTAAATTATAAAACTTTTCTCAATTAACTATTATATTTTAAATTTAGGGTGCTTCAAAAATAAAGACTATAGTGACAGTGATGATGGCAACAGTTGTAGTTACAGAAACAGCTATAACCATCAATTAATTATTTATTTAGATTGAAAACCACATACTATTTGTATATGATTTATAAAAATGTAGACTGACCTATTTTATTTTATTTTTCTCAAATAGTCTAGTGGCTAGAGAAATTCACCTTAAAGATGAATAAGTGGGATGTCTAACTTGATTTAAAGTTACAGTTCACATCACATTGTAATCCAATCACACATATAGAATAGAATTCATAACAAGGACAAAAATAATAGCACATGTACGTACCCTACATATATTTGCTACAATGATGAATAAACATCACTAGAGATACATCATGGGAACAAAACAAACACGTGGAAAACTAACAAACCAACTAACATCTAACACTAAACATTGCAACTTTTGACACAAGACAACCACAATTCTGTCCTGGTAAGTTAATTTTGACAGCAACAGTAAAAGCATGAGGTTCATTCAACTCAAGCATTATTTGATTGGCTATAAGTAGAGTCCTTTTCAGGTAAAGGATCTCTGTCTTAAGCAGATGAGTTGCTCCTAGAGTCTTGAACAAGCTGTTGTATTGTCATGTGTTTAAGCAATTGTGAAAAGTTGTTCTATTGTAAACAAAATTACCCGTTCTAACTAAAACAGTAATTGATTTAATTGCAGTTTTTTTCCTTATCCTCAGTTTTTCTAATACGGAATTTTGATCCCCTCGTTTTAAGTTCATTATTATAGTCTCCAATTCTTTATAACTTTGTCATTTTGTCTAGTTTAAAAATTTTGTGACCGAAATTTGATGATGTGACACGTGATATGATGATCGGGTGAGTGGTATGATAATTTGGCAAGTGAAATGATACGATGATGAACTCATGAGTGATATTATGATTTACCAAATGATGATTTGCGAACAATTTATAATACTTTTTTTTTCCTTTTCAGTTTTGGCTCATTTTCATTTAAAATGATCATGAAATTATTGCACAATATCATATCATTTGTCACATTGCCATATTTCTATTCCAATTTCACAAAAAAGAAAAAAGTCAATGATTTGAAAAATTGGGAGACTAAAATCTCGGATTTATAGTCTGGAGGGATCAAAAACCTTAATTGGATAAAATATGGAGACAATTAAGCAAAAATAATCTGTCAATCCCTTGATAATCAAACAAATTCATCAAAAGAATGAACAAACACATACAACTCATATACACATTCAAGAACCCTCTTATTCCTAAAACAACATTACCTCAAATAGTTAATTCTCAGAGGCCATGAAATTCTCAATTCAATTTAAAAACACTAATCTGTATATGATCAAATGGTATTAGAGAACAAATCTTGAATGAAAATTCTGCCTTGTAAAAGAATCAGGCTTAACTATAAGCTCTAAACTTCATTGTATTTGATTACACAGTCATACATCCGTGACTCAAGAAATTCTGCAACCTCAGGATGTTTCACCTGTAAGAAAAATAATGACAGAAAAATATAAGAAAATAACATCATCAGTATTCAATTTCTCGTATTTTAAGAAGTTGAAAATGATACAAAAAATTACCATTGCAATCTTCATAGAATCACATTTAAATTGAGCATAGAGATTTGTTTCTATTCCGCGCCCCTGTCATAAGAGATGTGTCAGTGTTTAAAACTCAAAGACCAATTTCTGACAAGAATTATTGAATAACTAAATACACCTATTGAAGGAAAAATTGGAGAAAATGTGAACTAAACAATAGAGCTTAGTTACAGCTTACAGCTTGCCCAATCAACTACTCCCTCTGTTCCTTTCTAGTTTCTTTTAAGGCTATTTACACATACTAAGAAAACCAATAAACTTCGTACTTTTAATAGAATTATTTGCCTTTTACTATAATACACTTAATTATTTATTACATCATCCACATATTTCTCTCTCAGAAGTAAATAGTTACATGTATTATTAACAAAACCACAGTCAATATTGATTTATAAAAGTGACAGAAAGGAACGAAAGGATATGTTGTGTGAATTTCGCCGCTAGGCTTTGTAGAAAGGGGAAAAAAGGGAGTAAATATGAGAATGCTTCATTGTCTAATCCCAAATAGAAAAAGCATACAATGTCTAAGAAAGAACTTATACCATCCCTTCTAAAATGACGAGATCTACATCACTGGTAAGGGAAGCAAGCTCTTGTGACACCTTTGTAAGATCAATAACCTGCAAGAAAGTAATCATCATACAAGTCAACTATTTGACAGCATCGGCCATAAACTATAAAGAAACCAGAACTTCCTAATATAGCAAACAAAATGTTTCTGAAAAACAATCTTACAGGTAAATCATTTCCAGAGTTGGCAATTAAAAGATTTGAAGTGCTGACACCCAAGAGACGTCCTTCTTCATCCTTTAACTGGCAATCAACATGACAGAGTTAGGAAAAAACTTTGGTTATACCAAAAATTTGTTGATATTAATTTTTGTTACCTTTGATATAATTTCAATTAGCTCAGAGTAAGTCACATCATTGATAGAAGGTAAGTCATTAGCAGCCAAAACAACCTGCACTCAAAGCAATTCGAGATTTCAAAAAGCTTTAAAAGTGGACTATGAATCATGTCTTTTACAAATAAGAGTTCAGTGAATCAAATTAAAGTACTTAAAACAAATTAAAAAATCTGAAGTTCCTCTAAGTTCTTTATAAAGCGAAATGAATTCCAGGTATTGCCTGCAACACATTGATCTATTGTGTTCAATAACAAAAAAGCTACCATTATCCACCTCATCCTTCCCCCACTGCTAAAACACAAAATTGCACGTGCAAAACACGTCATATGGAACAGACAAAAAAAGCCACATAATTTAAGTGGTTCAACAGTTGTTGCCTCTGTCCACAAATATAGACACTTCAACAAAAGAACATATAACTTTGTTTTGGCAGTTGGTCTCAAACTTCCATACCAGAAAATACGTTTGAAAGATAAATAAATTAATGCGTGCAAACCTGACTCCCACGCCGAAGGAACTCCCTTGCAAATGGCAAAATACCTAAAATTATATCTGCACCCGAGTTATCAACAAATATGATAACCTGCCATGAAAAATAAATTGATTATGACACTACTCTTGGCCAAAATTCGTCAGAAGACATAAAGTGCATTATAAGAATTATATATTTCTAACCATATGACACTTGCCTTTTTCCACGACTTCTTACTCCATCTGATTTTCAAAATGTCAAGGTCATCGATAATCCATGGTCGAGGGAGAAGATTTTCACAAGTTGCCGAAAACGACATTCCATCCCTAGAGAAAGCTTCTGCAAGCTTCAAGAAATTGAGGGGAAAAAAAAGTAACACATAAACGACAACTACTTATATATAATCCTCCAAACATTGGCATATGATTGTAATAAATAAATAAATGTCTTCTAGTAGGAAAATAAATTCATTTTGAGAAAAGGTTTCCTTACAAATTGTCAGTATATGGTTGTACTGAATCAACTATTCATATAGTTCCGGTTAATTTTATAACCATCTCTTTCTCGGTTTGTGAGTACGATTTTGTTCAGATTTTTAAGCAAGTGTTAGGCTGTTAGCTACCATAACACCAGAATTGAACAAAATTACATAGAGAAAATCAAACTACCTGGGGAGAACCAAGATCAAATACGTTCCCTGCAAAAATTCCTCTAACTAAATTCTCAAGTCGCTTGCCTTCATCTTCAATAGCATCATTAAGACGAACAACATTCTCAAATAGGGAGATTGCCTTTGCGTTCTCTTCAGCCTGTTGCATTCAAATCATATATGAATTATTATAAATCTTGGCAAAATGGAACTATATGATTTATTGATAGTCCACTCCATCCCCTATCTTAATGACATTGAAAAGTAACAGTGTTAAATTTGTTCAACTTTTGCCAAATCATGAAAAGAATGCATTTGAATTCCCCATATTCTTTCTGCAAGATGTTAAATTGTTTCAACCTCAATAACCAGATATACACATACAATTCTTCCAAAATTTGGCTGAATAGTATTAGCAATTATAACTTAGAACCGCAGATTGTTTTCTTAATCTTACCTTGACTTTCTTGAAGATATCTCTGAACCCCAGTTCTTTAAGAACTTCCTCACGAAGTCTACATAGAAGCTAGAGCAAAAACACAACGAATAAAGAGAATAAGGGAAAACACAGAAGGGGAAAACATACATATATCAAACATTTTAGTATTGGTAATTTTTCTCATTTGCATATAGAGTCCAGATAAAGAACATACAAGGATATCAAGAGGATCGCCATGACTTGCAGGATCTTTCTTCAAATCTTCAAGTATTTCAGCATACCTTTTTGAAATGAATGCACAAAAGAAAATGCAATATTGCAATTAACAACAATTTGAATTACCTAGGATAAAGACAGTGCAAGCCTGATGTTTATGAGAAACAGGTCTCAAATACAAAAAAAAACCTCTCAAAGTAAACGAAAAGGGAAGAATGAAGTAATAAGAGACCACCTAACCTTTGAGCAAAAATTTCGGCTTTATTTGCAGCATCAGGAACAGAAGTATCACTCTCAGCACGCTTCCTGTACCAAATAAAAGCTAAAAATTAATATAAACAAGAGACATTGAAATGATAAAATCCTTGAACGACATGCTCAATTTTGTTTCGAGAGATCTTACTTGTAGGAGGGGATACCACTGTGTAGAAGATTAATCCACGATAACTCAGTGGGAGTGACGACACGTGGATCATCAGAAGGGAACCTCCAAGGAATGGTGCATGCTGAGTATTTGGTAGTACCAGTATCATCCATCAACAAAGGGAATCTCACCAACTGTGATCTACTACTTGCCATTGCTTCTTCTTCTGATATAAATATACATTTCAGTTCAGTTACAATGTAATTTACTCATAAAGTAAGAGTCCTAAGAAAAGGCTGCAAACAAGTGCAACTGTACATCCTATCCTTAAGTAACTTTACCCAATTGTCACTTTTTATGTGACATTTTATCATACATTATACATGCATACGTACTAACTAACATATGAAGTGTATGTTTGGTTTCACTTTTGGAAGAGGCAAAATCAATTATAATGGTGTAGAATTGATTTTGACACGTTTGATTGTTCTCAAGTAGAATTGATTTTCGCCTCCAATATTGATTCTAACATGAAGCTAGAATTTGGAGTTTTTCCCTCTACATTCAAATTTATTGTTCAACTCACTTTATTTTTTTTATTTTTTTTATCAATTAGCCTAGTGCTAGAAATTCACCACTTGAGGTGAATAAGCAGGGAATCCAGGGTTCAAACTCCGACCTGCATATCACAATGTTCCTTTGAACTGAGGTATGTTCAAGGGACCGTTCAACTTACTTTTAACTAGAATGAATTTTTGTCGCTGCAAAATCAAACACGCGTGCATATACATAATCATGATAACAACATTAATGATATAAGGGATACCTAGTATTTGGGAATGATGATTGGCTAGTGTTGATTGATGAATACAACGTTGTTGGAACAGAGAGTTAACCCTGCAGGTTGTTGAAAGAGTAAAAGAAACAAAATGTGAATGAAATGATGATGATGATGATGAAGGAATACAATTCCAATGGCTCCAGCACCTGTGAGTTTGTGTTGGTGATAATATAATAAACGGTTTCACTTTCTCCATTAAAATGAACCTATGAACTAATCTTAGGAAAATGAATGATATGAAATTGGTTTATATTATTATGAGCTATTAGATGAATTGGAAACAATATTTATCTGGTGTGTAATAATTTGATATTTGAAACTAAAAAGTGTACGTCCAATATTTTAGAGTATTATTAATAATTTATTTATGTGGATAGCATAATACTAGAAATAGAATTGAGTGGCATACCTTAATATTGAAGGAGGTTTGTGGTTGGTTTCACTTTGAAAAGAAGGAGTGCTGCGTGAAATGAAAATGGGGAGTTTTTGTTTGGCTATGAGATGATTGACCTTAGGAGTTTGGTCTATCTATTCTATAGTACACCCTTATGACCTTAATTAATATGAATGTCTAATGCTTGTGGGGTTGGACAATGGACACCCTTATTACTACTCTCTTCTTCATAGCATTATGTGGGACATGTGCATCTTGAAGCTGTAGAAGTTGTTGATTTATCTTCTTGGTTTGTTTGAGGTAAAGATCTTCTCCATTTATAAAAAAATAAATAGAAGATGCAATTTGGAAAGAGATAGACATAAAAAATAGGTGGTGGGTCCCAACATTAAATAGGTCACACCATCATTAATTATTTTTTACTTTTTGCGTGTCTTTTCTCTCTAAATGAAACAAATTGAGAAAGCTATAAATGAAGAGCCCGTTTGTTTGAGTTTGAATCCTCTTTATTTCTTAAATAAAAGAAGTTTAAGTGTATCATTTAGATTAGAGTAATGATAACTTGGTATTAGTCCTCGTGATAGCTCAGTTGGTATGAACAATGCATAAAAATATACAAGATCCAGAGTTCAAATCCCGACCACCACAAAAAAAAAATACTTGGTATCAAAATATTAACCATATGTGTTCGCGGTATATATCCAACAACAATTTTTTTAAAATTATGTTTAAATTATATAAAAGAGTATTTTTCTAAAAGGTAGATTAACTTGGAGTATGCCCTTGTTTTACACCAAACACAAAAGGTAGACTAACACATTCGGAGCATGAGGAACTCAGAAATTCAATAAAACAATATACAAACATATGAAAATGTTTAATTTGCTACTAAAATAATGATAATGTTTAAATTATATAAAAGAGTATTTTTCTAAAAGGTAGATTAACTTGGAGTATGCCCTTGTTTTACACCAAACACAAAAGGTAGACTAACACATTCGGAGCATGAGGAACTCAGAAATTCAATAAAACAATATACAAACATATGAAAATGTTTAATTTGCTACTAAAATAATGATATCAATTGTGTAACAATAATAAAATTGTAACAGTATTCTTGCTGCCTGCAATTTTACATTGAAAATGTCTCTATTTGACCCAAATTCTTATTGAAGGCATCTTCTACTTCTTTGAGACTCATGCAGAACTCTAAAAAAATTATGCATAGCTCTCATGCATAATATATATCTCATCATTTAACTATTTAAATTATAAAACTTTTCTCAATTTAACATTCAGAAAGAAAAACATTAATTAAATTAACTATTCTATTTTAAATTTAGGGTGCTTCAAAAAAAAATATTATTGTGACAGTGATGATGGCAACAGTTGTAGTTACAGAAACAGCTATAACCATCAATTAATTATTTAGATTGAAAACTACATACTACTAGTATATGATTTATAAAAATGTAGTGACCTTTTATCAACAAGAGAAGGTAAGCCTAAGAAGCTGACATGAAAATTCTCCATTCACAACAGAATAACTTGATTTAAAGTTACAGTTCACATCACATCCAATCACACTTAATTATAGCATCCATATATATAGAGAATAGAATTCTTAACAAGGACAAAAATAATAGCACATGTACCCTACATCTATTTGCTACAATGATGAGTAAACATCACTAGAGATGAACAAAACAACCACGTGGAAAACTAACAAACCAACTAACATCTAACACTAAACATTGCAACTTTTGATACAAGACAACCACAATTCTGTCCTGGTAAGTTAATTTTGACAGCATCAGTAAAAGCATGAGGTTCATTCAACTCAAGTAGTTGATTGACTATGATTAGAGTCCTTTTCAGGTAAAGGATCTCTGTCTTCAGCAGATGAGGTGTTCCTAGAGTCTTGAGCATTGTTGTTGAAAGAAACAATATTCTCTTCTTGAAATGCAGCAGGTGTCATAAAAGGCTTCACTCCACCGAAACTTACTTCATTAGACACATGATGATTAACATGCGGAGGAGGATTATTATGTGTAATAGTCGATATATTATGCTCCACCCTCTGCTTCTTGCTGTTTTGCTCCAGATGGTGACCAGGAAGAAAACTTCCCACAACGACCTAATGAATGCACAACATAGTGAGTGTTGGAAAGAGAGTGTTGTTGAGTGTTGCTAACATTTTTTTTTATAAAACCTACTCCAGAGTTTACCTGCACGGGACCGGAAGCTATAAGCAAACCAGCGAGTCCACCACCCAATACTCGGCCATCTGGGCCTGCCAAAGAGACACTCATCCCACCAGATCTGCTTCTTGTAATTCCATTCTCAGTTGGCATAAAGGAACCAGACAAGGAAAGAATCTCAAACCGCCCCTGTAATTCCATTCAACAAGGGCATAAATGAAATTGAAAGATATATGTAACACCGATTCAGTATGGAGTTAGTGAGTCGATTCCATAGAAGGGAAACTCAAAATTAATTAATATTTGATATGTGTAGAGTCAACACATCAATACATATAATACAAGACAGACATGGCTGCATATAAACGAAGGACTTTATGGTACATATTCCAATATGATAGAGAAACAAATGACTGAACTCTATTTTTTTTATGTAGATGAACAAGATTAAACTCACCTCATACGTTAAGGTACCCCCTGAAGAAGTCGATTGACGAAGTGTAACATTTGAAATTGTGCCAGTGGCAGAGAGAATACATATTGCACGTGATCCTTGTTGGGAGGACATAATTTTCATGGTAACATCCTGAGACAGAGCATAGAAAATCATAAATGCTAAAATGAGCATGTGGAACACCAAAAATGAAATTCAAAAACTACAATCCAGAGTCAATAATTTACTTCAATAATGACAACATACACAACCACTTGATCCATACCATATAAAATATGATAAAAGGAAAGGAACAGATTACCTCGCCAGAATTCACTGTAAGCACATAAGCTGTGAAGTTGGCACCTACTGAGTATGCAATTCCCTCACTTACACCTCCACCTACAACTACATAAAATACGTATAAGCAAGATCAATTGATGGAGAAAGACAGGAAATGCAAGAATGTAATAAAGAAATTCTAGAGAGGAACTTCCTTTATAGTTCACAAAAATAGAAACAATAACCAGTTCATTCATTATATAAAAGCAACCCATTAAATATAAAAATAAAATAAAAAATAAAGAAAAGAAGAAGCTTATGTATCATTCGGTCAGATCCATCTTTTAAAGGATGAGGTAGATTTGAAGGAAAATGATTTATTTTCCAAGAGACTTCAATAATAGAAACAGCAAATTAAGCATAAAGAATTTTTAGAACGATGAAAAATTCAATAACCATATTTGAAAGTCTTAACTCCAGCTCAATTCATGTATTTAATTAGACAGCAAACTCAACATCCTCACACATCGCAACAATACATGGCAGTAAATTGGCCACCCTATTATGGTCCTAATTTTAGAAGATTCTTTACTGCCCTGGATCAACATTGTGTAGTCAAAACAATTAAGTGTCTTCTCTTCTATATGTTGCTTATAGAGTTCTGACTTACAACCACATACTATGACATAGTGCAGAAGCGATTACAACAGTATCCACATAACCGAGTCCATAAATAATTGTGTTCCATACTTTACGGCTTTCTGGGCCTTAATTCATAACCTTCAAAGACAGAGTGCCAACCCTCTTAAACAATTAAAGAACCCAGATCTTGTTCAGATATAGAAGTCACCAAGTCAGCATGTTCACTTGCATGCAAAACGTAACATATGCATGTTGTCTACCATGTTAAACAACACACAATTCAATGTCCGCATTCGTCTTACTTGGATGTTGCAAGATAAAGAAAAGGGAAGAAAATGCCAGTATTAAGTAATGATCTTTGTCCCTTCTCCGGCCACTGGCCACTATTGGAAGTATGTAGCAGAGCGGTTTTCTTCTGTCGCTGTTGTGCCCACTTTAGAGGCCAAAATGGCAGTGGTTCCAGCAACTAAAAGTTTCAGAAAAATGTGGTATTAGGGATGTTTTAGGGTTTTATTCGTCTAATATTGGGATATAAACATCAAATTTTGATGTTTAGTTACATTAAGCATTTAGATGCTTAAACTTGTTTGTTTTACGAGTTTTTTGGTATTTACTAGTGTTTTGATTAAGAACTATGACTTATTATTGTTACTTAAAGAGTATTTGTTAAATTTTAAGTATTATGTAAATTATTGGCATTTGTATATATTGTATTATTAATAATTTAATTTAATATGTATATGAAATTCAGAATACGTTCTCTGAATATAGCATGTTTAGGGTCAGCCACTATGCGTCGCTATCATGGATTGATAATAACTATGCCAAAAAAATGGCAGAACATGTGAATGTTAAAAAAAAAAAAAACAAAGGTAGCGTTTTAAAATGATCTTATTAAAGTCCCTCATTTTGTTGGTCCTCTTCTTCACACAGAAATTTCTACCTAATACGTTCTATAAATCTCTTCATCCAAGCATACCTTATACTATATGCAACCAAAAATCTCTTCTGCAAACTTTAAAATATATATCAATGCCTTTGATTAAAATACTGATGGATACTACCATTCTAAGAGACCACTCTATTTTTTACAAGAAGATCACATTTTTTTGTCTTAATCATCGGGTTCCTAGGAGATTGCTCTTAATAATATATCCATGATTAAGAACAAGTTAAAATTTGGAAATATTTCAGACTGAAATTCCTATTTTGCAGCCTATTATTCAAACCAACCAACAAGGTGATTAGTAAGATGTTAAAATTAATTATTGTTATTAGATTAGATTTAGACCAGTTCTACACGACAAACTAGCTATAACTATTAGACTCATTCTAGTTGGTCCCTTCATTTACTCTAACCATTTCCATTGTCATATAATGCAATACTTTTCTTCTTCTTATAAAGGAAAATAAGGAGCATCATAAGCTACCCTAAACAGAACAAATACAACCTCACTTTCAACCACAAAAATATCCACATCCACCTCACACTTTGTATTCAGATCTGAAAAGGAATCTCAGCTAAGGGTCCACTCCCCCCACCCCCTAAATATAAACTCTATCACAAAATCAAAAATACAAATTCACACTATAAACACAGATCAGAGAAAATAACTACCTCCATAACAATTAGAACTCAAAAAACAAAAATTAAAATGAAAACAAAAATCAATTATGTTGAAAAAATAACAAGAGGATTAATTGATTCATTATAAATTTCACTGTTTATTTTCCTGAATAATAATGAATTCCACTCTCATTTCTCAAAAACTGCAAATGTAACAGTAAAAACAAAACCTTAGAAACATAGTAACAGTCAAAGAAAATTATAAGAAAAAAAAGGAAAATAAACACAAATACTAACTAAAATGAAAATTTCAAAAACAATTCAAAGATCACAGAACTATAAATAATACCTTGCACAGGTGGACTTTCAAAATCAAACTTAAAAGATGATTTCTTCATAGATTCAACAGGCTTCCCTCTACCCCTTTTCCAAGCTGAGAACTCTCCAGTCAACGGAATCGACGATGAAATCGGCATAGGCGAAAGCGCAGTCACAGCTCCGGGAGCAGGCTTACCATCTGGCCCATACTTCCTTGGTCTCCCCCTCTTCTTCTTCAACGCTGTCTCCGGCAACGACACCGGCACCGTTGCCATGGAAAAATCCAAGTTGTTATCAATCCTTGGAGCAGCTTGAAAGCTCACAGGAACCTCATTACCACCCACTACATTCACAGCACCAAAATTCTCTCTTTCTTCCATTTTTATGCAAATCAAAGAAAACTAAGACACCCCAAAATTCTAAATTTAGCTTAAACCCTACCCATTGAAGATTCAAACGTTTTCAACCCGTAATCACACTAAAAATTTCAGAGAAAAATGAATTTTTTTCAAAAGGGGTAAAAAATTACTTCAGAAAACAGAGTTTGGTACAGAAAATTTTACAATCAGAGATTAAACTATAAAAAGTGAGAAATTTTTGTATGAAATTGTAGAAAGATGAAGACCTAGAAATTGAATTGGAACAGTTGAAATTGATCTCCGAGAAAATCGCAGTATTGTGAGCTCAAATCAGCACCATTGCAAGAACACAAAAAATTTTGAAATTACCACAGAAATTTTGGAAAAAATTCTAGAATTACTAAGAAAATAATACAAACTTTGGTTAAGAAAATCTCATGTGTGATTTGTGAATTTAGGGTTTTGGTGGAAAAGGTTGAGTAAATAAATAAAGTTGATAAAAAAATGAGGAAAATTAAATAAATATTAAAATAAAGTAATTAAATATTCGGATTTTAATTATGAATTAATATTTTAATTGTAAAATTGAAAGTATAAATTTTGGTTAATAAAATGGTTCACGTCCGTCTTGGAAATTTAATAAAGTTGATTTAATAAATGACTGTGAATGCAGATACTTAATTTGAATACATTAAAAAAATAGGTAGCATTTTTGAAAAGGAAAGAAATTGGCAATTTTTTAATGTAAATGGTATTTATTTATTTAAAGTTTTTCTTTTAAAAAAATATTCAAAGCTGTAAAGTTAAGAATGGAACCATTTCATTTTCCCAACTACTGACAAGTTCTTTTGTCTTTTCAGTTAAATTAAATTAAAGTTGACCAAGAAACTCAAATAGAAAAATTTAAAAGAAAAAAAGAATAATAAAATTAGAAATGCCCTCTTTGTTTGGTGAATATACATAGGATGCCATTCTAATGTGAACTTGTACACAATTATTTTGATTTTTGAATATATGTGTTGAATGTTGATGTCATTGTAATTTTTAAATGTATCGAAATTATAAACATATTTACAAATAATTCTTTTATGGACATTTTAGTTTTCAAATTGATTTTGGATAGTCTATTTAATCTTTAAAAGTATCTAACGTAAATAGTACACATTTTTAATTTAAGTTATTTAAAATGGAACGGAAGGAGTAATGTTTGCTCTAATGTAAACGCGTAAGTCTTCTTTTTGTACCATTTTCCTTTAATTGCTCACGCCTTATGTTGAGTGTTTGACCACAAGGACTATGTCCTAAAACCCACTTTGTCCTTTTAATCAACGCATGAAAATAAAATATAAGTAGATTTTTTTTTGACAGAAAAAGTAGAAGATGATATCATGGTTCTCAAGAAATTGTGTTGAAATTTAGCAACCAAGTCCTGTTATATTCTTCAACTTAATTATGATGCACAAAACCTGTTTTTTTTTTTGTCTTCATCATATTTATCTCCTTTTTTCTAGTTAATTTGATAAAAATGGGGCTTTATAAGTAATCATGGATTTGACTATACTTGCTGAATAGAGACTAAAAAAAAAAGAGTTATTTATTTTAACATATTCATGCTCTGTTAAACACATACACAAAATCAATGCCAGCTATTAATTTGCTCATCCTAATATTCCTCATTCTCAAAACAGTAGACTTAGTTGTCAATATGTGAACAAAATCACAGAAGAGAAAAATGATTCTCTACACAAGACAAAAAAACAATCAATTTATTTTTTTAATCGTAATTAAAGCTTAATAATAATATATTAAAATTAAAAGCAATTGTGGCTCTATAAGAGCAAGAGAAAAAGCGAGAGAATGATGAGTTAATTTGAAAGTAATTTAAGGAGGATTACAATAATGAAAAGCATGGTTTTGCTGGTACATGGTAAAATATTTCAAATTCATTTAAAATAGTAACGACAATAATTCTTCATATAGGTGGGATCCAATACAGCTAAGACCATTTCCAGATGAAACAATCAGAAAGAAGTAAGAAAATTAAATCGCATTAAACCACAAAAATCTCATCAATAAGTCTGTTCCACATCCTAGTCTAGGTTCACTTCTTGCAATGTACACAATCAGGAAGCCAATTACAATTGACTTATGATTATTCATCACTTTAACATAATCTCTCAGCCAAACAAAGTAATCATGCTAACATATAATAAGCGAGCCGTCTTTCCTCAAAGGAATATTCAATCTCTTGGACTGGAATCCCGTCGCATACTCCAACAGTAGCTGACGACGGAACTGGAGTCACGGCCACATTCATAGAAACTGACGACGGAACTGGAGTCATGGCCATATTCATAGGAATTGATGCTGTTGAAGGTGTTGCAGGGATAGGAATAGGCACTGTCTTTGGAGTTCTATTCTCTTGATCAGCCGCAGTCATTGCCTTGCAGGGACTAACAAAGGGCATATTGTTAAGTGCCATTGTTTTCGGCAACTTTTCACTCGGTATGATATGCTCATTTGCAGCATTCGCTACATTTGCTTTTGATGATACATTATTAGATGAGAGGGGAGAAAAAGGTTGCCTTGTCAGAGGAGATTCTAATTCATAGGCACTAGCAGCACCAAGTGAGTGCTTTTTTGCAGGAATCCCAGCAATATCCAGTCCTCTTCGAGCTTCACATGGGAAAAAAAGAAAGGAAAAAAAAACATGTTAGAGTTCTAAATCCATATGGTACACGAGAATGTGCGTATGAGTGAATGTGTGAATGAGTTGGGAGTTATACATCATATATATGACTCTTTGTACAATTTAGGAAAGAGCTATGCCAGCTATATCAGCAGTTGATGTCTTCCTCAATGACTGATATGGCCAACATTTTCCTCTTAGACCACTTACAATGGGTTATTGAATCCCATATTCAATATGTTGAAGCCATTGCAATGCCCCTGTTGAATATCACTTTGAGGAAAGAGAGGGTGAATTAATTCAACTTGTTGAAATGCTGTCCGACCTGCCACGTGGAAGCTCGAGATTGGCCAAAACTGGCGCGTGACGTGCACGCGCCGACAGGAGAGTGTGAGGAACAGGAAAGGCGGAAAGAGAAAGAGGAAGTGATAAAAACATTGCCACGTGGCTTGCTACGATTGGCTGCTTGAATTTTTATCTTCTTAATAATTTGGACTCAATTATTTCATTGCAAATAATTTTTTTTTATTTTTTTTTTTACCAAAATTCGTCATTTTTTTTTCTCTATAAAATGAGACTTGGATCATTTCATTTGGACACAGAAAAAAAATTAAGTTTTTCACTCTCTTAATCTCATTATTAGTCTTTCTTTTAAAGTTTTAGTCTTTGATTAGTGAAATGGATCCCAATAACAATCAATTCAACACCCAAAATTCTTCTGATTACCCATTTAAATAAATATTGTTTTTTAAAAAAATTAATTGTATTATTTTAATTTAATTTAAATCGATAATTATAATTTTATGTAATTATAAAAACAAAAATTAAATAAGAATAAGAAATAAAAAGTGGTGGGGTAGGGTGTTGAATGTTTACCATTGGAGTGGTAAAAATTGAATGGGTGTTGAATTAAGAGAGAGAAAATGATGTGGAGTGTTGGGAATTGAAAAAGTGGGTGTTGAAGGGTATTGAAATTGTTTTCCCATTGTACATGGTCTTAAGTAATTCACTCATGCTCATGTCAGAGGAACTAGATACACTAGTCAAAAGTTGGACATCATAATTACATTGAGCAAGACTCTTGTGTCATCTTAATTTTGAAAAGAAAATTTACAGATTGAAATAAGAAGAGAAAATAAATGTGGTTTTAACCAATTTTCTTTTGAATCAATAGTCTGGACCTAGAGAAAACCTATCCCCACCCCAGCAAACAACCCCTTGCCACTTTAGCCACAAACCAAGAGACCTGATTGATCTATGATCTTTTTGAGTCAAACAGGAAAAACACAATTAAAACTCTTATTACTTAGCAAGGAATCTGCAACCACAAAAGTATAACCAAAAGCAGAGTTAAACTACCTGATGATAAACAAGAAACACCATCATCCGGGTAACTTAGTTGATCAAACTGAGGCACTTTGTCAACCTTTCTCACGGCACGTGAATGAGTAGCTTTTGAATCAGGTTTTGGAGTTTGAAGCATTGCTCCTCCCATGGAGACTCTTCGACTAGCTGCCCCTCCGGTTGACATCCTAGGTCCCTTCTTTACACTCTGGGGCTTTGATGGGCTTGGTTTTGATCCATATAGTGCCTCCTGTTCTGCTATCATTTGTCCCTGAAGCTTCTTCAGGTCCTGCAACAGAAAAGTATCATTTAATAAGTTTTGGAGAAATTACACACAACATCTATTTGTTGGTGAATATACAGATAAATAAAATGTTGCCTGGATTACGAAACCCAATGTCTAAGACAATATACTAGGGTTGTGCAATTAGAATTCATTTTGATTGCCTATTCAAATGAAATAAGAGGACTATACCCGCTGCCTACGACGTTCCTGCTCTTTCTCTTGTCGTAATATATTGTACTCTTCAATCATTGAGAGTAGACGAATCTAAAAAACCAAAAAAGGACGGAATCATTTTGAAGAAAATTCACTTGTGCAACCAGCTAATAATAGTTAACAAGTAAAAAATCAAAATTTTAGTATGAGACTTAACAGAAATCTTAAAGAAAGAACTTACACCATCATATGTGAATTCGAAACCTTTTTCCTTTTCCCATGCTATAGTTTTTGAAGTCAATGCATCTACCATTCCTATAGATAAAAAGGGGGAGATATCACAACCATGCGTAAATAATGGTGTAGATGGCTTGGCAGATTACAAATGAAGTCACAGTGGAACAAAATTTTGAAGAAAAATGGTATCGATCAAAGAAAACAACCAAACTATTGTTAATTATCCCATTCTTGCTTTTGGAACTATTAAGAATTATCGCTACACACTGAAATTGACACCTTTGCTGAATATTAAGAATTATTAAATCAGACACTTGTGAATACAGGTTCATGATTCAGTTTGATGTGTTCATATCGTTGAGCCATAACATATGCGTAACAATTAAGATCTATAAAAATACCTGGAATTTTGTTAACCAACCCACGTGCTTTCTCAGCTCGCTTGAGAGTAAGATGAGCACCTCTTCCAGCATTATATCGATTGTCATCCTGGAAAATGAACAAAATGAACATTGAGCTTATTTGCAAGTATGAGTATGACTGAAAAAATGGAAGTCAAAATGGAGAATACAAACAACTAACCCTGTTATATTCCTCAAGCCAAGACTCTTCATTACATGCTGCCAACCATTTCTCAACCTTTTCAAGTATGTCTTTTCGACCCAAAGCTTCCTCTTTAACTTGGGCAACCTGGCGCTCAAACTGTTCAAGCACACATGCAGGGTCCACAATTCCTGCATCAAGGAACAGGCAGAGTTTGAAGTGTGCAAAAGAAATAATTGCAATCATGTCCAGAAAAACCTTGCAAATTAAAATAGATAGAATATTACCAGATTCTATAGCTTCAACGGCATATTCGACTGCACCATCTATTTCTGGAACTAAATGAGTCTTTCGACAAATTTCCTCCAGCTCTGTTCTCTTCTTTAGCACAAGCTCCTTCATTTTGCTGGATTTTAACTCTTCTAACCTAGATACTTCGACCTCCACCTGCATGGCATTAATACTTCTTCGTGAATTCTGAACCGTATAAAATAAAGAAATATAGTCCATATTATACTCAAGCAACTTGTAACTCACGCAATTGATGAAGTCCTCGGACAAGGTGTTTGGTTCAGTTATTTCATCTTCTGAGGCAGCAATATTACAAGTAACATTCTGAAACATCTGCTGCTCTTCAATAGGTGTATCCATCAGGTTCCAGAGCTCCAGCATTGTTGTTGCAAGATCTTGGAGCTGCCAAACATAAATGATTTACAACTATCAACCAAGGGAAAGAACAGAAAATTCAAAAAATAAAGTGGCAGAATTTATTTTTTAATCATTGTTTACCTTCTGCATTCTCTGTAATTTAATTTCCCGTAGTTGTTGTATAACAGCAGCCAGTTGCTGGATGGTATCATTACTTACACTCTTAGGTCCTTCATCTCCTAAACTGGGATGAATTCCAAGGACTGTCTGCTTAAAGTCAAAACCGAGCACTAAACAAAGAGAATTTAAAGTACACAGGTGCTCTTGAACCGTCTTTAGGCGCCCAATCTGCATGAAAAGAACGAACAACCATAATAAGTAATTAGTTATAGAGACACAGAGTACAAAAAAATATGTTGTTAATTTGATGAAACAGAAAAAATGATGGATAGTGGTAAATTATTGACCTTTTCATTTTGAAGTGCATTTAGCTGTCTGTGCAAATCTTCAAGTTTTCTCAGGGACAAATCAGTTTCATCTACAAGGGAAGGACTGTACTCTTTGGGGCCATAAATTTCCATTGAGAGGCTTTGAATCTGCTCTTGAACTTCTGTAAATTGATTTCTCCGCTCCAACTTATGCTTTTTCATCTCCTCCAGCTGTGGAAGAATTCTTGCATACTCTTCCTTCAGGCTTCCAGCATTTTGATCGGACTAGAAAAACGAGAATGAGACAAAATACCAATCCAATTAGTACTCTAACTCAATAACATGTTCTCTTGGCAGAAAAAAGACACACGAAAATAGCAAATTATGCATTAAATAGGGTGACTATATCAGACGCAACATTGATGTGGATATGGATCTTATAACTACAGTGAGTTCGCTATCTATGGATATGATGTCAAAAATAGACCAATTACATATCAACTTTCCATTTGAATTAGCAACGGCAATGTCTCCTTGTAATAGTATATGGTCCAATTGTTTACCACGTGAATGTGGATGAATCGAACAACTTACCCTTTGATCTGTTATTAGTGAGCTATCTCTCCCAGGATTGTGAAATATGTTCTGCTAGAATAGGGTAGCAATCTGCTCATTTTTTAAAGGGTCGTTCTAACAAAATACCTAAGGGCATTGTTTCAAGAATCCATAAAAAGAAATTTTGTTTTGAAAACACCAATTAAATCACATGAAAAAGTATTAAACATACTACTTTTCACTACTTAAACAATGCCTTGAGGGAACTTGTTAGTAACTTCAAATTATTTTCAAATTAAGCACTTCTTCCATTGTATTCAGGGAACAAACATGCACAAAAATGAGCAAATTATTGCAGTTATTAAAATATCTAACCTGTCTAATGTGCACAGGTCGCTCTCCCATTGCAGAACAGATAGCTGCAAGTTCCGCCTCACAATCAGCAATCGCCTGCCTTAATTGAGCTCTAGACTTATTCGCCTGATCGACCTTCCTTCGGTACACTTCAAGACACTCTTGTTCAAGCTCAAACAGCATTCTGTCTCTATCAGGCTCAGCCTCGCCAACTTCGTCCCAAATTATCTAATAAACAAGTTGTAACAAACAATAATGAATTCTCAAAGTTTTTCAGTCATGAACTTTTTTAGAATTATAGAAAAGATGATTGAAGAAAAACTTAATGAATACCTGAAGTTCATACAGAAGAGATCCACAAGTTGTTTCGGCTTGCGAAAGGGGATCGTTTTGAGGATTAGACATTATCTGCCAAACACAATCACTTCAAAATTCAGCTGGAAATTTACTCATCATAGATATAGAGAATACCAACACATTTAAGCGATTAAAGAGGTGCAAACATAGAAACATAATTTGAATTACTTGAAACCCTAAATTCAATTTATTTAACTAAAATTCATCGAACCCTAAATTGTTAAAAAATGAATTGTAACTCAAATTTGGGGGGAAACAGTAGAGAAATTGATTGAATTAATGTGTGATTGAGAGAAATGGTACTAACATAGATCTTAGCTGGAAATAGCTACAAGAGAAAATAGAAAGTTTGTATAAAAGGAATAGAAATTAAATTGAATATAGTTAAGATTCGTGGGAATCTGAGGAGCGAAATGTACTGACCTATTTAGGAAATGAAATGAAGAATCACTTGATTTTTGAGAGTAAGTGATTTTGAACTTTTCTTTTTGATGAGAAATAAGTGATTTCGAACTTTCAATTTTGAATTCAGAATAGATGTATGTAGCCGTTTTAGTTTTAAGGAAAAAGGTTACCGTTGACGTTCAAAACCGCTCGATCTCCATTTGATTTCGATTCACATTTATTTTATTTTTTTTAATTAAAATGGTGTACGGACGGGCCAGGCTGGGCTATTGGTGGCCTTCAGAATCATGAAAGAAAAAGCCTTGAATTGATGATGTAAGATAGTCCTAAAATTGGAAACAAACTTTTCAAATTTCAAATTTACAAGAGAGACAAACGTCAGTGACATAACATGTGACTATGAGTTAAAACAAGAGAAATGATATTTTGACAACCACTTTTTAACAACTTTCTCTCTCTTACTCACATGATGTTGTTATCCTCTCTCTTCCTTTTTCTCTCTCCATTGTTTTTGACCAATAAGAAGTGAGAAAAACAAGGTTGTCATCAAATGGATGTTAAAATATCATTACTCTTAAAACAAACACGTATGTATTAGGATAAACTTTTATTAAAAAAAAAATGTATCTCTTACTTATAAATATTAACCCGTCTCGTTATATTTAACCTAATTTTAACATAATTTTTCCCTCCACACTTTTGCATTTAATGTTTATCTAAAGTAAAATAAAATTATGTTCCTAATTATATGCTACTTTTTGGAAAGGAATAACTGTTAACCTGTCTCGCTATACTTAACATAATCTCTTACTTATAAATGTGAACTCGTCTCGCTATACTTAATTTATTATGTTACATTACGATATCACGAACGATGTCATGGAAATATATTATGTTATGTTATGGTACAGTACCAACGTCTATGCTTCTTAATATTATGAAATACTATATGACAATCATGACATTCATCTAAACTATTTTGTTACCTATTACCGTCAAATATTACATTCCATATGACCCATGCGTTAGCACGGGTCGATGGTCTAGTTAGGATAAACTTTGTACCTCAAAAAAAATACCAATTTGATTAAATGATATCACCATAAAACTGCTGTAAAAGATCCATTTTCTAAAAATACATAACTAATTAAACCCACGCCAGATAATTGAAAAAGGTTGTTTTTACTACCAAAAAATATATTTAAAAAATAATTAAAAAGGTTATTTTACTTTTGTTTTTTAACGAGTAGTATAATGATTAGAATTTCACCACTTTGATAAAACGGCTTCGATACTAACATTTGAAAATCACTCAAAATACTAACAACCATTGTCATCCTTTGGAAATAAAAACGAATGATTCATCTTCATTCTCATAAGACAGGTACCATTGATTCCCATTCAACATAAACAAAGGAGAATGAATGAGTTGAGTTTTGAGGTACTCATATTTGTTTTCTCTTGTTTTTTTTCTTTTCAATTGCTACCAATCATATCATTGTCTCACTCGTTAGGATAGAAAAAATTGTGAGCCTTTTAATATGGTATTGTGAGGATAGGTTGTGGAAAACCTATATTTGCGGGCTATCTGATGTTTCTATTATATTTGGTATATATGTAATTGACTAAGTAATGATGTTTTCAATTTAGGATATATCATATATGTAATTGACTAATTGTCGCTTTCTTTATTATCAATATTACTTACATTTATATTTCTATTGTTACCGTCTTCTGTTTTGTGTCTCTGTCTGTTTGAGAACAATGATATTGTTGATTGTTGTATGAAAGCAATTTCATCGTTGTTCTTATCGTTTTTCTATGTCTGTTTGGTCTCGGTTTTGTGCCAATTTTTTTGCTTGAGTTTTAGTCTATATTTTGTATTTTGAGTTTTAATATGTTGTTTAAATTTAATTTTTTATTGAAGTATCTCAGCCGTATCGTATCTTGAATTTTAAAATTTTCCCGTATCCGTACCGTATCATGTATCTAAACTTCATAGGTTGTAAGGTGTTACAACCCGAGAGTTTACCTCAGCTCGTTAACACAATTCATCCGAGTTTACGAGTTAACACTTGATTTGTGGAACCCAGGGTGCATGAGTTTTGTGAATCACTGAAGTCATCTAACTCGTTAAAAAATATTTCAAATGAATTTGATATAAAAACAGTGAAAAAATTTCAAACTAACATTTTATCTATTTTTTAGCACACCTTCATTCAAACAGAGGTTCTGTCCTAGTTTCCATCATAAAACCATAAATACCAAAAAGTGATAGATGTTAGGCTTGAACTTCAAACAGCATGAAATTCCATGTTTATCAATAACCTTAATGACAAAGAAACACTTCAAATGATGAACCAAATTGGCTTGCTAATGCTAGAAAGTAGAAACATATATTCAGAACTAGCTAGCTAAAAAGCGATAAACACAATCACAATCACATACTTGGTAAAATGACATTTAAAAAACCTGGAATTGCTCATGAACACATTTGATAAGCTAGCAGCTTACCATCCCAGTCCTTAAAAATAAATAAATAAATTTCTCTATGATATACTAATATTATTCTGTGATAAAAGATACAGCCGAGACCTATTTTTACCTCTCTCTATAAAGTCTACACAAGTCAATCTCATGAGTGCAGAAGCACAACATGCAGCTTGAATGTCATCAGAAACAAAATAAAATAAAGAGGATATTACACCCCCACCTCTATAGTATGCTTTTCTTAAATGACACATTCATCACCTCTATATACCGTATAAGACCTTGAACTTCCCTTAATTACACACATCCTATCTATCATGTAAAGTAAACAGAACCAAAGGTGTGAGTGCAATCTCCCAACAAATATGGGGGGGTAAGTGGTCATTTGAAAAATAGAAGGGATGTTTGCGCTATTTAATCATATCTCATGAGAGGTGAGCTTAATATCTCATGATGCACTTCCACCTTCATATTCTCTCTTGATGATTTCCAAGACAAGTTCATTCCAGGTATCGACAGGACCTGGCATGCACCAGTGCAAGCAATCCTGTGGCGGTGGCCTTCCATCTGGGCCACGTTTAGTGATCTTATTTGGGTCAGGGCTCCTGTAAGGCCCAGGATGACCATCATGTCGGTATTGAAACGCTTGAGTAATGTCCATTAACGTCAACTTCGATTTATTTGTAGCCTTTTCCATGGCGCGGTTAAAACCTGTAACCTGTTGCTCATGCATCGTATTTGTGTGCCCGTTTTCTACCAGTTCACCAAGTGCAACAGGCTTAACCTTCCCAGTGCATGACCCACCGGTGTTCCAGGCTCCACCCTCATAATGATCTGGTGAATAGGACCGAACAATTGCGACACCTTTGTAAGTTGGATGTGTAGCAAGAGCAGTAAGAATTGTTTCTACAGATATAGCATATGCTTGAATGTTGTTGACCTTCATCTGCTTGGACTTGTCTGGCCACCATAACTGTCCTCCCACTATCTCGTTATTCAAGATATACACAGACTGCTTAGCAAACCAATGACCGGAAGAAAGGACAACCACGTCAAAATTTGGGATATGTTCCATTAACTTCGGGTCAGGGGCATCAAGATGGAGCTTATCCACACCAGCTGGAGCATAATCAAATGGTTCAGACGTCACTTTGACAAGCCATGAGGACCATATCCGGACTATCATTACAGATGCGGACCTAAAATAATATCTTTGCATATTACGATTTCCCCGATTCTTTGGTACCTCTACCTGAAAATACCATATTTTCAGTTAAGCTTCTAGCTATGATAAAATGGATGCTTAATCACATGCACCATGCACACACAAGCATGGATATGGAAAACCCTATGTATGTGTAAATGAATACTTGCAATCAAATGCATGCTGTTGAACGGCTAAAAACCATTTCATTATGAACCGGGTATGGTGCATATGCAGCATTAAAGCCACATAAAACAATTTTTGATGCAGTGCCAAGAGGCAAAACATGCATTTTTCTTTTTATTGGAATATACTTTGGCTGGGAAAGGCATAAAATTTCAAAGCCAAACTAAGAAAAGAAATGTTGAGAAAAATATACTTAGTTTCTCGCCAAATCAATTTGATTACGTTCCTCTTTTACCTAATAAAGAAATGTTTATATGAGAAACTAGATTATAAATGCAGAAATTGTTGTACTGGATGCATATCAATTTGTTTCCTGATTTCATTCTCATTTACTTCCTGGTTTACCTAATAAATCACCTCCCCATCCTCTTTTACCTAATAATAATAATAATAAATCCACATGTTGCAGAAGTTGTTTCAAAGCAAAACAATTTTTCTTTTTATTAACATTTATGGTTCTCAAATAAATGTCAATAAATTAAGCATCCATAATACAATAATAATAAGAGTTACTCTATTTATTTAGATGAAGCCAAACCAAACAAATATAAAATACAAACAGGTTGAAAGCTTTATCATGTTGAAGTCTTTCTGTTGAGATGTGAATTTACTTTATTGGACTAATTTACTACCAAACAAAGCAAACTGTAAATGATTCGATTATGCGTGTCTCGGATAAAACTTACAAACAATCTCGTACATCTTAACTAGTCAAATTCAAAGTTCAAATATTTCCAGCCCTATTGTTAGAGAGTTCATAATCACAAACAATATGCAGCAACAATGACGACAGTAAAACTGATAATATTTCCATAATCTCTAAATCATTTTATTTTCCATGCAAAACAGATCAATAAGGAATAAAATAAAGAAATAACCTGCCACAGAATACACAACATTGATTCCATTTGGTTTCGAGCTACTGAATCTCCAATGAAAGCCAAGGTCTTCCCTCTCATCAGCTCCAAAAATTTTCTAGGATCAAATCGTGGGATGTCACACTGAAAGGGCTTCCATCGCCAATTCTCATAATCTTTGTCAGGCCTCCCATTACCCTGGCAATTCTGCATCTGTGTCAATACAGGACATGTATTGTTTGTGTAAAGTGGTCCCAATGGATCATGTACCCAATTCCCATGGTACAGATCACAGCCTACACAACAGAATGGACAATACCAATTAAAAGCCTCACACAGAGTAATTTCAAACAATATTATTATAAAACCGTCACCTGTTTACAATAAGAAATTTTTAGTAACAAGATACAGCTACTAATAATTTACATATGTTTGAGAATTTTCCAAACATATATAGCAACACAAGTGTGAGTGTGTCGGTGAGTGTGAGTATGTATGTGTGCGGGCTCGTGTGAGTGCATGTATATGTGAGGCTGTGTCATATCTGCCAACCAAAACTTTGAATTATACATCATATTTGCAGTCAGTAATCCATACACCTGAAACTACTGTGAATTCAACTTTTTAAAAATTTGAATAATTGGTTTCATGTTTCAATTTATTCATTTTGTATATACTACAACGAAATATTTCAGTTACAATTTTTTTTTTTAGAATAAGCCAAACTAGCCCACCGAAATTGGCACCGGAGAGAATCAAACCTGAGACCTTGAGAGGAGCACACTCCGAGGTCCCAAGCCAACACCACCAGACCAACTCAAGTGGGTTTTTTCTGTTACAATTCTTTATAAGCGATTTAGTGTTGTTGACAATGAAATTCAGATCCTTGCCCAGAAGTACAAAAGCAAAATTAAATCCGTTGATTCAGTTGCTAATTAACAACTCAATTATGTGCTTAGTAACAAGAAACAAGGAACAGTGAACAACCAAACATCATCATGACAATACCACTCCTGTCATGGTGATTAGAGAGTCACCAGACTCGAGTGCAAACTATCCCAGAAGGCCAGGACAGAAGTAATGGTTCGGAAGAAAAAAGAAAAAAAAAATTCTGATGATTTAGAGAGTTAACAAACAGATACCCTACCAAACAAACACACCAAAATTCCAGTAGATAAAAGGGCCGAGTGCGGTACTTAAGCTATGATGCTCTCCCACTTAATAAACTAGTCTTTTGGGTTGGACTCTCCTCATGGACATAAGTCCTAATAAATGATGCTGTCATTGAGAGTTGGGTCACAGAAAGGGCTACCGATTAAGGTACTCAACTAAATACCGATTGGTGAGTGAAGCCGCCAAAGAGGAAAGGGCTACCGTTGGGTCAGTGCCGATAGAGTGAAACTGACGTAGAAGTCGGCTCTTAAAGGGGGTGATGGCAATGTTTGGAGTCCCACATAAACTAGATAAAAGTGCTCAGTGTGGTACTAAGCCATGAGGCTCTCCAACCTAATGGACTGGTCTTTTGAGTTGGGCTATCCTCATGGGCTTAAGTCTAACAACCACTTAATTAGCCCAATTGATAACTGAAACAAAGACCAAAATAAAATAGAGGTTACTCGACAATTGTACTAAAAACAAGCTAAAGTGGTGGATGCAAGGAAATCTCATTAAAGCCCTCGGAGAAAAATATAGACAACATCATCTCTTTGCTATATTAGTGTCTACTGTAAGAAAAATCTCTCTCTCAACCTGAATCCTTCAAATGCATGAAGCAGGACATATGTATGCATGTTTAAAGACGAAATATATCCCTCCCTCAGACTTTTCATGTAATACATTAACTAGACAAATAGCTATGAGTGTTTTTTTGTTAGGTGGTTAAATCCTAATCACAGTTTGAAGTTAGATAAAATAGTAATGTTGGGGTAGAATAAAATTGTAAATTTAGTAGTAATAGTTAGAATGAGTTATAAAAATTAAAAAGAGAATATGGGAATGGAAAGGAGGAGATGTCAATTTGATAGTTGTACATGGAAAGTGAAAAGAGATATCCTTTACAAAGGGAAAACTCTTGGGTTGAATTACATTTCTACAATTCCAGTTCAGTTTGCAATAATACACTTCTATTCTCTTTATTTTTTTCTATCTTCTGTTCATTTCAGTTTCTCTAGGATATAACAAGTAGTGAGTTAAGATTAATAAAATGAGACTATTTTACTAAACACAATGTGCTTCCAAAAGAGAGTGAAGTAAAGAAAAACAGACAATTTATGTTATTGTATATTATAGTAGTACAAAACAAGAATGGTAAATATTATACCATGAAGCATTTAAAAAACAAGCTAGTGTAGGTGAAAGATTGCAACAGTAACCTGAATTAACTGAACCGGCATTGGATGCGTTGTCAGGCTTCTTTACTGATTCTGGAACAGCTGTTAATGTGGAATTATCAGAAGTCGTGGAGGTTTCCTTTGGTGCTATAATCACACCACCGGACTGGTCATTTGAAACCGTAGAAGGGGGTTCTTCAGTTCTAATACCACCCGTCAAATTGGAAGAACCGGCACCTGCTTCAACCGAAACAGTTGCACTTGAAGTTGAATCAACTTGTGAATTTGCTTGAGCAGGCAAACTAGTATTGGCCGTATCTACACTATTGCCAAACGAAGTCGTGGGTTTTGGTGGAAGTTTCACATCAGAAGTTTTATTGACATCCTCGCTCGTTGGAAGTTCCACAGAACTAGACTTACTATTGTCTACTTCCGAGTTTGAAGTGGTATCGGTTTTTTCTATATTGCTATCACTAGTACCAGTGGAAGATTGTGAATCTAAAGACGGTTTATTATCAATAGAAGCAACATTTATAGGAGATCCAGATACATCTAACTTCTCAGAACTACCTATACCGTAAAAATATCCATGAAACGTGGCACCAATCGGCGATGAAACAAGAACAAATGAAGCATAGATTAAGAAAATTGCAAGTGCTCCTACTAAAACAACAATCCAAGAAAGTGGTCTTGGATGGTAAGACATTTTGGGTGAATCTTTAGGTGTACCCCAATTCATGTCATTCAATCAAACTCTAGCTACACTCAACACTGTAATCTTCAAAACCATAGAAAAATATCTAATATCTAAATGTCAATTATAGAACATAGCAAAACCACATAGGAGATTCAGGTAAGTGGTTCCTGAGATGATGAGATCAATCACCAAGATCAACCCTGTTACATTCAATAATATACAAGTTAATCATCATACAAATTTTGATACCCATCAAGAAAAAACAAATTTTTTGAATAAAATCTAGATGAAATTGAAAAACCCAAAAAAATAAATGAATGAAAAATTAATTTGGATCACGGGATTGATGAAAAGGAGAAACCTTTATGGCGAGATTGTGAGCAAGTTCGGAGTAGGCAATAGTATGTGTCCAATGCGATGCGGAATTTGGATGGATTAAGAATGAATTGTGCTTTTTGTGATGTTTTTGTCGGTTCTGTAAGGAATGGAATATTGAAGGTAACGTGAGATTGTGTTTATGTGTGAATGTGAAGAAGAAGCTCACATCAAATTCAAGACAAACTTTTCTTTTGGGAAGAAAAAAATGTTGGGTTTGTCTATTCTATTCAAGCAATATGCGCATAAATAAGACAATTAAAAATGGTAGTAATTTTTTTGTCCTAAAAATAATGGTAATTTTTTTTTTTTAGTAAAAACAATAATTATTTATTTTAAAATTCTGTATTTTAATATAAAATACATAAATTTGAAGATGAATTTAGACTTCTTGTCCTCGTAAGCTTAGCTCAGTTGGTTGGGACAATGCATAAAATATGCAAGGTCTGGGGTTCAAACCTCGGCCACTACCAAAAAAAAAGACTTCTTATGGAAGTTTTAATTGGTAGAAAAAAAGACTTCTTATGGAAGTTTTAATTGGTAGAAAAAATCTTTAATAAATATATGTTTCTTTTTGAAACAAAAGTAAAAAAAAAACTATCAAACCAAGTTTGACACAAACACATTTTAGTTTTTTTTTAAGACCAAAATCGAAATATAGATTAATAAACCTCCGTTCGACATAAAAGGAGTACCTAGAAGGGAAAAAAGAGTGATATATTACAAGAATTCAAAGAAAAAGCTAAAAGTTAAAAGCTAAAAACAAATTACATATTACATAGCGATTAAACCAAAGCATTGCAGTATATTCAACCACCAGGTATAAAAATCGACGAAATTATTAGGTTTGTGGATCTTCAACTACCACTAAGAATGAAGTTTTATACGACCAAGTAACTACTCTGGCGAAAGGTCTTTATTATCGAATATTATGGCATTACGATCTTTCCACATAATCCAAATAGAAATCATCCAGATAACATGAATACAAGAGCATTACTCCTTCCCGAACAAATGAGATCCACCAAACTACAAAGTTTGTTCCCGTATGACAGCAAAATTAACAAAAATATTGTCCACCCACTAACGAATCAAGTTCCATATACCACCAAAGAAGTCACAACCAAGAAAAATGTTAATTGTTTCTTCCTTACCACACCCTTTAGAGCAAAGTAACGAACCAGAAGGCACCACACCACGACGAATTAGATCATTCATAGTATGGATCCTTTTATTGGGAAGTCTTCACGCAAATAAAAACACTTTTAGGGGTATGATTTATTCCAAATTATGTATGAATAAATATCAACGATGGGATACTCGATCCGAGTAAGAATATGATAAACATCCTTTACCGAGTAACCATCAGTAGTCTCTGATTTTAAGTTCTCTGTTCATACTGGTCCCTAACAAAAAAACAATCATATGAATCCTTAATTTGATTAAATTGTGTTAGCTTAGTTATTTTCACCCATCTTATTGGTAAAAGTTGATATTTATCACATATGGCGTTGATGTGGAGATTCAAACATAAAATAATATTTTGACTCAACATTTTTTAAAATAATTAAATTAAATATATATTATTAATTTATTTTCTTTCTCTTTTCCTTCCTCATATTCATCATCAAAACATCTAAACCTAAAAAGGAATCCAAAAAATTAATTCAACAAGGAGTCAAACAATAACACCATTACATAATCTTCCTTCTACCCCTAACAGCTCTATCTCCAACAAAATTAAATAAATACATATAAACCTGAGAGATTGTTGAACATGCAAAGACAAACTAACCCAATATGGATGATTAAGAAAAGAGTTGGATTGTATTTGGAAATGTACGAATTTGTTTTGGTTTCAGGTGTTTAAGTTTGTTGATTGATCTTCATATTGAGTGAAACTCATTTTAGAAAATTGAGAAAGTGGAGTGTGAAGGGTTAGAGATTGAGAATTTTGGGTGATATAAGGAGTGAGAGATTAAGTTTTCACCAACATAACATGAGAATTTTGCAATAAATGCCCTTTATCATGAGACAAGTTTGGGGTTAAGTTTTTACAAGTGATGCTCCTTGTAGTTACATTCAACGTTTTCTCAATAGTTAATTGTTGTCACACATACGCGCTAAGGTTTTATGTACATCGAATATGTTCTGGACTGAATCAAGGCCTAATCCATGATTGGATTCGGGTGTCTCTCACAACTTATACAACATTGGACCTCAACATGACCTCACCCTAGATATCACTGGATCAAGGCCCCAAACAATTATATGGATTGTTCATTCTGAATTCAATGATGACTTTTCATAATTTGCTCACATATGTCCCTTGAGCACAAAGGTTTAGGTAAAGGTTCAAGGACCAAAACCCTAAACTTTTCCTATAAATACTAACTCATGGGGGTTGATCCAGGAAAGCTCGCTCTTTAGCCTAGATATCTCAATCACCCACGCCACTTGTTGATTTGATTGTCATATTGTGTGCAGGTACACCACCCCCTCCGTAAAAAAAAAGGATTTTGTTGACATAGGACCTCCACTCAAAGGTCATTCATCACCGTCAATTAGAGATCTCAAAGTCTGAAAGGATCATAATCCAAGGGTCTAATAGGCATACACAACGCCTCTGTCTTAGTGGAAAAGTGAACATGGATTTGTTTTTATGTAAACCTAGTCACGACGAAGAGACCACGTCGTGACAGAGAGGTAGATTGAGAGGAATAGTAGATATTGGAGTTGGATTTGTTAGGGGTAGAAGGGAGAAGAGGCAATGGTGTTATTGTTTGATTTCATGTTGAATTAATTTTCTGGGTTTTTTTAGGTTTTGAAGTGTTTGATGATAACGATAAGGAAGGAGAAGAGAAAGAAAATTATTTATATATATATATATATGGGGGATCAAATTACACTGAGGTAATGTTACACCCGCTCAATATCGTTTCACTCGATGCATATTTTTTAAATTTGACTGTTGGACGACAAGTTTATATGATATAGATCATTCACGTAAATTTTTACGAAAATCTAAAATCATTTGATATGTTATTGAGATATAATAAGATTAACTGTGTTCTATAAAAGTGCATAAACTGTTATATTTTAAAAAAAATGTTGAGTCATAATATTATTTCATGTTTGAATCTCCACATCAGTGCCATGAATATTGACTTTGATTAACATAATAGATGGAAAAGACTAACCTAACATAATTTAATCAAATTAAAGGAAGAATAACAACTTTTGTTTGTTAGGGGACCAATACGAACCTCAAAATTAAGATAAGGGACCAAAAATGTGTTCACGTAGATTTTTTTTTTCTTTGTCAACTGTGACTGAACTCAAACACTTTAAATAGAGGTATAAGTGGTTCAAGTAAAATCGATGAAGCTGAACAAACCAAAAAAAAATCGGATATTTTATGATCCAAATCAAAAGCCTTCGAAGGAAACCAAATTTAATAGGTTTGATTCTTGGATCTCAATTTTGAAATCCAATAAAGTAATGAATGGAATTGATAGGTTTACTTAAGCTCACTATGACTTAGTCTAGACCCAATATTTTACCAAGTGTTAGCCTGTAAATTTGACAAGCTCATTTAATATGGTCAACATTTGTTTGACCTTTAACTGTGCAGGAATCGAAGGTTGTCTCACATTCAACTTGAGTATTTCGACAAGATGGCAAGCTAGCGCGCGTAACTTGAAGTTCGATAGAACAAAACTGAAAGAAGATCGCGTCGAAGTCAAGCAATGAAGGCGGGAAAGCACGATTTCAAGTTTGAAGACGGTTTCCTTAGTGGGAACGTGGGGCAGGCGGTTGTCCAAAATGGGAGAACTGCTGATCATGGGATTAGTGGTTCCCTAGTTAGGTTTTTAGTATAAATAAGTGTTTCCAAGCCGGAAAATGGGTCGCAAATCATTTAAAGAATTCTACAACGCTCAAGCTACCGGCGTCTAGGGAAACGAGTTATACATAATGTATGTAAACTGATTTGTAGACCACCTTTATTTTAATGCAATGCATTTTACCTTTCCTTTAAGTTTATGTGCTTAAACTTTTACCTTTTCATTTAACTTTATATTGCTTTTGCTTGCAATCTCAAACCTGTCGAGAGACAGTGCCTTTTTTGTTTCTAAACTCGTCCTGCTTTCTAAGTAACCTGAGTGCATCTCGTGGCCCTTTTCAAAACCTTTTTTCGATCAAAATCTTTGCACAACATGCTCCTGAGATCTCTAGTTCGGTCTCGCTTGTAATAATCAGAACTAACCTGTAGTTTGCCGAAAACACAGGCAAACACCAAGATCATCATCATCCAAAATAAAAGAAATATATCAAAAAGAAAGATAAACTAAAACTTATATTCAATGTGTCTAAGAGTGAAACTGAATTGGGTTAATGGTGCTTTACCCCCTGTAATATAGGTCATTTCCAAGTTTATCCCCTGTAAAATATTTTTTTTGATTTACCCCCTGTAAAAGTTTTTTTCTAGAATACCCCCCTAATAGGCCGTACAAAAACGAATTTTTATTTTTTTTTTATGACCTATTGGCCTATTAGGGGGTGTTCTGAAAAAAAAATTACAGGGGGGTAAATAAAAAAATATTTTACAGGGGGTAAACCCGAAAATGACCTATATTACAGGGCGGTAAAACACTATTAACCCTACTGAATTAATTTAAATTTGCTAATGTTTTACTTAGAGAGTGTAGGGCGGTGCAATAAGAAAATGGGCAGGTTGCTCGTCTACAATGAATGTTCATAACAGTCAGACATGGAAGCGACCTCCGCACGGGTTCATTAGGCGCAATATAACTGCATGTTCAAAACAAGAGTTGTATATGACCAGTAATCATATTATCCTCTCTCCTAAAAACTCCACATAAGAATTGTTACATATCATGATAAAGTACCACGGCATCTATTTAAAATGAAACCTACATTGGTTCCAACATTGTCTGGCAAGTTAAGATCCAATACACTCTTCAAATCCAAAGTAAAAATAACACTCTTGAACTCTAATTGCCGCATCCACTTGATAGGTGTTAATAAGCCTAAAATCTCACCCTCCTTGACATTCAAAAAAAGGTTGCAATCACAAAGTCTTTGCTCCCATAAACATCTCATACTTGTCCCTTAAACAAATCTCAGTTCAGACCTTATGTCCAAAGAAAAGAAGAAAAAAAACTTGAATGAAATGATATGCAACTATTTTAGATTGAGTCCCTTTGATGCCTCTCAATTCAGGCTTTATATTTTATTAGCGCAGTATCGACTCGTCCCTTTGATTTGTAATGAAATACATTAGCTTTCTTTTGTAAGAAAATACATGAATGAGTAGAAAGAAATGATTAAAAATAACAAATGAGAAGTTAATTCTTTGTGACTGAGATTTAATTCTTTAAACTACTAACCGATTAGCTTAAAACTTGTTTATATCTTTGTGTGTAATCAATGGTGATGTCACGCATCAGCACCACCCTCAAACAGGTGATGTCACGCTTCAATGGCTGCCACCGAGTCCTGGGCGATATAAATGCAATATTGACGCGGCCTTTTCGGATCAATTTCAGCGGACAGGCATTGGAGTCTGCCTTCGAGATGAGTCCGGAACCTTTGTGCTAGCTAAGACGTTACATTTCAATCATCTTTATCCCGTAGCAGTTGGTGAAGCTTTGGGGCTGTTTCACGCTCTACAATGGCTGCAAGACATGCATTTTGATTCTATTGATTTTGAGCTTGACTCCAAGGTTACACGGGATGCATTCCATTCACACCATAGCGATGTTACAGAATTTGGAAGCATCATTGCGGCTTGTAGAGAGTTGTTCTCTCTTTCTTTTCAAAACTCCCGGGTAGAGTTTGTTAGGCGACAAGCGAATTCGGCTGCTCATGCTCTCGCAAGAGAAGCCGTTTCCTTAGCTAGTCCCACTACTTATTATGTCATCCCAAATTGTATTGAAACGATTATTATTAATGAAATGCTATAAGCAACCTTTCCTTCAAAAAAAAAAAATCTTTGTGTGTAATCAAATTAGGTATTCATATAATGCTTACTCGAAGTTCATATATTTTATATTTTACTTATACTATTTAAATAAATTCAACTATTTAAAGAAAATATCTTTTTTGTTAATTGCATTTTTAGACAAACTGATGACTGATCAACTGAATCAAAACAAACTGTATATCATTGAATTAGTTTGACTCGACTCTACTTCTGAAAAATGTTGAAAACCAAACCAATGTTGATTTGTCGGTTTGGACTTTTTTTTTTACTGAAAATCGATAAAATTTCCACCACCGTAATAGACTCAAAACATCTGATATTAAAAAAAAAATAGACCATGGACACTAAAGTCTATATGAGTAAATTATCATCATCCAGGATCTATTTTAGGATTTTGGATGTTATATGTGAATTAAGAAAATAGACCATTTTTGATCATTTTAGTTTGAAAGAATTACCAAGTTAGTCCTTTAAGTTTCGAAAGTTTCAATTAGGTCCTTTTAGTTTTACAGAATTCCCAACTTAATCCTTTAAGTTTCAAATAGGTCCTTTTAGTTGATAAACTATTTCACCGTCACCGTTTCAAAAGTTTCATATATGTCCTTTTAGTTTGAAACTTTTGAAACTTAAAGGACTAATTTGGGAATTCTGTCAAACTAAAAGGACTTATTTCAAACTTAAAGGACTAACTTGGGAATTCTGTCAAACTAAAAGGACCTAATTGAAACTTTCGAAACTTAAAGGACTAACTTGGGAATTATGTCAAACTAAAAGGACCAAAAGTGGTATTTGACCTTTCTTTTAAGAAGGTAAATTAACTCACTCAAATTGGCAGCCGAGCACGTGAGAGAATCGAGCCTAAGACTTTGGGGAAAAGCACACTCCAAAGTCATAAGCCAACATAACAATACCAACCCAAGTGGGTTATTTCAATGTGAGTAACGTTTTGGTCCAATTACTTGAAACATCTATAACATAAGAGCATCTCCAGAGCACATGTTCTTTCTTAGTGTTCTTAGCAAACAAAAACATATTTTTATGTTCTATGCATTGGAGATCAATGAGCTAGATGACATTAATTGTGGAGAACAGTCCTCCCACTGGAACACGTTCTAGCAGTGGTTACGTCAGAAAAAGTAAGAAAAGGAGAGACATAAGAGGTATAATGAAAAATGAGAGAAGAAATATGAGGGGCTTACATAAAGTAAAATAGGAAGTGCGTTGAGTTCTAGCATTGGAGAAAAAAAAAACTCATTTTTAAATCCTACATGACATATTTGGACCCACAATTTAGCAATCAAGAACGAAATTTTCTTTCCAGCATTGTAGATGCTCGCTCTAAGGGATCAACTTAAAACTTTTATGACATAAGAACTAACTTAAAAGCTAAAATAAATATAAGAGACCAAACATACAATTAAGTCTTTATAATAAGATCGATTAATCGATACTAATCTTAGTTCCCATGGAAATCAAATACCATCCATAAGTCAAATACCATTACTATCATGTTTAATCAAATACCATCCATAATTTATACACAATATTTTGTATGTTCTCTTCAGCCCAAAGTCCATCCAAACTGTGTGCGTTCAAATTGATAATCTGTCAACTTTCAAACTAAAACTATTTGCAGCTCGCACGTATAGTCACATTAAGAGCTTTTGGGGTAAGATAATAAAAACTCTATTCCAACTTTAGAAACAAAAATGACATAAAAGAACAATTGGTTTTATAATAAAAGAAATAAAAGCTATTATTTTAAATAAAAATTCTCCTTCAAGCAATGAAAGAATAACTATCACTTGAAATAAATATTGAAGCTCTTTATTTATATTTTAGTCAGTAACTAAGATGCATAAATATTAAGAAAATATGGGATCACTCAAAGCAAAGTTCCTTCGATTAAACTCTAACACATGCTAAGTAGCCCTCCAAATTAGTGGTTTGTAAATGTGTCAATGAATTGTTTTGATTAATCTATTATAATTCAAACTCATCCCTTTTTCACTCTAGAAAAATAATAAAAGATTTAGTTTTGAAGGTTTTGCTACTATAAAAAAGATCAAGAAAGTGAGCTCAAAATCAAGAAAGTGCCACTATATATATATATATATATATATATATATATATATATATATATATATATATATATATATATATATATATATATATATATATATTAAAAGGGCTAAAAAAAACAAATTATAAGGGCTAAAAATATGGCTAACTCATTCATACACTAGGCTACGCTCCCATATATGATGGAGACGGGTAGTAATTTGGTATGAAGGGTATATCCAATCTGGTGAGACGAACTTATCGAATGGTGAACATTTGTTAGAGTCTATCGATCCTAATTGAATGTGGAAACACGTTTAATATAAAAGCATGATTTGAGTTATGCTTTAACTATCAACAAGCCTTTGATGCCCGTAAGTTTCATCCTCTTTCCATGCATTATATGTCCCCCGTCCGCGTTTAGGAGGAGGTTCTGCACTGCTCTCTTTATGTGCGCGTTTCCGGTTTCAAACTACCACATTACACTTAAATTTAGTCTAAACAACATGCCCGGTCAAAACGTGCAAATATTTGTTCACAAACAACCCAAAAAATCAATAATTCATCAACCCTAAACACTAACATATGAGCAATTTTTTTAATAAAAATATTTAAAACTAAGAATGAACGTGCTAAGGGATTTTGAACACTTATTTGTTATTTGATTGATTAGTTGCTTAACTTTGAAGAAATTTGATGAAAGTTGATTTGTTGGAGTTTGGAGAGAGGAAAATTAGTGTTTATGTGCTTTTTGACAATATATGGGAGTTGATGTTGATGTTTTAGTATAAAACTAGAACATAACGACAATTAATTGTCCTAAGAAATTAACGGACGACAATGAACTACCATTTGATATAGATTAGTTATTTCTAACTCAAGATGAGTAATAACCCCAATTACAAGCCCACATATTTTAAAATTAAACAAGAATAATAAAAATGCATCATCACATGGCTAAGCAGGTAACTAAGTTTGGTTCATGCACGTAGTTGTGAGATTGAATAATTTGGTCTACCACGAAGTGCAATGATAATGACACACGTGCTCATTGGTTTATATCAGTTGGGGACAAAAGATGTGGAATAAGAGTACACATATAGACAGGTTGGGAGTTGAAGGACAATGTACATCATCTCCATTAATTTTTACTATTCAATACTAAAGTTTGGGGATGATATTGAAGTGTTAAGTATTTTGACCTCATCTAATGTTATAATATGATGTTTATATTTTTAAAACTACTAGTTTGAGACCCGTGCCTTGCACGGGAAAATTTTCGTTGTTTTTATTTTATATTTTGTTGATTTGTTGCAAATTTTTCTTGTTGATAAAGCTTGTTATAAAAAATAAATAAGTAAAAACATGTCAAAATGCATGCATACACTATAATTGATGGCCTTCAACCCAAAATTTTCAATGTGATATACATGGGCTTTTATAACTAAACTATGGGTTAGTCAATTAAAAAGAATATACTCAACAACATAAAAAAAAAAAAAAAAAAAAACTAATATTCATTACCTAAATCAACAAAAAAAATGTATTAACAAAAAAAATGATGGACCTCACGCGTCTATGGATAAGAAACATGAGTTTCCTAGTTGGGTTAGCAAGAGATATAGGTAGGCTTAATCCAAATGAAGGAGCTCCATTCGACTTCGAATTTTCTTCTATTAAAGTTGAGATTTTCCAATGCAATTTTGAGAAGAAAAAAACTTCAATGACAAAACCTAACAACAACATCCTTTACTGTTTCGAAAATTAAAATTGAGAATCTACCCAAAAAATCACTATAATCAATCAGATTCATCGAAAATGGGTTTCCAACACCCGTTTTGTGCACAATATAGACACCCGTTTAAGAAAATGTACATATAACGGAAACTTTTAAGTAAGCGTGGAAAGAAATTTACACTAAAAGCAATTTTGTTGTGTTCAAGAAACCAATCCTATGGTAGATGAAGATGTGGGTTGAAGGAGTAAATACAATATGATAGTTTTGGAGATTTCTGCTATTTTATCCTGATATATATGATTATATATACAACTTTTTTCGTTCAAAATAATATATTGATCCACACACAAAATATATATATCAGTAAAAAATATTTTGGGGATTTCTTGTTTCTTGTTTGGTGTTTTTTAATAAAAAAAAAATGCATATGCCTTTCAAAAAACATACTACCATTATTAAATAGTAAAGTTATAGAAAGAAATTTATGAAAATTATTATGAGAAACAACATTTCAAAACCCAGAGAAAAATCGATCTTGATTGCTTGACATAATTAAATGAAAATATTCGTAAATGTTCAATGGTGGTCATTTTTATTTTCAACTTCAAAAGTTTGATCTAGCGATAAACATATATCATTTTTGAATTCATAAGCCATTGGTTTGAACTCGCTAGTACCCCTTAAAAGGAGTTGAATATAAATATCTTTGTAAATGTTCTTTAAGTCTTAAGGCCGTCTTTGCCTTCGACCGAAGCATCATCATCCCCTCAACCTAAATAAGTGTATTTTTAGTAAGAAAAAGGGAGCATTTATATCCTTAAACATGTTGAATATTTATGCTTCACACAATTGTTTGAAAATGAAAGGAAAGGCATATTTAATGCTGAAATAAGTAGGAAGATTTACAATTAGTAGATGTAAATTGTAATAGGTGATCCCTAAAAATTGGTAAATATTTTTTTTTAAGGTAAATATATATTTGGTAAATAGTTGACTCAAATCTCATAAGGGTATTTCGATGATGTCACCGCTCTTAATTTGTTGTAAATACTTGAAAGTTTTTTTAACCTTTTTTTCGGTGAGCCTCAAAATTCAAAATTCAATTCACTTAAATTCTTTTCCTTTTTTTTTGAGAAAATGAAATTCACTATATTTTTAAGTTTTTTTTATTTTTTTACCAAAACTATAGTTTAAGATGAATATATACTAATTGATTAAAATCTTATCCTTTAAAAAATAAAAATATTTGCATATGTATTAATTGATTAAAATCTTGAACTTTTTTTTGAAGGGAATAATATGTAACTAAATATAAGAAAAATACATGATTTGAACCACTCCTTACCCTTTTCAGTTTTACTCTTTATTTAAAGTATTTTATAAACTTCTTTCAAGGAAAAAAAGTATTTTATCAACTATTTATCTTTTTTATAATATTGTTTAAATTGTAAAATAAAAAAATAGATTTTTTAAAGGAAATAAAAACAGTTAAATCTCATTAAAATAAGAATTATCCAACTACAGTAGAAACGATATTATCTATACCAATATATAAAGGGGATATACAACATGTATTTTTTTCCTTCCACTTTTACACTTAATTTAAAATATTTTATCAATTTTACAATATTATTTAAATTATCAATTCAAAAATGAGTGAAATCCCGTTAAAATAGGAACAGTCCACAAAAATAGGAGTAACAATTTTTTTTTCAGTAGTGAAAAGTTTAGGTGGGTTCGGCTCCGGTCACCACCAGGGTCAGGGCACGCCTCCAGGCTCAAAGGCACTTATAGAGGTACTTACAGATCACCCACCAACACTGCCCTCACATCGGCAGAGGGAATTGAACACACAACCTTCTGCAAGGAAGTGGCCCGTTCCTTACCAACTGAGCCAACGTGTGTTGGTAAATAGGAGTAACAATTAACAACAATAAGAAAATCTCATTTTCATCTTAAAAAAATATTATCTTTTGGTGTAACATTTTTTTTCTTTCAATTTTAGCCTACGCGTTAATTATGTTTACCATTTTAACGTTCATTACTAATAAAAGCATAAAAGTGCCCGTCATAACGCTAATAATAATAATAATTTTGTCAAAAAAAATAATTATTACTTTTTTTTTGAAAAAAAAAAATAATTATTACTATTCCCCTAAAATTATTATTATTATTATTATTATTATTATTATTATTATTATTATTATTATTATTATTTTAAATGCAATTGATTGAATACAAATCACACTTATAAATGAGTGAGTTTTTCTTATGAGAATATTCAGATAAATTGTTCACATTGTATACTCTACATCCATCATTTATGAAATGATTTCTACCCTACCATAAAAAAAGTCGATCAATATTTATCTTCACTATAATTGGCCCCGAAAGAGAAAACAGTGGAAAATAAGAAAGAAATTAGACAGCTGAATTGTTATGAGTTGAGAAAGGTTAGTTAAATATTTACACATGGAAGATTTAAAAATATCATATTTAAATTGAGGCTAAATGATAAATAATGTCTAAAGAATTACATATGTATAAAACCTGCATCAAATAGACTACTTTGGCATACATCGAACATAGAGCTGCAAACTTGAAACCTTATTTCGTTATATGAGCTCATTCATAATTCATGCACCACAAAAGAAAGCCATGAAATAAAAATAAAAAAACATAAACATCACAAATAAAAGAAGCCCAATACACAAATATCATTATAATACACTATAATGTCAACTATTATAAGCATCTTTGATGACCAAAACACCCAAAAGAAATTAGATTGATCAATTGTATAAAGACAAATACGTATAATTTTTTTGAAAGGAATTACCCATAAATATATTGCCTACCAATTAGATTTTTTTGATTTTTTTTTTAAGGGAGGAAGAATGTTTTGATATAAAGAACCACACTAAGATAATATGCTAATCAAAAGTAAAAAAACAACAATTTTCTATTGAGATTGTGAAATGCAAGATTGTGTGTGTCACATTTACATGTTACATATTTATAAGACAAAATGGTCAATATGACGCACCTAACAATTACAAATCAGTGCAAAAATTTCGAGCAGTTTTAAGTTTTTAATGAAAATGTATTTAAAACGTTATTATAGAAATTAATGTGTATTAATATGAAAACTAAATGTGTGTCATTTGGTAACCATTTAAAAGTCAATTCTAATTTTTATAGTATTAGATTTTTTGATTGAGGAGCATTTTAAATTCAAATATTTAGCGTACCAAATTGAGCGTATTTATGGTAAAGTAATTTCCTTTTAGAAACGATTATGGTAAAGTAATTTGTTTTCCCTTTTGTACAAATAATTTGTTTTTTGAAAGAAAATAATTATTTTCTTAAATTACCTAAACATGGCATACCACTATTTTTTTTAAAACTCTAATATAATACGTCTTTTATTAAACTAAAACCTAAATCAATTTGAAAAAAAAATATAATTTTAAATTCAAATTCTATATGTCAAATATGTAATGCTAATGTGGTTTAATCATTTTGGTGTATGTAGGATCAATTTTATATTGCAATGGTCAAATTGGACGTATATAAATTTTGATTCCAAAATTATCACAAAATTATTAGGATTTGATTTCCCCTGAAAAAAGCGGTGATGATTTGATATTGGTTTAATGTCATTCAAACAATTTCAATGTTGTTTTGTTCAATAAAACAAATGAATGATTTATTTAGTTTTGTCTAAATTAATGTCTTTTATGATTTTTGCCTTTTATAATTTTTTGTCAAATTAGAATGAGAGAATGATCCTTTAAGGTCTAACGAAAGTGTTGGATGTAAGTTTAATTGAAACTAGCATGGACACCCGTGCCAAGCACGGGCTAGAATGTCGTTATATTTGATGGAGGGAATATTGTAATGTATCAGGTGTTACTTAAAATTTTAGATGGAGTTTTGGTTGTATCATTATCACTTGTGTGGTTTCTCTTTATCCAAATTGTCGATCTACATCAACGTAGGATCCCACAGAAAGCCCAACGGTGGTATCACATCCGGGTTCGACATTGTGGGGGATCGAGAGTTGTTCTTGGTGGTGGACTACAGACACAAAGATCCTAACACTTAATGGAGAGATGTTAATGTCTCAAGTGTGAGTTAAAATTCCGTATTGTATGCAAGAGTAGATGTGAGAAACATATAAGTGAAATGACTCATATACATAATGCCTTAAGACTTTGAAAGAAGATAGGATGTGAATCTCACTTCTGTGATTGATCTTAGCTTAATGTGATAATACAATCCATTGTAGGATCCTAGCCTAATGTGATGATTTGTTTCGTTATTTTTTGAGTGTCATTTGTTTAATTTTTCATCTTAAATTTTAGTTTTTGAATGTGATTAGCTTTCATGCACAAAAAAAAAAATAACCTTTGTCATTTCAAATTCCTTCACTTATGGTATTTCATGGGATCTTGCAATGGAAAAATGTATATGTATGATGAGTTGACAAAATACATATTCGTTAGACATTTTAAATAGATGTACATATTTTCAATAAATCTAATATTTTGGTAGCATAACTGCCCAGTAATATTCAACTTCTTCAACAAATCCATAAAATCACCAGCAATTCATTATGTTTCCTATGCTCTCACGAATAAAACGCACACTCCTTATTTTTTTTTCTCTTTTCATTTCTATCAAGTTCAAATTCATTTTTAATCTTCTTTTCTTTTATAATTTACTTTATCTCTTCTCATGAAAAAAAGAAACAAACACCCCTCTATGAAACTGCCGCCAACCCACTTTTTTTTACCATGTCGTGTCTCTGACCTTATGTGATATCTCACCAGATCACATACATAATAGTCTCACACTTAAGGGAGAGATGTTTATGTTTCATATGTGAGTTAAACTTGTGTGCAATAATATACATTGAGTAACATATAAGCAAGAAGAACAATATACCTAATGTCTTAAGATTTTACGCAAAGATGTGATGTCAATCTCACTTGTGGAGTTTCTCATAGTCAAACGTGATGGTCCAACCCATTGTAGACTCCCTCAGAACTCTAAACATTATAATGAGTTAAACTTGTGTGCAATAATATACATTGAGTAACATATAAGCAAGAAGAACAATATACCTAATGTCTTAAGATTTTACGCGAAGATGTGTTGTCAATATCACTTGTGGAGTTTCTCATAGTCAAATGTGATGGTCCAACCCATTGTAGACTCCCTCAGAACTCTAAACATTAATTTTTTTTTTTTAGTTTTTGAATTTCATTTGTTTAACTTTTTATATCAAGTATAAGTTTTTGGATGTCATTTGCTTTCATACAATTTTTTTATCCAATCAATATTATATCAAATACCTCCATATTTGGTCTTTGGGTGAACGAACATGCGAATGGAAAAATACAAATGTGTTATGCTCAATTGAAAAAGTACATGATTATTAAACATTTTATAAAGATGTGGCGTTTTTTTAACCGAGTATATTTTTTTGTGAAATATTTACTCTTAAATTTCCAACACTTTTTAACTGACCCATAAAATTGTCAGTAACTCGCTATATTTCCGATACTTCCATGGACAAAACACACACTATTTTTTTCCCTTATCATTTCTTTCATGTTCAAATTTCTTTTCATATTCTAATTTAATTTTATTGTTGCCAAAATTATTTCTCTCGTTTCATGAAAGATGGGAACACAAACTTCCCTCCGCAAAAACACCATTAATCCATTTTTTTTAACCATGTTGTGCCTTCGCCTAACCTTATTTGACTATCAACAAATTACAGACGCATTGAGTCTCACACTTTAGAGATATATGTTCATGTGTAAATTGTGACTTAAAGTTCCACATTATTGGATGCCAAAGTAGACGTTGAGAAACATATAAGTAAGATGACCAATACACCTAATGTGCTTAGTAAATCCTTTATATGTTGTTGCGTTTTTTTACCCGAATCTAACTTTTTGGTAAATTAGTTTTTTTAACACAATCTAACTTTTTGGTAAATTAATTACACAAAAATCTTCAACTCCTTCAACAATTTCATAAAATCACTTGCAACTTACTTCGTTCTTTATAACCTCATGGACAAAATACACAATTCTTATTTTTTTTAACCGGTATCAGTTCTCTCAATCTCAAATTTATTTTTCATCTTCTAATTTCTTTGATCTCTTCTCATGAAATAAAGGAACAAAAACACACTTTTAGTAAATTACCATTAATCTAACTTTTTGATCATGTTGTACATCGGTTTGACCTTATTTGGCTATGTCACGTAATTACGGACACAGAGAATGTCACACTTGAGGGAGATATGTTATCGTGTAAAATAAGAGTTAAAGTTCTACAATGAAAGGAATAGTAGATATTGAATAAAATATAAGTGAGATGACTCACAAACGTGTGCCTAAATAATTTGGGAGAAATTGTGGTGTCGATATCATTTGTCTAGTTTCTTTTAGCCTAATGCAAAGATACAACCCAATGTAGGTTACACTTGCAGTCCCGAAATTATGATGATTTGTTTTGTTAGCTTTTGAATGTCATTTGTTTAATTTTTTTATGTTAAATATTATATTTTGGAAGTCGTTCGCTTTCATGCAATTTTTATTTGTCAAGGCGATAACTTTTTTTTATTTAACCTCTATTATTTTAAGTTCCTTCAATTTTAGTCTTTAGTGGGATATGACAAAGGAAAAACGTTTATGTGTTATGCTGAGTTGAAAAATACATGTTTATTATACATTTTAAATTGATGTGACATTTTTAATGAGTCTAATATTTTTGGTAGAATAATTACTCAGTAATATCCAACTCCTTCAACAAACTCATAAAACTACCCACAACTCACTCGTTTTCCTTGTCATTTCTTTCTAGTTCGAATAATTTTTCTAATTTAATTTCTCTCTTCTCATAAAATAAATGAGAAAAAAAAACACATCTCTATGAAACCACCACCAAGCCACCTTTTTTTACCATGTTGTGCCTCTGGCCTTATTTGACTATTTCATCATATCATAGACATGGAGAGTCTCACGTTTAAGGGAGAAATGCTAATTTGTCATGTGTGAGTAAAAATTCTATATTGCCAGCAAGATTTGATATTTATGAACATATAAATGAGATGAGTAATATACATATTGTCTTAAGGTTTTGGATGAAGATGTGGGGTTTCTCATTTTGAAACACAATACCTTGGTATATGTTCCTCATCAATATTATTGGACATCCAACTTTAAATCTTAATTTGTGGTTTGAAATATGCAACTGTTAATATCATTCAAGAACTCAATTGAATACCATTTGCTTTGTAGCTTTTTATTTTGGTCAGATTGACAAATCAAATCAAAGCTAATATTTTCCTTCTCGTTTTCTGGAAACAACGATAGAATAATATTGTTAAAGTGCTCAAATGGGTCCAAAGTTTGAGCAAGTATCCCTCGCTCTTGATTTTTTTGGAGATCTATATATTTTCCAAATTATTTGGATAAACAAAGTCAATAAGAGAACACAATGAACAAGTTTGATCTAACCCACTTGTTTTGGCCTGGGACTACTTTTAAGGTCTCGTGTTTGATTCTCTCTACTGCCTTCATATCAATTTTAAGGTCTCGTATTTTCTTTTCAAATCCATGTATCAATGCTTCATTGATTTTCAATGGAACATTGAAGGATGAACCGGTTGTACGAACACCTGGAATTAACATGTAAGCTATGACCCTAGGAAAAAATGGTCAAATTGATAATAGATTAGAGCCTCGTAAGTATGTGGATAGCAGTTCAATTTCTGCCTCATGTGTATGGAAAATATTCAGCTGAGATGAGAGAACTCGTCTTATGTATCCCACAGGTTTTCCAACTAAGATTAGTCACTGCTAAGCGGTGATGTAAGCTTTATACCAATTTCATGATAACTCGAAAAAATATCAAATATAAAATTAGTTACCAAACTTAATTGATACATTTAATTAGTATATCTAAGAAACATTAAAAATCAATATTTATTATTATTAATAATAATATAATAATAATAACAATAATATTTAAAAATTGATAATTTCAGCAAGCATTTATTTTGTATTATTTTCGACCAAAAATTTTCATCAATAAGTTAATCGATCGTTAGAGCATCCACAATGGACCTCTCCTTTTGGTTGCTTAAATGAGTCTCTATGTACATGCCACTTGCTCTTATAATTAATACTTAATAAGATTTAATCTTTCAAACTCTAGGAGTATATATGTTACCAGAATAACTCAAGGACTTTCTCTTAGTTCGTTCCTTTTATTTTTCTTTTGGTTTTCTTTACTTTTTATTTTTTTGTTATTTACTTTTTTCTTGGTTTGGTGTTTGCCCCTCAGCTTTTTGCTTAGCTTTATTGAGAAGGTTTTGGTCCATCCCCCAACTCCTTTTGTTCTTGTTTCCTTTTATTTATGCATTTATAAAGTGGTGCAGCTGGTTCATAATCGAACCCCATTTAACTAAAAAAATAAAAAATCTCTCAAACTCAACACTTCAAAAAATATTAAATGGGTCTTAGTAATAAATAATTGTTGTGCATTTTATATTAAATGTGTAGTTTTTTAATAAATAATAGTTGTTTTCAATAAGAAGTTATTACTTTCAGTTGCTTTAACATGTGCAATATTGCATCTAAAAACCCATAGGTCTAGTAGCCACTGTATATGTTCTACACCTAATTTTCTAGTTCTATCTAGTGGAGGTTCGGTTTAAAATTAACATAAAAAAAAATACACATTTGTTGGCTAGTGCCCCTTTTAAAATAGATATATTTTGATTAATGTGTATATACACTCTTTACAACTTTGTTTGTATGAGAGGTAGTACAATACTTATATTATTGAGTAAACGTGTTTTATTCAAAATATTGATTGTTATAATGATTTTTTTAAATTACCATTTACATGCTCTTCAAAATCAAATGAGGTTTGGGTTTTATCATTTTTTAAAAGTGAAAACGAACCAAACTGAATCGATGGTGTACGGTTTGGTTCGACCAAAACTGCATTTAAATAAAAGAGGAATTCCCTCAAAAAAAATAAAAGAGGAATTTTTTTTCTTCAAATGATTGTATTTATTTAATACTGAAAATAAAATATATGAAATTCCGTGAGAACACATAATTCAGAAATAAAGTTGCAATAAAAATTTAGATTTTTTTTTTAGCAAAATTCAGAAATAATCATAGTAATAAAATTCATAAAAACTTTTGCAACGTAAGAATCTAGAATATGTCAAAAAAGAAACTTAAGAATCCAGAAGAGAAGCTGCAACAAAGAAAAATGAAACCCTAATTCAAAATTCTTATAATGTAACACTAATCCAAACAACACAAAGAAGAAAAATAAACAAAAGCCTTAAAAAGACTAAAATACACACTTATTACATATGATTCGTGGTATAAAATGAGTAAATGACAAATTACCAAAAAAAACTAAAGTTTGGCCCTGACAGTTAATATAGGATGCGCGACCTTGAACTGAATATATAGATAGGAAACTACTTTGTTCTCAATAAAGGTCTCTGCAAAATAATGAACACATTGTAACCAAAACCGATAAAAGAAATTTGGGGAAATTATATTGACCTCCCCTAAGGTCTTCTTAAATAACACAAACACCCCCTCTAGTTTCAAAATAGACACCAACCTCCCTCAAATTCTCATAAAATAAATAAAAACCTCCCTTGCCACTTAACACCGTTTGTTTCACCATTAATTAATTATATTTCCTCCAACATTATTCTCCCTTTGCTCCACACTTTGTTCTTATTATATATATGTTGGATTGGTACGTTCTACCCTTTTTCGTTCTTCACACATGTGTATTTCGTAATGTTCAAATCCCTTGTGATATTTTTTCAATCGCAGGCTTATGCTTTAAGTCGTGTTTTTTATTCCAATTTTATTGGGTAAAGTTTTGAGTTCGTCTGCAGACTTGTCATCGCCTGCAAATCCAACGTCCACCCATGCAGAATAGCCTCCCCCCATGTTAACAAGATGTTGAAATCCCTGCGCTTACTACATCATAGTGATGCAGAAAAGATTAAGATCATATTGAAGTTGTAGTTTTTTTTTTTTGTTGCAATTTATGATTAAATTTATATCAAGATGATCTAAATAATCGTACCACAATCAAGTGAGCAAAAAGAATGGGTCACTAAAGAAAGGAATCGCAATGTCATTGAACAACATTGGAAGCGCAAATGTTGTTACCTGTTGTGAATTAATAAGGTGCTGTCATGTATATGGTGCTGTTGGTATAAGAATGACTTAAACCATGGAAATATAACTAACTGCTCTAAGATAGTGTGAGCTTCAACCATTCTGAGTATTTTACTGTAATTAACGGTGAAAGAAACACAGTTAAGTCACAAGGGAGGTTTTTATTTATTTGATGAAAACTTAGGGGAGGTTAGTGTTTATTTTAAAATTAGAGGGGAGGTTTGTGTTATTTAAGGAGACCTCAGGGGAGGTCAATGTAATTTCCCCAAGAAATTTTAATAATGTTGAGTTTCCTCCCAATTAGAAGAAACACAACCAAACTGGAAGGAATTAAAGTCGATTAAACTGAGATATACTTTAGTTATAAATCCGATAAGTTCTTTGTAAATTTGAGGAACATTGAGTAGAAATATGGTCATCCGCAAACAAATATATGGGAAAATAAATATGTTACATTAATAGCAAAAGAAATTTAATGAATAAGATCATATCGTTATATGATGAAAATAATGTCTCAAATGAAGCATTTTCAAAAATGATATATAGTAGACAATTATTTGGAACAAAATATAAATCATGAGAGAATTGGAACAAAATATAAATCATGAGAGAAGATTCAAGATCCCTTTCGTTTATGCCTTTCTTCAGCTTCAAAATCAATTTCTCAACAAATTATTTGATAACTAACATTCTCCCTCTTATTTTCTCCTGTACAGCTAAAAATCCAACTATTAGCAATAAAATCCTAAACCATGGTCACAAACCATGATGAAGGGGAACAGTCTCTTTCAATCAACAATAAAATTTGATGAAATTGTAGAAACTAAAGGTGTTCTTGATCTTCTTACCGTTCTCAAAACCATTTTTGAAAAATAGTAATAGTGATGAGAATAGGATGGGAGATAAAGATCTGAGCTATTTTATTTCCTTTTTGTGACAAAAAGAATCATTACCTTTCACTATTTTATTTTGGTTTTAATTTGATTTTAATAGGTGAGAAACAATTCAACGATAGTCTTGAATTAGACCAATTGTCAACATTTTTTTTAGGACTGTTATAAGTGTTGAATAATTTGAATTTAATTTCATTAATTGGCAGTTGATAGTTTCTTGTTTGATTTTTTTATGGGCAGTTTCTTGTTTGATTTGATATCAGGCAATTAAATTTCTAGATATCATTTTGATCATAATAATAAATCGAATGATTTCTTAAAATAGAGGCAGTATATGGAAGTATGTGTTGAGACTAAAATACCAGGTGCTAAGCATATACCATGTAATGGAAATTTGAATTTTTCTAGCATTAATTAGCATGACATTAATTAGAATGAGACTATAACATGCCACATGTACTTTTGAATGAAAATGGTTTCACTTGTTTATATTGTAGATGTAGATTGTAGATGTAGATAAGGATACGGATAGAGATATTGATAGTTTAGCCGAGATTGTTGTCTTTTTTTTTAATATAATTTTAAAATAAATAAAAAAATATGGGTATGAAATAAAGGCAAATAAATATTATCGATGTTGATGAGTGACTCAAACAACCATAAGTATGTTTTTTATCATGCAATTTATAAAAAAATTAACAAAGAAGTTTGAGTATGTGTTGATGGCAGAAATAAATAAATATGGGGAGATAAAAATGGAATGCTTGATTAGGTGATAAAGAGTATTTGATGCATGTGAACTAATTTATCAAATGAAATGAATGGATGAGATTTGATGTTAAAATAATTTATGTGAAATAATATATATCAACGCCATGTTTAGTGAAAATGAGTGATTGACAATAGAAACGAAAAAACTTAATAAATTAAATCAGTTCTTTTGAATAGGAGGAAATGAAAATAATAAAGAAAATAGTGAGGTTTAGATAAAATTCATTGAAAAAAAAATAACTAAAATAAATTTTCTACATTTTCGCAGGGGTCGGTCTTGTTCTACAACATACATGAATAGTTTGCACCACAAAAATGTAAGATAAAAATATAATATCTTGAGAACTATCAACTAATATGTTACCCAAAAATACTTGAGAATTCTCTGTTTTTTTTTTTAAGGAGGAATTCTCTTTTATATGCACAACTTCAACGTTGGAAGAACAAAACATTGACATGCCTTTCACATATCTCTCATTATTAATAGTGGCAAAAAAAATAGTTTTGGAATGAAGAAATCTGATTCAAAACGTCTTTCAATTACGTCGCTTCAAATTAATAGAAAAATAATGAAATTCATTAAAACGTGAAGCAAACTTTTTCAAAAGGTGTAAATATATATGGGGATGAAAACCCTAAAATTAACAGAGCCGACAGCTAAACCTATAAAAGGGAATCAAGGGAAAAAAAAAGGTGCCTAAGTGCCTAAATCAATTTGATAATAATGAAATCAATAAAATTGAATTGGTCAGGAGGTAGAAATATTTGCATTTCAAATAAATGATATTATAAACAATTTGTACGAAAGGCATATGCATATACAAATGATGAAAGACAAATTGACTATATATAGGAAAAAAAAAACTCAAGACTGACTAACTTAATATGATGATGTGTTGATTACAATTTGATTGGATGATAATTAAGAATTATGTACCAACATGTAATTGGTACATATCTTGTCATAAGCCGTTAGAACTCGAGGGTATCATAGGATGAATATGTGAATTTGAACAAAATACATGGATATATACAACATGTAGTGGAGTAATATCATAAATTGAATCAATTTTTGAAATTAGAGTGATGAAAAAAATATGTTAAGAAGAAAAGTGTTTCAATAAAATAAAAGAGAGATTTTGAGAATAATTTTAAAATTTTAGTATGAATTCTAAATGATGTGAAGATGTTTGAGACGGACAAACAATATTTATAGGAAAAAAGAAGCAAGTAAGTCACATCAATTATGCCATTAATTTAGTAATGAAATTAGTAACACATTAAATAGCAAAAATAATTTGAATAAAATATTCCATTTATTTTTATGTCATTATAAGCCTTTTAGTCAACTTGCATAATCATGTTAATTACATAAGTCTTGCACAAATCACATAATATGTACCAATTACACAAAACATTAAATGCACCTTTCAATATAAGGATGCCATGTGTACTATCAAAATAAAATAGTGCAAATATATATAATAGAGATAAGCTTTTGATTATGTGCCACGTGGAAAAATGCATATGTGGATAGCCTAGATAAAAGAAGCATTTAAATTTAGTCATGGTAAAATCATTCTCAATTGTATATAATATAGATAAAATTAGAGATAATATTGAGAACCCAATGACACGTTGATGTGATAATAAATGATCTCTTCCAATTTAATCAGATGTTTTGATTTCGAATCCACAACCAGAAAAAATATTGAGAGAAGGAGAAATGAAGAGAAAATATTGTCGTGTATCTTCATTCTTCAATTTTGCTCATTAATCTTTATTACTTTGGGACCATTTTATTAAAGAAGTGTGACATGTTCATGTCCACTTAAAGTGGAACAGAGGTGAACTCCTTAAATTCTGATGAATGAGTGGCCATAATTAATCCATTACATATGCTTCCTTGGTTTCTCATCATGGCCAGAATGCACCCTCCATTAACCTTCGGTTTTAATTTTATAAATACAAGTCAAAAGAGAGGTCAATTTTTTAATGGTCACATGATATAAGGTAGCATACCTCTTTGCTCATTTTGAACCTTAAATTTCCAAAAGCACTAGGTTCTTAGAAGGTTAGAAAAGACAATTCAACTCTTAATCACATCTTATACGTTGTAGTCTTGCAATGACATTTAATTTGTTGGAGCGTAAGTTCATCATTTTCTTAATGTGAGTTTTACCACTAAACTATTTAAAAGAAAAAATGTATAAATCAACCAAAAAATGCGAAATTGTGATACTTTTCAAAATAAGAGTTGGAACATGGGGTTAAATCCTACATTTTGCACGCGAACATGATATTTCACAAAAAAAAAAAAAATTGTCATAAATGATTTGTTCTACTAGACTCATTATAATTATGTTTAACTAGCTAAATTATGTATAACTTTTCTTTTACAAAATTATCTCTAACTTTTATATGAGTAATTCTTAATTGTTTTGGCTCCTTAAAGAAATTGGACAATCTCCACTATTGTTTACAAGCAATTTTTTTTACATAACTAAGTATAATAATAATTATGCTTTTAAAAATATAAAGGCTCATAACAAAGATAAAATATAATACTTTTAATAAAAATTTATCAATACTTTTAAAAAAATTATTTTTTCTTTAAATCTCTAAATATGCTGGGTTGACCTGTTTGTGTGAGTTTAAGTTTTTTTTTTTTTAAATAATCAAATGAATTAAGGGAGAGCTATACGGATTCGTCAAACCCAAATACAGAAAATGTTCACTGTGGGGTTATTATCCCAATTTGAATACAAATAAGATGAATTGTCACTATTTCTATATATATAGGAGAACTCCCATGATATCCTTTTGAAACAAATGTTTTTCTTAATTATTGATTGTTGACCCATAAATTTGGATTTTATAAAATAATCCCGCCTGAAAATTTAGCAATGAAGTAATCAATAACCATAGCCCCCAATACAATGATAATAGTAATTTAAAAACTAATTTTGTTCTGCAGCATGGAAGAGACACTCATCAATGAGATTTCCTCTATAGAGCCGAAAGTGTGAAAGAATTGCCTAGAAACATGTTCACTTTATCCATCTATAGAAACCCACCACATGCCCCCAAACAAATAATCCTTATGTTTCAACGGTTTTCACACACATTGATATACATGCACTTTGTTTGTGTAAAACTTTTTCATCAAATTACACTGATTTCCCTGCCCTACTTATATCATCTATTTTGAATGAGAGTAATCAAGGGAATCTAGATGTTCAATATATGACATCATGCATGATCACCCACTAACAAGTATGATAGCAAATTAAGTTATAATTCCTCATTATTGGTATACATGCTTTGCATTTCATATATAGAGATATAATGAACTCATTGTAGCTGGTTTTGACCACCACCATCATCTTTCTCCTCCAAAAAAAGACACTTTGCCCCCATCCTTTTTTGGTCGAGTATTTGGTTGTATTCGTGGCACGCCAGCGTGCATGCATGCTCATGGTAGCATGGTGCAACATACATTACTGATTACACCCCTTTTATTTTGTGTCATTATCAATTTGTACCCTTTGTGTGCATGGTCGCATGGTTGATTAGTGCAAAGAAATTTTGGTTTGGTATATTGCTTCTTAATAGGAAAGCATTAAAGATAAACATAATGAATACAGAAACTTCTACTAATTGCTAAGGTAGGTGCAGTTTTAGACATTCACAAGTGATTAATAAAAACCAGCATCCAATTTCATTTTTAGCACAACCACTTCATGGTGAGATTTCTTTGGGTTCTTTTACTTTTCGTGAGATTTGATGCTTATTGTTGAAGTGCCGTGAATTTTATATAGATATGCGAGTGTGTCCAATTAACGTTTGTCGTCAAAAAAATATGATAAAGAAATAAAGATGCATTGTACTTGAGTACGTACTTGGTAAATACTCGTTTTTTAATGAGAAGATAATCTGATACTCTATCTATCTATCCAATGTATGCCACTTTAACATTATTTGACACTGAAATTAAAAAAAAAATATAGTTAATTTTATGGGGAAAAAAATATAGTTAATCATTCTTTATTAATGGTATAAGAGAAAGAGAAATCATAAGAGTTAAACATTTCACCCTTACATGCCTCGTGTTTTCACCCTTACATGCCTCGTGTTTGGGGTTGTATACTGTCATAAGAAAATCTAAGAGAGCGATAGCTCTGGATAACCTCGCCACCAGTTATCGGATAAGGATGACCATAACATCATATAACAAACGCAAGAGATATCTAAGGAACAGGGCCGGACCTTGGGGTGTGCAAGGAGCTCAATGGAACCGGGCCTCCCCAATAGGGATGGCAATGGGTACCCATTGGGCAAGGTACCATAGTGCTCATCCCCATACCCGCGTTTTAAGAAAATCCCCATACCCGAGCCCATACCCTCGTGGGCAATACGTTTGGTTCCCGTCCCCATACCCTATGGGTATCTAGGTGCCCGTACACGCACCCATTACCCGCACTTTCACAAGAAAAAGATAATAAATAACAAAAAATATCACAACATAATTAAAATATGATATGAAATATGCTAAATCAACATATAAAATATTACGCATCATATTATTTAGCCAAATAAAAAGCATCTAAAATATATCTATTCTCTAATTATAAAACTTAATGTCTACCAAAAATACAATCTTACCCCTTCTTAATTTTTTGACACATCATCAAAATTATATCCTTTTGTGTCTTTTGCTTCAACTTCTCCCTATTTTTTCTCTCTTAAAAACAAATTAAACAAACTCAATCGATAAAACACACTAATTAAATCTTTTTTAAAGAAAAAACAAACTTAATCTTAATTCCAATGAAAACAAATTTTCCTATAATTCAATTTTTAAATATCTAAAGAGTTAAAAAATTACAATCTTTTATTCTCTAATCTCTAATCTCTAATCATGAAACTTAATGTCTACCAAAAATACAATCTTACCCCTTCTTAATCTTTTGACACATCATCAAAATTATATCCTTTTGTGTGTTTTGTTTCAACTTCCTCCTATTTTTCTCTTTTAAAAACAAATTCACTCAATAAAACACACTAACTTAATCTACAAACAAACTTAATCTTAATCCCAATCAAAACAAATTTTCTAATAATTCAACTTTTAAATATCTAAAGGGTTTAAAAAAACAAATACAATCTATTATATATTTTTTTATCAAATCTATTATCTTTCTCTAATTATGAAAGTTAATGATCAGTAAAAACACAACTTTGTCACATCTTAATATTTTGACACCTCAACTTAATTTATCATTTTGTGTCTTTCGTAACAAAAGAACCTATTTAGTTGAGAGAGAACATAAATTTCAAAATATTGATGTGATTTTGCAACAAAAAGTTTCTTTTATAATGATGTATTTCAAAATATTGATGTGATTTTGCAACAAAAAGTTTCTTTTATAATGATGTATCTTTTTTTGTTGTGGCCGAGGTTTGAACCCCGGTCCTTGCATATATTATGCACTATCCCTACCAACTGAGCTAAGCTCACGAGGACATACTGATGTATCTAAACAAACTACATTATATTTTTATTTTTTAAAATGATTTTATTACCATAAACAAACACAAAATAGATTATGATATTTTTATAAAAAAAAATTAAAAAAATCACTAATTTAATGAATGTCAATATTATTTTTATTTTAATTCGTTACAAATAAGCCCTACAGGGTTTGCTATAACTTTAAAAAAAAACTTCAAACAAGAAGATAATTTTGTAACACAAAATCCATTTTATATAGTTGTATCCAAACAATTTTTTTCTTTTAAAGAAGTGATTGTTATTACGATAAACAAACACAAAACTAATTATGCTTTTTCAAAAATAATCTCTAAATGATTGAACATCAATATATATATATTATTTTTATTCAATATCAAAATATATTTTTATTTTATTAAAAGCGAACCATATATTCAATTTACATTTATTAAAAATAAGTTTTGTGATTGTACCTTAAAAATTTTATGATGTTCATGTGCTTTTATCTGACATTGAGTCTATTTCATGCAACATAACTAACTTCCTATGATTTTTTAGTTTTTAGGATGCAATAGAACTACCTTTCTATGAGTTTTTCTTTTGTAGGTAATCCAATGAAAAAATGACAATTGTTTACATATTTAGTCTAAGAAAAAAGTTCATAAATATAAATTTTAATAAAAAAACATTAATAAATACATTTCACTTATCAATAAAATAACAAAATATGATTAAGACAGTTATCTTCGATACTAACAAAACAATGAAAAATATTTTCATTAAGAAAAAAAAAACGTTCAATTATATTTGATTGATGATTACAAAATAACAAAACGTCATTCTTAAAAAAAATAACATAACTTCAAGAAAGTTACAAAATATTTATTACAAGGCATATATCTATTTTTCAAAATATTAGACATTTTCAAGATTGTTTTTTTTCTAAAAATAATTTGCTTTTGTTTTTTATTTATTTTTTTCTTAGTCAAATGAAAAATTATATTAAATAAAAAGAAATAGATAAAGAGTCTGAGGGAATTAGACCTGACTCAGGTACAACACAAAACGGTGATACAACATAATAAATCAGACCAAGTAGATCGACCCAAATCTAACCTAACAAAAATTCACTAATCACGGGCGCAACCTTGCAAACCCGTACATGGGCGCGAAACAAAGTTACAAAAAAAATGAAAAGTGAACCTATGCGAAAAACAATTAAAGGATCGACCGCCAACATAGTAAATAATACATTTGTACAATTTATACACGGGACTCATAACGACATCTTTATCAATAAAAAAATATTTAATATTTTAAATATTTTTACATATAATTAAACTAACCTCCCTTAAGATCTTCTTAAATAACACAAACACCAGCTCTATTTTTTAACTAAATACTAATCTCCCCCTTTTTTTTTTTATTAAATTGACAAGCACTTCTCTTATAATATAACATGGTTTAAACTTTGTTAATTCCATTTATTTTGAGCAATACAAGTATGAAACTCATTTGCTCAAAAAAAAAAAAAAAAAAGTATGAAACTCATTTAATTTTTGACCATTTTTCTTTCCATTTTTCAAGTAGGTAATTTTTCCCAACTTATTGTTCCTGGGTCAAGGTGGTTTAATTTTTAAATTCAAATGTAATAAAACAGATATATCGAAGATTATTTCCTTTTCACTGATCAACCACAATGTCCATCCACCAAAAAATTTCTCATTTCTATATTCTTTTTTTATCTCTTCTGTAATTGTCGATGTTAGATTCTAATTAGTGGTAAAAACAAATGTTATTGTTTCTCCATTGCGAGAAAAACTCTTCATTTAACTTATTTGTGAAAAGAGAAAGCTATACAAACAAACCAAAATGACGGATTAAATTGTATATTTACAAAGTTATTGAAATGGATAAAATGAAGGGAGATTCATGTGTTTGGAAAATTAGAAGGGGTCTCTGTGTTATTTAAGAAAATCTCAAAGGAAGTCAAAATAATTTTCCCTTTTATCATTAACGTTGGTTTTATCATTAGTTTTTTCTTATCTTCTCAATTCATATGACATTGCAATGTGCTTTGATGCACAACCCCCGCTTCGAATTAGCCCGTGCGGAGCACGGGCCCGTGCTTAGCACAGGTTAGTTGCTAGTTACAATAAATATCAAAGACTTAGGATTAATTAACTAAATTTAATATAAATAAAATTATTGGTATAGTCTGTATAATGTGCGGGCATGGGTCGCGGTGGGCACTAGAGTACCCGTACCCGCACCCATACCCGTTCAAATTTGCGGGCAATTACCAGTGCCCAAGCCTATAGCCAACAATGCGGGTATTTACCCGTCCGCCATGGGTATTTTTTGCGGGTGCCCATTGGGCTTGGGTCCAATTGCCATCACTACTCCCCAAGGTATGGGGGTAAAAATAAAAAATTATAGCCCAGTGTAGTACTACTAAGTACTACCCCATTAAAAACAAGTTCCATCACAATTATAGCCCAGTGGGTCTTTCTCTCTGATACCACGCGTTCCATCACCCTCACTCCATCAGACTTTCATTTTCTTCTTCCCTGATTAGATTTCCTTTTCCTCTTCTATTGTCTTGTTTTAGGCCTATTAGAATTGGGTTTTCTTGCTTTTCGTGTTAGGTGGGTGTTTTTTTGAGATGGTGGTTTGAGGTTCCTCATGTATACGGTAGTGATTTTTACCTTTGGGTGTATCACATATATACGACATCTTATATTTATCTTTTAAAAATTTTAAATAGAACATTGTTCTTTTAAAAAAAAATTTATTTTATTACGGCCATCTTTTCACTTACAGAACCGAGCCTCCAGATTCGTAGGAACGGCCCTGCTAAGGAACAGGTTACCTTGACAATAGTAGAGAAATTGATTGGCACCTATATAAATACAAACAACGAAGGATAAGTCCCAAAAAAATGCATAACTATGTAGCTCTGATTCCCTAAAATGCTTATGGATATGCATGACCAAGGATATCCATGTTGAGCTGATACCTCAAATCGTCCTACTAAAATCGCCTTGACTTTTTAGTGCACTGCCGCCCGCCAAGGTTCCCTTCAACCTAAGCCTCTCCCGTCACTATGGGAGGGAGGGTTTATATACTCTTGTACTCACCACAAATACAAGATGTAATAAAAAAAGAAACATTGATGTTCCATTAAAAAAATTAAAACCACATATAAATAAGACAGCTATCTTTGGTTAGAAGAACCGAACGAGACCACACTAAAAATATCAAACTATGAGTAAGAGTTTACAAACTGGACCAAATTAGTTTTGTTTGATCAAATTTATTAACACTTAGTATGGTTCGGTTTAGTTTATCATAATAACAATTATGATTCGTTTTGGAATCACAAAAGTGTTGCATCAAATCTCTATAACAATTTAGTTCGGTTTGAGACAAACTATTAACGGTGCAGTTTAGTTTTTATAAACTATCATAATGGTTCGGTTAACCATAAATGTTGTAGACAACGTGATTATAACGTGATTATCTTAAAACTATCATAAACTATTTGATAAAAAAAAGAAGTTAATTAAATATAATAAGATATTCATATACTATTATAAAGTTAGTTAAATAATAAATTCAAGGTTAAAATTTATTTTAGATAAGCTTCAAATTTGAGCTTAAATTTAAAATTAATTATGGACTTAAAATAAATTATACCTACGAGCATTTAAATATTTTAAAATCAATTCTTAGCATGTTTTCATCACGCATTTAACTAAAAGCTACAAAATATGAATATCTTATTATATTTAATTAACTTCTTTTTTTTATCAAATAGTTTATTGACTAGAAATTCACTTTTAAGATGAATAAATGAAGTGTTCGAACAATAACATTTGTCTATATTATACATTGTACCTACCAACTAAACTAAACTCACGAAAACTTAATTAACTTCTACCTAAAATTAATTAATTAAAAATGTCTTTCTCATCAAAACCAAATAATTCAATTTAGGATCTACTGGATAGAGTTGAATAATAGCTTGCCCGTGACATATGTACTCACATTATTCCAGCTCGCATTCAGTAGATACAAAAACAATGGCAGGTTTCTGTCTCCAAAATTCTTTTTGCGATCTACTAGTATATTTAATTTGGGAAATGTTATCTTGTGCCCTCAAGGCACAAGTTAAGAAGCCAAAGATAGAAATATTTTGTTGGAAATTGTGCATTCAATATTCTTGAAATTTGAAATCTTATCTTTTCAAGACAAAATTTACTATTTAATTCCATTTTTAGATTCTTAACATGTGCCATGAGGGCACAAGTTAACACTATCCATTTAATTTTTACTGCAAATCCATGTGCATCTGGTTGTGGGTGACATTTAGGGTGGGGAGAAGGAATTCTTTCTCATCATGGAAAAGTAAATTTTAACTGTTGGATTAAATGAGGAGCACACAATTATCATACTACATTAACACTAGATTATTTTTTTTTTACATTATCTTCCACACCACCCACTCTCTTTCATGTCCCACTCACCCACAACCACCACTGTCATCACCACCACCACCAACATCAAACCCACTTCTCATTTGCCTTGGTACTGTTGATCCAATTCAACTGGCATGTTGAAAACTAAGGCTGTGTTTGGTAACACAAATAAGCTAGCTTATAGCTTGTTGGACTAGCTTATAAGCTTGTTTTGATAGAATGTGATGTGTTTGGTAAAAAGCTTTTCTCACTAGCTTATAGCGTTTTTTAAAAAGCTAATCCAAGTAGTTTTTTAGCTTATAGCTTGTAGCTTTTTATACTTTCTTCCAATTTTAACCTTTCTTGATTTTATTTTATTTTTTTATAATAAAAATAACTACCCATGTTCTCATGGGCAACCCATGTTTACCATTTTGTCGTATTTAACTTTTTTTTTTTGACCTTGCTCATAATTTATATAATATATAATTTTTAAAAAATTTACAATAAGTAGTGAAGAAAGTTTAGTTAGATTAAAATCATAAAAATAAAATAAAAATTGTTAAATAAAAAAAGTCGATTGAATTCATAAATACATTTATCATTTTGGAGATGAAAGTAATTTGAAATATATTTAAATATTTAAAAGTAAATGCGTTAAGTAATAAAATTTTTATATATGATAATAAAAAAATTAAACAAGTATGTCCTTTTATGTCATTTTATATTTATCAGCTACTTTAACAACTAATTTTATCAAACACTTTTAATTTTAATAAGCTAACTTTTCAGCTATAAGCTATCAGTCATCAGCCACCAGCTATAAGCTAGCTTTTCAGCTATCAGCTAGCTTATCAGCTATCAGCTAGCTTATAGCTTATTTTTACCAAACACACCCTAAGAAAATAAACCCTTAAATGTCTTGCTTCCATTCTTGCTTCTACTTTTTTTTTTAGCAAGGCTTCTACTTCTTCAAATATAAAAATAAATCCTTAATTAAATATTAAAATTCAGAAGCAAAAGACAAAGTAAGAAAAAGTATAAGATCAACAAAAGTTTTTTATTTTAGGTAAAGATCTGCATAAGTTATGCCGCCAAAACTTATTCTTGATTCTCTATAAATTGAAATTTTTCGCAAACCCAGATTCCATAAACATGTATTATTCTCTTTTTTGTTAGATTTTGTTTCTCATTTTTTTTCTTTGAAAGGGGATTAGATCCGTGATTGCAATAAAATGATTTGAAAAATGAGAGAATAAGCCATCTTGTTATGGGAATTAAAAAAATTTAATATGTTAGAAATTTGGAGTGATGAGTATGAAATGAAATTGAGGAATATGCTTCATATGATGATGAATGTTGTTGTTTTCAGATTGTTGATGTTAATCATCCGCCGTTTCCCTAATTTTTTCCTTTTTTCAACTATAAAAAGTGTTTTATTTTTGTTCTGAAAAAAATCTAGTGATGAGGGTCCATGATAAAACTGTGCTCTCTATTTGATCTAGTGGTCGAAAAGTAACTTTCCTATGGTGGGAAAGAATTCCTCCTACCCACCCTAAATGCCACCCTGGTTGTGGGTTATCCTAAAAAACCCTCATAATATATACAAAATCGATGAATAATACTAGTATGCTGTATTCACATTTGAGACAACCATATATATTTTCTTTATTTTTTATCAAAGTGACATAGGAATGACTTTGAATTTCAAATTTAGACCACTACTTAATATTTTTTTTTTTTGAAAGAGACCACTATTTAATCTTGTTAGAGTCTTATAGATGATTTTGAAGTAATGATTTATAATATTGGACCATATGTAGAACATGCCCCCAAACCAATTGCATCATAAAAAATTCCTTGTTGGGCATCCCAATACCGTAAAGGCTAACTCATTTTTGCCTTTTAAGTTTCAATTTTCTTTGCCATGTGCAAAAAAGTGTGAATAAAAGAATACTCCACAATAATAGAAGTAACTAGCAGCCTATCATTGTAGAACAAACAAAGTTAAAATAAGTGAAAGAGGAAGGGAGAAAGAATGCACGAGTTTGATTTCTTTAGAGGCACTATGATCAATGTAAGATGGGCTATGCCTATTCATTTTCCGACAATGCAACAAATATATCCTTCATTACCCTTCCATTGGTTTGCTAAAGGTAAGGCAAAGCTTCAAAAATATAAAACACTTTGGACTCCATTTCATTTTAGTATAGCCTTTCTAATTCCTTTTCTTACCATATCCAGCTTTATTTCAATATTAGAGAATCTTCTCTAAGCACCAATTTTCATTCCAAATTGAATTACATCATCACAAAACTATAGTGTTTAATACACAAAAGTCAATAGTAATTAAATAACAAACGAATGATCGGTAGTACTAATAAGTTTCGGTTGATAATGAACCGTTTGAAAGATCATTTTGAGTTCAAAGTCTAAGCAAAATAATTATTAATAAAAACTCAAAAAAAAAAATCTTTTTTTAATACTCCCCGTCTCTAAATTATAGTTGTTTAAGGTTTGTGTGCGATTATTAAGAAAATGATTAATTGTGTTGATTTCAATGGTAAAATTAATATCATTTACTAAAATATCCTTATTAATTTTAGTTAGACCATCCACAATGCACACTCCATTTGGGTGCTTAAACGGGTCCCAACTGTACACGTCATTCGTTTTATAATTAATACTCCCTCCGGTCACATTTATAAGCAAAATACCACTTTTTAGGTTCATTCAACACCTAATGTATTTGGTATATAATATATATCAAATACAATAATTATTCAAATAACCTAAAAAGTGATTTTTTGCTTATAAATGTGACCGGAGGGAGTACTTAATAAGCATCCAATCTCTCCAACCCAACACCTCAAAATAATTGTTAATTGGGTCCTTGCAATAACTATATATCATTAAATTTAAACAATAATTTATATATTCATTCATAATTATATAATTTTAAAATACTGAATTAATTTTATTATAAATTATAAAAAAGTTAAAACTTGAAAAAACTATAAAATAAATGATGGTAAATTAGTTGTTGTTTTGTTTAAATCCAATCACTGTATGTTTTTTTTTTCCATTCAGATGGGTAAATTATTTGTTGTTTTAAAAAAAAGTTTTTGTTGAAAATTTAATGTTGATCGATTAAATATTACTCTTGCAACTAATATATAATTTACATTTTAATATTAAAATAATACAACAATTGATAGAGAAAAAAAATCAGAATTAATTGTACATGTGGAACCCATGAGTAATAGGAGAGAGATGATGCCTATAAAAACATCCATCTTTGTAAGCACCGTATTAATTGGTGTCACAAGAGGGGTGCCTATATAGCATGGTGCTAAATAGGGGAAGGACTCCCCATTGTAGATGGTCTTAGTGGAGTAGTTAAATTGAATGACATTCAATAAATAAATGTATAATAATGGAAAAAAATAATAAATGTTGCATTGATATTCTAAAGTGACAGACAATTATTTTGAGAAAAAGAAAAAAAAATACTAAAGAGACAATTATTGTGAGATGGAGGGAGTAATAACTTCCTTTTCGGTATCCTTAACCAGTGCTCCGGGGCACCGGTTAGCATCATCCTAAAACTTTATTTAACTGTCGGTTAAAATCTAATTTACTAGGGTCTTCTTCTCTAAAAATCGGGGATAAGACAAAAAAAACTAATTTATGATTTTAAGAATTTAAGAAATTTAATTGATCATTCTCTACAATTTTGAATAACAAATAGTGATTCATATTGATCTGGAGAGCATTTTATGGCCCTCAATATTTCAAACACAGCCAACAGGAACTTCCCAATTCCCACTAAGCATGTGGCGTGAATAAGTGACCTTAGTCCCCCACCCTACGGCACCGCCAAAGGGACATGCACTATATGTTCTCAACTCAAACACATACGCCACTATCTTTAGGGTTTTATATTTCCTCCTCCAAATCTATATCATCCTCTCATAAATATTCTAAGTCAAATTCCATATAAAACATGCAACATAAGCCACTTATTTCTGTTTTTAGCAGTTGACATTACTTGCTTGACACATAATTTATTGATGCATACTGCAAGTTGACTGACCACTTGTAGATAAATGAAGTTACATCCAAGTACTTATAATCAACTGCTAAAAACTTAAAATAAATTTATCAGTTTTTATGATAACAAAACACCAACTCTTTTTTCTTTTTGTTTGGGTGAAAAGATCCAACTCATCTAATAATAATAATAATAATAATAATAATAATAATAATAATAATAATAATTCGTACCCTTCAAATACATATTATTAATAATAATAATAATAATAATAATAATAATAATAATAATAATAATAATAATAATAATAATAATAATAATAATAATAATAATAATAATAATAATAATAATAATAATTCGTACCCTTCAAATACATGCACATGTATGCTACGCTATAGAAATATTCCATTTAATTTAAAAACATTAATGATTTTGTTGCGTTAGGTTCTATAATTTTTTTCGTATTTTCTTTTCAATTTTTTTATAGTCATCATTACTAGGTATGATGTGTGATGTCAACAAAATTATCAACAGGTATACCATTAGATCTCAACCGGGTTTCCAATGTTTTATTCTCAACGATGATTGCACAAATCTTAAATTATTGAATTTGCTATGGACCTTCAGTCTCTAATAATGAAGATTTAAGAATTAGTAGTCAAATGAATTGATGAAAGGATCCATGTAGTAACCAATGAAGACTAACTTTTACATATACTATATATATGGCCACTATACTCAAACATTTTACAGCTTATTGTCACCACACTCTCAAACTCATTATCCTTTTAATTAAATCTCAATCGAATTCATAATTTTTGGAGCTGGTAATCTACCAAACAAAACGAACAAATCAATAGGAACAAAATAATTGCTTTATAAACTATGAAAAAGGTGGACAAAAAATGATATGGCCCCTCAAACCCAATAAAATATAACAGTACTTTTCTGCGTGGGAGCCAAATTTAATGCTTCTGGCCCCAAGTATGTTCATGACTTGTATTCTTGTCAAAAAAAGTTTAATTTTTTCTAACATGCGATTAATCTCTTTTTAAGTGTTCAAATTGCAGCTTAAGATTCTTTATCTCTACTAGCGAAAAGACGGGCACTCCGTGTCCGTTCTTCCGCTCTTTTTATTGCGCTAACATTTAAAAATTATGAACGGTGTTTTTTTATGAAATTTTAATTTAGATTAAAAGTAAAAATATAAATGTTTTTGTTTTCAAAGTATAACAAATGAAACTAACTATGATTGCCTATTTCAATGAAACCAACAATATAACAAAAAAAAAAATAATCTAAATGCTTTTTTTTTTAATGACACCCACAACAATCTCTATTATAAAAAAAATTGTTGTTTAAGGGTATAATTGGGATAATGAAAAAATAAGTATAGACACAATCATCTAGTTTGTTATACTTTTTAAATGATAAAGGAAAAAACTCGACATTTGTGTTTATTACACTTCTATTTTAATATTTAAATATTTAAATTTATTCTTATCTATTTGTTACATGTGTTTGTATTAAAAATCAAGGGCATTTTTGGAAATAAAAATCCAACCAAAAATACTGAAAGGGATAGTTTTCTTTATATATATATATATATATATATATATATATATATATATATATATATATATATATATATAGACACACACACACATAGATTCAAGAGCGTGCGTGGGGAAAATTGAACCGTCAATCCTTTCGTACATGCTACACATAACTGATTTTATTTTTTTATTTTACGAAAGTTTCTTCGACTTAAAAACAAGTAATTATTTGCACTTTGAATTATCATGTTATATATAAAAAACTTCTACCATCATTCGTCTAACGATGACTAATTTACGTCGAAGAAACTGTGTGACATATAAGTTTGATTATATCATGTCAATCGAATTTTCTTCATGTTTAAGATGGATTATTATTGGTAAGGAAAACTTTTTTTTTTTGAAAGGATTGGTAAGGAAAAACTTGTCACGCCTAATAATCTACGTTTAATTTGATATTTTTTTTGAGGTATACATTTAATTTAATCTTAAAAGTTTATTTTAAACGTATTACTTGATATTAAATATTTTGTACTCGCTTAATTTTATGAGAAATAAATGTATTGTTAAGATCCAATAAAAATGTATTTTTAAGAATATCATATAATTTCTCCTAAAAAGAAGAATATCAAATAATTTGAATAACTAATACGATATATTAAACTTTGTGACTTTCCCTCATAATTATCAAATAAAATATCTCCAAACATCAGTATATAATATATGAGACTAGGGTCATAAAAAACAAAAGCATAAATCAAAACCCGAACCTAACACAAAGAAAAAGCAAACAACTTATTGGAAATCATACTGCTTACGCACGCACACCTCATAATTAGGTAAGTAGCAAGGTTGGCTCAATAATTCGTGATAAGCGACGTACATGTATCTGTGAGCATAACTAAACTCGTAGCATAATGTATTGCAATAAATATGAATTGAGATTCAAAATCGAATTTCCTACTTATTCATCGGGGTGAAATTAATATATGATTCTCTTTTGTATGTGGTTGTGTTTTTTTTAAGGTCTAATGAAAAATGTTTTTTATAGGTATTAAATTAGAACTTCAGCGGCATTACCTTTGGACCGGCTTGATAGATACACAATAGAAAAATATCAACAAGTAAAGTACATAAATCAACAATGAATTAGTTCAAACGGAAAAGGATTTGAACTTATTAAGCAAATGGTCAGTTTATTCGACCTTGACTTTTGGTATGAAGAAATTTCGGTTGAAAGGGGATAAATCTCTTATGTGTCTCATAAGTTTCTTGACATAGGTTAATATCTCGGCTGGGAGGAAAGAAGGTGAACCAACTTTGTATGCGCATATTTCTCAATAGAGTTGGTCAATGATAAACGGCAATAAAAACCAGTAACACGATAACGAAAAGAAAAAAAGTACTCCCACATTCTCCTTTTTTTTTGTCAAATAGTCTAGTAGATATACTCACACACAATAAGTGTAGAGAAGTGAAAAATTTGAAAGTCGAACCTCCAACCCATGCATATAGAGCTGCACTTAGAAGACCCTCAACTACTTTATGGAGTCCTTAATATAAAAATAAAGAAAAATTATATTTATAATTTTCTTTTACATAAATGGAAGCAATAATGAAAAAGTATTTTTAAATAATAAATTTAAAGTAATAATTCTTATTCTCATAAAAACAGCAGCGAAAAAGGAATCAGAATATAAAAATTCTTGCCAATTGTGTTATATAGAGTAAAAGCAAAGAACTTCATATTTTCTTTTTATAAAAGAAGATAGAATCCAAACAACTTCAAAGTAACATTAATCCTTCACGAGGAAGCTGACAACAATTGACTCGTATTTTGTAAGTGTAAGTTCGATTCTTTTAATTAGTATTTCACAAAAACCCTACATGTGTTATGCATTATCCCTTACAAAGTGAGCTCACCGGTACAATCATGTACAAGTTTATTTTTCACCTATGAATCCTTGGAGTTAGACCAGAAAGTGACCCAACACACAACACAAACAGAAACAGAAACATTGTCACACTTTTCTACTTGCTACTGCATGTATGTGGTTTTAAATACCTTACTCCTTTGTCTCGGTCACTTCTTGCTCCTCTCTCTCTCTCTCTCTCAGTCTCTCTCCTTCTCAATAACACATTCAGTTCAGGTATATATCATTCATCAAACACCCCACGATCCTCTCCCAACATTTTCAATCTACTTTTCTCTCTTTACAGTTTACACCTTATCCCAATTCCAACACTCTTCAATTATTATTAACACCCCCCTCTTTCTCATTCACATTTTCACAAACACATGCTGTTCTTCACTCACCTCTAGCTCAAAAACCTTCACCAATCCCACCCATCAAATTCCAACAACAACCCATTTCAAACCTCACTCCATGGCTCTCGAAACACTCCTCTTCAAGGTCAAAACCGCCATTTCAAACAGCTTCGACTCAGTCCCACCTAAACTTCTCAAGAAAAAACCTTCCTTCAAATCAAAACGAAACGTTGCCGTTTTAGCCTTTGAGATCGCTGGTGTCATGTCAAAGCTTCTTCATCTCTTTCAGTCACTTTCCGATGCAACAATTGTTCGTATTCGAAACGACGCCGTTACGCTTGAAGGCGTTCGTAAAATCATCTCCAACGATGAATCTTTTCTGTTAGGACTCGCTTGTGCTGAGTTCGCTGAGACTCTTCGTCTCGTTGCGAACTCAGTCACAAGACTCAGTCAGCGATGTGAGGATGCTAATCTAAGAAACTTCCATCGGGCTTTTTCAGAGTTTGCTGACACGGGCCGTGACGCAAATGGGTGGGCTTTTTCTGGGCCGAAGGAAATTGAAGCTAAGTTTAGAAAAATGGAACGTTACGTGATGCTTACGGCAACTTTACACCGTGAAATGGAAGAGCTTTCTGTTTTGGAAAATGGGTTTAGAAAAGCTTTGAATTTGAATCATCATCATCATCATCATCATCGTAGGAATAGTTGTAGTGAAGGAAATGAAGGTTCTTTGGGTGTTGGAAAAGAACAAAAAATTTATGAACTTCAACAGAAGATTTGTTGGCAGAAACAAGAAGTTAAGGATCTGAAAGATAGGTGTTTATGGAGTAGAAGTTTTGATGGTGTTGTTTTGTTACTTGTGAGGTTTTGTTTCACTGTTTTAGCAAGGATTAAGGTTGTGTTTGGGATTGGTCATTCTATGCCTTGTTTGTCACCAACTTCTGCAGCAGTTTACCCATCTGATCAGAATCAAAATTCTTGTCATGAATTCGTTTCTGGGTCATTGGAAAGCTCAGAGCTTGATAAGATCAATGAAGGTATGGGTATGGGATTGGGAAGTGGGTTTTTTGAGTCAAATTCAAAGCTTTTGAAACCACCTCCTAGTACTTTAGGTGCTTCAGCTTTGGCTTTACACTATGCAAATTTGATCATAGTGTTGGAAAAGATGATAAAGACACCTCATTTGATTGGTTTAGATGCAAGGGATGATTTGTATGGTATGCTACCTAGTAGCATAAGGTCAGGTTTAAGGGTTAGGTTGAAAGGAATTGGTTTTTGTGCAAGTGATCCCGTTCTTGCTGGTGAATGGAAAGATGCTTTGGGGAGGATATTGGGATGGTTGTCACCTTTGGCACATAACATGATCAAGTGGCAAAGTGAAAGGAGCTTTGAGCAGCAAAATTTGGTCCCTAAGACCAATGTTTTGCTTTTGCAGACTTTGTTTTTTGCAAACAAAGAGAAAACTGAAGCTGCCATAACTGAGTTGCTTGTTGGGTTGAACTATATTTGGAGATTTGAGAGGGAAATGACTGCTAAGGCTTTGTTTGAATGTGCCAATTTCAATGGTTTTATTAAATCTGCAAAATCATAGTTAATTAATGATATTGGTTCATAATTTCTTGTCCTTTATTTTCATTTGAATTCCTCTTACTTCCATAATAGGAGTTTTAATTTTGCCACTTTCAAATTTTATGGTGGTTGGTTTTATAGATGAATTGAGTTATGTCTAGATCCTTGAGGGTTTGTTTTGCTTCTATCACAGCACCCTGTAAATTTATAAAATGTAAATGATGTTATATGTTTTTTAGTGATATCTCTAAGAGGAGATGCATTGGCTTTTCATCATTAATGCTTCCACAATCATGAGAAAATATTCCTTGTGTGTAATTATGGTTTGACTAGAAATTGAGTTGCTGATATTTATATTAGTGGAGATCATTGTTGTTGGAATTGTGCATGGTTGTACCACTAGTTCTAGATCCAACCTTGTGTGGTTCATGTGGTAAGTAATAATTCTACTAATAAACTAGTTGCTATATTCGATCCTTTTCTTGCATATCTTGGTTGCCATTAATTTCATATCATATCAATAACCTAACATAACCACAGTGGGCCCAATTACCGTCACTGTTGATACAGTTACATTTGGATGAGGATTAAATTTTTCTACATGGCTGGGGTGGATCTGGGAGGGGACATGTTTCTACGCTTGTTATTCGGGTGTTCACCAATTTGTCTGTTTTATTGAAGTTAGTTCAACTTGCTATGAAATCTAGATTTTTTTATTAACATTGTAAATTTATACACGTAAATGAAGGAGTTGGAATTTAAACTTCGATCTTGACGTTTGATTTATCAATTTTGATATTTTTATTAATTGAATTAGGGTTAATATGTTGAAAACAAGATATTTTATCGTTGCTTTGAGGATTAATCTTATTCATTGTCCAAATAATAAAAGCGAGATATATTTTGCGGTGTCTATTGGATCAAATATTCTATTTTTTTTACTATTATTCTGGATTAAAAAAATCCATACTTTTTAGTAAAAATGCTCTAAGGTTAATTTTTTTTTGTCCAATTAGATATTTTGTTCAAAAGATTATAACTCAACAGCGCAAGTTGACAAAAAAAAAATATTCATTGTGAAAGATATTTTATTCCTCCATTTAACTAATGCCACGCAATTTTACAAGTAAAACACTGGAAAGAGAGAATACGGATTGAGAGGATTGAGAACATGTTGAGATCTACGGGAAGATGTTTGCTCAGAGAGGGGTTTGTAGGGTCATTTACATTAAACTAAAACTTAGTTATTAGGCTTTGTAGGGTCATTTTCCCTGTCAAACCTTTGCTTTTTTAAGCGATGTGAAACTTCAAACTCAGTACTCACATTTGTATATCTTCCCTCAATTGTGAGTTCATTTATTCATTATGCTCCTCCTTAAATGAAAAGTGCTCGGCCAACACGTTTGTAAGCAACGTGGACTTCCAACCTTACATTTGGTACACGACAATCTCCCTTAAGTATGAGTCCGTAAATTCATTATGTCTCTCCCTTAAGCGGAAGCTTTTTCATCCACATGCTTGCTTCCGTCCGATACTATTGCTGGATCACAAGGAGAGTTCGGAGGATCATCATATTGAGTCCAAAGCAACTACACAAGTGAATTGAACACCACATCTTAATCCAAAAATTGCTCTTTTGTTTTGAGCTATTTTTAGTTAAGCACAATTATTTTAATTTGGTCCAAGTAAAAATTTATTTCTTTTTGGGTTGTAAAGCTTGTTGATAACAAGTGTGTAAAAACAAAGGTAAAATTACTCGTTTCAGGAAAGATCAGGAAGATCTAGCAAGGATAATAGTTACTTGTTTGTGAAACAAGATTAAGAAGACAAAAGAGGAGTTGTGGTTAAGTTATAACACAACTACCTAGTGGTTAATCTCACACTTGTGTGGAGAGTGGAAGTAGCCGATTTTGGCGAACCACGATAAACTTTTTGTGTCATCTCTCTCTCTCTCTCTCTCTCTCTCTCTCTCTCTCTCTCTCTATATCCTTCTTTGATTTATTGTTTAAAATCACACACTTCACAAATATTATTGTTATTATTTATTTACTAACGAACTATTCGTGATTTTTGAATTGGAGAAATTTTTTATCAGGGAAAATTTTAACAGTTCACAATTCAAACCCCCCTTTCTTGTGAAAATATTTTACTTCAAGATGAACCTGAGCTGTTTGTAGAAACAGGTTGTGAACCATCATGATTATTACATTGAAAAGTGCCAAATTGCAAACTAGACAAGTTTCCTACAGAAGGGAACATTTTATTCTTACTACAAGCTATACTAACAGTAGGAATATGAGAGGAAGGAGCAGAAGATTGAGGAGCAGAATGATGAATGATGGTGAAACTGATAAAGTCCATCACTACCAAGAGACCCTCTCATAAACACTTTAGAAGAATCCTGACATTTAACAAATCATTCATTAAAATAAAACTCAAAATACACATTGTTGTCCTTAGCAAATTGACTAACACTGACTAAGTTTTTGATTATGGAAGGAACAAGAAGTAAATTTTTGAGTTTTAGAGTAGTTTGAGGATGAAAAGGTGAAGTAAATTTCATAGAACCAACAGAGGTTATTGACAAACCTTGTCCATTACCAACATGGACCTGATCAATTCCTGAAAAGGATACAATATCCACTAAGTTTCCAACATCTGGAGTAACATGGTGAGTAGCTCCAGAGTCAGGATACAAGATGTTATTGAAACCCCACCATTTGAGCTCACTGATTCATCAGAGGTTCCAGCTAGCAAGGCCTATGGTGCTTGATGTCTTTGCCCAGTGAAGTGGGAAGGAAACTGAGAGGATTGAGGCCTAAAGGCACCTCCAGAACTTGCAAAACGTGGCTGCATCCAAACATTAGGTGGAGCAACACCATAACCACTAGAAGCACTAAAATATAAATCATATTGAGGTTGAAGACGGTAGCGGCAGTAACTTGCATCATGTATAGTTTTGTAACAAATTTGGCACTGAACAAAGGGGTGTGCAGGGCCAGTTCCTCTACCACCTCTACCTCTAAAACGACCTCCTCTAAATCCTCTACCACGTGATTGACCTCTATTTCCAAAATAAGCACCAGAAAATTGATTATTATTGTTGTACTGAGAATTAGGGTTAGGAATGCCATCAGGAAAAACAGAGTTAGTTCCTTATTCTTAAGATTCACCACCAATATTGTGAGTAAGATTGATAGAAGTTGGTTCAGTTATTGCAGCTTTCTTGAATCTCTCATTACGAGATTCTTGAGCGAGAAGTTGGGATTCAAGCTCATCCAACGAGATAATCTCAGTTTTTCTATTGACAGAGGCCACAACTGCATTGAACTCCTCAGGAAGAGCTTCAAGCACAACTTCAATGAGATCTCTGTGAGGGACAGGGTCACCTATGGACAAAAGTGGTAGGAATTGACTCAGCCATAGCGGAAGAGGCACTGGGTCAAAAGGAAGCTCTAGATACCATGATAGAAATGGACAAACTTCACTGATGAGTTTGGAAGAAGCTTGAGAGTTTGTTAGAGGAGAGAGAAAGTAGTTAGAGGTGAGAGAAAGAGAGAGGGAAAACAGAATTTAGAAAAGTGAATATTTCATTGTATTAATCTTAGAGAATGATTACACATATTTATAGAGATTAAGACTAAGGGAAAGGTGTCACTAAGTGACAACTGCCAGCTATATTAACAAGCTTAATCATAGAGACTCATTTACACTAAACACTACTTGAGTCTATATTACAATCTGAGATTAGTATCTTATTCTAACAATTATTCTTTTTTTTTGTCATTAAGATGGTTTTGGATTTTTTTTCAATGTTTTATTTTTGAAAGATTATTTTTTCCAATGTTATACGCGATGTTGCTTCTGAAAGTAGAAGGAAATTTGAATTTATTAATTTTTTTTCTTGTTATGTTTGTATTTTAATAGACTACTAGTCTATTTTCCCGACGTTGGTCAAGTTACATACATAATATTAATGTTTATGTCATATGTATAATTTTATTAAAAGCTCATATAACTCAGAAGTTATAAAAGAAAAAAGATTATGCATATTATAATATATAATTTATTAAATAAACTATTAATATATGTCTGAACTATAAAATAAATAAATTTTAGATATTGAAGTTGAAAAAATTATCTATAATATTAGTTTTTTTTTGTTATACATATAATATTTTTTATTGAAAATCCATATTGTCATACCCCAATTTTTGACCTAAGGAGTGTACATTCATACACCGACATGTGTCTTTTGACTCTGACCAGTCTCTGATTTTAAGCGGAAAATTCGACAGAGAGGTATTTTAAAATACCTCATTTTTTTTTTTGGTTCGAGTCGGACCCACTTCTCTCCTTTTATTTTATTCTTTATTTCCATCTTTTACTTTTTTTAATTAATTAATTTTAACTTTAGTTTAGGTTAAGTCATTACCTATTTATTTTATGTTTTTTAAGATAGAGTCTGTACAGTTATTTATTGCGTCGTTATATTATTTTATTTATTATTTCTTGTTATTTGATCAAAATCCGAAAGTGCAAGCTGTCCCATGCGTTCATCAATCAATCCTGCATCCAGTCCAAATTCATGAAACACAACCAGTCATCGTCCAAGTTCAGTTCAGGTTTATCCGATTCATTCTGTAGTTCGTTCCAATCCAACAAGCTCGTTTCCCTTTCTTTACTCCTCAAGTCACTGACTTTCTGCTCTATGATAACAAACCCTAATCTCTAAGCCTGTCAATATAAAAAGGGACATGCAGCAATCAAAAGAGAGGGGGGAACACGCACCAAAAGCCAAAGCCAGAATCGCTCAACAAATTTTAACAACTCTGCAACCCAATTCAACACAAAAAAACCTGCACAAGAAACATACCAACATAACACAACAGAGACATTTTTTCCTAGCAATCACAACACAACCCCAAACTCAATCGTCAACAACCCTATCAAAATTCAAACCGGCAACACATCAGGAACCCACATCACCAGCCTCGACCAAAACCCCAATTCATTCCACAAATCTAACACCTCAACCTGCACAGACGGAGTTCCAATCGATCCCATTTCACAAACCCATCCAAACAACATAATTTGCCAATCCTTCACGCTCAAATCCATCAACCGGCCGCACCAGCAGCCACGTCTAAACCGAAGAAACATCACGTATCATCATCTCGACACAGAGAAGTTTCGTCAAACAACCTACAACAATCATCGTCGTCGCACACCGAAACCGCATCCGAGGCAATTCGACACCGCAAACCAGGAACAGGTGCAAACCGAACTCAACTAAAGGCGGAACCACTAAGGCCATCCAGATCCGTAACTAAAAAACGGTATCCCCTTTCTCTATGTATTGATCTAAGGTTTTGTTTTTTTATATATATATATATACCGTTGCTGGAATCTGTTAAAATAAGAAGAGAGTAGAAAAGAATCGAAATTATGGTGTCACCGGAGCCACCCCTAACCCCCACCGGAAACTGGAAACCATGGCGGCTTGTTTGAAGCTCGCCGGAAAGTTGTTGAAAGAAGAAGAACATGAATAGAGAGAGAGGAGCGTATCTGAGAGAACAGAGAGTTGAGAGAGAATAGGAATAGAGAGAGAACCGAGAGAGAACAGAGAAGGATTAGGGAATAGAGAGAGAGAAACACAGTGAAAAATGAAAGTTTTGTGGTTCACAGCCTTTATGTACTTACCCATGAACCGACCTAGCTGCAACCCGAACCGACCCGGTTCGGTTTTCTTAAGCCCATGTCTTATTTTTATTCTCTGCACACCCCTTTATCACTGTTTAAACCCCCCTCTGCTGCATTTTTTTAGTTCTTTCACGCATTCTTTTTCTTTTCTTCAGCATCATTTTTTTTTTATTTATTCTCATGCATATTTTAGGATTAAGGTTCATTATTTTGTATTTTATTCGTATATTTATTTTCCTTAGTCATTTATTTTATGGCATGGATTTTAGAATGTATATAGGTCTTTTATGTAACTTATTTATTTATTTATTTTCGTTTCTTGCACGTAATTTAGAATGTAAATATAGGCTTTCAGTGTAATTTATTTATTTTATCGCAGACCATAGAATGTATTAATAGGTGTTTTTGTAATAGTTTAGGTGCATGTGTGCGTGTGTGGGTGTATGCTTTACTTTCATGCTCTAGCTTAGGTTAATGGTCTTTGTGGTGATCCAACGTCACCACAAAGTGCTACGCTTTATTTTCTTGCTCCGATAGTTTTAGTTTTTAGTATTATCATTCAAAAAAACAACAAAAACAGAACACAAAAATATTTTCTTAAATAAACCTTGATCCTAAATCAAGTGACGTCTTTTTGTTTTCTTTCCTTAATCAAACTTCAATCGATTTAATCATATTTGAGTCCATTTTCTTTAATATTAAAATACACAAACAAATTTTCATTTTGCCACTTGGCTTTTCATTTTAAAACCTTTTTTTTCTAAACTAATAAAAAACACTCAACCAATCAAACGTCAATTTTTACCACGAACTACGTGATTTTGATCCCTCACGGGTACGTAGGCAGAGGACTTCGTTCTTCCAAATCAATAAAATGTAGATAATTAGGTCTTCCCTTTTTTTAATCATTTCAATTTCTTTTTTTCATAAAAAAATAAGCAAGTTATAGCACATTAATTAAATAAAATCAAAAGGTTCCCGTAGAGTACTACGGACATAAAGGGTGCTAACACCTTCCCTTTATGTAACTAACCCCCGAACCCTAAATCTTTTCAAAATGTGGGGTGTTTGAACTTTTTTCCCCTTTTCTTAAAAAATTAAAATGTTCGGTCGTGAAATCGAACGTGAGTCAAAAGCTAATCAAATAGCCTTGATCTCCGAAAAATGACGCGACAGAAATGGCGACTTCACTGGGGAATCCCCTAAGAGGGTTGAGCCTAACTTGGTCTTATTTAATTTTTGTGCTATAACTTGCTTAAAAAAATCAAAAAAATAAAATAATAAAAGATGGAAATACGTGTATGTATATTCTCCCCTTCTTCTTTCTTCTTTCCTTTAACGTGAGTGGTGAGATAAGTCCTACACCCGGACTTGAGGGAAATTAAGATAGGACCGGGTATAATCATAGTTTCCATGCCAAGAGTACTCTTCGGTATTGGTACATGTGATAACCCACTCAATGGAGGGATCTTGGAGGTATACTTTTGTTGTCGTGAGTACTCGCGTATGGCATGTTACTTTCAAGTGACCGTCGAAGTTGAGGACCTTTAGTCACCTTTAACCCATCTTGGCCTTTTAGGACGTAGTGCGGTGGCTAGTCGAGAGTACTCTCGTATTATTCGTCACGCGATACTACACCCAAACGAGACTAACCGATGAATATTGTTGGAACGAGAGTACTCTCGTCGCCTAACAAATATTCGGACGTGGTTGAAAACTTTGGGAACCTTGATAGAACCCTTGTTTCATGTGCAAATGGAAACCTTAGTCCTTACCAAATGGCGTTGTTATCCCTAAGCTCCAACATTGTATATCCTGAACCTCATCATGTTCTTTAGCATATTCATGCATACATGCATATCTTCATTAAAATATCGAAGGACTTAGATAAGTCGTCTTGTAAACATCAGAGGTATAGACCTTGTAAAGAGGAACACCAAGAAATACGTTTTCAAAAGTCTTAACTAGACTTTAGCTTTGTGAGAGACTTTTTCCTTAACTTTGCTTTTACTTTTAAAAAGGAAACTGTTCGTAATATCTTCAATTATCAAATGAAACAATGTTCCTTATGATGTTTACAATTACTTTGACAAGTCCTTCAAAAAAAAAAAATTGTGTCTATTTTTGCATAAAGCATCATGCATCATTCTGCATTTCATAGTCTCAATTCTGAGTCTCACAAATTTTTCTCTTCCATAAAAGGTCAACCCACCTCAAAAGTGTCATGGCGTCCTCGTCCGAAACCAACTCGCATGTGCAACACTCGAGCAATCATAAAGAGAAGATGGATTTTCTCGAGCAAGAAAATCAATTGCTCCGGGAGGAAATAGCAGCCATGCAGACTAAGATGGACGAAATGACTAAATTGATGAAGACACTGACGGTTGCTCAAGCACGAACACCTCCTCCTCCTCTTATCAGGACTCAGGCCGAAATTGTTTCTACTGGCCCCGAATGGACGTTTTGTGCCGATACTCCGGAGTACTCTACACCGCAACGTTCCGTACCTTGGTTCCCGCCTCTTACTGCTGGCGAAATACTCCGTCCCATTGCTTGTGAAGCTCAGATGCCTACTTTTCAACATGCAACTCATGTTCCTCAGCAAGTTACGACAGTTCCTCCAGCTGTCGTGACCTACTCAGCACCCGCCGTTTATACCATCCCACAACAAGAGGAACCCATCTTCCATTCTGGGGGTGTGGGGGCCTATGACAGGGTGGATGACCTACAAGAGAAGTATGATGAGATGCAGAGGGAAATGAGAGCTCTCTATGGGAAGAAAGTGTTTGGGAAAACTGCTTATGATCTTTGTCTGGTGTCGAATGTCCAGATACCCCACAAGTTTAAGGTCCCAGATTTCGAGAAGTATAAAGGGAATTCATGTCCTGAGGAACATCTAACAATGTATGTGAGAAGAATGTCTGCATATGCCAAGGACGACAAAGTCCTTATCTATTTCTTTCAAGAAAGTTTGGCTAGTCCTGCCTCAAAGTGGTACATGAATCTAGACAAAACAAAGATCCGAACTTTCCGTGATCTGTGTGATGCTTTTGTAGAACAATACAGTTACAATGTGGATATGGCCCCAGACCGAAGCGATCTTCAGGCTATGACTCAGGGAGACAAAGAACCATTCAAGGAATATGCTCAGCGGTGGAGAAATGTCGCTGCCCAAGTCAGCCCACGTGTGGAAGGGAAGGAGATGACCAAACTTTTCTTAAAGACTCTCAATCAGTTTTATTACGTGAATATGGTCGGAAGTACGCCCAAGGACTTTGCTGAGATGGTTACTATAGGTGTACAGTTGGAAGAAGGAGTCCGAGAAGGACGATTGGTCAAAGAAAGTGTTCCCGCTAGTAGTTCGAAAAATAAAGAGCAGGAGGTTAGTATGGTGAAAGAACACCCTTAGCCACAATATCCTCAGAAGCTACAGCAGCCTCGACAACAGGCCTCAAGGGCACAATTTTCCCTGATTCCCATGAAATATGAGGTTTTGCTTCCACAGTTGCTCGAAAAGAATCTAGTCCAGACCAAGTCGCCTCCTCCGGTGCCAGCAAGATTGCCAGCATGGTATAGACCTGACCTTTTCTGTAACTTCCATCAAGGGGCACCTGGCCATGATATTGAACATTGTAATGCACTGAAGAAAGAAGTCCAGAATTTGATCCGGACCAACCGCCTGACTTTTTAAGTCTTAACTCCAAATGTGCTAGCCAATCTACCACTAGATCATGGTGTCTAATGTTGCAACACAAAGAGGGATTAGCTGCAATTGAGTCGATGTTGATGTTTTCTTCCGCTACTCGATTTGTTTAAATGATGTGTTTATTGTTTACTGCTTTTCAAAAAAAATCCTTTCGTTCCGCCCGAGACGAAAGTGAACTTGTGTAGGGCATTTTGCTTCTTGCATTGTCATCATTAATAAAAAAGTCGTTTTGATCCCGACTTTGTTTTTATTTTGTGCTTTTTCTGGAAAAAATGGTAATACAAAAAACCAAAAAATAAAATCATTCTCAAATATCTGCATAATCATAACTTATACTTGTCAAAATTAATAATCAAATCATGCATTAATAAACCCGTTGAACACATTAACCATGTACTCTCTTCCAACTTTGAGTTCCCTGTGTCCGAAGCTGAAGAAGGGAATGAAGAGATTCCCGACGAGATCTCTCACATACTGGGGCATCTTAGCCGTCGAAGCCGCAAACAAAATATCAAGAAGATTGTCCAGAAGATGGCATTCATTGACAAAGACTGGCTCGAGGTGCTACCATTCGCTCTGCTCAGATATCGTACTTCAGTACACATTTCAACAGGGGCAACCCCCCCTCCTTCCCCGATATGCAACATGGAGGTCGTGCTTCCCGTGGAGGTTGAAGTCCCGTCAATAGGAGTTCTGCTAAAGTCCAAGCCTAATTGAATTTAAATGCATGACGACCTTTGTACAAATATATCAAAAGAGGTTTAAAACAAGCTTCTAACAAAAAGGTTCGTTCCCATGAATTTCAAGAACGGAACTTTGTACTACTTTCCAACCAGACTCCAGGGGCAAGGTGGATGCCTAACTATGAAGGCTCGTGTGCAATGACTTTCGCATTTATGGATGGTGACAAACTGACACGTCCTATGAACGCTGGTGCAGTCAAGAAATACTCTGTCAAAAAATAAAAGCTCGATGAGTCGCAAATCATAAAATGCGGCTTAGGCAAAAATGAGCGTCTCGGTGGACTGAAAACCCGAAAGGGCGGTCCAGGCAAAAATTAGAGACAAAAAAAAAATATGATGATTATCCTGATAGATTGAAAACCCCAAAAGGGCGATCTATGCAAAAGTTAAGGATAAAAAGATAAAGTAACTGCATCAATCAGCACAGTCCACTTGGGGCATCCAGTCGTCAAAAGAACCTCCGATTCGAAACGTCCACTAATCAATGACTCGAAACAGAGGCATTCAAAGACTCGAAACATGGGTATTCAAAGTTGTTAGAGAATATAACGGTTATTGTGTTCAACGTACCTTCCCATATATTTACCATTATCCAAATTTTTCAAAGATCCGTGGAGCCACGCCATTGGTAGGCCACCACTCAATTCATCAAATTTGAGCCTGTGCCATTTATTTGGAACTCTCATTCATTCTATTTGCAAAATTTCTTCTATTTTTAATGGCAATACTTGAAGCAAAAAATTTTAAAATACAAAAAAAAAAACTTTTTTTACATCTTTTGAAAAGTGTGAACAACGAACACACTCTCTTTGAACTTGTGAGTAGTTGAAGCGTACATCAACTTCCGCCTCGAGAACGGTTACATTCTGGAACAGAAACATAGCTAAGCATTATGGAGAGGACTTCTGCCTTGAGCAAGATGCTGTCACAGTCCAAAAATACAAAAAAAAAATAAAAAAAAAATAAAAGCTCGCTAAGTTGAAAACCCGAAAGGGCGGCTTAGGCAATAGAGAGCGTCCCGGTGGACTGAAAACCCGAAAGGGCGGTCCAGGCAAAATTAGGGGCACAAAAAAAAAGAATATATTCCCGGTGGATTGAAAACCCGAAAGGGTGGTCCAGACAAAAGTTAGGGATTTTCAAAAATAAAAAAATATACAAAAATGACTGTTGAAGCATACCAGTGGAAGAACACTCTGCACTGGTTTACAAATGGCGACTTCTTTCCAGGCTCGTAATGGATTCTGCTCCCTAGAAGACATCAGTTGGTACTTTGTCCCCAATGAGGTCGCCTCCAAGGAAGTTTGCCGAGTGTTCAGTACTGCAATGTTGGTCCACTTCCCATCTTACCCGTCATGTCTCGTTTCATCGAGTTACCCGTCATATATAATTTATACAGTCGTACAAGCTACATCCATACATTCATGCATTCATACAATCATACATTCATACGTTAATACTTTCACCCATTCATACACTCATGCATACACAACATATACACAATATCAATTCTTACATGGTTGCATCAGTCACCCAGAGTCGTGTTCAATCGTGTCTTTTCAGTTCGGTCTCTACTTATCATTGTGCCAAGCCGTAAGTTTCTACACATGAACATCAGACATTTACCTTCTCGTCATCAAAAGTGTCATCCCCAGTGTGTCTGGTCCAGAGATGTCACTCATTATAAGCCCGGTGGATTCCGGCGAACTCTTACAAAGCCCGGTGGATTCCGGCGAACTCTTACAAAGCCCAATGTATTTTGGCAAACTTTTATCAAAAGCCGAGTGGATTCTCGCAAAAGCCCAGTGGATTCTGGCAAACTTTTATCAAAAGCCGAGTGGATTCTCGCAAAAAGCCCAGTGGATTCTGGCAAACTTTTATTAAAAGCCGAGTGGATTCTCGCAAAAGCCCAGTGGATTCTGGCAAACCTTATCAAAAGCCGAGTGGATTCTCGCAAAAGCCGGGTGGATTCTCGCAAAAGCCCAGTGGATTCTGGCAAACTTTTATCAAAAGCCGAGTGGATTCTCGCAAAAGCTGAGTGGATTCTCGCAAAAGCCCAGTGGATTCTGGCAAACTTTTATCAAAAGCCGAGTGGATTCTCGCAAAAGCCGAGTGGATCCTCGCAAAAGCCGAGTGGATTCTCGCAAATGTTTATCTTGTTTCATGCTGCCAGTCCCAAACAACGGACCGCTTGAGTTTATCATTTATCTTGTTTCAAGCCGCTAGTCCTAAACAACGGACCGCTTGGGTTTACCTGTTTATATTGTTTCAAGCTACCAGTCCTAAACAACGGACAGCTTGAGTCTATCTTGAGTCTATCTTTATCTTATTTCAAGTAGCAAGTCCTAAACAACGGACAGCTTAAGTCTATCTTTTATCTTGTTTCAAGTGGCAAGTCCTAAACAACGGACAGCTTGAGTCTACACTTTGTCTTGTTTTAAGTGGCAAGTCCTAAACAACGGACAACTTGAGTTTATTTTTATCTTGTTTCAAGTGGCAAGTCCTAAACAACGGATAGCTTGAGTTTACCTTTCCTCATGTTTCAGTTTGGAATCACATTTTGTTTTCTTCAGTGTTATCCCCAGTTTAGCTGTTCCAGGATGTCGCTAATCAATTTCAATTTCAAAAAGTGTCATCCTCAGCGTAGTTGTTCAAGTGATGTTATTAATCAAGTCAATTTCAAAAGTGTCATCCCCAGCATAGCTGTTCAAGAGATGTCGCTAAAAAGTCTTGTCTTCATTAAACTATCGTCCCGAACCGATACGGTGGTAGACAATCTTTCCCCAGTGAAACTACATTCCCCCTAGCGGAGTCGGATCCTGTTCTTCAGCGAATTTGGATATCCTGTCGTTGTTTCTCATCTCAGTCAACTTTGTCGTCCTGCATTCATACAAGCATTTCACGAGCATTCATGGCATCTTAGGTCCAAAATTGGTGTACTTCGTATTTAAGTCTCTTCGCTCCGATCGAATCAAAGATTCCATCTTCAAATCTCCGGACGAAGAAACTTAAATAGGGGCATCTGTCATACCCCAATTTTTGACCTAAGGAGTGTACATTCATACACCGACATGTGTCTTTTGACCCTGACCAGTCTCTGATTTTAAGCGGAAAATTCGACAGAGAGGTATTTTAAAATACCTCATTTTTTTTTTTGGTTCGAGTCGGACCCACTTCTCTCCTTTTATTTTATTCTTTATTTCCATCTTTTACTTTTTTTAATTAATTAATTTTAACTTTAGTTTAGGTTAAGTCATTACCTATTTATTTTATGTTTTTTAAGATAGAGTCTGTACAGTTATTTATTGCGTCGTTATATTATTTTATTTATTATTTCTTGTTATTTGATCAAAATCCGAAAGTGCAAGCTGTCCCATGCGTTCATCAATCAATCCTGCATCCAGTCCAAATTCATGAAACACAACCAGTCATCGTCCAAGTTCAGTTCAGGTTTATCTGATTCATTCTGTAGTTCGTTCCAATCCAACAAGCTCGTTTCCCTTTCTTTACTCCTCAAGTCACTGACTTTCTGCTCTATGATAACAAACCCTAATCTCTAAGCCTGTCAATATAAAAAGGGACATGCAGCAATCAAAAGAGAGGGGGGAACACGCACCAAAAGCCAAAGCCAGAATCGCTCAACAAATTTTAACAACTCTGCAACCCAATTCAACACAAAAAAACCTGCACAAGAAACATACCAACATAACACAACAGAGACATTTTTTCCTAGCAATCACAACACAACCCCAAACTCAATCGTCAACAACCCTATCAAAATTCAAACCGGCAACACATCAGGAACCCACATCACCAGCCTCGACCAAAACCCCAATTCATTCCACAAATCTAACACCTCAACCTGTCACAGACAGAGTTCCAATCGATCCCATTTCACAAACCCATCCAAACAACATAATTTGCCAATCCTTCACGCTCAAATCCATCAACCGGCCGCACCAGCAGCCACGTCTAAACCGAAGAAACATCACGTATCATCATCTCGACACAGAGAAGTTTCGTCAAACAACCTACAACAATCATCGTCGTCGCACACCGAAACCGCATCCGAGGCAATTCGACACCGCAAACCAGGAACAGGTGCAAACCGAACTCAACTAAAGGCGGAACCACTAAGGCCATCCAGATCCGTAACTAAAAAACGGTATCCCCTTTCTCTATGTATTGATCTAAGGTTTTGTTTTTATATATATATATATACCGTTGTTGGAATCTGTTAAAATAAGAAGAGAGTAGAAAAGAATCGAAATTATGGTGTCACCGGAGCCACCCCTAACCCCCACCGGAAACTGGAAACCATGGCGGCTTGTTTGAAGCTCGCCGGAAAGTTGTTGAAAGAAGAAGAACATGAATAGAGAGAGAGGAGCGTATCTGAGAGAACAGAGAGTTGAGAGAGAATAGGAATAGAGAGAGAACCGAGAGAGAACAGAGAAGGATTAGGGAATAGAGAGAGAGAAACACAGTGAAAAATGAAAGTTTTGTGGTTCACAGCCTTTATGTACTTACCCATGAACCGACCTAGCTGCAACCCGAACCGACCCGGTTCGGTTTTCTTAAGCCCATGTCTTATTTTTATTCTCTGCACACCCCTTTATCACTGTTTAAACCCCCCTCTGCTGCATTTTTTTAGTTCTTTCACGCATTCTTTTTCTTTTCTTCAGCATCATTTTTTTTTATTTATTCTCATGCATATTTTAGGATTAAGGTTCATTATTTTGTATTTTATTCGTATATTTATTTTCCTTAGTCATTTATTTTATGGCATGGATTTTAGAATGTATATAGGTCTTTTATGTAACTTATTTATTTATTTATTTTCGTTTCTTGCACGTAATTTAGAATGTAAATATAGGCTTTCAGTGTAATTTATTTATTTTATCGCAGACCATAGAATGTATTAATAGGTGTTTTTGTAATAGTTTAGGTGCATGTGTGCGTGTGTGGGTGTATGCTTTACTTTCATGCTCTAGCTTAGGCTAATGGTCTTTGTGGTGATCCAACGTCACCACAAAGTGCTACGCTTTATTTTCTTGCTCCGATAGTTTTAGTTTTTAGTATTATCATTCAAAAAAACAACAAAAACAGAACACAAAAATATTTTCTTAAATAAACCTTGATCCTAAATCAAGTGACGTCTTTTTGTTTTCTTTCCTTAATCAAACTTCAATCGATTTAATCATATTTGAGTCCATTTTCTTTAATATTAAAAAACACAAACAAATTTTCATTTTGCCACTTGGCTTTTCATTTTAAAACCTTTTTTTTCTAAACTAATAAAAAACACTCAACCAATCAAACGTCAATTTTTACCACGAACTACGTGATTTTGATCCCTCACGGGTACGTAGGCAGAGGACTTCGTTCTTCCAAATCAATAAAATGTAGATAATTAGGTCTTCCCTTTTTTTAATCATTTCAATTTCTTTTTTTCATAAAAAAATAAGCAAGTTATAGCACATTAATTAAATAAAATCAAAAGGTTCCCGTAGAGTACTACGGACATAAAGGGTGCTAACACCTTCCCTTTATGTAACTAACCCCCGAACCCTAAATCTTTTCAAAATGTGGGGTGTTTGAACTTTTTTCCCCTTTTCTTAAAAAATTAAAATGTTCGGTCGTGAAATCGAACGTGAGTCAAAAGCTAATCAAATAGCCTTGATCTCCGAAAAATGACGCGACACATATAACTCAAGTAATTAAAGAATTTTGTCCAAAAAAAAAGTCCATATAACTCAAGTAATTAAAGAATTTTGACAAAAAAAAAAGTAATTAAAGAAAAAAGACTTCTCAAATTATAACCCTTAATTTTTGTGTTGTGATATGATATAACCCGTAATTTATCGAAGGGTGCATGTTTGGCATTATCAAGAGTGCATGTTTAGAATTTTGTCCAAAAAAAAAAGTGCGTGTTTAGAATGAAAATAATAAGAATACGTAGGCAAACAAAATTATTTCTTATAAATAGATAAAATTTGATAAAATAAATAATTCAATCAAATAATCATCTAAAATTTTCTCCAATATATTTAAAAAATGAATAGAGTATCTATTAAATTTGACGAAATCTATGTTTAAAATGAAATATTATATGGGAGAAAACTAATAAACAAATAAATAGTTAAAATGAAGGACAGAACTTATGTGAGTTTCTATGTATTTTTCGTATGTTTCTTAGCTAAAAATACATTTCTCATGAGTAGTTTATTTAGTAACAATAGGAAAAGCATTTAAGAAAACGCACATAAGATTTTTGCTAGAATTAAAATAAAGATAAAACTTAGGTGTATTTTCTTACGTGATTTTTGTGTTCTACTTCACATAAAATTCTCATAACTATCTATAATTCCTAAAATTCACAGTTTTCTCAAAGTTTGTTATAAACACACATAATTAGTTTTATGTGAAAAATCATACCAAAAACATGGAAGGAAATGCACCTAAATTTTGTCTTGAAAATAAAAGTTTTTTTAGTGACAAATGTTAGCAATTAGTTGTTAAAAGAACACAAAGTATATAAGTAAATAAAAATATCATTTAAGGAAATATGTTGTTAAAATATAAAAAGTGATAAGCAATTAAACCCTTTTAAAAATTAGGATATAAAGAAATTATTTTAAAATTTGCAGGTGACCGAAATTTAATGAATTTCGTTGAGGTGTATTTTATATATTAAAAAGGTTAATTTTGCAAAGGAAAAAAGTTATAGAAATTAACATTTTTTTGACGTAAAAAGTTATAGAAATTAACATGGAGTGACCACGTGCATAAAAATAAATTATAACTTTAAATTTATATTAATTTGAAATAGTTAAAGTAGTTGAAAATAATTTTACGCCACATAAAATAGTATATATCAAATTAATATATGTATTTGTTGTAATAAAATTAGATTTGGACAATGCCTTTGAAGTTTTGATGATAACAAAGTATTGAAGAACAATTGAATATGTTAATATATGTTTAACTGTGCAAGACCATAAATTATAATTTATCAAGGCTTGATCATATATAAGAGCATCAGATGTACAAGAGAAGCTAAAAGATCAGGAAAAAAGGGCAATCAAAAGTCAACAAGTGATCAGAAGTGAAGGTCACCCATAAACTATTGAGAAGGATCGCTTTCAGCCTCTGACCCAGTACAATTTGTCTTCTTCTAAATCACTTGCTAAGTCAAATTCAAGGACAAAAGAAATGAAACAGATAATTCTATTTGCAGCAATGAATTTCGAATGTCTTTTCAAACGACATTAACCATATCATGCAACATTTCGACGCCTTGATTTGATAGCTTCTCAAATTCTTAATGAGCTGACACTTTTTCAACGTATCTCAAATCCCTGCCAATATAGGGAGCTGAAGACTTGAAGAACTGGGATCCCTACAGCAACCTCTGCTGCCCAATTCTTAGCCTTTGGATAAATCCAACTGTAGCTACATATAAGTTACATATAATAATAAAGTAATTGTAAATCATCATATTTTTATTGCGCTTTATGTTGATAACACTTTAACATGAACAATTTTTTTTTTATCAATGACATATTGTCCCGTGTATCAAAGTTAGTTTAATAAGTGACAACTTATCCCGTACACTTTAGTTAGTTCTGAAATTTTACTAGTGAAAACTTGTCAAGTGCATGATGGTTTAATTTAATCAACGTCAACTTCCCTTATGTATTTTATTAATGACAACTTGTCTCGTGCACGATAGTTCTATTATTTTTTTGAGGTGGCATGATAATTCTATTTAATCAATGTCATCCTCTCTCATATTTTAATCAATGTCAACTTCTCCCATAATAGTTCTGTATAAATTTTTTTTTAGGGGGCATGATAGTTCAATTTACCCCTCACAGTTTTCTATTAAAGTATCCCTTTTAGATTTACCAATTCAGATGGTAAAAATACCATTGTTATATTTCTTTCATATGATTCTGTAAAAAAATATATCTTGCTTTCATATGGGTAAATTTGAAAAACTGTATCATTTACCTTGTCTATATGGATAAATATAGACTTGATCGATTTTAAAGAATCATGGGAGGTGAGAAAAGAAGTACAAATTGGACTATAAAGGAAATTCAGATTTAAGTTGAACTGGCCCATATTTGCTAACATATTCTCTTGTGGGCTATTTGTCTATTCCAGCTCATGTTATCTTAAAAACGAAATTACTCTTCACACTTCTTAAGTTTCTCTTTTTTCCTACTGTTGTTGGCCTAGCGGTAGTTAATTATTGTTCAACTCTCTAGCGGCACAGTTAACTGTCGTTCGACACTTTTAAGATAAGTTGAAACGATTTAAAAAGTGATTAAACCATTCTAAAAAGTGTCAAACAACAACTAATTGCCGATGGAGAGCTTAACTGTAGTCAACTGTCGTTCGAGTGTGTTTTGGAGAAATTTAAGAAGTGAGAAGAGAAATTTCCTCTTCAAAGTTGAAGGAAAGCCTCAAAAGATGCAAGTGCTTGGACAATTCAATTCATAGAACAAAAACAATTCTATGACTATTTATTTTTCAAAACCAAGGTATCACTTGCGACTCGCAACCTTTTGGATGTTAATTCCTTGATGTAGCAAAAATTCAATTAAGGATTCTTGTATCTCAACATATGTTTTTTCATAGTTAAAAACTGAACTCGTAGTTAGATGGTTAAATGACTAAAACATCTATCACTTGTGTCTAGGGCTGACAATGAACCAAACCAACTCGATAATAGTTCGGAACTCGATTCGACAATTAACTCGTTGAACTTAGTTCATGAACTAAATGAGTTGAAAATTAAGTTTGTTAAATAAATGAGCCGAACTTGAGTTGTAAATAGTCTGACTCGGTTGGTTCATGAGCTGACTCGATAATATATATATATATATCAGGTTAGTAAAAATTAATAAAGTACAATCTTAAATATTAAAAGATAAAGTATGTAATTTACTACATGCTTCCTCTAGTATTTATGTACTTGTTTTTAGAGGACTTATCACTAGTTTAATTAACAATAATTTAATAAAAGAGAGAAAGAAGAAAAAAAGGAGAAGGAAGCTAATAACATAGTTGTGTAGGCTTTTAACCAAGTGTAACATAGTTGTGTAGGCTTGTAACCAAGTGTAACAAAATTAGTCCCACATCAGTTATTTTAAACACATAATAGAGGAGGAAGCATTGTGATAGGCCAAACCGCAAGTGCACGGTCTATCGAAGTAGTAGTAAAAAGAGTATCGTTCCGCTAGGGGGTTATGAATTCAATTAACTTTTAGAAAATGATTAGAAGAGAAGAAGGATTATAAAATAGGGAGTTTTTAAATAAGAGAAAATAAAAGGAGCCTTGGGATTATTGGTTCATCCTAATGACAAGTCCTTCGCAAGCAAACCCTTAAACTTATAACTTTACGTTAGTCCCAATTTCTAAAGACAAGATTCTCTTAAGCGTATCAAAGCTTCTCTCGAAGTCAGTGAGTGTATCCCTCCAACAACCACACATATTCTCATGGGTGATTGCCTTTGGGACCCTTGAAGATCGAAACTTTATATGTCTCAAGGTTTGCTAGACTATTCTCATGTTTCGCAATCCTTGTCTAAATTCACTTGTTCGAATATCAAAGCTCCGCGTTCGCTTTATGAATTGATATTTGAGATAATGGATTAACAATTATCAAACCCTCCGCGTTCGCTTCCACAGTTTGATAATGGTTAATTCATGTTAAAGCGGTGAATTTAGATTAGAAATTAGGGTTATATAAAATTAAGGTTTAAGGCTTGGCTTGATCCGGATTACATCATTAGAATTATCCAACAATCCCAAGACAAAGAAATCTACTCACTAACGTTCATTGTAGATATGGAGAAGAAGAGGAAGAAGAACATAAAATAAATAACAAGAAAATAAAGATGAACTTTTATTCAAAGAAACAATTGTCACATATTATTTCCAAGAACTATTTCCAAGAACAAAAGATGAATATTTGTGATGGAGAGCTACTCTATTTATAGCTTTACAATTGACTTAAAATCTAAGCAACTATAAGGGCATTCCGGTAAAACTAAAACAGGGTAACTTGACCTTCAAGCAAAAGCAGCAAAAGCAGTCCTGGGAGGTGGCACGATCGTGCCAACATTGGCACGGGCCGTGCCAAGCTTCTGACTTTGGGGGAGAGTATTTTTGTCTTCGAATCTTTCGTATTTTTGCTCCAAATCAGCTCCAGACTCCTTTCTTTTGCTCCAAGACATCTTCCATCATATATTCGTTCCTGAAATATAAAATATGCAATTGAAGTAAAATAGTTCAAAAAGGAAATAATATTTAAATAAAATAAAACTAAATCTAATTAAAACGAAACTAAATAATGCATAAAAATAGACTAAATAAAGACTCATCACATTGTAAAAGAGAGGTCTTGTATACTGATGGCGCTACAGTAGTATTATAAGTGGTACTACTTTTTTACTTAATGGTCCTAAGACCAACATGGTCCTCATTTTTATATTAGTTCAATTTTTGTTTTTCTGAAGAAAAAAAATAAATTAAAAGGTCAAGATGTAATTTTTTGACAAAATGAGAAATAAAAACAAAAGTTTTGAATTGAGTAAATAGTCAATTACCCTTCTGAAATTGTAAGTTTCGTCAATTATCCCCTGAAATTAACAAAACACAATTAACTTCTGAAATTACACGAGGTTAATCAATTTATCCCCTCCGTCAAATTTTTCTGTTAGTCAACATGACGTTTTGCAAATATCCCCCCTGAAGTTTTGCACTTATGTGCAAAATGTCCCCTAAAGTTGGAAATTTTTATATTTTTTTCTTATCCTTAAAAGTGATTGCATTATCAGTGAATTGTGGAGCATATTAACTAAGTTTTGACGATATACAACCATATATTGGCAGTATGGTAGAACAAATTGGCAGTATTTGGCAAACCCTACAATAATTTTCAAAACTCAAGAATATTTACAAAACAAACATAAAAGTATTTCTTTGTTCCAACACAAGATGTTGTTTTTTCTTTTTCAAGTTGTCCTTCACCCCATTAGAGATCAAAAGGATGGTGACTATCATGTTTTTTTATTCTCTTAAAAAAAACATAATGAAATATACATAATATAATATTATTACCATTCATTTGAATCCTAACGGGGGGAATAAGACCATGAATCCTTCAAGATCCTTTATAAAGTGAGAGAAGTAACAAGTTTATATATTTTTTTCTTGAAAGTGAGAGAAGTGTGTTGGTGGTGTGCACTGCTCACAATATAAAGGAAGTGGAAATTTTTGGTGTGGTTAAAATTAGCAATAGCAAAGCCATATATTTTGACATCTTGGTAATTCTTGGTTATGCCAATCATTTATGTGCTTCATTATGTATGACATGTATTAGTTTTCCATCAAACAAGTGTGTTTGTACTTTACTATGCTGACTTTCATATCATTAGACTCAAATACATGGTTAATGTTTGATCGTTTAAGGGAACATATATGGTTGTATACCGTCAAAACTTAGCTAATATGCTCCACAATTCAGTGGTAATGCAATCACTTTTAAGGATAAGAAAAAAATATATAAATTTTCAAGTTCAGGGGGCATTTTGCACATAAGTGCAAAACTTTGGGGGGGTATTTGCAAATCGTCATGTTGACTAACAGAAAAATTTGACGAAGGGGGTAAATTGATTAATGTTGTGCAATTTCGGGGGGGGGGGGGGGGGGGGGGGGGGGGTAATTGACTATTTACTCCTTTTGAATTATGTTACTCGAGCAAACGAGTTGAACCTATCGAGTCGAACCGAGTTGTTCGTGAACTTTAAACGAGTCGAACTCGAGTCAAAAAAATAGTTCGTATCGAACTCGAGTTGAGTTTCGAGCCGAGTCAATTCTTATTGAGTCGAGTCGAGCTCAGACGAGTTCGACTCGACTTGACTCATTTCCAGCCCTACTTGTGTCATATTATTAGATTATGCTCCCTCCATCCTAATTTATAAGTTGCTTTGGGAAAAAAATTTGTCCCAAATTATAAGACGCTTTACGATATCAATGAAACATTAATGTTACTTTTTCTATTATACTCTTAATTATTTATTACTCTATCTTCTTTTAATTTTTTAATTTATATTTCTCATACTATTTATTAAGGACAATTTTGTAAAATAACTCATAATATCTCTTTCGTATATAAAATTAATTACATGTTTTGATGTGTGAAATGCAAAAAAATAAAAAAAAATCATATAATCTCCAACGGAGGGAGTATAATAATTTAGATATTTTCGAACATTGATAGTATGAGAAAGGCTCAGGAGTCAGGACTGGATCAAACCTTGATAATTTAAATTAAACAGCTCTGGCAAGAACAATTCAATTTCAATTTCTAAAGTGCAACAAATTGAGAGACAAGGTAAATATTTTCATATACTAATGCTAATTGCATTACAATTCTAAGCGACAAGCCAGATCATCAAATAATTACTACGTGATTCTATGTTAGGCCTTTATCCAACATATTAGTCAACAATGACTACTCAAGAAATTCATCAAGTTCTGAATCAACGTATCCTTTCCAAATCACCCGAGGACAAATACCCCAAAGCAAGACTATGAGGAGTTTCAACGTGTATAATTCTTTTTAAAATTTCTTAGCTATATATATTTGGGTAAATGCTAACCGGTGCCCCGGGCACCGATTAAAGGTACTAAAAAAGGAAATTTTATAATAATTAAGGTAGTAAAAGTTGTGTAATTAATCCATAAAAAGTTTAAAAGTTTCCTTTTTTAGTAATGTTTTCCTTTTATGGTGTGCTTAACCAGTGTCCCGGAGGCATCGGTTAGCATGACCCATATATTTATTTGGTTTTACTAAGGAATTTTTTGTGAAGTATACATGACCAATGTGTGAAATTCGTTCCACTCAATGAAACATAGCAAAAAATTAGATACTATGGTCGTGTAAATATGAAACATTATTTTTGAGTGAAGATATTGTTGCAAAAAACTAGATATTCAGGTTCTATGATTTTTGGATTTAGAAATTTAAATTTAAAGAACAAGAAGAAGGGAGAAAGGAAAGTGAGGATTCTGACGTGTCTATTAATCTCAATATTAAAATATCACAAATACGTTTTTTAACAAAATTTGATAAGAAGATTAACAATACAAACGTAATGCATCTCTCAAAAAAAAAAAAATACAAACGTAATGTAACATAAAACTATCCCGCTGATCAGGAACGACGCCATGGGTGTCCTTTTTTCTAGAGCTTAGTTTTCCCTTTTTCTGTTTCTCTTTTTTCTTTTTTTAGCTATGTAACCAAAAAACTAATTTGAAAAAAAAAAACTAATTTGAAAAAAATAATGCTTAAAAAGGACTAATGCAGAAAAAATGACCAAAACTTGTAGAACAATAGATGTAATTTCTCTAAGGTTTATTAGAAAAAAAAAAACTATTCAAATCCTTAAACCACCACTCATTCACCACTTTTTTTGCAATTTGGTTTCGTGCCTCGAGTTGGATTTGCTAGATTGTACACGTGGTGGTTGAACATGTTCGCTCCATTTTTGTTTCTTTCCTTATGGTTATTTTGTTAATTACCCTTTAGGGTTGGTCCTAAAAAAAGTATAGTTTGATATTGGTTGTATTGCCTTTTAAGAGTTGTTATTGCACTTTTATTTGATCTCATTGGGTCAGGTTTATGTCCCAGTTGTTTGTACTTTTCTTTTATTTTATATATTTTCTTTTTGCTTAAAGAAAAATGTATGTCTAAATGATTTAGATTTGTGTATGTGAGTGGTAAGAATTATCCTAATACGAGATCTTAGCACAGGTAATGGATTGCATTTGTCACTCATATTAAGGTCGGAACACATTACATCGCTTTTATTAGTTCATGACACTCCTTAGTCGTTGTTCACAATCAGAACGTGTCCCTCCATGGTTGATCTATATAAATAATTTCTTCCATTTAGCTTTGTGCAACTCACAAAACTAAAGGTCCTAATTGTTAGAATAAGAAAAACTTAAATAAAGTGTACCTTAAAAAGAAGCAAGATAATTAACAATAAAGGCTCACTGGTTAACAGGGTGTCAAATTTTAACTGGCATATGTTGTTAACACATAAGAAGGAAAAGAACACTACACATACACTTAAGAGACATAATAAAGAAACACATTAACAAGTAGAGCTACCGCTACATGGAAGAGACAGCTAAATAATTTCAACCTCAATGTTGTGTTCAATGTTTAATTCAGACACCTGTTTGTATTTCCTTAATATATAGCATTAAGCATTAGGACTACAATAATATTATTACAGTGACTTTATGAATGGTATTATATATCTTTAGATATAAACTGTCAAAGTTTGTGTGTCACAACTAATTTGGAGAATTGTTTATATGCCACAACAAAAAGAAGGAAAGTAACGAGTCTGCGATTGTCTCTATTGCAGGGACACTTCTGATTAAAGACGTGTTTTGGTGTCCGACACAGACACACGCCGACACATATCATTGAATTACGTTATTTTCTTAAAATTTTATTTATATCGATGTATATGTGTCAGTGTCATGTTCGACGTCCATGTCTGTGTCCGTACTTCATAGAACCTCAAAGTCACAAAAAGACAACCTCACAATGAAATATTTATGAAGTTATGGCCAAGTCCAATCACTGTTTTAATTTCTTAATACATATAGTAGTAATCCATAAGCGTGTTAGATATTTCATGTTCCACAACGTGTCTCCTTCAAGTGAGATTTTATAAAATTTAATGTAGCATTTATTTTAATTATGTATGTATAGATCCATTTTCCAAGTCCAAGATTTAGAAAAATTCGATTTTGCCCTAGAGGATCAAAGTATTCCTCATAGAGAGTACCTACCTACCCACCATTTGAAAGAGGATGAAATTTGATTTATAAACGGTGCATGTGATTTATTTTATCTAAAGTAAATCATAATGAAAGACCGGCACTTAAAATAAAATTTATAACAGAAGAAATTGCGTTATATTATATAACACAAAAGCAAGCTTAAAAGAATAACAATTTTGGGTTGGGAACTAGATATGTGGTTAACTAACTAATGCTTGGTTAAATAGCATCATTTTTTTTTTTTATGGACCACTAGGTACAATACAACTATAAAATACAACAACGATTTTGGAAAGGTAATGAGGTTTGAAATTAAGCCAACGAATTTGAATGACCAATATCCTCCAATTGAGATGAGATTTTTTTTTTTCTTCATCGAATGGTCATCATCATCTTGACGAATTCATCAAAGTCAACTTGACCATCACCATCCATATCTGCTTCTTTAATCATCTGCTCTACCTCTTCATCACTTAGTTTTTCACCTAGATTGATCATCACGTGTCTCAACTGCACAATACACACACATAAATTTTTTACCATCGTATATTTCACTATCCAATATGCATGTTTATGCCTTCATGTACAATACAAGATATATACGTGGAAAAGGAAAAAAAAAATAGTGTAAAAGATTCTATCTTATCATTGCATATTCATTGCTATCTTAATTACTAGTATCTTATCATTATACAGCTAATATTCACTGCATGTGGAAACGTACGGTGTACTGTCCTAGATGTGCATGTGGATATAAAAAAAATGCAACAAATTAGCATTTTTATGAAAACAAAATTGCAAAAAAATTGCATTTGTAGTAGTCAAAATTAATGATTACTTCCCAAACAGAGGAAATGAAAATATGTCAATAATTATTATGTACAAATATTGTAATGAACTATTGAACTTTTCATAATTTCATTTTTTTTAAGTTGTTATATTTAAAATTTGTATTTAAAAATGGAAATAGAAAGAAAAAGAAAAAGAAAAACTATGTAAATGGTTATTAAGGTGAAAAAAAAATGGCAAGCAATCGTCCTTGTGAGTTTAGTTCAGTTGGTAAGGACAATGCATAATATATGCAAGGTCTGGGGTTCAAACCTCGACCACCATCAAAAAATAAAATTTTAGAAAATCTAATATGGGTGTTCATGAATAAAAAAATAAAAAAGAAATTTACTTTACTTTACAAAATAGAAACAATTTTATATACCTCAATGGGTGTTCATGAATAAAAAAATAAAAAAGAAATTTACTTTACAAAATAGAAACAATTTTATATACCTCACTGGCTGATATATAGCCATTTTGATCTTTGTCAAAGACCTTGAAAGCCTCTCTAAGCTCCTCCTCTGCATCAGTGTCCTAAATGAAAATAAAATAACAGAACCAAACTTAGTCTTTGGTTATTGAATTGAATAATAATAAAATGTATATGAAGCCTATAGACCTTAGAACTTTGATATTGAAAGTATAAATAAATAAATAAATAAATAATGAATAGAATGGAAGGAAAATATATATGTTAGTATTACTTTCATTTTCCTAGCCATCAAGTTCAAGAACTCATCAAATTCAATGGTTCCATTGCCATCTGCATCAACTTCACTTATCATATCTTGTAGCTCTTCTTCAGTGGGATTCTGATCCAATGACCTGATAACAGTGGCTAATTCTTCCACAGTAATGCAACCTGTTTGCACATTCAACAAGATTAACACAATTTTTAAACATTTATATCCTATGCATATGATGATGTATGATAGTGATGAGAATTCTGTTAAAAGGAGAAATTAAACTCACCATCTCCATCTTTGTCAAACAAACTAAAGGCCTCTTTGAAATCAACAATTTGTTCTTCACTAAGGACATGTGCCATGGTATGTTTTGTCTTTGAGAGAGAAATAGAGAGGAAGAGAAAAGAATAGAGAAAGAGAATGAGAGGGAGAGTATTGTGTCAAGTATAGTTCAATTAGGTGGCCTATTTGTAGAACTTCAATGAGGCCAATCTAGGTAGATTTCATTTTTAAATCTTAGTTTAATGAGTCAAATTAAACTTATGACTTTTTTAATTTGGTGTTTTATATCTATCTAGTCTAGTCTAGGTAAAAACCTTCTACTCACGTGATTATAGCCTATAAGCTTGTAAACTATTTGATTGATAATGGTTATTCTCCCGCGAACTTATAACATTTTTCCATAACATGTTATATAAGTTATGTCATGTTATATTTATTTAATTATTATTTTAATCTCTAATTTTACCAAATACTTTAACTTCAATCTCTAAACTTATTCACCGTAGAATTATCCACTATCAACTTATTCATTACCTGCAATTTTTCTTATCCAACATGACTTATATATGGTTATACTTACGGCCTTATTGTGGAAAGAAAAGGAATCACATAAGACCATCTTCAATGAGAGGTTCTAAACTTTTAAGATTCGGTATCTATTACGTACCCTCATTGGAGATAAAAAAATTTGAGGTCTTATAAGACCCAGATCTCAATTAAGACCCTCAATCTTAAGTAGGAATATTAAAAAGTTGAAATGTAATGATTTAAAGTTATTGATAGTTGATTAGCGGGTCTCATTTAAGAAATTTGTGTGAGATGGTGGGTTGAATGGATTGAGTGCTTATTAGGTATCACTCTTAAGAAATTATAAATGAGTGATATATACATGCGAGACCCATTTAAATACCCAAAAATAGATGTCTCCATTCAGAATGCTCTAACTAACCTTTGATGTAGTAGATATGGACCATATGGTGGAGTGGTAAAATGGTGTACATGTGCCCCCTTTTTTTAACATACATGATATTTGAACAATTCAATTTTTCAAATGTCTATTCAATATCTCATTTTCTCTTCATATTTCTCTTCCTATCAAATCATCAACATATCCCATTTTATTGAGAGAAACTTAAGTCTCAAATTGAATAGCTATAACTCTTGATAAAAGTTTATAAAGATGAGACATTCATCGACTTACAAGTTAATTTTGTAAGAATGAGTTAGGTCTAATTTCAACATTGTATCAAAGCCTATTGATTTTGATCACCCACCATTTATACACGCACCAAACCCAATAGCGTAAACTCTTAACAATAGCAGTTTATAAAAAGAAGACACTTTTTATTTTTATAAGGATTAGGTTAGAATAAATTTCAACACCAAACTTCTTTTCCTTCAAAAAAAAAAACACCAAACTTCTTTTTTTTTTTTTTCCTTTCAATAAGTGGTCATGTAGTATTTTTTATGATTTAATAAAATTGAAAGAGGTAAAAATATTAGTATATTGACAGCTGGAAAGGTTGGATGTTTAGGGGACAAAAACAAGAGGAGTTAATTGAAATTAAAAGGGGGTATGGACTAAGGAGTATTGGGAGGTGTGTTTTTCACCAATTTCAAATTTCCACACACTATCCATTCTGGTTGGTTTTGGTTTGCTTGCATTGCACGAGATATGACTATTTCTTTATGCTCTTTCTGCTTGTGTGTTATGTGTAACGTGTGCAAATTACGCTGTCAACGCGGTTCAGGAATAATCAAAATTAATGAAAATTTATACAAACGCGTTGTGTTGTCCTAAGAAAACAAAAGAAAATTGGGTGTGCGTGGATGGAACAACGTAGGAATGGGGCTTATCCTTTGCTCAGATTTTGACAATTGAAATTTTGTGTTTATTTTCTTTTCTAAGATATCCCGATATTAGATTTTCAAGATCTCATATTCGATTCTTCTTTACGTTAATTTTGGTGTTGCTTCCGACATTTTTCCACAATTTTTTGCAAAGAGTGTGATGTTAGATACTCCATGTGGCTTCTTGGTATATTCGCTTGATACACATCAATTTACTTAATATATTCGCTCTCATGGATCAGCTATATTAATCTTAATAGGCGTTGATATAGTGCGATTAAAACACTCAGTTGTGTTTCATTTAAGTTGTGTGTGATTCTTAAGAATGATTAATTGTGTTGATTTAAATGTTGAGTAAATTAAGTTTCATTGATTGAAACGCTCTTATAATAGAAAATAATTTACTTTTTATAGGTAGTCTACAATATGAAATGACGATTATTTCAAAACAGAAAAGTATAAATTAAGACAGTTTTTTTTTTATGAAGCTAAATTAGTCTACCTCAATTGACACCGGAGATAATCAAACTTGAGACCTCGAGGAGGTCCACACTCCCAGGTCCCATGTCAATACCATCATGCTAACCCAAGTGGAATAAGATGGAGGGAGTAAGATGTCCATTTACTTGGTGTAGTCTGTTTGTTAATTTTGGACTAAGGTTGTGCCTCTTTTGTAGCATAGGTCATGTCTTTTTTAATAAAAAGAACCCAATGGTTTGGTATATACTTCAAGAAATGCAAGTGAAATTAACTTAATTTTTTTTTGATTCAGTATTTGTTTGTATATAAATACCCTAAAAAACAAGTTGCGTGGATGAAACTAGCTAATACAATACAACAAGTTTCATTGTATTGGAATTTAGTTATGTTCCCCAAGATCCAATAACTATAGTTTATGACAAAGAAGATACTACAATATTAACACTCAAATAGAGTGAAAACAACTAGTAAGATTAAAAAATACTAGTAATGTACAATGGCCATTAAATACAATACCATGTTTGTTATTGCAATAGCTGTAATGCATATAAATAATATTTGGAGATCAAATGCTCTAAAAATAGGAAAATTATAACAACCCCCCTCATTTCTATCTAAATGTCACAAACACCCCTATATTTTCCCAAGCATCATATGATCAAATGTAGAAAGACTATAGCTCTCTAAGGGTCCATTAATGAGACCAACTGTTTTATTACCTCACACTTCACAATGAGAGGAAAATAAAATCTATGAATTGACTGTTGATTATCATTGACAAAGTTTGGCTATGAATTATGATAATCTGAAACATAAAAACTACATATTTGCAGTAATTGTCATCTGAACAAGAAAGAATATAATGAAAATTTACCAATAACAATATTGTTTCAAAACTTGTAAATTCCTAGACCAATCAGGTATATAAAGGAATACAAAGTGCTTATATGTACGATATTTCTATAATCTACAACAAAAGATAATATAAAGTCAAATTGTTTTAATCTAAGCTATAACTGTTTTCATAAACTATCCTGAAAAGTTTATGGAAATACGCTGAAAACAACTTATGGAGATGTCATAAGCTGTTTCTATAAGCTTTCCCAAACAGTCTCACAAGTATTCGTGTCGGTACATAAGATCAAATAAATCAATCCAAATAAAACTGAGTAGTTATTTTCAAAGAATACAGCATCTGCAGCCTTGCGAATCTTGGGGGCCTTCAAACCACCGATCCCATAAGCGATTCAAGGGACCAATTGTTCTGTCAAACCAGAAAATTGTATCATTAGTTAGTAAGATATATGATATATCAAAGATCAAATGTGATGCAAAACAAACACAAGAAAGTTTTGAGAAGCGGTTTTACGATGGAAGAAAAGGATCAGGTCTTGTTTGTACACTACTCAGCAATCTGGCAACAAAAATAGAAGATGGAAATTCAAAGTTAAACTAATATGGACTGTGCATCAAGCTAACATTTATGATACAACTACATGATAGAACCATTTTAGTATTAATTTTAAGCTTACTCTTTGCATGTTGTTGATGCTTTATCCATCCTTTCAAGTTTTTCCAGCTCTTCCTGCATTCATTTTTTTAGTGAATATTAAATCGAAACACTTGCAGCCATAATCTTAGAAGAAAAGCTAAGAACCACAATCAGCATCCACAGAAAAAGCTCCAAAAAATTTCATTACAGAAGTCTGTACGAAAGTCATGCCGCAGAGAGCCAATAAGACAGAACAATGAAAACAAAAACATAATAGTTAACTTAAAAAGGAAAACTAAGTGTTCAGGATTATTAAAGATTCTTATTTCTTACTAATAAGGTTTTGTCAAATGCTGGAGACAAACTTGCTTGGTCACAAATATATACATCATTTAATTATTTAAAAAAATCGCTTTTACCTTTTTTTAACTTATGTGTGCATGTCCAAATTATTTTTATCATGCTTCTATTTTTATGGATGCGCAAGTCTTACACCATGCTCATTGTTTCAAATTAGTCACAAAATTTAGACTTTACATCTTAACATTTTGCTTCTTCCTTAAAAAAAGAGATGCCATAAGATTGAAAGGACTTTAATGATAAATCATATTCCCTCTGTAGTATGTCCCATACTGTGTTGCTTTAGGACACAATTTAAAGATCACTAGACTGAAATTATCACTCCAAGTTCCAGTAAATTTTCTTGAGAAAATAACGTTATGGAAAAAGGTACATTTACCATAATACATCAAATTGCCAACTATGTGAACTCCCATACTATACTAAGGAAGACTAGCTAAATTTCTGCATCTTGTTTACTAGCTTCAACGAGGGAATTAGTATTAAAGCCTAAGACATCAAACCTCAACTTCTATCCTATAGACAAAAAAATATTAAGGTCTTTGTGTGTGTACCACAAACAAACATTTGGTAAAACCACCTACAAATTTCCAAAATAAAAAATCACATAAAAGTCTCAAACTGCATAGAGTGTATTTCGAAGTTTGTCGGACACATCTCAAGGTTAAGCTAATCCATCAAGAAAGATGGACTGACTTATTGTATGTCCGAGGCTGAACTGTTGATAGAAACCAGACTATAGAAAGAATGATTTCCACATCTCTCTCTCTCACTATGTAGTTAACTCCCCAGATAAGTATAGTACAACTACCGAGTCTCAACACATCCCTCACTCCAATAAGATTCAAAGTCACACTAGTAAAAACGAGTGATAAAATTACACGTCGACTTAGAGTCGCGACAGGAGGCCAGTAGTTAAGAAGATATATGTAAAGGCGGGCTTTAACTGAATTAATATACTATTGGAACTAGCCAATAGAAGGTTAACGGAGTTAGTTAGGGTGTTGGGAATTTACTCAGACTTGATAAGGAGGAAAGTGAACCTAGAATCGCATCATTTCTTCAATCACTTTCTTAAGATATATTTCTGGTATTAGTTGATTCTATCAAGTCGTCTCAAAGAAAATTTATGACCTAAATGCAAATAAATGGACCTTTTGAAAAATTTCTACAAAATGAACAGGTGAAGTTGAACAAACCACAATTCTCATCTCACAACTGTGATAAGACAGAAACAATAGAAACAAAAGTATAAAATGGAAGATATGTTTAATTATACCATTTAAATCATCAAGCCTGTATAGTTGTATTTGTATTGACAAATTGGTAATACATATAGAGAGACTAATCCACAAATCATCAATCATAGTAAGATTTAGCTTCATTCTTCAGTGAGGACTCGCTAACAACAGTGGATGGATACTCGGCTCCAATGTTCATACATCTTTAAACACAAAATTACCAGCTAAAAACACACTTTGTTAACTAAGTACAGTTGATAACTCAAATTCTGTTAACATAATTTTGAAAAAATTTCATGCATCAATACATTGATCACCTTAGGTAATAGTAATATCAAAAGATCAAACTACCATACTCATCATACTTCCTAAACCATACTCATAATTTACTATCCACCATAGTCCTGTCCGACACCGACATATATAATTACACTCAAATTATTAGCACTGTCTACGTGTCGGTGTTCGTGTCGTGTCCGGTGTCGGTATCCGTGCTTCATAGCATAGGAGGCAACATGATCAATTTCACAGATAGCATTTGTTTCTAACAATACCAACATGATCAAAAGATTAAACTACCATACTCATCATAGTTCCTAAACCATACTCATATAAAATCCTTTGATATAAAAACCACCCAATAAAGAACAAAACTTCAAAACATGGTAAAGATGAAGATGAAGTAGCTACCTCTAAGTACCTTGTTTCCTGTTCCAACCTTTTAAGTTCAGCATGTATTCTATGTTTCCCTCTAGTATCTGAAGAAGAAAGAGACTGAGACTGAACCCGGTGATGGGTCATGTGATTCTCGGATTCGGACCCATCCGATTGCATTTTCTGATGCTAAGATGGTAACAATGGAAGAAAAAAAAAACTAGCTTGATGAACTGCAAAGTCTATGAAACGGAGATGATTAAGAACAAAGACTCCATTTTTATGGAAAGAAAGATGACCCAGAAATGATATTGATTGACCCAATAAAGACAAGTGTTCAAGATTGTAACTTGTACTGCAAAACACAGAGACAGAAACAGAGACAGGCCAGAAGTGTGTTTGTTTGTTTGTGAAAAATTCAGAGAAAGAGGGTTCAGTTTAGTTCAGGTCTGTGTTTTGGATTTTTCTAAGTTTGATGTTTTGTGAAGTTGTTTGTTTCTCTCTCTCTCTCTCTTACTTTCCAACGTTTCAAGACTTTTGTTTAAGTCGTAGTTTCTGGCTCTGTTCTGTTCGTGCAGTTGGCAGCACTTTACACTTTCAATGACAAATCTCTGTTTTACTAAGACCATGTACAATGGTTAAAACCATTCAACACCCACTTTTTTAATTTCCAATACTCCACATCATTTTAACTCTTTTAATTTAACACTTATTCAACTTTTACCTCTCTCTAGTGGTTTTTCATTCAACACCCTACCCCACCACTTTTTATTTATTTCTTATTCTTATTTAATTTTTGTTTTATAATTACATAATAAAAATGAGTGTCGCTTTAACCAATTGCACACAGATTAAGGAATGCAATAATGTCGTCCAAAGATATGATACTTTTACTAAAATAGCCTCGCTAGTTATTGGTGTATTTGTTATCATTATAAATTAAAGTACAAAATGATACTTTGAAAGTTGTGTGGATAGTAATAATTAAGGGTACTGTTGGAAAAAAGTAATTAATAGTACATTGAAAAGTGAGAGTGACATTCATTTTGAAACAAATTATTTTTGCTAAAGCGAAACTCATTTTGAAACGGAGGGAGTAATTAAATTTAAATAATACAATTAACAATTTATTTTTTAGTTTTTTTGGAAAAGCAAAATTTTGTAAAATAATTTATTTTTATTTTCTTAACTTAAAATGCAATACAACAAACTGAGCACGCGACACACAAGAAAAACTAATAATAAGATTAAGAGAGTGAAAAACTTGGTTTTTTTTTGTGTCCTAATCAAATGATCCAAGTCTCTATTTGTAGAGGAAAAAAAATCACGAATTTTGGTAAAAAAAAAAATAAAAAAAATATTTGCAATGAAATAATTGAGTCCAAATTATTAAGAAAATCAAAATCCAAGCAGCCAATCGTGGTGCACCACGTGTCACAGCTTTATCCACAAAAGCTTCTCTCTCCGCGTCCTACATTTCCTCACGCGCCCTGTCGGCGCGTGCACTACACGCGCTCGGCTTCACAAACCATGACGCGCTACGTGGCGTCTGCGGGCCAGCTTCAACTTGTTGAATCCTTTCAACACCCTCTTCATCCACGTCATCTTCAATAGGCTTCCTCCAATGATTCAACAAGTTGAATGACACATTCAATAGGCCATTGGAGATGGTCTAATCTCTGTTTTACTCTTCATTTCTGTAGTTGGTTTGGCACTTTGCTCTCTCAATGACAAATCTCTGCATTTAATGTACTTTCTAAGTTTACAAACAAACAAATATTTTTTTTAAAAAGTAAATTAAAACTTGCCAGTTGTGACTTGATAAATTCTTGATACTATTTTTTTAGAAAAATAACATTTTCCTTAAAAAATTTATGAAACTTCACTCCAGCTTTAAAATTTATGTCAAATTTTCTTACTTTCATTAAAATATAAAACAATAGAGTTATGTAAGACTCATATACTTTAATGGATGAGTGTAATTTACACTAACACTATCGATAAGTACACCCTTTGAACTAATTATAAGAAGAAAAAAAATTAATTGCATAGAGATGAAGAGAATCAGTTAAACTCATTTACTATTTTTTACGTAATTAAAAAAATAGTTGAAATTCTATCTTAGAATTAACAATAGGTTGGTAAAAATAGTAAGAGATTTGGACGCCTAATAACACAAAGGTCAAGAGTTCGACCTATGACTCTTGCCTATGAAAAATAAAATTGGTTGAAAGAGGAGAATTCATCTTGTATAACCCATGGATTCCATCTTATATTATTTATTTTCACTTTTTCAGCACCTTTATTTATTGTCTCTTAATTTATTAAATTTATTTCTAAGCACTTTATTTAATTTGATTAATTTTTTTAAGTGTTATTTCATCAAATTTTAAAGAACACAATTCGCCTTTCTATCGTATGTTTGGTGTCACTTGTTCAACATGAATAAATTTTTGTCATTCATAGAGTTTACTTACATTGATAGTTTTCACTCTAGTATTATAATGACACCATATATTATGAAGCACGTATGCTAGGAGAAATAGAATTGTTCAATGTTGGTTTGAAATCAGAAATAGACTTGTATAAGAGATGAATGTGGTTCAAGAGACCATTGGTAAAACCTGGGATAGTGAGAGTAAGATAGGCAATTTGTATCCATAATTGTTTGCTCAGATAAATTGAAGATAAAAAGGTTTTTTTTTTTTAAGAAGTTAAAATGGAATATATATATATATATATATATATATATATATATATATATATATATATATATATATATATATATATATATATATATATGGGAGTCCCTAATATGGACCTCTTTTATTATGGTCCACCCGTGGTCCTTGCAAATTGACTGGCTATAGTAGGTAGATTTAGTTCCTTTTTGGTTTAAGCTGGACAAATTAAATCGCTATTACATTTCCCTTTTATTTCTTCACTCCATTCCTTCAAAAAAAGTTGGGATAATTACACCCACCTCCCTTAAGTTTTAGTTAAATGACACATACCTCCCCTCTAGTTTTTATTTGATCAATCACCTCCCTTATATTTGCTTCTAACTGACACGGATCCCCCTCCTCCGTTAACGCCGTCTGTGAATTGTGTTAAAAGACTGCCTGCATCTTCATCATTCAGGATGCTACAACCTGATGTAAGCAAATAAAGTCACACATCCATTTTGAGAAGAACTTGATACTTTCTATTTCACCATGTTGCTTTTTTGTTTTCCTTCATCTTCATCATATCCTTGATTACAAAAAGTGTGTGTGGTGTGGATGGTAAGGTGTGGTGTCACTGTTTGCCATGTTTGAATTCATTTATCTCCCTTTGTACTATACAGATATTGGGGTTGAAGGAAACAAAACTCAGAAGTTGCAAGAGGCAACTCATCTTCGTTTCTATAGAAGTATGTATAACTTTGTTCACAAGCTGTTTGTTGTTTTGTCTCAACCAAGACTACATACAAGTACATACTTTTTGTCTCAAGTGTGTTTGGAATTGCTTGTTGATGCGGTTTAATTGATACTATTTTTCTTTTTATTATGAGCAAAATAATGTATAAAAAGAAAATAAGCCATGATGTTATTGTGAATTAGAAGATGAAAATTTCTAACAAATGCATTGTTGAGAGTTGCTTAATTTCTCACCGTGTCTTTTAAACTTGAGGAAGGATAGATAACAAATTGGAAAACGTGAGTACATAGCTGAGAGCACAGATGAATGTGTTTCAATTTTTTCTTTCAAATGAAACATAACAGATGACTGACGCCGAGGTTTTTGTTTATTAGTAAACTAGAGGGGAGGTGTGTGATATTTAGCCAAACCTCAGGGGAGGTGAGTGTAATTTTCCCTTTCAAGTTTCGTATCCTTCTTCCATGTATATCTTAATGTTGAGCAGACCTTCGTCGGCCAGCACACAGAGAAGGTTGGCTTGGAGTCCAATGATGTTCACACTTGGTTCCTTGCAAGCCTTCTTCCCTGCATGTGCTTCCTTGAATGCTACCTACATCTTTTTTATATAATATTTGATCAAATTAAGGATTGGGAATGAATTTACTAGTGTTTAATGTAATGATTGACCACACAAGGATGTCGTAGTATTTGAATCTGTTGGTAAGCTTGTCGGAAATGATGACGGCTTCAAGGATGTTGCCGTATCCAATGAACAGTTTCATTGTTTGTTGTTGTTGTGTTTGGTCAACCTTTGAGGGATGAAATTGAAGGTGTATAAAAAAAGGAAAATGATAACTTGTGCCCTCAAGGCACAAATTAATGATTCAAATATGAAAATAATTCATTGGAATGTGTGCAATGCTTTAATCTTTAATTTTTTAATCAATTAAATGTACAAAATTTTAGAGAATATTTCTTTTTTTGAATTTTTTAACATGTGCCCTAAGGGCACAAGTTAACACTATCCTATAAAAAATAGTGACTTAGATTTGTTGGGGATTGATTGTTCTTTCATTTTACATTCAGCCATGTAAATTTGTTGCTGTGAAATGTGGAATTGATTGGTAGTGGCGGTGGTTTCCAACACAACACCCAACCCAACAACTTTTCCTTTTTTCTCAATTTGTACAGTGTAAAGTGAGAAGGAACATATCACCAAAAAAATAAAATGGGAAGGAACAAAAACTACCTGCTATAGCCAATCAATATGCAAGGACCATGGGTGGACCCCTAATAAAAGAGGTCCATATTATGGGCTCCCTATATATATATATATATATGTGTGTGTGTGTGTGTGTATATATATATATGTGTATGTATATATATATATATATATATATATATATATATGTGTGTGTGTGTGTGTGTGTATATATATATATATATATATACACACACATATATATATATATATATATATATATATATATATATATATATATATATATAGAGGATGTTTACTATGAGAATGGCTATTTTATATGAGAATGGTGAGAATGATCATCACCCATTAGATCAAAAATAAATGGTTGAGATTAAAAAGTCACATATGTACCTCATCTTATTACATCAATTCTCATAAAATCATTTACCTTTTCATTTTCTTCTCCCCACAATCATAGTTAAATGAAATTAAATTTTTACGAACCCTCTCTTTAACAATTATCAATCAATGATTTACAAATTTGTTGAAAGGTTGGAATTCAAGTATAGAATGTTCCATTGAAATTCTATTGATGAATATATGTAATTCTCTTTTTTGGGTACATAATATATGTAATTCAAAAAAAAAAAGCGAGTTGTTGAATGATTTATAGTGTTTTCATGTTTTCATTATTGTACCTGAATTGGATTCACCTTGTTATACCCTAATTTTGGACCTAAAAATACTAATTAATTTTTCCTTTCTTGCATTTTAAGTCATTTGATATGTCTCTGATCAATTGCATCTTTCTCTGCATCTTATCTCAATGTTATTTGCAAAATTCACATGCAGGGGCATTTTAGTCATTTCCTTTGTTAAGATTTCTTTCAATCTTTTAAAAACTTGTTTGAGTCCTTTCAAATAGTTTGAATAAATCCCTGTTTCATTCTATGTCAAAATCCATTTCAAAATTTGCATGAGAAGTCATTTTTATGCCAGTTTTGCCCATAGGGGCATTTTGGTCATTTCAAGTTTCAAAACTCTGTTCAAATCCTAAAAATTGTCTCTGAGTCTTTTAATTTTGCTTGTATGAGTCTTTGATTCAATCCCTGTTAAAAATCCATTTTTAAATTTGTATCTGAGTCATTTTTAGTCGTTTTAGCCCCAGGGGCATTTTGGTCATTTCACACGAAATTTCGGCAGAGAGAGGTTACTTTAAAGTACCTCATTTAAGCCATTGGTTCGTGTTAGTCCGTTTTGTCAAATTTTAATCGTTTCACTTTACGTTATTTTCCGGTTACTAATTTTAATTCATTTTATTTTTAATTTTCATTTTAAGTCATTTTTGTTAAAAATTGCAGTTTAATCCCTTTAGTTTAGTTAATTGCATTTTTAGTCCATTTTTGTCCAAGTCACAGTCTTGTGCCACGTGTCAGGTCCCAATTGGTCCAAGAGTTAGTTATGCCACATGTCATTGATCCATTGGTCCAGTCCATACATGTGTCAGCCTATAAAAGGCCAACTCATCACAGAACCATTCACTTCTTTACACATCATCAACAACACAATCACATTTCTCTCTCTCCTTTCCACGAATCAAACACCACAAAAATCCAGAAAAAACTCAAGAACATGATGAACCAGTTCATCATCTTCAAACCCTAACCGAATTCGGTTATCACCAAATTCATCAATCCTCATCAAATCCAAACCCTAACCGAATCAGAAGCATCACATAACACAAAATCCCTCATCAATTTCACAAAAACAAGACGAATTCACAAAGAGGAGGAAGAAGCTTTCAGAGATTCCAAGGAATCATCATCACCAAGCTTACCTTCGCAATTCCAACGAAGACTCATCAACAACGACGAAATCTTCGTGATCACGAAGGATTTGAAGAAGAAGAGGAAAAAAAGTTCGAATTCGAAGCAGTAGCAGGAAAAGAGAAAGAATACGAAGTTCATCAGAAGAAGAACAATCGAAGAATTCACAATCTTCTTCGTTCGTCACATCTCCAACCTAAAACACAGGTATCAAGCTCTCTTTCCTTTCCTTTTCACTTTTTCATTCGAAAATCCAGAGCATTAGCTTCGTACATGTGCTATTGCTACGAATCAAAGTAGATCGGAACACTTTAAGAACTTTCTTGCAAGAATCTTTCGAATAAGAGAAAAAGAAGAAGAGTTAACAAAAAGAAGCATCAGAGCCGTAAGATAAAAGTCCGATCTACGTTGATTCGTGAGTTTCCTCGAGAAACTAGCCTCAGATTCGAATAGAGGAGAGAAGGATCTTTAGAAATAAGTAATTAGGTCGTGAATCTGGGCGGCTTGAGGCTCCGACGCGGCGGCGCCACCGCCGGCCACTGCGTCGGAGAGTTGGAGAAGATGACCGGCATTAGGTCGGAGAAGAGAGAGTCTGCAGACTCTCTCTCTCTAAGAACTTTGTAGAGAGAGAAGCAAGTGAGAGTTGTGAGGGTTTTCTTCACATTTCTGCTTATATATGCCATGCCTGATCCTGTGTGCGTGTGTGTTCCGTTTACCATGCTCCTCTTCTGCTTGAGCCGTTAGATCTTTGATCTGACGGCTACTGTGAACCCTCCCGTGGCTTGATGTGTTGATCTGTGTGTTGGCGCATGTTTGAGCGTTGGATCTTGGATCCAATCCAATTGGATCGATCCAACGATCCTTGTGCCTTCACCAGATCCGTCTCCACCTTGGGCTTGGGCCTATTCTGTGCAGATCCTGTGTTTTCCTATGATTTTTGCTATTTTCCCACACTTCTTTACTTTCTGCACCTCTGTATATGCTCAAAATTACTTGGAAATTTCTACAAATTTTTGTGCACATTCTTGATGACTTTTGTGATGTTTATGAGCAACTTGTTTTCTGAAAATGTTGATAAAAAATATTCTTGTATTTTCTTGCATCATTTCTTGATTTTATGTGAAAATTCTCATAAAATTTTTCTTTTTTGTCTAATTTCTATTTCAAATTCTTGATATGTTGATGATGTATGTGGATTGATTTTGTGAATACTTTGCTACTGTTTTGATGCATGTGTGTGATTTGTAATTGTTTACTTGCTTTACAAGTTACCTTTGTGTATGAGTAAATGCAAGAAATATCTAGATTTACTTTGTAAATGTTGAGGTCATCATGTTGCCTTAATTCTTGTATTAAAACCTGATTCCAAGTCTTAAAAAATTTTACATTGGAATATAAGAATTATAGGTTGCATGATTCTTGCATTTTATGAGTGAATTTTGATATAGTTTTACACTTGTTTGGTTCTTTTTTTGAAGTTTCCCATGCTTTTATCATGATATTTTGCTTGCTTTATTTCACCCTATGCTACTAACATTTTCTTGTTTTATGTCTCATATTTCCCATAAGCATTCTCATGTCATTCCATATCCATCTTATTTCTTGCACTTTAAGTTTCACCAAGGCTTAGAATGTAACACTTAGGATTTTTCTTTGTACTTTACCTTTATGCCATTTTAAATTCTTGCAAGACCATAGAATGTATCTAGGGTATGATGTAAAGGACAATGGACTCTAATAATGTACACCGACACAAGCACCGACACATGCACACACTCCACTTTAGATAAATAGCTAGAATATGCATGTTTAGATGTATGTTTAGGATTGTATGTTTAGATGAATGCCTAGGATTTATACTTAGAAAAAACCAATTTTCCAAAAAAAAACATGAACAAACTTCACTCAAGTCTTTTTCACAATAAACTTTGGGGTCAAAACCCCATTGATTTTCCTTTTCATTTTCTTAATCAAATTTCAAAGAAAAATAATCATGCTTAGACCACATTTTGCAAATGACTAATTCAACCTCACAATTTCACAACCTTATGCCCTTGAGGCCTCTCAATCTCCATTCTTCAAAATTTCATTTTCAAACTTAAAATCAACCAACAAAAAACAAAAACATTTTTGAGAGAGAACTACGGTGGATTTGATCCCTTAAACGGGTACGTAGGCAAGGAACAAAATTCCTTCAATTCAACTAAAATAAAAATCCAAAAACATTCTTCTCCCTCCAATTCTTCACTTAGAATACTCTTAGGTTTAAATATCACTTTTCAAAATAGCATTTAAAAATAAAGCGCGCGCGTAGAAATTAAAGACGGTTCCTATAGGTTACTATAGTCGTTATGGGTGCCTAACACCTTCCCGTAGCGAAAACAACTCCCGGACCTCGATTCTCAAGGGTCTTGCTTACTTTTTCCCTTCCCAAGAAAAAATAAGATATCACCGGTTAAAAAGGTTCAAACGTAATCAATGTTTGACACCCGAAAACCAAGATAAAACAGCTGGCGACTTCACTGGGGAGATTCGAGAGTTACGCCTAGTCTTTATTTCCACGCTTGCGCTCTTTTTACTTGTTTCTTTTACTTGCTTTCCTATGTGAATAAATGTTTAAATTCTTGCAAACGTGTGGGGTGAGAATATCAAAAGTCCTGCACCCGGGCTGAGTGAACTTAGGATTTAGGAGGGATATAATCGACAATTCATTCCGGGGGTTGCCTCGTGTTTTGGATTATGCGATCAATCCCACATAGCTAAGGCATTTTGGAGGTGATGTTGTCGGCGCGTGTTGTCGCGTTTAGGCACTTTACTTCTAATTGTTCTATGACGCTATGAACCGTAGATAACCAAACCCATCCATGGCCATTTTTCTAGGACGTAGTGCGGAGGCTAAACCGAGTGTTGTCTCGAGTTTTAGTCGTCACGCGATACTACACTCAAGTTAGACCTTCCACGCATAATCATGGAGCGAGTGTTGTCTCGTGACACCGTGAGATACGTCGGAGAGGTTGCAACTTGGGAACCTTTTAGAACCCGGTTACTATATCCTAAAGCCCTAGTTTCACCGGACACCGTGTCCACCCATGACTCCTCAACTTTGAACTTCAAACCCACCATGTTTTCTCCGAACTTGAACATAATCATGCATTCATGCATACATGCATTCATGCATAAACCTTTTGTCATGCATTGTTATCGAAGGGCTTAGGCAAGTTGAATTTGTAAACATTGTAGGAATGAAGATGACTAAGTCCTACAAGTTCAAGGAAGTGGATTTGGCTAGTTTGAGAGATTTGGCACTCAAGATTGAGGATCCGACCGGTTTCCGACACCCTTATGGGGCTTTACTTCCTATTCTCCATACTAATGTGGATGAGAAGCTTGTGCACACTCTAGTGCAATTCTATGATCCGAAGTATCGGTGCTTTACTTTCCCCGACTTTCAGTTGGTGCCTACTCTAGAGGCTTATTCTTCTTTGATGGATCTGTCTATTGCTAAGGGGATACCTTTCTCAGGACTTGAGCCTCCTCTTACTCCATTGGTTATTGCTAAGGATCTCTATCTCAGGACCACCGATGTCTCCAAGAATCTTGTCACTAAAGCACGCATCTGAGGGTTCACTTCAGAGTATCTTTTTGGGAAAGCCAACCTCAATACCACTTGTCAGGACACTCTTGAAGCTATTCTTGCACTTCTCATCTATGGGCTTGTTCTCTTTCCGAATCTTGATGGCTTCGTGGACATGAATGCTATTATGATCTTCCACTCCAAGAATCCGATCCCTACTTTGCTGGCCGACACATACCATGCTATTCACGATCGTTCTAACAAAGGTCGTGGATACATTCTTTGTTGTGTGCCTCTCCTCTATAGGTGGTTTATTTCGCACCTTCCGCAGTCTTTCCACGACAATCCGAGGAATTGGTCTATTTCACAGAGGATTATGGCTCTCACTCCTAATGAAGTGGTTTGGCTCACTCCAGCTTCTAGAGTCAAGGAAATTATCTTTGGTGGTGGAAAGTTTCTTAATGTACCTCTTCTTGGTACCCGGGGTGGAATCAACTATAACCCGGAGCTTGCTTTGCGACAATTTGGTTTCCCGATGAAAGATAAGCCCATCAATCTTGCTACGGCTCCTTATTTCTTTCACTACTCCAATGCTCCCACCGGAATTAGAGAAGATTTCATGGAAGCTTGGACCAAGCTTCGGAAGAAAGAGGTAAAGCATATGGGTGTGAGGTCCGGTATCGCTCATGAGGCCTATACACAGTGGGTGATAACCCAAGCTGAGGAGATTGGTATGCCTTACCCTTCCATGAGATATGTGTCTGCATCAGTTCCTACCATGCCTTTGCCTCTACTCCCACCTACCCAAGAGATGTATCAGGAACATCTAGCTATGGAAAGTCGGGAGAAGCATCAGTGGAGGGCTAGATACTATGAAGCTGAGAACTTGATCATGACTTTGGATGGAAAGGATGAGCAGCAGACTCATGAGGTCTTGACACTGAAGAAAGAGTTAGCTAAGGCTAGGAGAGAGATTGAGGAGAAGGATAGACTGCTTATGAGGGACTCCAAGAGGGCTAGGAGTGCCCATGACTTCTATGCACGATACTGCAGCTATGAGTTTGAGTCTGAGGATGACGCTTCCACTTCCTATGCTTGAGGACCTCCATTTCCTGTTGTTATTTCCATTTGTTCATGTTGGATTTGTCTTGTAAAACTATATGTTAGTTGTTTGATTCCCGTTTATGTTAATTGTTGTTTAGTAATGTTTACAAGTTTATAATTTGTCTAAAACCCTTCGGTAACACAAAAAGAGTCTTTTTGCATATGCATTTACACATTTCATGCATCATATGCATCCATTGGTCACAAAAACTTCTCTCGTGCTCATTGCCTCCTGGTTTTGTCCGCCGCAGTCTGAAAAGTGGCTCGTACTCGCAAAGTCTACCAACCAGATAGAATTCATCAGACAAGACTTCACAAGAGAAGAATTATGGCTAACTTTGAAGAAGAAAATGCTCAGCTCCGTGCCGAATTGGCTGCTATGAAAGAAGACTTGGCCAAGGCTCATGACGCCATGTCCGCTATGATGGCTTCACAAGAACAACCGGCCACTTCTGTTCCAGTTACCACTGAAACAATTCCATCTATCCCACTGTCTACTGTGGCTACTGATGCTCGGTTTGTTATGCCCAACGGCCGTCCTTATGGCCTCTCAGCTTACTACTCTCCTAATACTGCTGCTGGTGTCTCTGGTGTTGCTGGTCAAGGACAGATTCCCGTGTCTACTGCTATGCCTCAAGTGACTACCGTTGTTACCGACCCTATTGTGCACACTGTGCAACAGGTGATTGATGTTGACACTCCGCGTGGACAAGATCCCGCAATGGAAGCTATGAAGAGACAGTTAAGGGAGTTGGCTGGAGAGCTCCGTGAGGTCAAGGCTAGCCGAGGAAACAATGGTGCTCCTGCTAAAGCTCGTGATCTATGCTTGGTGTCCCGATTTGAGGTTCCTAAGAAATTCAAAGAACCAGAATTTGACAAATACAATGGGACTTCTTGCCCACATAACCATGTTATCCGGTATGTCCGAAAGATGGCTAATTACGCAGACAATGATGCACTGATGATCCACTGCTTTCAGAGTAGCTTGACAGATGACGCAGCAGATTGGTACACTAGTCTGAGCAAAGATAACATCCATACCTTTGAGGAACTCGCTGCTGCTTTCGAAGGTCAATATGAGTTCAACACCCGTCTGAGGCCAAACATGGACTCTCTCAAGGCCCTATCTCAGAAATCAGATGAAACCTTTCGAGAATATGCTCAGAGGTGGAGAGGGGCAGCTGCCCGTGTCTCTCCCCGACTTGATGAGGAAGAATTAACGCAGACATTCCTGAAGACTCTGAAGAAGGAATATAAAGAGAGGATGATAGTCGCTGCCCCAAACAACTTCTCTGATATGGTTACAATGGGAACTCGCCTAGAAGAGGCTGTCCGAGATGGTATTATTGTCCTTGAGAAGGGTGAACCTTCAAACAGTGCACCAAAGAAGTACGGTAACGGTCACCACAAGAGGAAAGAATCTGACGTAGGAATGGTGTCTGGTAACCCATCTGCGGCTGCTACACAATTACCTCTGCCTTATCACTACATGCAATACTCTCAACATCCTTTCTTCCCACCATTCTACCAGCAATATCCTCTGCCACCGGGTCAACCACCAATGCCCGTCAATGCCATTCCTCAGCAAGTACAACAACAGCCTCCCGCTCAACAGCAACGGCAGCAACAACAGGGTCCCCGACCCAAACCTTCTTTTCCAACAATACCAATGCGGTATGGTGAGCTGCTCCCAACTCTATTGGCTAAGGGACACTGTGTTACTAGACCAGGCAAGCCTCCGCCTAATCCATTGCCTCCCAGGTTCCGTCAGGACCTAACATGTGAATTCCATCAGGGTGCTCAAGGCCATGATGTCGAAGGTTGCTTTGCTCTGAAATATATTGTGAAAGATCTGATAGAAAAAGGACGTTTGACTTTTGAGAACAGTGTTCCTCATGTCCTTGACAATCCGCTTCCAAACCATGCTGCTGTTAACATGATTGAGGCCTTTGAAGGGGTTCCCGTTCCTCAAGAGGATCCCATGTTGGATGTCCGCAATGTCGTTACTCCTTTGGTGCCATTACATGTCAAACTTTGCCAGGCTTCTCTGTTCAAACATGATCATGATTCTTGTTCAGAATGTCTTCGGAATCCTATGGGCTGTTGTGTTGTGCAAAATGATATCCAGAGCCTGATGGATGACAAGTACTTGATTGCCAGTGATGTATGTGTGATTGTGCCAGTGTTCCATGACTCTCCTGTTGAAAGTGTATCTCAGGCAAAGAATGTTGAGCCTTTGGTGATCAGGCTACCTGGTCCGGTATCTTATACCTCTACCAAAGCAATTCCCTACAAGTACAATGCAACCATGATTGAGAACGGAGTGGAGGTGCCTCTGGTATCCCCAGCTACAGTTGACAATGTTGCCGGTGAAATTACAACTCTGAGAAGTGGAAAGATCCGTCCACCCTTGTTTCAAAAGAAGGTGGTGACACCTATTGCCACAATAACACCACCAGTTGCTCCTCCTGTTGACAAGAACACCGGCCCAGCAGGCCAATCTATTGAAGAGTCCAATCTGGACGAAATCCTGAGGCTTATCAAGAAAAGTGACTATAAGATTGTTGACCAGCTGCTACAAACCCCATCAAAGATATCCATCTTGTCTCTACTTATGAGCTCAGAAGCTCACAGGAAGGTGTTAATGAAGATACTGGAGCAAGCTTATGTTGACCACGAAGTCTCTGTGGATCAATTTGATGGGATAGTCAGTAATATTACTGCCTGCAACAACTTGGGGTTTGGTGACGATGAGCTCCCCGAAGCAGGGAAGCACCACAACTTGGCTCTACACATCTCGGTGCACTGTGGGTCTGATATGATATCTAACGTTTTGGTGGACACTGGATCATCGTTGAATGTAATGCCTGAGTCCACATTAAGACAACTGAGCCATCATGGAATCTCCTTGAGGGGGAGTAGCTATCTGGTTAAGGCTTTCGACGGATCACGCAAGGATGTTCTCGGGGAGGTAGACTTGCCAATTACCATTGGTCCAGAGACATTCCAAGTTACTTTCCAAGTTATGGACATCAATGCTTCCTACAGTTGTCTCCTCGGAAGACCATGGATCCATGACGCTGGAGCGGTAACTTCCACTTTGCATCAGAAGCTCAAGTTCATGAGGAATGGTAAGATTGTCAATGTGCATGGTGAGGAAGCATATCTAGTTAGCCAGGTATCATCGTTCTCTTGTGTTGAAGCAGGGTCCGCTGAAGGGACGTCGTTTCAAGGCTTGACTGTTGAGGGTGCAGAGCCCCGGAGGGCTGGTGCTAGCATGGCTTCACTGAAGGACGCCCAGAAGGCTGTTCAAGCAGGGCAAGCTGCTGGCTGGGGCAAAGTGATTCAGATCTTGGAAAACAAACGTAAAGAGGGCCTTGGATTCTCCCCGACATCTGCTGTTTCAAAGGGAACCTTTTACAGTGCTGGGTTCATCAATGCTATTACTGAAGATGCTGCTGAAGGTAGTCACGTGCCTACATTTGTTGTACCAGGAGGCACTGTGAGAAATTGGGAGGCCATTGATGTTCCCTTAGTCATGCATGCTTCCATGTAATGTGTCTTGTTGCTCATGTTTTCTTGTTTTCAAAATAACAATCCTTTCGCTCTGCCCAAGGCGAAAGTGATATCATTGTAAGGGCGTGTTTGTTTCGGCATTGCCGTTATCAATAAAAGTTGTCGTCTTTCTCACGACTCTTTGTTTTTTTACTTTTTAGTGCCTTTTCCTTGGAAATAATGGTAATGCCAGAAAAAACCAAAACATCTGTTTTTTTCTTATTAATTTCAAAAATCTGCATGAAAAACTTTTTCTAAAATCATCCCAATCATATTATGCAGATTGAACCATAATAAACCCGTTGAACACAGTGACCCTATGGTTCCTCCAAATTTTGAATTCCCTGTATATGAAGCTGAAGATGAGGATGATGATGAAGAGATACCGTATGAGATCACTCGACTGCTTGAGCAGGAAAGAAGAGCCATTCAGCCTCACCAGGAAGAGATTGAACTCATCAACCTGGGTACTGAAGAGAACAAGCGAGAGATCAAGATTGGTGCTGCACTTGAGCCAGAAGTGAAAAGGAAGATTACTCAGCTTCTCCATGATTATCCAGATGTCTTTGCATGGTCCTATGAAGATATGCCGAGTCTAGATCCCAAGATTGTGGAACATCGGATACCGACAAGACCTGAATGTCCTCCTGTCAAACAGAAATTGAGAAGGTCTCGTCCAGACATGGCTCTTAAGATCAAGGCTGAAGTACAGAAGCAAATTGATACGGGTTTCCTCATGATAGCTGAATATCCTGAGTGGATTGCCAACATCGTACCAGTACCAAAGAAAGATGGGAAAGTTCGAATGTGCGTTGATTACAGAGATTTGAATAAAGCTAGTCCAAAAGATAACTTCCCATTGCCTCATATTGATGTACTTGTTGACAGTACTGCTCAATCCAAAGTCTTCTCCTTTATGGATGGTTTCTCTGGTTATAATCAGATACGAATGTCTCCTGAAGATAGAGAAAAGACGTCCTTCATCACTCCATGGGGAACATTCTGTTATAAAGTGATGCCGTTTGGCTTGATAAATGCTGGTGCTACCTATCAAAGGGGTATGACCACTCTGTTTCATGATATGATTCACAAGGAAATTGAAGTATATGTTGATGATATGATTGTGAAGTCAAGTGATGAAGAGCAGCATGTTGTGTATTTGAAAAAGATGTTTGAAAGATTAAGAAAGTACAAGCTGCGGTTGAATCCTAACAAATGCACATTCGGTGTACGATCTGGGAAGTTGCTAGGCTTCATTGTCAGCCAGAGAGGCATTGAAGTTGATCCTGACAAAGTCCGAGCCATCAGAGAGATGCCGGCCCCTCAAACTGAAAAGCAAGTCAGAGGTTTCCTCGGACGTCTAAACTACATTTCAAGTTTCATATCTCACATAACCACTACTTGTGGACCAATCTTCAAACTGCTCAGAAAGAATCAGCCTGTTGTATGGAATGATGAATGTCAGGAAGCTTTTGATAGCATTAAAGAATACCTGTTGGAACCACCTATCCTTGTCCCGCCAGTGGAAGGAAGGCCATTGATTATGTATCTGTCAGTGTTAGATGATTCAGTGGGTTGTGTTCTCGGTCAACAAGATGAGACTGGTAAGAAAGAGCATGCTATCTACTACCTGAGCAAGAAGTTCACCGACTGTGAGACTCGGTATACAATGCTTGAGAAGACTTGTTGTGCTTTAGCCTGGGCTGCCAAACGCCTGCGTCATTACATGGTGAATCATACAACTTGGTTGATATCCCGAATGGATCCAATCAAGTACATCTTTGAAAAGCCTGCTGTTACTGGAAAGATCGCACGTTGGCAAATGTTGTTGTCTGAATATGACATTGTGTACAAAGCTCAGAAAGCAATCAAAGGAAGTGTCCTTGCTGAGCATCTTGCTTGTCAACCTCTTGATGACTACCAGCCAATTAAATTTGATTTCCCTGATGAAGAGATTATGTATCTGAAAGCAAAAGACTGTGAAGAACCCCTGATCAATGAAGGGCCGGACCCCAATAGCAAGTGGGGATTGGTGTTTGATGGTGCTGTTAATGCTTATGGTAAAGGGATTGGAGCCATCATTGTAACTCCGCAAGGGCACCACATTCCTTTCACTGCTCGAATAACTTTTGAATGCACAAACAACATAGCTGAATATGAAGCATGCATCTTGGGCATTGAAGAAGCCCTCGATCTGAGAATTAAGCACCTTGACATCTATGGAGATTCTGCACTTGTTATTAATCAGATAAAGGGTGAATGGGAGACTCATCATGAGAAGCTAATCCCTTACCGTGACTATGCAAGACGTCTGTTGACATACTTTACCAAGGTTGAGCTGCATCACATCCCTCGGGATGAAAACCAGATGGCTGATGCTCTCGCTACTTTGTCTTCCATGTTTCGTGTCAATCACTGGAATGATGTGCCCGTAATCAAAGTGCAACGTCTTGATAGACCCGCTCATGTGTTTACTATTGAAAATATGCCAGATCAAGCTGATAGAGACGTGAATGGTAAAAAGCCTTGGTATTACAATATCAAACAATTCTTGCAGAATCGTGAATATCCACCTGGTGCTTCCAACAGGGATAAGAAGACTTTGAGACGATGGGCTAGCAGATTCCTTCTGGACGGAGAAATCCTATACAAGAGGAACTGTGACATGGTCTTGTTGAGATGTGTTGATAAACAAGAAGCTGAGAAATTGATGCATGATGTACATGATGGTACCTTTGGGACCCATGCTTCGGGTCACGCCATGTCAAGAAAACTGTTAAGAGCCGGCTATTACTGGATAACTATGGAACGTGACTGCAACAGACATGCCAAAAGATGCCACAAATGTCAAGTTTATGCTGACAAGATTCATGTGCCTCCACATGCTCTCAATGTTATCTCTTCCCCATGGCCTTTCTCTATGTGGGGCATTGACATGATCGGAAGAATTGAACCAAAAGCTTCCAATGGACATCGTTTCATTCTAGTGGCAATTGATTATTTCACCAAGTGGGTTGAAGCTGCTTCCTATGCAAATGTGACCAAGCAAGTGGTTGTCAAGTTTATCAAGAATAATATCATCTGTCGATATGGTGTTCCCAACAAGATCATCACTGACAATGGTTCCAATCTGAACAATAGCATGATGAAAACCTTATGTGAAGAATTCAAAATTGAACATCACAACTCTTCTCCTTATAGACCTCAGATGAATGGTGCAGTTGAGGCCGCTAACAAGAACATCAAGAGGATTGTTCAGAAGATGGTCACCACTTACAAAGACTGGCATGAAATGTTACCTTTTGCCTTGCATGGTTACCGTACTACGGTGCGCAGTTCAACCGGGGCAACTCCTTTCTCTCTTGTGTATGGTATGGAAGCAGTTCTCCCTCTGGAAGTGGAGATTCCATCTCTTCGAGTGATCATGGAAGCAAAGTTGACTGAAGCTGAATGGTGTCAAAGTAGGTATGATCAATTGAATCTGATTGAAGAGAAACGTATGAATGCTATGGCTCATGGACAGTTGTATCAAGTGCGAATGAAGAATGCTTTTGACAAGAAAGTCCGACCTCGAGAATTCAAGGAAGGCGAACTTGTATTGAAAAGAAGGATAAGTCAGCAACCCGACCCAAGGGGCAAGTGGACACCTAACTACGAAGGTCCTTATGTTGTCAAGAAGGCTTTCTCTGGTGGTGTTTTGATTCTTACACACATGGATGGTGTTGAACTCCCAAATCCTGTTAATGCCGATATAGTCAAGAAATACTTTGTCTAGAAAGAAAAGAACAGCGTGGTAGGTCGAAAACCCGAAAGGGCGGCCTAGGCAAAAAAGCGCTTCCCGGTGGATCGAAAACCCGAAAGGGCGATCCAGGCAAAAGTTAGGGACGAAAAAATGAATATGAAAAAGCTCGCTGAGATTGTACGCAACTCAGGCAAGAATGAGCGCCTCGATGAGCCGAAAACCCGAAAGGGCGGTTCATGCAAAAATGAGGTTGTCAATAAAAGACAAGTAACTATATCTGGCAAATCACCATCACCCCTTGGGGCATCTGCAACTGTCAATGATCTTCTTCATCAGAGGCTTCTGTACTTGTGAATTCAAAATTTCTATGAAATGTAGCGGTCATCGTGTTCAATGTATCACCAACCAATCAAATTACCATTTTCCAAGCTTTGTAAATCCGTGAAGTCATGCCTCTGGCTGACTCTCACTCCTCTACATCAATTTGAGCCTTTCTATTGTTTGAAATTCTGTTTCCTTTCTACTTTCAATGCTATATGCAAAACATTTTCTTTCTATTTTGATAATGTTAATGTCTGAAACAAACATCTTTTGAAAATGGAAAAATCTTTTTCTGTCTACTTTGAAAGCAAACCTGAGCAATATGGTACATTTCAATGAATCATGCATGAATAAGTGAGTGTCAAATGTCTATTCCAATACATGTTACAAGCAGGTTACTCCCCAGGATGATCTGTGGTCAATGGCAAGAATGAAAAATAGAATGAAAAGGAAAAATTGAAAAAAATGAAAATGAAAAGCTCGCTAAGTTGAAAACCCGAAAGGGCGGCTTAGGCAAAAATGAGCACCCCGCTGATTGACAACCTATGAAGGCAATTCAGGCAAAAATGGGGCAATGAAAAGAATCTTATTCCCCGGTGAATCGAAAACCCGAAAGGGCGGTTCAGGCAAAAATGGGTTTGAAAATGAAAAATGAAAGAATGAAATATTGAAAAAAGCATTGACCACAGATGCGAACATTCAAAGTTTACCCAGCACTGACACGCCTAGCAACGGCGACCTGTATCCAAGGACTTTCCAAAGGTCCCTCCTTTACAAGTTTTATTGCCCTCAGCCATGGTTTTGATACGTCTCTCAACGACGGTCTCTCCAAAGAAGTTTCCCCCCCGTGAATATGTTGCAGCACGAGCCACTACGTGCCCAATCTTCCAATGTTTTGTCTATCTCTGCGAAGCTTCTCTGCCAAATTGCGAACCAATCATGCATTTCAAGCATTCATACATGCATAATCATGCATTTTATGTGCTCATACATTCAATAATCTTGTTATACCATACATACATGCTGCATTTCCAATTTCAACTTTCAATTCAACTCAACTTCCAATTTCAATTCAACCTAAATTGCAACCGTCAAACTCAATTCCAATCATGTCAATTGTCAAATTCGATGCAATCTCCACTCTCAATTTCCAGTCATGTCAACTGTCAAATTCGAAGCAAATTCCAATCTCCAATTTCAATGCCAATATTCAATGTCAATCTCCAATTTCAATACCCAATGTCAATGTCAATATCAATGCCAATATTCAATGTCAATCTCCAATTTCAATATCCAATGTCAATGTCAATATCAATGCCAATGTCAATGTCAATGTCAATTTTCGATTAAATTCCAATTTCAATGACAATCTCCAATGTCAATGTCTATGTCTCAATCCAATTCCAATTTCCAATGTCTTTTTCAATTTCAACTCTCAATCCAATGTCTATGTCTATGTCTCTGCTCAATCTCAATTCTCAACCCATCTTTCAATGTCAACTTTCAATTCAAATCAATGTCAATTTACTCTCAATTTACTCTTGGGCCAACCAAATGGTCATGTCTATTCTCAAATTAAGTCAATGACAATTTACCCTCAATTGGTATCTTGTTGAACCAGACTTCCAATTTGTATCTCGTTACTGGTCAAGTGCCAGGTTCGATCCAAAAAAGAACCACTTGTACCTGCTTGTATACTTATGCTTTCGGTCAAACGACAAGTTCAATCCAGAGAACAGTTTGTACCCAGCTTATGCTTTGTTATCAGTCAGACGGCAAGTTCAATCTGAAGAACAGTTTGTACCCAGCTCATGCTTTGTTATCGGTCAAACGACAAGTTCGGTCTAAGAGAACAGTCTGCACCTTCCCACATGATGTGGTGATAATCCAACAAGCAAGTTCGATCCAAAGAAACAGCTTGTATCAACCCTTTTGTCTATATCTCCAGCCAAACAGCCAGTTCAATCCAAAGAACAGTTTGTGTCTGCCTATCTGTTTGTATCTTCAACCAAGTGTCAAGTTCGATCCAAAGAACAACTTGTATCTGCCTATATGTCTATGTTTCCGGTCAAGTGCCAAGTTCAATCCCAAGAACAGCTTGCACCTATCTTTTGTTTTGTATTCCTTGGTCAAGTGGCTAGTTCGACCCAAAGAACAACTTGTACCCTATTTTGCTACTCCGTGGATTGTCTACCCTGTCAATGTCCACCTAAATCCCCAGTGACATGACAGGTTCCATAGACTCCAGTTCGTTTGTCTTGCATTCATAACCAAAGTATTGCATGACATTCATGTTTTGAAAATCTAAGAACGTATTTTTATGTCCAAAAACAGTGTAAATGTTAATATTTAAGTATCTTCGTCCCGTCAACTCTAAGACTTCGTCTCTTGACTCTCCGGACAAAGAAACTTAAATAGGGGCAGCTGCTATACCCTAATTTTGGACCTAAAAATACTAATTAATTTTTCCTTTCTTGCATTTTAAGTCATTTGATATGTCTCTGATCAATTGCATCTTTCTCTGCATCTTATCTCAATGTTATTTGCAAAATTCACATGCAGGGGCATTTTAGTCATTTCCTTTGTTAAGATTTCTTTCAATCTTTTAAAAACTTGTTTGAGTCCTTTCAAATAGTTTGAATAAATCCCTGTTTCATTCTATGTCAAAATCCATTTCAAAATTTGCATGAGAAGTCATTTTTATGCCAGTTTTGCCCCTAGGGGCATTTTGGTCATTTCAAGTTTCAAAACTCTGTTCAAATCCTAAAAATTGTCTCTGAGTCTTTTAATTTTGCTTGTATGAGTCTTTGATTCAATCCCTGTTAAAAATCCATTTTTAAATTTGTATCTGAGTCATTTTTAGTCGTTTTAGCCCCAGGGGCATTTTGGTCATTTCACACGAAATTTCGGCAGAGAGAGGTTACTTTAAAGTACCTCATTTAAGCCATTGGTTCGTGTTAGTCCGTTTTGTCAAATTTTAATCGTTTCACTTTACGTTATTTTCCGGTTACTAATTTTAATTCATTTTATTTTTAATTTTCATTTTAAGTCATTTTTGTTAAAAATTGCAGTTTAATCCCTTTAGTTTAGTTAATTGCATTTTTAGTCCATTTTTGTCCAAGTCACAGTCTTGTGCCATGTGTCAGGTCCCAATTGGTCCAAGAGTTAGTTATGCCACATGTCATTGATCCATTGGTCCAGTCCATACATGTGTCAGCCTATAAAAGGCCAACTCATCACAGAACCATTCACTTCTTTACACATCATCAACAACACAATCACATTTCTCTCTCTCCTTTCCACGAATCAAACACCACAAAAATCCAGAAAAAACTCAAGAACATGATGAACCAGTTCATCATCTTCAAACCCTAACCGAATTCGGTTATCACCAAATTCATCAATCCTCATCAAATCCAAACCCTAACCGAATCAGAAGCATCACATAACACAAAATCCCTCATCAATTTCACAAAAACAAGACGAATTCACAAAGAGGAGGAAGAAGCTTTCAGAGATTCCAAGGAATCATCATCACCAAGCTTACCTTCGCAATTCCAACGAAGACTCATCAACAACGACGAAATCTTCGTGATCACGAAGGATTTGAAGAAGAAGAGGAAAAAAAGTTCGAATTCGAAGCAGTAGCAGGAAAAGAGAAAGAATACGAAGTTCATCAGAAGAAGAACAATCGAAGAATTCACAATCTTCTTCGTTCGTCACATCTCCAACCTAAAACACAGGTATCAAGCTCTCTTTCCTTTCCTTTTCACTTTTTCATTCGAAAATCCAGAGCATTAGCTTCGTACATGTGCTATTGCTACGAATCAAAGTAGATCGGAACACTTTAAGAACTTTCTTGCAAGAATCTTTCGAATAAGAGAAAAAGAAGAAGAGTTAACAAAAAGAAGCATCAGAGCCGTAAGATAAAAGTCCGATCTACGTTGATTCGTGAGTTTCCTCGAGAAACTAGCCTCAGATTCGAATAGAGGAGAGAAGGATCTTTAGAAATAAGTAATTAGGTCGTGAATCTGGGCGGCTTGAGGCTCCGACGCGGCGGCGCCACCGCCGGCCACTGCGTCGGAGAGTTGGAGAAGATGACCGGCATTAGGTCGGAGAAGAGAGAGTCTGCAGACTCTCTCTCTCTAAGAACTTTGTAGAGAGAAGCAAGTGAGAGTTGTGAGGGTTTTCTTCACATTTCTGCTTATATATGCCATGCCTGATCCTGTGTGCGTGTGTGTTCCGTTTACCATGCTCCTCTTCTGCTTGAGCCGTTAGATCTTTGATCTGACGGCTACTGTGAACCCTCCCGTGGCTTGATGTGTTGATCTGTGTGTTGGCGCATGTTTGAGCGTTGGATCTTGGATCCAATCCAATTGGATCGATCCAACGATCCTTGTGCCTTCACCAGATCCGTCTCCACCTTGGGCTTGGGCCTATTCTGTGCAGATCCTGTGTTTTCCTATGATTTTTGCTATTTTCCCACACTTCTTTACTTTCTGCACCTCTGTATATGCTCAAAATTACTTGGAAATTTCTACAAATTTTTGTGCACATTCTTGATGACTTTTGTGATGTTTATGAGCAACTTGTTTTCTGAAAATGTTGATAAAAAATATTCTTGTATTTTCTTGCATCATTTCTTGATTTTATGTGAAAATTCTCATAAAATTTTTCTTTTTTGTCTAATTTCTATTTCAAATTCTTGATATGTTGATGATGTATGTGGATTGATTTTGTGAATACTTTGCTACTGTTTTGATGCATGTGTGTGATTTGTAATTGTTTACTTGCTTTACAAGTTACCTTTGTGTATGAGTAAATGCAAGAAATATCTAGATTTACTTTGTAAATGTTGAGGTCATCATGTTGCCTTAATTCTTGTATTAAAACCTGATTCCAAGTCTTAAAAAATTTTACATTGGAATATAAGAATTATAGGTTGCATGATTCTTGCATTTTATGAGTGAATTTTGATATAGTTTTACACTTGTTTGGTTCTTTTTTTGAAGTTTCCCATGCTTTTATCATGATATTTTGCTTGCTTTATTTCACCCTATGCTACTAACATTTTCTTGTTTTATGTCTCATATTTCCCATAAGCATTCTCATGTCATTCCATATCCATCTTATTTCTTGCACTTTAAGTTTCACCAAGGCTTAGAATGTAACACTTAGGATTTTTCTTTGTACTTTACCTTTATGCCATTTTAAATTCTTGCAAGACCATAGAATGTATCTAGGGTATGATGTAAAGGACAATGGACTCTAATAATGTACACCGACACAAGCACCGACACATGCACACACTCCACTTTAGATAAATAGCTAGAATATGCATGTTTAGATGTATGTTTAGGATTGTATGTTTAGATGAATGCCTAGGATTTATACTTAGAAAAAACCAATTTTCCAAAAAAAAAATGAACAAACTTCACTCAAGTCTTTTTCACAATAAACTTTGGGGTCAAAACCCCATTGATTTTCCTTTTCATTTTCTTAATCAAATTTCAAAGAAAAATAATCATGCTTAGACCACATTTTGCAAATGACTAATTCAACCTCACAATTTCACAACCTTATGCCCTTGAGGCCTCTCAATCTCCATTCTTCAAAATTTCATTTTCAAACTTAAAATCAACCAACAAAAAACAAAAACATTTTTGAGAGAGAACTACGGTGGATTTGATCCCTTAAACGGGTACGTAGGCAAGGAACAAAATTCCTTCAATTCAACTAAAATAAAAATCCAAAAACATTCTTCTCCCTCCAATTCTTCACTTAGAATACTCTTAGGTTTAAATATCACTTTTCAAAATAGCATTTAAAAATAAAGCGCGCGCGTAGAAATTAAAGACGGTTCCTATAGGTTACTATAGTCGTTATGGGTGCCTAACACCTTCCCGTAGCGAAAACAACTCCCGGACCTCGATTCTCAAGGGTTTTGCTTACTTTTTCCCTTCCCAAGAAAAAATAAGATATCACCGGTTAAAAAGGTTCAAACGTAATCAATGTTTGACACCCGAAAACCAAGATAAAACACACCTAAGTGGGTTCTTTAATTCTACCGATGACTAATTTCAATTCCGTTTGCATTACGAACAGCAGTTTCATCGACATTGCTAACTTGCCATTGAACTAATGTATTCAATTTCCAATTTAGTGCAAAATGAATTGCCGTAAGAATTTGTATAAAGCTATTGGGATAAATCAATTAAATTGAATTTTAAAATTGAAAATATTCGGGAGGGTGAGATTTAGGACATGAAGAAACATTATAATGAATGAATCAAAAGAGATAAGAGAGTAAGCAAAATTTGATTTGTTTTAGGGCAGAGAAATAGAAACCAGAATCAATCTTCACCGAAAGAGAGACAGTAGCCAAAATCCCAAAATCTTGATTGTGTGGAGAAGAAGATGAAAAGGAAAATGAGTTTATGAGAATTGATGTAATAAGGTGAGGTACATATGTGGCTTTTTAATCTCAACCATTTATTTTTGATCTAATGGGTGATGATCATTCTCACCATTCTCATATAAAATAGTCATTCTCATAGTAAACATCCTCTATATATATATATATATATATATATATATATATATATATATATAGTCAGGATCCGTTGATATCAGGTGTCAACGTATTCGTTAACACCAAATCCTATCCGTCTAATTTTTTAATCTTACGGCTGACAATTATTCACACGGTAAGAAGTGAAGTCTTCACTGTTAATCACCCGCAACACATAATGGTTTAGGTTTTGCCGTTTTGTTTTTCCATTGCCATCAATTACGCTGTCATGTTTTTCTCCTACTTGTTAATATATTTACATCAATCCCAATGATAATGACTATTTCCCCTTTTTAATATCGATTTCCTGTAAATTACTATTGATTATAAATATTAAGGTGAAAAGTGATAAATCAATTAGGGATAGTATGGGGTAGGCAATGACCAGGGCCGTTCCAACGAATTTGGAGGCTCGGTGCCGGAAGTAAAATGAGGCTCATTCATACAATGTGTTTTGGAAAGGGGGAAAACGCTAATTTTTTTTTGAAACTGCATATATTTCAAGTGCCAAGCACCAGGAGTGCACTAAATGGCAAACTGTTACAACAGATAAAATAAGGTGCCCAACCTACTATACCAAAGCAAACAGCGGCAAAGGACACAGCAGAAAAAAAGGCCAGCAACAGGAAAGAAACCAAAAAGCCATACACCAAAAGAAAAATAAACAAAATCCCTCCCAAAATACCGAAACAGCAACAGCAAAGCATGCTACAACAGCATAGGAACTGGTATGTTAGTGGGGGGTACTAGGCTGTAAATATTTTTTGGAGGCCCATACCTTGGGGAGGCCTGGTGCTATAGCGCTGCTTGCACCCCCCAGGGTCCGGCCCTGGCAATGACTAAAAGTGAAATTTCAAAAAAGCTTAGACGGTGAAATAGTGGAATGGTTCTTTCTGTACAGCCACCATCACAAAATTAAAAGCTATGCCCTTATTTGAGAAATCAAAAACTATATCGTAATTTCAATTGAATGTACCGATATAAGATCATTGGACTTTTTCGTAAAAATCAGAGTGATTATTGAGTGGGTTTAGCGAGAAGATGAGCGCGCGAATACTAAAATGAATAAATGTGGACCATTAAGATTATAAAAACTAATGGATAGGATTTGGTCTCAACGAATTCGTTGACACAGGTGTCAATGGATCCTATATATATATAGGGGGCTGTCAACTTGCACCCACCTAAAAACACTAAGGTGCAAGTTAACAAGCTGCACCTACTTGTACTTTACTAAAACACTTTTTTGTCTCTATTAAACTTTATTTTAATTAAAAGGACATTTTTGTAAATAACATAAATAATATTTGTTTATAATAGAAAAACATGGGTGTTTTGGTAAATAACTAGTAGGGGCAGCTTGTTAACTTGCACCCACCTAAAAACACTAAGGTGCAAGTTAACAAGCTGCACCTACTTGTACTTTACTAAAACACCATTTTGTCTCTATTAAACTTTATTTTAATTAAAAGGACATTTTTGTAAATAGCATAAATAATACTAGTATTTGTTTATAATAGAAAAACATGGGTGTTTTGGTAAATAACTAGTAGGTGCAGCTTGTTAACTTGCACCTTAGTGTTTTTAGGTGGGTGCAAGTTAACAGCCCCCATATATATATATATATATATATATATATATATATATATATATATATATATATATATATATATATATATATATATATATATATGGGTTATGTTACAAGCCACCCTTTGGTGGTGTCTTTTATCAAGTCACACCTTAAGGTGTGATTTTCACTTTTTAGTTATAACTTTGATAAAAGACACCTTCCTAAAAGTAAGTTGGTGTCTTTTCGCAAATGCTCATAGAGTAACTTGATAAAAGACACCTTCATGAAATGTGTCTTCTATCATAACCCTATATATATATATATATATATATATATATATATATATATATATATATATATATATATATATATATATATATATATATATATATATATATATATATCACAAAAGAGAAAGAATAAGCCGCTACATCAAAGGTCCATAAGTTTAAAACTAAAAAGGAGCTAAAATACAACAAAACTAAATAGTAACACTCAAAAATGATAGTACAAAGCAAAATTTAGACGATAGTCTTCATCCATCAGAAAGATTTGAGCTTGTCGAAAAGAATCTCCATTTTGATTAAAAACTCTTGAATTTCTTTCACACCAAATGATCCATACACATGAAAGGCAAATCAAACTAATAACAATTTTTTTTTTTTTGAGAAGCCACTTATTGATCCAAATTGAAGTAAATGGTATGAAACATGAGCTCAAATTTGTTACTTTTATCTTAAGTTTTTGACATTTAAAAAATTCAGACTTAACTCATCTCATATTAAAAAAAATTATAGAGAAACTTTTTATAATGTTTTAAACATGTTTAAAAAAAAAGGGTTAAACATGTTTTTGATCCCTATTTTTATGATGCAAGTCTTACACCATTCTGGTAAGTTAACGAAAATGCCCACTATTTCAAATTAGTCACAAAATTTAGAATTTACACTTAACATTTTCTTGAAAGGACTTTAATGATAAATCATATTCCGTCTGTAGTATGTCCCATAATGTGTTGCTTTAGGACACAATATAAAGATCACTAGACTGAAATTATATCACTCCAAGTTCCAGTAATTTCTTTTAGAAAATAACGTTATGGAAAAAGGTACATTCACCATTTTATCCAGTAATTATTTTTTTGTCAAATTGCCAACTATGTGAATTTCCATTGTATTTCTACCTACACTGAGGAAGACTAGCTAAATTTCTGCATCTTGTTTGTCAACGAGGGAATTAGCATTAAAGCCTAAGACACTCTCACAATCCCAAATCAAACCTCAACTTTTTTCCTATAAACAAAAAATGCTAAGGTCTCTGTGTGTGTAACATAAACAAATATTTGGTAAAACCTCCAAAAAATCTCCAAAATAAAAAATTACATAAAAGTTTCAAACTACATAGAGTGTATTAACACCCCCAGGTTAAGCTAATCCATCAAGAAAGATGGATTGACTTAATTGTACGTCTGAAGTTCGAATTTACTCACTCTTCGTTCATTTTCTTAAGATTTATTTCAAGTATGAGTCGTCTCAAAGAAAATTGATGACCGTAATGATAACGTGAAGTTGTCCAAACCACAAGGCTCATCTCTAATTGTAGTAAGACACAAACGATAGAAACAAAAGTAAAAAATGGAAGATATGCTTAATTATGCCATTTAAATCTTTAAGCTTCTATGGTCTTATTGACAAATTGGTAATACAAAGAGAGAGACTAATCCACAAATCATCAATCATAGTAAGATTTAGCTTCATTCTTCAATGAGGACTCACTAACATACATCTTTGACTCAATAAAGACAAGTGTCAAAGATTGTAACTTGTACTGCAAAACACAGAGACAGAAACAGAGACAGATCAGAAGTGTGTTTGTTTGTGAAAAATTCAGAGAAAGAGGGTTCAGTTTAGTTCAGGTCTGTGTTTTGGATTTTTCTAAGTTTGATGTTTTGTGAAGTTTTTTTTTTTTTTTTGTTTTTAGTTTCCAACGTTTGAAGACTTCTGTATAAGTCGCAGTTTTTGACTCTGTCCATGGAGTTGGCAGCACTTTACTCTTTCAATGACAAATTTCTATTTTTACTCTGTTCATTTATGCAGTTGGCCTGGCACTTTGCTCTAATGACAAATCACTTTACTCCGTTTTTAATTCTTCTTAAAAATTTCTTCAACTTCCGGTAAGTTTTTGATCATTTTATATCACTCATTTCAAGTAAATTCATATATAAAATTTATATTTTTGAATAAAATTTTGCAAAAAAAATTATAATATTATAAGAATATTTTCCAAAAAATTAATTTTTTTTAACAACACATAAATTAAATATGAATTTTTAAATTTTCGAAGGTTAAAAATTCATTTTTAATTCATGTTGTGTTGAAAAATTCTAATTTTTTTGGGAGAGGTTTTTACAATATTCTACACAATTTTGTTAAAAAATACAAATGCTACACATGAATTGACTTAAAAATAGAGACTAAAAGTGGGACTGAGATTCCCTGCTGTAAAAAAACACGTTGTTTTGTATCTCAGCCGTTAATTATAGATCGTATGGTTTAAGTTAACTTAGTTATCAAATCATTCTAAACAATCTTGACCACACGATTTAGATCGGACGGTCCTGAACTGATACAACGTCCTGCTGTAAATACAGGAAATCCAGATCCCTAAAAGTCGAAAGAAATTTTTTAGAAAGACTTAAATGAAAAAGTTAGTATATTTATAGGTACCAAAACATGTTTAACCAAAAAAAAAACATAATGAAAAAAACACGTTAAAAAAACATTTTTAACGTGTAACCAAAAAAAAAAAACATGTTTAACCCTTGAAACTTTTGTTTTAGCATACTAGAAAACACAATTTTAAAATATAAATCTTGCTGCAAAATAAAACAAAGGTTGCTACATCATGAATAACAATATTTTTATTTGATAGTTTCTCAAAAAAATATTTTTTTATTTGTTAATTTAATTTTTTAGAAATTGAGAAAATTTGTTATTTCCTATAAAATTACATGGACATTTACATAATAGAAAACATTGACTTAACATAAGACTTAAACATATCAAGTCATCGTGAGATTAGCTCAGTTGATAGAGACAATACATAATATATGCAAGGTCCGGGGTTCAAACCCCGGCCACCACTGAGAATTTGACTACTGATTTGACTACAACATCAAATAACTTTGTCGTTCTTCATCTTATCAAGTGTCCCAAAATTTCTTCTCAGTTTCAAATCAATACTCATCAATCTAAACAAAAAAAAAAGGTGAGATGTAATATCTCAGTGAGTTCTGAGTTCTTCAACAAACCTTTAGCATACTAACTTCCACTTTCTATATCAATTTCACAATCTCAATATAAAATTCAATCTCAATATAAATAAAATTCACTTGAAGGTCATGACAGTTCAGTTTGAATGTTTTTTTGTGTTCCAATTGTTATTCAACCAAGTATTTATATCATCGTGTTTGACTATCACCAATTCACCATGATAGACATAATTAAAAATGCACTTCAACATCCATGATATTCTCTTTGCTTTCAATTGTTGTTGAATCATAAATCTATACTGTCAGGCTAATAAATCATTGGATCGATGCTATGTAGTGTCCCAACTAACATATCTACACAACACATATGTTTATGCAGGATAACAATGATATGTTCACACAAAATATGTACAATGCATAAAGACATAATTATAATGCGAACAATAGTAGAGAAAAATAAAGACCAACTCGTTTAATATCATAAATTGGATTATTACATTTTTGGAATAGTCTTCCTTCAAATCCAAATGGGTTGTTGTTGTTGTTGTTATTATTATTATTATTATTATTATTATTATTATTATTATTATTATTATTATTATCATCGTAGGAAAACTACAAATTTCTAAGGCCTATACGACAACAGAGGGGCTCTATATTGCAACATCCAAATTTTTGTACATTAAAATCATTAGGATTTGAAGATGGATATTCTGTCCCATCCTTAATCTCTTGCGGGGCTTCAATTCCTTTAGTGTTTCCACCCAAAGCACTCACGATAACAATAAGCAACAATGCCATTTTCAACACCATCTTCAAGGAAGTTGCCATTACAAACCACTTTTTATTTTCAGAGAAAACCTAAGTTGTTAATTTTTATTGTGTATGCATCTATACATGTTTATATATATTGAATAAGATTTACTTTGGTGGTGTATAAAGTTTTATATATTTGTTTGACTGGTCAAACATTAAATTATATTCAACATTAATATTAATTACATTATACTAATTAGTTAATTTTAATATCTTAAAAATTTTAAAAAGTTTATTTGACAAAAAGTTAAAAAAAAATGCTATTTTATCACAATTTAGTCAATATATATAATTACTGGGTAGACCAAACTACATGGATATAAAATAGGCTTTGAATTTTTTTCCTTTATTATATAGTCTATATTTGCTTATAAAAAAAATAAATGAAACGTCACTCCAACTTTAAAATTTATGTTGAATTATTTTCCTTTATTAGTAGAGTATGTAAGACTTGTATATTTTAATGGATGCACGAGAGTGTAATTTACACTAACACTATCGATAAGTACTCCATCTGAACTTAATTATAAGAAGAGAAAAATTTGATTGTTTAATATTTTTTACATAATTAAAAAAAGGGTTAAATATGTTTTTGATCCTTATAAAATTGGGACCTTTTAAGTTTAGTCTTTACTTAATTTTAATAGTTCTTTTTGTCCCTAAAAAAAAATTGCACTCAATATTAGTCCTTACTCAATTCAAATTTGTTTAATTTATGTTTAAACTCTTAAGTTTTGAACTATTTTTTGCAAACGTGTTAAGAACATTACTAAAAGTTCATCCACAAAAAATTATCGCAAAATTTGATTTCTATGTTTAGATTTTGTTACTTTTATCTTTAACTTTTGACGTTTTAAAAAAATCATATTTAATTCGTTTCGCGTTAAAAAATTCTAAATTTTAGTAAATGAACCTTTCATAGTGTTCTAAACTTGTCTCAAAAAAATCGTTCAAAAATTTAAGAGTTTGAGGATAATTAAACAAACATTGTCTTAGCAGGGACTAAAATTATAAGTAACTTTTTTTTGTAAGGACTAAAAAGACTATTAAAATTAAGTAAGGACTAAACTTAGAAGTTCCAAATTTTATAGGGACCAAAAACATATTTAACCCTTAAAAAAATAATTGGAAATCTATCTTAGAATCAACAATAGATTTTGGTAAAAGTGGTAAGGGATTTAGACCCTTTACGCAAGGGTCACGAGTTCAGCATATAACTCTTGAATATGAAAAATAAAATCGATTGAAAGGGGAACATCCATCTTGTATGACCCACATATTCCACCTTCTATTATTTATTTTCACCATAATTTTGTTTCGGTCAAAAAAAAAATTATTTATTTTCACCACCTTTATTTATTGTCTCTTAATTTATTTAAATTTATTTCTAAACACTTTATTTAATTTGATTAATTTTTTAAGTGTTTATTTCATCAAATTTTAAAGAACACATATTCACCTCCCCTTTTATGTTTGGAGTCACTTGTTCAACATGAATAAGTTTTTGTCATCCATAGAGTTTACTTACATCAATAGTTTTCACTCTAGTATTACAATGACACCATATGAAGCTATGTCTGCTAGGAGAAATAAAATTGCTCAATGTTGGTTTTAAATCAGAAATAGTCTTGTATTAAAGATGAATGTGGTTCAACGGATCATTGAGAAAGTTAAGATGATTCAATAAAATATAAAAGCATCTCATAGTAAGAATAAAAGCAACTGTCCATGACCAGAGGAGAAAATACTTGAAATTTGTAAAGGGTGATCATGTGTTTCTAAGAGTCAATTCAACGACTTAGGTTGGGAGAGCATTGAAAATGGGAAACTTAACTCTCATTTTATTGGACCTTTTCAAATCCTAAAACATACCGGTGGTGTAGGCAACCAAGTAATGTTACCACTTTCACTTTCCAACCTTCACAGTGGTTTCCATGTCTCACAAGTTTGGCAAATATGTTCTTGACCCATCGCATGTAGTTGAATTGGATGATGTTTAAGTACATAAAAAATTTACTTTTGAGACTTTGCATGTTTGGATTGAGATATAATTATCAAGAAACTAAATGAAAAAGTCATTACATTGGTAAAAGTTGTATGGAGTGGAGCAGCCGGTGAATATATACAACTTGGGATAGTGAGAGTAAGGCATAATTTGTACTCATAATTGTTTGCTTAGATAGATTGTAGATAAAAAGCTAGAATTTGTGTTTTGAAGAACCTAAAATGAAATATATATTAATTGAAAAAAGAAGCAGTTACATTATGTTGGAACAAAATGAGTTTAAATAATATCTTTTAAGTTTTGATGATAACAAGGTATTAAAAATTCAATTGGATATGTTAATATTTGTTCAAGTGCGCAGGACCATAGACTAAAATTTATTATGTCTTAATCAAAGTATTGGTTCTGAAAGAACAAATTGAAGAGCAAGGATTTTCATGAGAAGCTATGTTGCAAGTCAGAATTTGAAGGAGTCAGACTCTGAAGGTCATTCAGACTTTGGAAGCAGTCAAACTCTGAAGATCTTTCAGACTCTGAAGGTCGGGATCTGGACAAGCTAAAGGACAAAGGAGCTGAAGCTTTGAAGATCAAGTCTGAATTAATCTGGAGATCAAGCACAATGATTCTGAAGATATCAGAAAGTCAATGGATGTCATTTTCAGTGAAGGTACAAAGAAGGCCAACAATGTACGACCACTACTCCACTACGTACCTCCAACACTCCCATGTGCATTATACGAAGTTGTAGTTGTGTCTCCTTTGGAAAATAACGGTTAATTCCTTATGAAGGAAAAGATTCAAATTCATTCCTTCATAGGACATTAATCAAATCAAGCAACAAATCAATGATGAATGATCAAGCTTCTCAAATGACTCTTTGATGCGCTGACACTCTTCAACGTCTCTTTTCAACCTCTATATAAAGGATTGAAGACGTGAAGATATCACAAGACTCTACAATATTTTACAAGTGCTAAAACTCTATCAAATTCATTAACCATCAAACACTTAGATTTTCTTATAAACTTTCATATCTTAGAAATTCTTAAGTCTAGAGTCTTAACTGTTTTGTATTTGTGAACAACTCTGATTGTATATCAAGTGTTCAACCAAACAATATTTCTTTGTAATTTTTGTTTGTTAGAAGTCTCGTGCTTGTGTGCTTGAGCGTAGGAAGTCTCTTGCTAGTGTGCTTGAGCAATTGTAATTTTGTGTGGTTATAGTGAAAAATCTCTTGTAAGTGACAAGGGGACTGTACTATCCCCAGATTGTGGAATGAACCAGGATAAATTGTTTGTGTCTCTTTCTTCTCTATCTCTATCTCTTTTATATATGTGCACTTAACTCTGAACATTGCTTCAGGTTCTGAACTCTCTCTGAAGCTAAACACTGAACTTAGTTGAAAAAAAATTATCACAATTCAACCCCCCATGTGTTTTTCTCACCTTCACATTAAAGGTCCATAAGTTTACACCAAAAAGAACCAAAATACAATCTCTTTAAAAGAACACAACAAAAGAAACTAAATAGTAACACTCAAACACGAAAGAGGGGTAAGTCATCACAAATTGATAGTTAAAAGCAAAATTTGGATGATTTACATTTAGCCATCAGAAAGATTGGAACTTAATTTTCTCAAGAAGATGTCGAAGAGAATCCCCTTTTTGATTAAAAGCTCTTGAATTGCTTTTGAGTCAAATTATCGAGACACTTGAAAGGTAACTTAAAGTAAGACCACATCAAATACTTTTTGAGAAACCACCAATTGATTCAAATTGAAGTAAATGGTCCGAGACATGAGCTAGGTAGATTCTGATTCGTTACTTTTATCTTAAGTTTTTGATATTTAAAAAATTCAGATTTAATTCATCTCATATTAGAAAAAAATATAGAGAAACTTTTTGTAACGTTTTAAACATGTTTGAAAAAAATTCAAATATATATGTCAACTTATTTTTAACAACATAGACAAATTCCATGCAAAATAATTTTGGAGCGACTAAAACCGGTGATTTTTTTAATTGGAACGGCAAATAAAAGAAAATCAGTTTTATAGAAACTAAAAATATGATTTTTCTTTGCTAAAAATTTGATTTTTCTATCTCTCTTTTGTCACACAAGTGTATTATTTTAAATAGAAACTAGGTTGCAAATTTTTTTCCATGTAAATGTTATTTTATCAAGTAATAATTGGTTAGTGGGGTGTCTGAGATTTGAATCTTGATCCCTACATATAATATATTGTTTCTCTACCAATTGAGATAAACTTATATAAACTTTTTTACGTGCAATTTACTATCGATAATTATGTGCCAAAAATAAATAAATAAATATTGACATTTATGAAATCAAAGTTTTTTTTTGAAAGAATTTATGAAATCAAAGTTGAAACATGAATTGTTCCCAAGAATAAAAAATAAAGTAACCACGCCTACTTTTTTGGTCAAAAAATATTTTATACTTCTCACAGCACCTTTACCCATCGAATCTATATGATCAGAATTTTAAATTGTAAATCAATAACCAAGTTACATTTGGGTATGGTATAAAAATTTATCATATGTGTATACTAAATGCCCCCTACAAAACTAGGTATTTATTGTAGTATTTTAAAGATCTCATATATATTTGATCCTCAGTGTCATAGGGACATTACTCGAACGTTTTTACAAGCCAAGGTAAATAAAGTAGTTAAAACAAAGGAGTTTGTTTTAGCTGACTAAAATAATGTTTAAAATTATAAACAAATCAAAATCAAATAAAAGTTCTACAACATGAATAACAATATTTTTACTTGGTAATTTTAAAAGATTATAGTGTGTCCTGACTCTTAACATAGTAAAATCACTTTCAATATTAATTTTACAATTTCAATATAAAATTCACTTTGAGAACCTTGACATGTTAGTTTGAAAGTTTTCATAGGGTCTAATTGTTGAACCAAGAATCTATTTCCTTCGGTCTACAATCACATGGAAGAAGCAAAATTAAGTTAAATATATCAATTTAACTATTCAATATATAATAATAATAATTAAAATTCACTTCAAAATCTATGATATTCTCTTAGGGTTCAATTGGTTTTGAACCATAAAGTTATATGAGTGTAAAATATATTGAATATGGATGGTTATTGACATGTATAAGACTATAACCCACAAGTAGCATGGATTTATTAGTGATATGTTAAAAAGAAAAATGTAAAATGAGTAAAGACCAAATTAAAATGGTAACATTATCAGAGAAATGTATAGAACTTTCCATTTAATCTCGTAAATGGATTTATTTTGGAATATTCTTCCTTCAAATCCAAATGGATTGATTATTACATTAAGAACGACATATTTCTAAGTCCTCAAATTTCTAAGTCCTATACGACAACAAATTGGCTCCCACACACAACATTTAGATGCTTGTACCTCAAAATCAATAGGAGTTGAATATGGATATTTCATTTCATCCTTAACTCCTTGTGCGGTTTCAATTCCTTGGGTGTTCCCCACCAAAGCACCGACAATAACAATAAGCAACAATGCCATTTTCACCACCATTTTTAAGGAAGTTGCCATTACAAACCACTTTTATTTTCAAAGAAAATCTAAGTAGTTAAATTATATTGTGTCTACCTCTTATTCTATCTATCTATTTATATAGATACCTAATAAGATTAATTTTGGTAATAGTAATAAAAGTTATATATTTTTTTTGACTGGTTAAATATATAATCAAACTAAATATTACTGTTATGTTAATTAATTATAATATAATAAAAATAAAATTATTTTATAAAAAAAGTAGTCAATATATAATTGTAGGGTGTATCATTTAACCACCTACCTGGGTTGGGTCTTGTTGAACTTGAAGGGGATACTTTTTTAACGTAATGATATTTGTAGAATTATTTTTTGATAATTTTTATGATAATCTTCTTTTTTTCTCTTTTTATTGATAAAAAATGGTAGAAAGAAAAATGCAAAAAGAGTAAGAACACAATGTGATTATGAGAGAGAAATTTGTCCAAAAATTATCACAAATAATTGTACAAATATCATTTCTCAATTTTCTACAACATGTTGAATGAAGATTTGAATTCTATACAATAGATGTGTCTACATTTTCCTTTTTTTTTTAAAAAAAAAAAAAAGATGTGTCTACTTTTAGTGTCAGAAAATACTACCTCGAATATAATTAACTCCGGTGGAGGGGACACATGTACGTAATTCCAAAAAAGCGAAGAAAAGAATTCAAAAAAATGTTAAAAAGTGGAGTTGGAGCCTACATTAAAGCTTAGAGTGGGTATTACCATTAATCTAGAGTGGGCATTACCATTCTTTTTCAAATAAATTAATATCAACTAAAGTCTTAAGAATTGATGATTCAACCTAGCAAACTAGAATTGGTGATTCTTCCTGTGAGCTTAGCTCAGTTGGTAGGGATGATGCATGTTATATGCAGGGGCCGGGGTTCGAACCCCAGACACCCCACTCCTCCACAGTTAAATTTTGTGAGCTCTAGCCAATAGGCTGCTTGACAAAAAAAAAAAGATTTGGCGATTTTTAAAAACACTATTTATCACAAACAAATTTAAACAACAAAAAATTACTTTTTTACATAAAATTTATGAGTAAACATCAAATTGGTCTATTTTTTGTAAGCTACTTTTAAATTAGTCCTCAATTCTATTAATATTTCAAACTAGTTTCTGTCTTTGTCAAAAGTTTTTCAACTAGGCCACTCGTCATGTGACAAAACATAAAGATAAAAACATAATTGAAAAACTTTTGACAAAGACAGAGACTAATTTAAAATATTAATAGAGTCATAGGCTAACTTGAGAATAGCTTACAAAAGTCGGGATCAATTCGATGGTTTACTCTAAAAGTTAATCGATTATTTTTAATTTTGAATCTTTACCAAGTGTCATATTTGTTATAATTAGAAATAGTAACAGGGTGATTTTCAATTTTAAGGGACTTTTGAAGAAAAACATGGTTGTTACAATCATACATAACAGGTTGCTTTTGAGGTATTTTTTAAGGATTCGTAATGAAGAAATTTTTCTTAAAAAAAATAATCAAAGATTTTGATTTCCAATGTGATAAAGACATACTCCTCCTACTTTAGGTGCTTAAAGAGGGTTCCAAGTTCGTTAGCATTTCCCTTATTGTAATTAGACATGTGATATATTTGAAGAGGCTAAATGACACCACAAATTATTCGCACAAATTTAACGAACTTATAAAACCAAAGGCATTTTGATTTTTCAACCACTTGTAATTATTGTTCTTCAAATGTCAGAATAGCAAATAGAACCGCCGCTTGTGAATTTCTTTTTTTTACATAATTAATTAATTTTTTGACAGATTTTTGACATAATTAATTATTACAAAGACTCTTCATGGTTGCTCTTCAGAATATGAACCGCCTATATTAGTTGAAACAAAACTAAAGAAAAAGACGTAAATAGAGCAAAAATCTTGTAGTCATGTGATAGAGGTTGGTGAGCACCGTCATAGAAGCCACTAGAGTGATAACAATAAAATTGTTTTTCAGAGAAATTGAAATTAAAAGGATAAAAAATAAACCATTCGTGGGATTTGCACGATTATTATTCCATGCACATTATCATTTCTCAGATTTCAGAAGCTTACATTCAGCTCTGATTTTTCACCTGAAACATCTAACTTTCTGAAGTTCACGATAGAATTAGTAGGTCTAACAGGCCAAAATCAAAACCAGCCTTTAATTCAAAACAAACACTTTCAAATAAAGTTTAACTTATTAAATTCCAACATGAAGTTACTACTTAAAAGAACAAGGTTACTACTTAAGATTTCATTACAAAAAAACACCATACTCATCATAGCATAATACATTCTGGTTTAGCAAATTCATTTCATCCTATGAAAAACCACGTTAAAGGTTAGAAACCTCAACAAATCACAGGCTTGTTGTCAAAGGCCTCTCTATCTTTCAACAGGTTAGGGCAGAATCTCTTTGCCAGAACTTCCACCTGCTCAATGAATGACTTGGTTGCATGCTCCCCAATATGGTGGATCATTTGTTCCCATCGTTTCCTGCATACATCACCAGACCTATGCTCAAGTAGATTGTCCCAGTCTACCTCCTCCATGCAGCAAGCATCCAAAGCATATAAAGCGTTTATCAAGCGGAAGTCATCGGTATCACACCAATCACCACTAGCAACCAATGCTGATGTTAATTGCTCGTACCACTTCTTGCAGCAAAATGCACTGTTTCGAGTCTCCAATTTGTGACCAATTGCCTCCCAACAAATATTATCTCGCAACATACCATGTTGTGATTTTTTATAAGGCTCTTTAGCCCTCTCGAGCAGATCTAGGTTTACTAAGTTAAATAAATTTTGATACTCCTCTTGGGACCAATGTCCTTTTTTTGTTTTGGTATATTTTAATCGGCGCCACGCATCTTTTACCTGATCTCGACTTTTACCCAAAGCGTCGGCTACTGCCCTCCAACTAGATCCATGTTGCTCGTAGGTCTTTTCAATAAATTCCAGCTCTTCAGGTGTCCACTTACACCTCCCCTCCCTTTCTAACAAAGCATGAGCACGGTTATACACACTGTAATGAGGCCTCTCAGGTATGCTTTTTGCGATTTCTTTCCAACAGCCTCTAACCTCGGGGTGTAATTTGACATTTAGAACCATATCAAGACCTTCGTCTCCCAAACCATGAGAATCTATATACTCCAAAACAGCTGCTTTGATCTTCTCATCTTCTTCGGGTGTATACCTTTTCCCACGCAATAAGCCGTCACAACATAACTTCTCCTCCACCTCATCAGCCCAAGTTACTTGTTTGCGTTTAGATGTTCCATTATGTGCAGAGTTAGGAGTTTCATTATGTGCACAGTTAGGAGACTCGCTTGTTACTGTCTTTGCTTTCTTTTTTTTCTTCATCTTTTTGCCTTGATCATTAACTTCACTGACGGAGAAACAAGGATCAGCATCACCTTCATTGCTTATAATGTCACTATACTCCTTAAGTTTGGCTTCCTCAATTAGTTTCTTCTTCTTCTTCATTTTCTTTCCTTGGCCATCATCATCTTCACATTCATTTGGTTCAAACTTGCTATACTCCTTATGTTTACTTTCTTCACTTAGTTTCTTCTTCTTTTTCTTCATCTTCTTGTCTTGCTCACCCTCTTCACCTCCATTGCTTCTAAAGTCATTACACTCATTAAGTGTGTTTCCTTTAATTAATTTCTGCTTTTTTTTCGTCTTTTTTCCTTGGTCATCTTCACAATCATTGCTTTTGAACTCACTATACTCCTTATGTGTGCCTTCTTCACTTGGTTTCTTCTTTTTCTTCATCCTTTTCTCTCGCTCACCATCTTCATCATCATTGCTTCTAAAGTCGTTACATTCCTTCAGTGTGCTTCCTTCAATTAGCTTCTTTTTCATCTTCTTTCCTTGGTCGTCAGCTTCACATTTGTTACTTTTGAACTCGTTATACTCCTTATGTTTGCTTTCCTCACTCAATTTTTCCTTTTTCTTTTTCTTCTTTCCCTGCTCGACATTATCACCTTCATTGCTTCTAAAGTTGTTACCCTCCTCAAGTGTGTTTCCTTCAACTAGCTTCCGCTTCTTTTTCATCTTCTTTCCGTGGTCATCATCTTCACATTCATTGCTTTTGAACTCATTATACTTCTTATGATTGCTTTCTTCACTCAGTTTCTTCTTCTTTTTCTTTTTCTTTTTGCCTTGCTCGCCATCTTCACTTTTATTGCTTTTGGTCAAAGGCAGATCAGCTACATTGCTTTCGGACATATATGGATCACCTCCATTGGTTTCACCCTCGTCGTCTTCAGTTCTTTTGTTTTTCTTGCTCGGAGTCTTCATCTTCGTTCTGTGCCCCTCTTCAATGACTGCAAAATAAACCCATTCAATATAGGACATCACATGTTTATAATACATTTCTTTAAAATTAACAAAATAATATCAAAGCATAAAAAAATAGAGAAAATAAATATTTCAAAACTAATTTGAGTTATTATAGATGTCGTAAAATGGTATTATTTATTTAATCATTGTGGCATTCCCGTATATTAATTGGTATAAAGTTATTAAAAAAAAACAATATGTTAGTGTATATGAAGAGTCCAAAAAAATTGTGTCCAGCAAAGCTACTATGTTAAAATCTCCACGAATCATATACTTAAAGTTAAAAATAATTACATACAGGCTGCAACAAAGAAAAAAGAACATTTAAAACAATACCCAGTCTGATATCAAGCTTTGAAAAATCACTTTCGATTACTAGTTCAAGAGAAATATGCATTGTTTCCAATCTTACCAAATCATATCAAATACTCCTCATTACTCACAAATAAAAGTGAAAAGGATCTCAACAAAATGTATGAACAAGTAAACCACTAAACCAAGAGCACCAAGTTGTGATTTCAAATGAATACCAAAAAAAGCCCATTCAGGATAAAATCTATCTTATTCAGAACATTAACACAAACAGATCATTAAGTATCGAAAACATTACACAGTAGTTTGAAACTCTAATAATAAAAAAGATGGCCAGTTTGAAACAGAAAGAAAAATGAAAAAATCAGAATGATATTGTCAGATTGTTACTATATATCCTTACGGTTTGCACGACCTGATTGGATAAAAAAAAAAAAAAAATCCTAAATTTTTAAGCGCAGTTAGGTCAGATTTGCAAGACCCGGTTGGATAAAAAGTGCAGAAAATCCTAAATTTTGAATTGCAGTCTGAATCCTTTCCTTCCTCGAATGGTAGGGCACCTTCGACCTTCAATCCAATGCAGGAAGGTGGCCATCTTACGTGTTACGAACTTGCTACACCCTCTCAGCCTTAGTTAAGATCTCAATCTTGACAGCCTTGATAACAGACAATTGACTACCTCGAAAATATTACAAAACTTTCAATATTCCGATGGACTAGACACTAGATATACTGCGTGTATTCAATAACATTCTTACTAAGTTTCACGATAAGGCTAACCAAAAGTAACAAATGTACCACAACAACCATATGGCCCAGAATTAATTTTTATAACATTTTTCCTAAGATGAATATATAAAAACCAAAGGTAGAGAAAGGGGGTATTAATCCTACAAAGCTCAAAAATGACTACACTTGTAGCATAACACGATCTTCCAAATTAATATCCCAAAATGATGGACTCAATTGTCCCTAGCCAACACAAAAATGACTCAACAACGGTGAAGCCTATTACGAATTGAAATTTATTGCGCTGCAGGTTTTCAGGTCAGATCACTGGCGCCAAGCAACCAATCTAAAATTTCAGTGTTTCTTCGGCCACACAATAAGGATTTATATGTAACCAAAACTTATCCAAATTTTCAAACTTAATAATAAGAAACACTGAAACTCGCAAAGAACTTAGCAATTAAAAAAAAGGAAGAAAGAAAGATCAATTTTCAAACCTTCAATTTCTTATGGATGGACGATGGTGGTGGCTCGGAAGCGGTGGTGGGGGTGGGGCGGTTGTGCTCGTGTGTGTTAGGGTTGCTGCTTGTAGAAACAGAATACAAGAAGAAAGAAGCGATTGTCCATTTTTTTTTCTAAAATACCACCAAAAAATTATAAAAATCAAATAAAATTAAAGCAATTTTTTAGATTTTTCTGAGAATATGAAAAATAAATGAAAAAATGGATCTAAACAATAGATTTTGGATTTTAAGGGGTGGTAAGAAATCTCTTCTAGGAAGTCTTAATTCTTGATTTTTTTTTCTAATTTTCCGAGAAAGTTTCGGAGTAATGTGATCAAGTAGTCCAAAAGTTGGATTTTCGACTGGAAACAACTAACAACGACCTAAAACAGAAGGATGTGAATATGAAATATTAATATGGTCCTTAAATTGGTTATCCATTCCATGTTACAAACATGCTCGCAATTTGTGACGATACAGTTCGGAGTATATAATCTGAACTGTTTTCCCAAATGTAAAGTTGTTTAGCGGTGTTCGGATTATAAAATCCGAATTGGTGAAAAAACTCATTTTTTCCACCCCAAAACAAAGGGGAACTCAAATCGGATTATAGAATCCGAAAATTCCATTGGCATTTTCATAAATAAATAAATAAATAGGGCGCACGAAAAATGGGTAAGGTGAAAAAAGTAATAGCGAAAGAAAATTGCTTTGAACCCAAAATTTGCTTTCAACCACCCTGAAATGACTACTTTACCCTCGGTGATAGTTCACTATCATTGATTGCCTTGCCACTATATGGACGATGAATTTAATTACTGTTCCATGACATGTTTGATATATCAGGCGGAGGCAGCTCACGTAAACTACAATATTCACTCACCAAGTTTCTTCCCTCTTCCGTCCCTAATCCAAAAAGTTAAATTTTTTTTACAATAACTTTGTCTTAAATTATATAAGAAGATTTGACAAAAAGATTGATAAAAGGTTCCTAGTACACTCATTTGACGTCAAAAAACAAGTATTGCATATTTTTACACGTTTTGAATTAAATTAAACGATATAATCCCGAAATTGTCCTTGTTCATAATTATTTTCTTTCTAAAATATACTTTTTGTTATCACTTTAAATCTTCACCTTTCTCACTCAAAAACATTCATGAATGTATAACCAACCTCAATAAAAGATTGAATAACTATGTTAGATTACATACTAGTGTGTATAAATGAATTTCTTCTTTTTCAATTATGAGTTGAGGTTTCATTTTTTTTTCCTCTACGATTTCATTTTTTTATTCGTTTGAGAATCATATGTGAGTTCAATTCACCTACACATTGTTTAATTTATAATTTAAAGGTTCATGTGAATTTCTATTATTTCTATGAGTTTAAGTAGCCTATTGTTCAGAAGAAACATAATAATTTATTTAAGGAGGATAAAGATACTCACAATGGTGGTGGATCCATGAAAGTGGGTGCTCCGATCATTGATGCAGCGCTTTGAAGATATGACAGCCGCAACCCCGTTGAGGAGAAAGGGGTGTTGTACCTACAGGTGCTCCGACACCCAAGCCAATGTATATGAGCAAGAGTGGGGTGAAGCATGGAAAGATACATACCTTATGAGCTTGTCAAGAGCTACTTATATAAGGTCGAAAAAACCGTTATGAAGTAATGAAGGGGGTCCCATATGAGTCGTTGGGTCATTATGTGACTTTATTAAGGCGGAGGGGATCCGAGGTGACAGAGAGGTTATACTCACTTGGGCTTATGTAGAAATGGGTTGTACCGTAATTTGTAGTGGGCTAGGCTTTTGGCTAGTCCTGGACAGCTGTGTTTGCAAGTCTAGAGGGTTAGGGAGGGAAACGCGTTCAAAAAAGGAAGGAGCAAGTGGATTAAATAGATAACTTTGGAAGGGGAGAGTTTTGGATTGTTCATTTTTCTTCGTAATACATAATCCTCCTTATTTGGATAACTTAAGAATTGTATTGGATGCGGGCTTCAAAGGATTTTGTATGAATTCTTCAAATTCAATCAATTTTCTTTTTGAAAAAAAATTCTATCAATATTGTTATAATATTTTTAAAATAAAAAATATATTAGTTCCAAACATTAATTTATCAATAAATAAAAATATACTATTTCAGAAAAATTGGAAAGATTTATTCATTTTCCTATATATTTTTCACCTCCCAGAACTTTCCATTCCTCTCAAAACTCCCAAAAAGTAGTAGTGTTTTAAACCAGTTCATGTATCATACGTAATCATAATTTTTGTATACATTGTACATAAATTCCGTTTGCAAGCATTATGTGACTTTGGATGATAATAGTGTTTAAAACAACTTATGAGATTTTCAATCAATCTAACTACCACACGTTAAAACCAACTCCGACGTGACACAACGTATACGCAAAATCTTTTCATTGGGTATACACAAATTGAGTTTGTGTATGGTACATGAAATGAATTCGCCCTTGCCACTGCCAACCCATAACACCAAAATGTAGAAAATTAAAAAATCACAACTTTTCCTACTCAAAATCGAACTAAGAATCAACATAATCTCAATATTGAATGCGACGACTCAATTGAGTCGCGATAAACTTGTGAATGATAAATTGAATATTTACTCTTTAAATTGTCTTCTCCACTTTAAATTTATGATAATTGACATATATCAATTTATTAATATCGTTATGTTCATTCTTGTGAGAAATGATATTTGAACAACTTTTGTAACAACTTTCTCTCTCATACTCACTTTATACTTTTGCTTTCCCTCTATATTGTTTTGGTTTTCGTGTCAATATCTACTTTTCTTTATAAATTCCAAAAATTGTCACCAAACTGGTTGTTCAAATAACACATATCTTCTTTTATTTATAAATCTCCTTATTTTATATATAATAATATGACATTTATTTGACCGAACTATGACAATTCTTGTAAGACTGATGAATTACATTTACACTTTTAGAAAACAAATGACACAATCAATGAAGCATAGTGAAGGAACGAAGTAGAAAAACACCCAGCCCTTCGAATTAAACCCTAAATCTAATACAAAATCCTCCGTATTTTTTTTAGGGAAAAATCCTCCGTATTTGAAAAACCAAAAAATCGTATTGGACGAAAGTTTTGATGGAATTATATGAATTTTTTAAATTTAATATAGATTATTATAATATTTTTAAATTTAAAAATGTATTAAATACAAACATTAATTTATCCTTGTCTAAAAGTATACTCTTTTAAAAATATGAAAGATTTATCCATTGAAAATTGCTGTTCACACATTTGAAAAGGCTGGGACACACATGTAAAATACAATTTTACCCCCTCGGTAGTTAACTGCCGAGGAATTAAACATCCGGCTGCAGTTAACTGCCGAGGAAAACCTCGGCAGTTAACTACCGAGGAAAAGCAAATTTCAAAAAAAAATCTCCTTCGGCACTTTACTGCCGAGGAGTTGTAAACGCCACACCCTTCTTTCTTCATTGTCTTCTTCACAAATATTTCAATCTCATAGTTTCTTCTCTCCACTTTTCCTTTTTGCAATCTTAATTATTCTTTCTCAATTATAACATAGTATAAAGCTATTAATTTCATAGAGATAGTCATGCACCACTCTGATTTCCTGTGCTGATAACTTTCTCATACCCATTATTTTTCTGAACTTTTTATTCCTTCAATTATCATAGTTCTTTTGAATCAATGCCACACCCTTTTATTTCCTTCATTTTTCTGATGGTTCTCCCATCAGCAATTAACTTGTGTCAATTTTCTGAACAGTTTTCTTCAATTCATTTTCCAATTTATTTGTGTCAATGAATCTAATAGAATTTACAATCTTTAATTTGTGTTGGAGGTGGATTTTGTTGCTCTTCTTCTGTTACCTGTAGCACAGTGTTTGATTTGGAAGAAGATGAAAAGTGAAGTTTGTGGTTGTGAAAGAAAGAAAACAAAAAAAACAATTGAAGTGGAAGAAGAAGAACACGTTTTGCTTTTCCTCGGTAGTTAACTGCCGAGGTTTTCCTCGGCAGTTAACTGCAGCCGGATGTTTAATTCCTCGGCAGTTAACTGCCGAGGGGGCAAAATCGTATTTTACATGTGTGTCCCAGCCTTCTCAAATGTGTGAACAGCAATTTTCTTATCCATTTTCCTCTATATTTTTCATCTCCAAAAACCCTCATCCTCCAAACTCTTAGGGTGTGTTTGGTAGCGAGAAGAAATTGAGAAGAGAGAAAGAGGTGAGAAAGAGTATGAGAAGAGAGAAAGATATGAGAAATAGAGTAGATTTAATGTATTGTTTGGTATAAAAGAAAGAGAAGAGAAATAAGAGAGAGAAATTTGATAAATTTATAAAAAAGACAAAAATATCCTTGTGCTAACAACTTAATATTTTTATTAATATACAATTTTTGTGAAGAAAATTATACACAGTTATATTGTTTATTAGTAAACAATATTTATATAAAAGTAAAGCATGCGAAAGTTTTTTATTTGTCATGATTTATCTTTTTTTTTACTTTACGGTAGAGTTTTTTTATTTAACATTTATTAAAACTAGTCAAATAAATTGTAAAATGCTTTTAATTTGTACTATCTTTTTTTTTTTTTTTTAAGTTATACTATCTTGAAATGGAAAGTGAGCTCACAAAAAGAATGAAGCGGATATGTATTAATCAGTTAAAAATTAATCTTCTAGTTCTAGAATTAATCTTTGTAACATGTAACATGGGAAGGAGAAATGTTTTGTACAAGTGTAAGGGCAAAACTAGAAGATTATAATATTGTTCCATTTCTTCTTTCTTCGCATGCTAGCCGAGAAGAGAAAAAGGTGTAGGTCCCACCCTTTTTTAGTCTCTCTCTCTCCAAGTTCTCCTCATACCAAACAGGAGAAGTATGGTCTTTCTCTCCAACTTCTCTCTCTTAATTTCTCTCTTCTCAATTTCACTCCAACCAAACACAGTGTTAAGGAAAACCATTTTTTTTTTCTTAAACGTGCGTAAACTGAGTTCATGTATGTAAACTGAATTTATGCATACATTGTACATAAATTCCGTTTGCGAGCATTATGTGACTTTGATAACAATAGTTTTTAAAACAAGTTACAAGATCTTTCCAAAAAAATAATAAACAACTTACAAGAATAGGAATTGGATCTTCTCCTGCCTTTTTTTATGCAGCCCCTTTCCCTTCTCTGATCTAATGGTTGATTGGTTCATAGATGACCATTAAAACCAATTTAACAACTCTTTAAAAAAAAAAAAAAATTAACAACTTTACATTAAAACCAACTTCGATAAGACTTATACGCAAACTCAGTCCACGTAGCCATACACAAATTGAGTTTGCATTCCCTTAAAATAATTCTTAATCAAACTTAACCTACCTCATGACCTAACTTCGAATCACTAGAGTTTTTTTCTTTAAGAATCGAATGATTAACATAAAAAAATAACCAACACCAATGTTTTTATATAATCTCTAAAAATAAACATTACCTTAATAAATTTTTGTACGGAAAAATGACTTGTACTAAAGGAAAGAAACGGATCCGTAATAGTATATAGGGTTAATATATGTTTACCCCCTGTAATATTAGTGATTTTCGGTTTACCACCCTGTAAAAAAATTTGTTTAGATTCCAACCTTGTAATTTGAAGGTTATTTGATTTTGGACCTTCATGGCATCAAATTACAAAATTTAAGGTACTTTCGCCCACTGTAATTTGAGAGAATTTTGGTTTACCCCCTGCCATATGATCGATATTTCGGTTTACCCCCTTGCCATATCAACGATTTTGTACATTCAAAATTCATGAAGGTCCAAAACCAAAAATCTTCAAATTACAGGGTTGAAATCTAAACAATTTTTTTACAGAGGGTAAACTGAAAATCGCTAATATTACAGGGAGTAAACATATATTAACCCTAGTATATATGTATCAAACACTAGTAAACATCCCCTCAAAGAAAAAAGTAAACAAACATTTATGTCCCCAAAGTCTAGCAATCTCTAAAAATAAACATTCCAAATTTTAGATTTGATTCTCTCTTGTGCTAATTTTGGTAGACTAGTTTGTCTTCTCAAAAAAATCGAAAATAACAAATTAGATTAATAAATTAAAAATATCAATCAATTTTGTCTTTCTACCCAAATATTTCTTTTAACAATCATGCGTCAAAATTAATAAAATACTTGCATATTAATTTGAATTGACATAAAACAAATAAAGTACGTGTGTGCTTGGATTGACGTTATGCATAACAAACGCAAGTCTGTCATAGTTACCAATGTAATATTTACGATAAAATGTAAAAGCTCCAAATTAGAGGTTTTCGATCTCGTACATTTGGAGGATCTCAAACACATCCTATAATCTTTAGAGTATGTAAGATCAGTTGTGTTGCATTTTCGTGATAAGTTGATCTTAGCAAGACTGATATGTACTTTGAAGTTTGGAGCATTATGATAATCTCTGCACTTCACATGGCTATTTCTAGCACGATCTCCATATCTTATGTCAAGCACCTTGGGCACATCAAACCCTTCAGATACATAATGTGTGTATGAGATAAAGTTGTTTAAAAGTTGTCACAAAATAGTTGTATAAATATTATTTCTCAATTTTTTTCAATAGGTTGAAGGAAGATTTAAATCATATACAAGAGATAAGTCTGCATTCCGTGTCGGATAATACCTCGAATATAATTAGCCAGTTGATTTGCTTCTTTGCATATATGTTGTTTGAGTTAAGATTTGTTTTAGTTGAGTCTGGTCATAGTTGGCCTGCTTATATGTTGTAACAAGGTTCATGCCTTCTCCTGTTTTGCAATTTAAATTTTCTAACTTTGATAAAAAAGGGGGCACATATACCTAATCCCAAAAAGCCAAAGAAAAAAAAATTCAAACGAAAGTGAATATATGAAAGGATAAATTAATACTATCAACTAAAGTCTGAAGAATTGGTGATTCAACCTAGGAAAATGGAGTTGGAGCCTAAACTTATTGTTCTTACGACGTAACTAATGTCAAGACAGGTTCTTACATTCTCGTTTTTTTGTCTTTCTACTACGTTTAACTTATCATATTTGATTATATATTTTTTGAAATATACCACAATCAACAATCTTTTTTTTTTTGATGTATGGGAAAGCAAGAAAAACAAAAACAACAAAAAAAAAAAACAAGTTAAACTCGGAGGAAAGTTGTCCCCATGGAGTCAGCAATAAGAGTAGTCGAAAGAGGAGTTGGACACTGTCTCCAAGCGATCGAGTCTCCTTCTAATCTTGCTCCGTATTTCGCTAACCAATCCGCACAACTATCTAATACACATGTTTAACTTACATTGTTCCTATTTTAGTTGAATTTTTTCTATTATAATGGGATTTAATTGATTTTTTTAATTACAGGTTTAAATAATCACTAAATATAATTGTAATTAGAATAAGTTAAATGAATGATATAATTGGAAGATAAAAAATCTGTCTAAAATCATTTATCCTCTTTATACATAGGTATTGTTCCCTTAAATCTATATACTTTATGTTAAACGCTATGAGTAGCTAATTTTTCTTTTGTTAGGAATGACTATATCCTTACGAGTTATTTAATTGAACATTAACATTGTTTTCAAATAAAGTAAAAAACCAATTATCCTCAATTTAAAATTATCTTTCAAACATTCCATGTATCTCACTTCAAGATATTTCTATTACAAGTATTAGAAAGTCACATTTAAGGATTATTATAGAGGCCAAAAGAAATTGTTAAAAAAATTTATATGCCAAAAATACAATTATCATTATCTTTACTAAAAAAACATGACAGCAAAGATGCTATTGCTCCTGCTGAGACTACTGATGCAGTGTCTCTTTACAGCATCAATGATCATGAATGGCATTTACAAGCACACAGTGCCCTCTAGAAGACCTGCATGATGATCTTGGATGGATTGCCGGTGAGTAACCGGTAAAGGACCGGCATGAGGTCAGGTTGCTCAAAAGTAAGGACGACATTTATTTTTATGTGTTGAATTTATCTTGGATGGATTGCCGGTGAGTAACCGGTAAAGGACCGGCATGAGGTCAGGTTGCTCAAAAGTAAGGACGACATTTATTTTTATGTGTTGAATTTATGTGATGAGTGTAATAATGTAGACGTGTTAGTATATTAGATGTTATATTCATATTTTCTCTTCTATCAGGTTTAAACCACGATCCTTTAGTTCATCCAACTCCTTCAACCCTTAACTATTTCAAACCAGTTGAGATACTCACCCCTCCATTTACATTTCTTAAATGATCATCGACTGGAATTATCATACGAGCAATTAAGTTCTTATCTGAAATATAAAAACTATGTATTTGCTGTAATTAATATATACACACGAAGAATTCATGAAAAAAATAAACTCACAAAATTTCAGGACCAAACTCGAATTAAAGGGAAAAAAACGTAGAATTTGGCAATTATCTTCAGAGAATCCAACATCTGCAGCAGCCTTTGGAATCTTGGGGTCCTTCAAACCATCTATCCCATATAGGATTTAAGGGACCAACTGTTCTGTCAAAGCAGAAAAAATAATATATCTCATGTTACAAAAGTAATTTATCAAAGGTAATGTGTTTATTGTTTAGCATTAAACACTAGAAGTTGGCATAAGAGATTTTACAATGGAAGTAATGGGTCAGGCCTTTTCTCGACATTGCCAAGCATCCTGGCAAAACAAACACCAGAGAAATTCAAACTTAATCGAAATCAAATTTGATCAGACATTATGGAAATATTTTGCGCTTATTAGCTTACTCTTTACACGATGCAGATGCTTTGTCCATCCTCTCAAGCTTTTCCAGCTCTTCCTACATTGAATTTATAGTGAATATTAAAATAAGCAAAGTTCTTAAGCGAAAGAATTAAACAAGTCATCGAAAGAGATGCTAAGAACCACAATCATCTTTTCTGTAAAAAGTGGTTGGAGGCCGCTGGAAAAACAACCTATATATCTCAGAAATGAATGATTGCTTCATTCTATCCTCCACAGATAATTAGTGCTCATGATGGATACAAAATAATCTTAACTAGTTAAGGACTTGATAACATACTTCAGAACACGAAATTGTTGTCCAACGACTGATATAAGCCAGTTACCTAAAATTGGCCACCTTATCAATCAACTTCAGACATTGCTGGCAAATTACGAATTAATCAAGGGAGGAGGGAACTGAAAAATTATGGCAACATTATTTGCATACTGTGTCCATTGGTGTTTAAGTCAATTGCACAGGGGATTTGAGAAACATCAATGGTGATCACTTAGTTGCATACCCTTAACCGAGCAGAACAAGAACTCAAAAAAGGTGTTGGCAGGAACATTTTAGTTTGATAAAACCTTAAATATTCCAACGCAGGTAATGTCACATCATTCTAGATGACATGTTCTGTTTGGATAGACATTTATCAGTAATGGCAACCAACACTAATTTATCAAGACCCTGAATCTTTAATAAGATCAAGCTGATTAAAATTTTGTTGTGTTTGTTGGACCCTGAATCTTTCATAAGACCCTGGAAACAACCTCTTGTGTAGAAAATATGGTAAGGTTGCGTACAAAAGACCAAATGGTGAGACCCCTTCCTGGACCCTGCGTATGCGGGAGCATTAGTGCAACGGGCTGCCCATTTTTTTGTTTGATGGCACATCCAATGTGCATACAAACATGTGCTTAGTCTCTTTTGCTCACTCTATAGGTAACTTCCAAATAAGCATAACGCAACTACCAAGTCTCAGCAAAACTCATCCTCAAATTGTTCAAAAGTCAGGATGAAGTTTTCCAAACGTCAAACATCAAGTCTCAACAGTAATAAGAAAGAAAGACGAAAATTAAGGCGAAAAATGGAACATGTGTTTAGTTATATCATTTAAATCATCAACCTTATGTTGCTGTTATTACAAATTGACAATGCAAGTTGACAGATTAATCAACATAATAACAGAAATCATAGTAAAATGTAGCTTCCTAAGTGAAGACCCCTGAACCAGAGACAAAGTCTCTCATAGCAATGGGGTGGCCTTGGCTACCCCAAAAAGAAAAGTTCTTTTTTTAATAATTGGGTATATTTTCATATTTAACTACTCTAATAGTGTATCTTGTCAAAAAAAAAAAAAAACCTACTCTAATAGTGTGTGTTTAGCTACTCTAAATGTAAAAGTTAGTACAAACATGAAAGTAAAAAATTTATCACTTGAATGACTGATTTTATTCGTCTTGTTCTAACATTTTGGATCTCTACAACAAGTATAGAAACAACTTCATTAGCAATACAAATTATCAATACAAGAATCAAAAATGAAATAGATGTTGAGTTTCTTCCATAACATAGTCACTAAAAATTCAAGTACTAAACAATATGAGTAGAACAAATATTCAAGGACAAAACATTTGCAACATGAGGAGCAACAAACTTAGCAGATTTAATAAAAACACAAGTACCCTTTTAACTATCAAAAGTTGACCTTAAACTTGAAGTACATGGAAGATGGACCCCAATTACAAGTACCTCTCCTATCACAACAACATAATTCCCCAAATTGTCATTACTTTTCAGTTTTCACTTCACAGAAACCAAACTAAAAACAAAAAATTCAGCTCCCAGAAGAGTATCCCAAGAAATCAATTAAAGCTAAATTTTAAGGAAAAAGTTAAAAACTTTCATGACCCATTTTACTATTACTCGTTAACACATCAAAAAGAAAACGACACAAAAGACAGAACAAACAAAAAGAACAAAACTCCAAAACATGGTAAAGATGAAGAAGAAGAAGAAGAAGAAGAAGAAGAAGAAGAAGAAGAAGAAGAAGAAGAAGAAGAAGAAGAAGAAGTACCAACCTCTAAGTATCTTGTTTCTTGTTCCAACCGTTTAAGTTCAGCATGTATCCTATGTTTCCCTCTTGTATCTGAAAAAGACTGAGACTGAACAAAGTGGGTCGTCGGGTTATCGGATTCAGACCCATCCGATTGCATTTTCTGAGGCTAAGATTGTTTGTAGCAATGGAAAAAGAAGAAGAAAATAGCTTGATGAAGCTAAAGGGCTATGAAATTGAGTAGAAAGATTCGATTTTTGAAGTGAAAAAATATGACCGGGGAATGTGAATGGGTCCCACCCATTAAGTGTTGACCATGTAATGAAAGAAACAACAGAGCGGGATCTATGGTGGTTTGGAGAAGACAGAGAAAGAGACAGTTTTGGTTAGAAGTGCGTTTGTTTGGTGAAGAAAGTGAGCGGGTTTGAGGGATTTGTAGTGTAGAATGTGGGGGGTGAAAAGGAAAACTTTTTTTCGATTTTTATCTGTTGATATTGATGTTGTCGTTTTCTTTGTTGTGTTGGAAGAAAGCTGGTTTTCTTTTTAGGCGAAATACCACTTCCAGTCATTTTAGTTTGACAAAATTATTAAGTTAATCCTTTTAAGTTTCGAACAGATCCTTTTAGTTTGACAGAATTTCCAAGTTAGTCATTTAAGTTTCAAATAGGGTCCTTTCAGTTGATAAACTATTTCAACGTTACTTATGCTGTCAGTCTCCGTTTAACTGATGTTGATGTAGCTGTTAAGTTGTTGACTTGGATCAAAATGCTGCCTTTTAAAAGCTCGAGTGTCACAAATGATCATTTATAGTGCGAGAAAGACACCTATTTACAACAACAAAAGCCTTTCTAGCACTATTAAACGACATTTAGAGTGCAAGAATGATAATTTGTTACGATTAAACATAACGTTTTGACACCCTGGAGCTTTTAAAAGAAAGTGTTTTGATCCAAGTCAACAACTTAACGGCTATATCAGCATCAGTTAATTATTAACTGACATCATGGGTAACAGTGAAATTGTTTATCAACTAAAATGACATATTTGAAACTTTTGAAACTTAAAGGATTAACTTGATATTTCTGTCAAACTAATTGGACTTAATTGAAACTTTCAAAACTTAAAGAACTAACATGTGAATTCTGTCAAACTAAAAGGACCAAACATGCCTTCTTTTTATTACGAGCTAATAGTCATTTTAATTCTAAAAGTATAATATTTGTTGATGATTATGTAATTTGTTAATCAAAATGGTTTCTGATGTTAAAATAACATAAGTGTTGACAATAATTTTATTTTTATAAGAACTACTATGATAATAAATAAATATTTATAAAGATTGATATTTACTACCCAAAAAAAAAGATTGATATTTGTAAGATCATCTTTAAGGGTGAGGTCTTCACCATTTAAGACTCGGTACCTAATAGGTACCCCATTAGGGAATATTTTTTTTTTTTTGTAGAGTCTTCTAAGACTCAGGGTCTCACTTTAGACTTCATTATTAAGTGGACCCCACACTAATTATTATTAAAATAATTATTGTATTGTTTTTTTTAGGGAAGGATCATTGTACTGATAGAATGTAAATGATGAAGAGTTAGTGGTGGGATCGATTTAGACATTTTGTCAAAAGGTCTCTATTGGAGTGAACGAGTGCTTAGTAAGCACTGTTATTAAAAAATTATAAAAAACGATGTATACATGTGAGATCTGTTTAAGAACTCCAGATTGAAAATCTCCATTGTGAATGCTCCAGGACCATTTTTTTTTTTTTAACATGTAAGACCATTTGAGATTAGGGGAAGTACTTTTTATTTGTATCCTTGTCTCTATCTATCGTACTTGTGTGTTTGTTTCTCCTTTTCTTTCAAACTTTGAGACTTTGCTTGTTTGAGCAGCTACTACCGTTCACTGCGATGCGGGGCACTTGGCCAAATATAAAAATGGTTTTGCATCCTCTCTCATTAGGATAGATAGAGACATAAACCTAAAAAAAAAAAAAAAAAAAAAACTCGCATTCACACATTTAGGAAGATTTAAAGTGGTTTGTTTTGATTTTTATATTTTCACTCCTTTTATTTGCATCACCCACTCTTGATCTATCGGTCTTTGATGTATGTGATTGTGTAAATGTGTGTTTTTATGACAGCAGAGAATCAAAGGATTATTTGTGTTGTGTGTAATCACAATTCTGTGATCACATTTAATTAACTATATTTGATAGTCGTTTGATTAATATTAGACAATTTAGATTTTAAACTCGTATTTTATTTTTTAAAAATGTAAAATTACATTAAAATTCGGATAGATTTCGATTGAACAACGATTAATATAGTTGATACAATTGATAACAACGTGACTCGTATTCTTAAAACCAGAATCGGCATAAGACCCATTCTAAAGTATTTAAGTACATAAATAAAAAATCACACAAGTATATAAAGATACATTAATTAACATAATTAAAATATTGTGCATATCAAAAGTAAGAAAGGTTTTGTCAAAAAAAAGAGAGTAAGAAAGGTAAAATTTAAATATAATTACAATGAAATATTATGCACCGAATCTCATCAGAACTCTGCAGTTAAGCGTGCTTGGGCGAGAGTAGTATTAGGATGGATGACCTCTTGTGAAGTCCTTGTGTTGCACCTCTTTAAGAGTAACCAAAAAAAAACAATGAAATATTATTATTGCTACTATCAATATTTTGTTATTGACTTTTTTTAGAATTCTCTTTTGACCTAAGTAAGTGTTTGATCAACCTTACTTGAGGAAATTTTTTTTGAAGAGGAATCTTGAGGAATTTGTTACTAGTATTTTATTTTATTTTTTATGAATTTTTTTAGGGTGAGGGAGCAGCTTCCTACTTCAAGATCGAAAAGATCTTAGGGTTCAAATTTTAAGCTTGAGGTTTGATATAGTTCTAATGAATATGGATAAATCAATACTACTATTATTATTGTGAACAAAGGTTGGTCCTTTCAAAAAGAAGTTGACTCATATCCTGCAAGAACATTTAGGGACGGCCCCAAGTAGGTGCTTGTGAGTGTCATGACCCTCATTTCCTTTAAAAGAAAATAATTTGATATTTCTAAAAATCAAATTAGGAGAATAAAATTTGACTAAATATAAGGTCCTCCATAAATTTAATCCATTATGTTTTACATTTTACTTATGTTTTTATTAGTTTAGTAGCTCAAAAAAAAATCAACTGCGTACTTAACATCTTTATAGAAGTTAAAGATCTTATAACCGAAGAACATAATTTTTTCCTCAACATAATCGTTGGAAGTACAAAGAAAATTGCTGTTAAAAGTTATTAGCTGAACCCTTGCTCTCTCCTAAGTTTGACAGCATATCCTAAGGTTATACTCATACTCCACTGCTTGAATTATAAGGTTTGTTCTTCAGATACACATAAATCAAACACTTTATCCAACACCGCATAAAATATAAAGCATGTGGTGACCATGTCAAAATCAACAAGATAGAAAAACAACATATAAGTTAGAAACCATTGATATCAAAAATTTTGTACCATAAACATTTCTGTTGGATTATATACTACATACTTCAACAAGTGTATGATATTTTACCCATCCTTTCATCTAAAGTACAAACAACCAATCACCTCCCTTCCCTTTTTGTCACCTTTCCCTTCTTTTATTTTTCTACACTCTTTTGTCTTCACTAGCTTTTCCCATTCCGTCGGTGGTGGAAAAGTAAACAACAATTCAAGACAATGAAATTCCGACACTTAACCTTATAATATTCCTACCTGGTCTCTCTTTATGTTATTAAGAGAAACATATATTCATGTCTTAGCTTTTCCATGTATAAAATCATAGTTTGTTGAAAAATTTGTTGTTAAAACAAATTTGCTATGTTAAATTTTAAGAAACTGTTGCATCTTTATCATTAAGCACTACATAGAACAGCATCTGATTGACATCCTTTCAAACCTCCTCATCATAAGCTAATTTGTTTTAGGGTGTAAATAATTATTTTGGTTTGAATGTTTGAGGTGCTATCATTATAGTCTTCGAATGTATCGACATTGAAAACATATCCATAAATGTTTTTTTTATTATTTATTTTGGCCATCAAATATGTTTTTTGTTGGTTAATTTAGCCCATAAAATTATTAACAAAAGATACAATAAGGATGCGTTTGCAATTTCAATACATATAAAGACTACAGTGACAACATTTCGCTTATTTAGATATGAAAATGGTTGTTTACTCATTGTACTATCTCTAATATGCTCTTTGTCGTTTGTTGATATTACCATCTTGCCCACATTCTAATTTTGCACTCATGCATGGACTGATAATAAACACTTTTCCACTATTATTTTCCTAGCTCCTAATTATTCTCACGTTTGACTAAATTGAGTAGTGAGTACTGAGTACTCTCTCTGTTGGGATTCAATGTATATTCATGCATGCTTGATTTTGTCATATTCGTAATGCTAAATATAAATATTTTTTATATCGTCGTTGCCCTTATCAATCAGGCATATTTTGATACTAGAGCCAAGGCCATGCTCATGTAAAATAATACAGAATCGAGGAAAAAAAATCAGCAGCATATTGAAACCATACTCTCCGTCTCTGTTACCCTTCATGTAGTTGAAGAAACAAATAATCTTATTCAACATCAAATTGGTGCTATTTCTAATTGTTGGTATTGTGGTGAATTTCAAATTGGTGATATAGAGTGTAGCTTTTACATGAGCTCATTTCCTTAGGCAGTTTGGAGAGAAGAGAGTGCTTTGGGGTGGAAAATATAGAGTAACATGGATAAATTTTTCACATTTTTTGAAAAAATATTTTTTTAAAAGAATGATAAATTAATGTTTATGATTAATATATTTTTAAATTTTAAGAATATTTTAACATATAGATTGAATCTGAAGAATTTATATAACACCTCTCAGAAACACTCATCTAATATAATGAGTTCCTCCAAATGAAGGGGTTTTGTATAATCAAGAAAGGAAAATGTTTGATGTAGCGAAAACTTTTTCTCAAAAGAGTCATGAATGATGCCGCAACAGACAAAAACGCTTTTTACTCAATATTTTTGCTTTTCTCTTGATCCTTTCCAATATGAAAACACATACAAGCGAAAGACCATTACATTATGAGATCAATGGTCCATCCATCTCATTTTGCCATCAACCTACTCTTCATTCATTACATTGTTTTATTGGCACTCCATGTCTATTTTATTTTTAAATTTATTGTACTAAAAATTGATTTCACAGCATGCTTTCTTTAGTTTAGTTCATGCTGCAACCTATTATTCTTTGTCCACACAATATGTTTCACCTTCACTTTTTTAGTATAACCTTTTTATGAGTTTGATTATGCTACACAATTACATTGTTATTACTACATCCCTTTTATTTAATTCGGAAGTAGGGTTTGTAATTGTAAACACACATTAATTGTGTGTGAAGTGAGAGAGACAGACTGGTCTAGTTTTTGGGGTGAAAAATGTGTAACAGGACCAAATGACATTCTTAGTAAGGGTGTGGAGATCGGTGGTGGTGGGGTTTAGAAGTTGCGGTGGTTCGATGCTGTTTTTTCCATGGTTTTGGTGGTGAGGTGGTGGTGGTGATGCGCGGTGATGTGGTGGTGGTGGTGTGATGATGGTGGTGCCTTTTCCTTGTCACCGACGACCGCGTTTATAGGATCTGGGTTGCGTTTTCCATTTCAAACCGGTGTCGCTGCCCGTGTTTTGTTGTTGGTTTTCGTCTTCCTCTAGATCTGTGTTTGCGTAGCGGTCTGTTTCTTGGTGAGGCGGTTTGGCAGGTTAGTTTTTGTGGTGGTGATAGGGAGGAGTGGTAGTGGTGTTGTTGTTGAGTGGTGATGGTGGTGATTCATTTTGAGGTGGTGGTAGTCGTGGTGGCAATGATGTGTGGCTGTGGGGTGTTTCGATTTGTATGGGTGTTCGTGGGGGCTGTCTTGGTGTGGCTTTGATGGATGTTAACGGATCTGGTGTCGAAACGCTTTGTGGACGGGAGCTTTTTCAGGGGGTGGTTACGAGGTGGGTGTTTTTGTGGTGGTGGTGGTTGTGGGTGATTCATTGTGGAAGCCGCCTTTGTTTTTCGGGTCCATATATGTTGTCGCTTACTCTGGTTTGTGTTTAGGGTGCTTTGAAGATGGGTGTCCTTCGAGCTGAGAAGCTTCCTTTTTTTGATTTGATTGACGTTTTGCACAACCGTAAATCATGCCGTTTGTATTACCATTTGTGTATTGGATGCTGGTGGGCCGGTTATTTTGCTTCGAGATCGGGAGCTGGTGTCCTTCTGCAATCTTGTTTTGACGGGCTTGGTGTTTCTCTGGTGGACCGGGGGTTAAGGTGGCCTGCTAATTTGGTCCTGAAGTATGGTGGGCCGATCACTTTTGATTCGAGATCGAGAGTCAGTACTTTGGTTCAAGTTTGATTTTGGGCATTGTTAGGTGTTCTTTCGGTGGACCGGAGGTTGCGCGGTGGTGGAGGCTGATTGATCTTTAGAAAAGGTGGATGTGGCTCAGTTTGGGTGATGAGGACTGGGTTTCTGTGACAAGGGTGTTCTTTTGGGGGCGAGTAGTAACGATGGGTGTTATGGATGTCGTTTTGCAGTGGTCGATTGAATAAGAGTCTATTTTACGTGGGGTTTTTTTATTTTTGGTGGGTGATGTTCTTTTGGGTGTTGATCGCAGGGGCGTCTTTGTTGGGGGGTTTGTTTTCAGGTGTTCCGCCTATATACGGCGTCTTTTGTTTGTACTTCATCGGTCTTTGTTCGTCTTGTGCAGGGATCGGGTTTAATAAAATTTTGTTGATTAAAAAAAAAAAGTAAGGGTGTGGAGATGAAGCCTACCACAATTGCATATATTTTGGAGCTTCTCGTATATGTGCTTGACAGTGAATTGTTCAAAGTGTTTTGGGAGACAAAAGGATAGATAGTAGGCATGATATGTTTAGGTTTAGTGGGCAACATGTGGTGCGGCAAGCAGTTTGTAGTTATCCAATACTCCCTCCATTTTAAAATGAGTGTCGCTTTAACAAAAATAATTTGTTTCAAAAGGAATGTCATTCTCACTTTTCAATGTACTATTAATTACTTTTTTCCAATAGTACCCTTAATTATTATTATCCGCACAACTTCCAAAGTATCATTTTGTACTTTAATTTATAATGATGACAAATGCACCAATAGCTAACGAGGTTATTTTAGTAAAAATATCATATCTTTAGACAACAATATTTCATTCCTTAATTTGTGTGCAATTGGCTAAAGCGACACTCATTTTGAAATAGAGGGAGTACTATATTTTATTCTAGGAAAATGCTAAAGAGTGTCATTGGAGCATTGGTTAAGAGGATACAAATAAAAATAGGGAAATGTTAACTTGTGCCCTTAAGACACAAGTTAATGAATCAAAAGTAGAAATTGTTTATTGGAATGTGTGAATTTCATTTAATCTTTGACTTTTTAATGAATTGAATGCACACAATTTTAGAGAATATTTCCTATTTTGGTTTTCTTAACATGTGCCCTAAGGGCACAAGTTAACACCACCCATAAAAATATTATGTTGGGAAATTGTGAAATATGATAAATTTAACTTTTTAAAAGTCAAAATATTGTTGAATCCAATATAAACATACTAATTTTGGTTTCTTTAACAAGTGCCCTAAGTAAGAAGAACTAGAAAGGTTTCACATAAATTAATTAAGTATTTTCTTAAGTTGGTCGTGAAGAACTAGAAAGGTTTCACATAAATTAATTAAGTATTTTCTTAAGTTGGTCGTGATGTTTTCGTGAGATTTTCCGTCGCGATATATAGTAATACCTATCAAGAAAATCTTACCTCTCAAAGCCCTCCCTTTTAAAGTCTTCTATTTCTTCCACTTCCTCCTTTTTTTCAAAATCCCTTCCTTCACCTACTCGCAATCAAAGTGTTAGGCATTCACTATTGAGGCGTCAGGCTATTTTTTTTTTTTTTTTTTAAAAAGTTAGATAGGGGGTAGAAATTGAAAAAGAGAATGGAAGGAATAACAAAACCCAAAGTTATTTTGTAAATAGATATGGTCTGCTTGGGAATGGGTGATATGGTCTACACCCACCAATAATTAATTAAATGGAAGAAAAAAAAGTAGGAAATATTTTGTTTGTGACATTCATCATTTATAAGATACCACCTATATTAAAATTTCATTTAAAATTATTTGTCTTTATTATATTAGATTTTTTTTTCTAGTAACACTCCAAAATAATTTGTGACAATCAAAGTGTTCTGCATGTATCACTCAAAATTTGTGAAGATATGTCTGGTGTGTCCCATATTCCACAACTCCTTAGCTGTGCCTCTAATAAAATGTACCAAAAAATAGAAAAATCCAATACACTATGCTTTTCATGTGATAGCAATACCTCAGTGGTGAATGGAACAACAGAGTCACAAGCATAATCCAATCAGCACCACTCACATGTATTATGTGGTGCATATCCACTTAGTTATATTGCAGCATAATCCATAACATTATGTACCTTACCATTTTCCATTTCAGTTGCAAATTCCAAACCATCCATGTCTCATTTCTATGATATAAACTGTCATAAATTATATATATAAAAGTGTTAATTTCCTTGGAAGAATCTTAGTATTAAGTTCTACAACTCCATGGCCTCCTTAATGCTTAGTGGTGCTGAAAATACAAAGCTTATTAATAGCATAGTTCCATCTGGATTAGGTTCTGTGAGTCTTAACTTTCACAAGAAGTGTTTCATCAGAAATAATGTAGTTTCATATGGTAACAAATACGGTGCTAGAAACTTGACAGCGCGATGCAGCATCTCATCCGCAAGGCCTTCTTCTCAGCCTAGATTCATCCAACACAAGAAAGAAGCATTTTGGTTTTACAGGTTTTTGTCTATTGTGTATGATCATATAATAAATCCAGGTCACTGGACTGAAGACATGAGAGATGATGCACTTGAGCCTGCTGATTTGTATGACCGGAGAATGCGAGTTGTGGATGTTGGAGGAGGAACTGGATTCACTACTCTTGGTATAGTGAAGCATGTTGATGCTAAAAATGTTACAATTCTTGATCAGTCTCCTCATCAGCTGGCTAAGGCTAAGAAGAAGGAAGCATTGAAAGAATGTAAGATAATTGAAGGTGATGCAGAAGATCTTCCATTTCCAACTGATTATGCGGACCGATATGTTTCTGCTGGAAGGTATTGTGTTGTCACAGTTCTTTCTTCTCAATAACTTTACAGCCTTCATTGTATATACTGCAAGATTTATGGTTAATTGAATTAGTCTTATTTTAAGTTAAAAGACTAGGTATGTGTTACATGGCACGGTTTGGACTCAAAATTAAGGCATGGTTGGAGAATAACTGATAGCTGATGCCCATTTGAGCTTTACAAAATATTTACAAAATGAAAAGACATCTTTTATGGTAACTAAATCTTTTTGTTTTACTTAATAGGAAAATTGGTTCTCGAAATTGTAAGCATCGATCAAAATAGTCCATCAATTTTGCGAATTGGCAAATATATCATTGAAATTATAAAATGTCATTCAAAATGGTCACTTTTGTAACTTCTACTGCTAGAGACTATGACGTGGCCATGATATGTCATTCAAAATTGGATGTATCATATTGCATGTTGATCCCACATCAATGTCAACTCACTAAGGACTAATTTGTCTATGAAATTTAGGTCAACTAAAGAAAAAAATGGTTAGCAACTGCAATTGTGCATGAACTAATTATTGACAAATTAGTCTTTAGTGTGGTGGCCAATGGCCATGATATGGAATCAAGGTGGAGGACAGGAGGAGCCACATATTTGGTGGAGGTGTCATATCATAGTCTCTAGCTGTAAAAGCTAACATATGGACTATTTTGACCGTCACTTAACAATTTTAGGGATGTATTCGTCATTTTACAAAAAATTGAGACTATTTTGATAGACATTTTCAATTTTGATGACCAATTTGTCTATTTACTCATTTTCTAGAGGAAAATGGTAAATTGATTTTTAAACTTATGATTATTAGTCAAAAAAGCAAAAATATAACAACACTGTTTATGATGATATGTTAGCATCTGTCTCACCTTATGTATCAATGTAACATAAGATTATATGTTGTTCAGTATTGAATACTGGCCTGATCCACAGCGTGGCATTAAAGAAGCATATAGAGTTCTGAAAATAGGAGGCAAAGCGTGCATTATAGGTCCTGTATACCCAACATTTTGGTTGTCTCAATTCTTTGCAGACATGTGGATGCTCTTCCCTAAGGAGGAAGAGTATATTGAATGGTTTAAAAAGGCTGGTTTCAAAGATGTCAAGCTGAAAAGAATAGGTCCAAAATGGTATCGCGGTGTGCGGCGGCACGGCCTCATCATGGGTTGTTCTGTCACTGGTGTCAAACCTTTATCAGGCGACTCTCCCCTTCAGGTACTATAGAATACACCTTCTAAAGTTCTTTAAATATTAAAATTGATCAAGCATTAAGTTCTTCTTTATATGCATGTCTTTATGTAGCTTGGTCCTAAGGTAGAGGATGTACAGAAGCCTGTAAATCCATTGGTGTTTCTCTCAAGGCTCATTCTTGGTACAATTGCAGCCACTTACTATGTACTAGTTCCAATTTACATGTGGCTTAAAGACCAAATTGTTCCAAAGGGCAGGCGTATTTAATCGAAGATTGGAGAATCAAGTAAAGTTGGGGTAGGAAATAGTGATCAAGTTCTGATGATTGATGTTCTCAAGGATTTACTTTTCAAAATTAATGGCCATGAACTTTGCCTTCCATAATGTTAATTTGTTGACATGTTTTGGCATAGTCAACTGCCTCTTAAATTTTACTACGATTCTGAAATGGATATTTTACTTTGAACATTGTTTATTTGGAGGTTAGTCAGGAAATGTTCCTGCAGCATATAAGCCAAGTTTATTAGATAGGTATAAAACATGTGCTGGCTCTCCTGATTTCTGATTTCATGTCTGGAAGAATCAGCTAAGTATTGTTTGTGCTTCTGTGATGTTTGGCTTGACAGTACAAGACAAAATGACCATGAGTCAATGTTTGACCACATCTAAATACGACTGTATTAACTAATATATGTGACCATGTGAGTTTTTTTCAGGTACAAGATGCGATGATTATTCTAATTACTTAAATTTAAGTGTTACGGCTTATTTTCTTTTCTAACCATCGTCAGGAAGATTTAATTGTACATAATTATGAGGATCATTCCTGGACAAAGAGATGCTCTCTATTAATTATTTCTTCGGATATAAAAATTTCAAACCGATTCGCTATGATATAAAGCCAACAAGGCAAGGAAACCCAGCCATACAGATAGGCTAATTGATGAGAGGATGCAGCAAACAGATAAAAGGAAGTGACCAAGGTGCATGCAATGCAGAGGCTTCTTTCTATAACAATTTGGTAAAATGTGTGTGACTTAATAGATTACTGAATAATCTTTTTCTGCACAGCAATTCATACACGCACTAGCCTGGCTTGATTCTTTGAAATATAAATGATACATATATTTTTGTCAGTTGTCACAACAATACAATTCATTAAAATAAATGTCATCCTTAGTTTCCAGCAAACCCACATCATGCTTTGCCGGTTACTCGCCCGGCAATCCATCCAAGACCATCATAAAGGCCGTCTCCTGAGAGGGCGCTGCAAGCTTGTATATGCCAATCATGATCCTTGATGCTGTGAAGTGACAGAGCATCAGTGATTTCAGCAGGAGTCATAGCATCCTTGATATCTTGTTTATTAGCAAAGACAAGGATGACTGAATGTTGTAAATCTTCATGACCCAGCAACCTGAAAAGTTCATCCTTCATTAAAGAGATCCTGGCTCTATCACTGCTGTCAATCACTGCAATTACAGCATGAGTTCCTCGGTAATATGTTGCCCATGATGTCCGGAGTCTTTCTTGTCCGCCAAGATCCCAGACCTGAAATGAATGACAAATTCAAGTGAGTAAAATCTTATTGTGCACAATAGTAAAGCTAGGAAATATTCCGCGCCAAATGTATTTTAAAAACACATGCATACATGGATTATTATCAAAAGAATCAAAACTGAGTATTAAACTAGAAAAAACTTGGGTTGAAAAAAAATGGTTTCTAAATTAAAATTATAATCGTGCTCCTCAATTTTGTTGGCTGCACATGCACTGTGTTTTTTTGGGGTAAAAACAAACAAGCACTAAGAATGCCTGCCTTCTTCAAAACAAGACTCAAATGACACTCTCGTGCTAAAAAAAGAAACATTTCTTAGCCCTAAGAAAATTTAAATGGTACCCTTGTTCATTTAGAAACACCCAAGCAGGCAAGATCGAATGCCAAAATCGTGGTGAGTGGTAGTGAATAAAGGATAGCCTGTAGCCAAGCTTCTTACAAGAGAAGTAGAAATTAATGCTTGAAAATCGGACCGGAGATCAAACCACTGAAGCATCTGGATCGTGATTTAATGGGTTCAACGGATAATAAATAAACATAAAAGTTCATCATAATTCATACGACTTATTTGTATTTTTATATTTTTCCTTGCGCTTTTTCAGCTTGGCCCCACTAAAGAATGACCACCAAATGTTTGGGCTCATAAACCTGCTAGACTGCTGCTATCATAAGAAAATCTTGCAGCACAAAACAACAAAATTGCGCCGCAAAACAAAATACCCCCTAAACCAATCCCAACAATGCCATCCAACAAATTCTACTCACTTTAAATCACAGCCAACACCAACAATGATTCAACTCAATTAATTGGGGGTTTCCCTTGATCTTAATTTCTTTAGTAAACTTGAGTTTTTCCTACATGCATTCCAGCCGTAGCAAAATTTAACAGTGATTGTGACTTAGTTTGTTCAACCTGGGCAGAATGGCATCATGGTGTGAAAACTGTGGATGACGATGACATGCTGAGGGAGTGGAAGAACCAAGATTTGTGGCATGGAACAGTGGAAGAAGAATCATGAAGATAAACAGCAGACAGAACAGCGTAGAGGAAGGGGAACGACAGTGAGCAAGGCAGTGTGAGGAAGAAAACAATTGAGAGAGGGACATAGGGTCTCAGTCTCTGACGTAATTTTGTTAGGAAAAAAAATGTGGAAAAAAAAAAAGAACATTTTAATTATGTTTTCCAAAACTGGTACAGGTTCTGCAGTTTTTCTGACTAGCTGGCCTGACTGGCTTGGAACCAAGTTCGGTTCCTGGTTCTACCAGTCAGTCTGATTATGAAAACATTGGTAAAAATTGTCCAGTACAAAGTTGCGTCAGGTCCTAGAATCTGAACATTGCTAATTTACTATAGTAGTAAAATGGCAATCTAAATATGATTCAGGGAGAAGTATTTATACAGAGCTGAAGCTGGTAGAAATAGATCAGTTACTTCCATATTATGAATCATGAATAACTAAACTAATAATTGTTTTAACTACAGAGTGTAAAGACCTAAATTGCGCAATAAAAGACCAGAATGGTTACTTCTGTGGGGAAATATGCACTTGATATTTTGGAGGAAACAGAGATTTATACTGTAAGCTCATTGGTTCACATACGGGTCCTAATACTAAAATCATGACATATCCTTTTCAGACCATAGTAGATGGTGAAGATTGGTTGGAAAGTAATCTATCTTACTGTGACTAGACCTGACATACCCTTTGTCATCATTGTTATGAACCAAATACTCAATTCTCTTTGTGATGGTCATTGGAATGCAATAGCTTGAATCCTGAGGTATATCAAAGGGTCTCAAAGGGAAAGGATCAGCCTATGAGAGAAGAGGCCACACTTATAATGTTGCATATTTAAATGCAGATTGTGCTAGACCTAGATGTCCTAATAATCGATGGTCAGCTGGTTATTATGTTCTTGTCGGAGAGAATCTAAGTTCGTGGGAAAATAAAAGCACGATGTTATTGCTAGATTTAGTGAAACCGGGCTATGGCTCTTACTACATCTGAACTTATTTGGTTGAGAAAACTCATCTGTAAGTTAGAAATTATGTCAATTAGAGCCAACATGTCTCTTTTGAGATGACCAGTAGCCTTACATTTACATATTGCATCCAATACGGTCTTCAATGACCAGAGTTTGTTTTATGATTTTTCCTCGCAAGGCAACTATGATAAGACTAAGAGAAAGTAAAGGGGGCAACCTTTGTTTGAGCTGCCCTGTTTTTGGTTCAGATCAATACTATCTTTATCCCAACGTGGACATACGGACTACACACACAGATTCATTGTCGTTTTATCCATGAGAAGATTATCTATGAGGATATTGTTATTTGTTACGTCTTATGTAAATTCTAATGATCAAATTATAAATGTTTTCACCAAGTCTCTAAGGCCCGAGGGTATCTTATATTTGTACCAAGCTTGATGAGTGTGACATTTACACCAGCTTGGATGAGAGTGTTGAGATATGTTGAAAAAATATACGAGTTAATGTTGCACTTTCCAAGTAGCGTAGAATAGATTAATTGGGTGGAGATAGAAATAGTTCAGAGAATCACACAGTTCAAAGAATCACACAGAATAAAGTTATCTTAATTAGTTACATTGTAAATTGTACTTAGAATTTATAGGCTTCTATATTTCTGATGGATATACATATCATACGGCAAGGGAGTTGGATGTAAAATGTGGTTTTAATCGAGAATATTTCAGTCCCATTTAATCTTCTATTCTCTTAATTTCAAATGATCCAATTATCATAATTGCTCAAGATCCATGTCAATGGAACTCCAAATGAAGAGCAAATTTGAGTTTGTTGATGGTACCATCAAGAAACCATCTTTGATTGCTAATCCACTGAGTCGCGAGGCATGCCTGGAAACACTGTCATACACTTGTCTTATCTTGGCTGAACTTAAACCATTCAATGTCACAAGAGATTGCTACCAACATCGTTTGCATCAGAAGTTTGGCATTACCTCAAGAAAATATTCTCCAAGGTGGCTGATAATATCTCAAATTCATGTTAGTTTGTAAGCAGTGTTTCAATCATGACTTATACTCTACAAAATTAAAGATACTGTGGGACGAACATTGCAATTTGTGGCCTCTGCCAAAATGCACATCTCCATATCAGGGATCGCGTTTGTCCCAAATCCTGCTGATGGACCCCTTAACCTCTATCAATAAGGTGTTCTCAATGGTCACCCACAAAGAAAGACAACTTTAGATTGGAACATTTACAAATCCAACTATTCTAGCAATCAATTTCCAAACTAGCTTTTACCCCAGCAACTCAAGGTATAGGTCGTTCATCTCATGGTAGTCCAAAACAGTTCAATGGTCAAAATACCTCTCAAAAGCAATGTACACATTGTGACAAATATAATCACATTGTGGACACTTTCTTTTTGAAGAACGGATTTCCCTCTAGATGTAAGTCCTTAAAGACGGCCAATCAGGTTGCAACTATAGCAGCAATGAAGATTGGCCACACAACTTCTATACAAAGTTCAACTAATAAGAAAATTCCAGCTCTACTTGCATTGCTCCCCACGATCAAACCCTATAGCCACTGCTCATGATTCTAATCATGCTAGTTCTCACAACATCACCATGTCACCCTGACAACAAAGTAAAACCAACAAACCATAGATCTTACACTCAAGTGTTACAAATGCCATAGTTTCCTCCTTGTCTTTGTCACCGCCTATAACACTATTTATCCTATACCAATTCTTCTCCCTGATGGTTAACAAACCACAACAACCAAATATAAAGGAACAATCTTTTCGATCAACACATGAGTTCCTTATAATTATCTTGTATATTCCAATTTTTCTTTTAACTTATGTCACAACTTGTTACAAAACTAACAGAATAACAACCAAATATGAACGCTAATATTTGCTTGAGGGTGTTTGTGATAAATATTTTATCAATCCAATGAAAAATTTGATCAACAATAAAGATAACATTAATTAATTAAACCCTAGAAGCAAGCAAGATCAACAAAAACAAAATATATAGTATAGTAAAATGATGATAAACTGGTAAGGGAGCTGACCTCGAATCGAATGTTTTTGTAGACGAGCTCTTCGACGTTGCTACCAACAGTAGGGTTAGTAGTAACAACCTCACCAAGATGCAATTTATAAAGAGTGGTAGTTTTACCAGCGTTATCCAATCCAACAACAACAATCTTATACTCTTTAGCAGGGAATAACATGAACCAGAATCTAGACATCATTGCCCCCATCCTCCCTTTTAATCAACTACAACTATCTACTTCCCAAATTAATTAATAATTAATTAATTAATTACACCTGAAGCGAATAATCACATAATCAAATGAATTAATCGGAAAAGTAAGCGAATATATGAATTTGAAAATGAATAAAGCGTTTATTGCGTTGGATTGATTTGATGATTACAGATCGATAGAGAAAGAAAAGGATCGAACCTGGGAGGTAGCGTTGTCTGTGTTGCGATTGCGAAGAGAATTGGAATGAACACCGATTTGATTTGGCGATTTGGGAACGAATTTTTCAATTTTGATCGTCCGAAGAAAAGAAGAACTATCTACGTCATATACGAATATATATTGAATAGTAGCCACCCCCAATTTTTATTATTATCATCTTTCTCCTTTCTAGCTCCTTGTAATAGAGTTTTTTCCTTTTATTTATCATAATAAAAAAAGTTTAATTTACATAAAGCGTCATTGTAAAAAAAATTACAAAGTGTTTTTTTTGAGGGATCAAAAAAAAATTACAAAGATGTGTTATTAGTATGACAAATTATGAATCAAGAATTTGGCTCAAAAAGTTAATAAGCTCTATTAAAAATGAATTGTTCAAGATAATTTAAGTTTGATTTTTTTTATGGAACAAAAATAAATCTTTTGTTTTTAATTCATTAAATAATGTGACAATGATGTGATAACACATCATTTGACATGTGTGTAAAACTTTTTTACATTAATAATGTATATAAATTAAACTCTACAATGTTAGTGTTTTATCAAAATAAATAAATAATCAACAATGAATTAATTCAATTGTTGTAAAAAAAACAATAAATTTGTTCAAATGAAAGAAATCGATCCATAAACAAATGGTCATGAAAAATTAAATAAATAAATTACCAAATATTTATAACAAAAAAATGCAAAACTTTAAAAGTTTGGTCTAATCTGAAAGAGATTAAATTTGTTCTATAAATAAATTTTGCACTAATGCATCATTTCCTTATGATAAATTTGTTCTATAAATATTATTTTTTTGTAAGTTTAAATATTTTAAATTTCAATCAGTAAAATATCAGATTTTGCATTGTTGGTTTTTTATGGACAAGATATCAACATACAAGTACAACCACAACTGAGTCTTATCCTATTAGATGGGTCGATTAAATGGATCAAATTATATCATGATATTATCTTATGTTTCATATTTCAATCTAACTCATTAATTTATAGATTTTTTTAATAGTTTCTCTTATAGTTTGTTAAGCTTGTATATACCTCTGGTGATATGATCATCTTTCATTTGATCTACTTTTTTCTTACTACAACATCTACACGTCTTCATGTTCGAACCACGTAAGTCTAGTTTCTACCATATGTTGTATTATATGTGTTCCCCAACTCTCTTTTTAATATTGTTATTTTTAGTTATATTGTGTCTAGTTTTATCAATATCCAACACAACATCATCTTCGCTACACGTATCTGACTCTTATGTTGGTTTTTCATCATCAAACAATGTGTTCCATGCAACATTGTTGGTTTTACCGTTGTTTGATGAATTTTTCCCTTCAACGTACCTTTAGTGGCACTTTAGTATCACATAAAACATCTGAGACTCTTCTTCGTTTCAACCGCAAGTTTGAATTCGATGATTTACATCTAGTCGTATGTCTATGTTATTTTATACTTTAGATCCAAGTCATTTAAACTATGTAACTTGTACTATGATATGATCTCTAACTTTCACCTTTTAAGGCAGAACTACTTCACATTTTACTGAAATTACATTTCACGTACCGTCTTACTTTTACTTAGACGGAAGAAATACGCTTAAAAGACTTTGTTTGATAAAAAATAGTGAATAGTTGATAAACTAACTAATAGCGAATGAACTTATAATGATTATCTGATAACATACAAGTTAGCAGATTAAATTTGTAGGGTTTGGTAAAGTTAGCTCTTGAACTAGCTTATCGATATGAAATGACATAAAAAGATATATTTAATTAATATTTTTTTCAACTAAGGCTACAAGAGTATAATTGAAATATAAAATGATAAACTACAAGTTACTTGAATTAGCTTATAAAAAAATATTATAAGCTGGCAAAAACATGTCATAAGCTTGTGAGAAGGTGATCATTATCAAACAAGATTTTTTTTTTAGACAAATGAATTTACAAGACATAAGCTATAAGCTCAAATATTTGGTTTGTCAATCTCCTATTCGATTCCTCCCTTGACTCTCCTAACATGATTAAATCATTTGTAAAAAGTGTACATCTTGGGGTATTTTTTTTTGACGTTATCTTAGTGCTAGTTCTTGGATGTGTTTCATAATTACATCTAAACCTAAGTTAAAATAATATAGGCTTAAGGTTGATCTCTTGGTGCAATCATATTGTCATGGAAAAATCGTTGGTGACTCCATCCTACGTCCTCATAATAGTTGAAGTCCCCTTGTATATATCCTTGATAAGTCGAATATAAGTAATCCTAACTCTTTTCTTCTATAGTGTTTTCTACAAAATCTCTTTAGATACTCGATGATATGACTTCTCTAGTGTTTTCTACAAAATCTCTTTTGATAGCTTCTATAGTCGACGTTCCAAACATGAATCCAAATTGGTTATGAGTAAATAAAACCGACTATGTACCAAAAAAATAAAATAAAAAATAAAACCGATTAAATTAATGAATTATTGTAAATTCGGCAATGGCAAGTTAGTTGAAAAAATGTAACACCTCGTGGATTCCGCAATCTAGTGACAAGTACTAATAACGTCAAATCACATCTCCAACTCAACTCCCATGTTCTGTTCGCCCTTGTTATCTCCGTCTCCCAAAATCACAACACAGTAAGTATCACAACACATTACAACCTCACTTCCACCATCAACTCTCTTCATTCTCCATCCTTCACCATGTCAGCTATTCGCACCCTCCATTTCCAACTCTTTACCCCCCCAACCTCAAACTTCCACTCCCACACCCCCCACTTCCCATCTCCCACCCTCTCCTTCCCCCTCCGCCGCTTTCCCACACTCCGCGCCTCAACCTCCCACTTAACAATCCCCGACAACAACGGCGCCACACCACCACCACCCTCAGATCCAAACACAATCGAAGTCGACGCCGTCACCGAAACAGAGCTCAAAGAAAACGGTTTCCGCAGTACAAGAAGAACCAAACTTGTCTGCACTATTGGTCCCGCCACATGCGGCTTCGACCAGCTCGAAGCTCTTGCTGTTGGTGGAATGAACGTTGCTAGAATCAACATGTGTCATGGTACACGAGAATGGCATAAAACTGTTATCGATAATGTTCGTAGACTTAACCATCAAAAAGGATTTGCGGTTGCGATTATGATGGATACTGAAGGAAGTGAGATTCATATGGGTGATCTTGCTGGTGCTTCTTCTGCTAAAGCTGAAGTATGTATGCATTTTTTCTTATTGAATTTTATTACTTGTTTTGAAAATTTGGTTTTTGTTGTTTTCGTTATGATGAATTTTGTTGTGTATTGTTGTTTAGGATGGTGAGATCTGGACTTTTAGTGTTAGAGCATTTGATTCGACTCTTCCAACTCCGGAACGTACCATTAATGTCAATTATGAAGGTTTTGCTGAAGGTTAGTTTCATTTTTTTTTTTTTTGTCTTACAAATGTTATTTGAGCATCAATTTAGGATAACAAAATTCGACAAGTTTTTAAATGGTTGACGCAGATTTAATACGGTTAAATTGTTAAAGTTGTATTGGAGTCCCACATTGTAAATGTTTCTGAGCTGTTGGATACTTTTGTGCGTGTGTGTGTGTGGTTGGCCACCCTTATACTTTGAGCTGACTTTTGGGAATGAGATCAAAGTTGATTTAACATGGCATCAAAGCTGTTTTAAGGACCACAATGTGGGGATTAGAGTCAGAATCCACTCTAGGTGTGAGAGTAAGTATTGAAGATGTGTTGGAGTCCCACATTGTCAAGGTTCCCGGACAGTTGGATGTATGTATGTTGTTGGACACTGTCATCCTTTAAGTTGGCTTTTGGGAGTGAGATTGAAATCCATGACATAAACTTGTTGTTAATATAGTTAAATAGATAGATGATTAATAAGTTGCGATACCTAATATAATTATTAACCAAATCTAACACTTCATTAACATTAACCACATGTGTGATCTGCATTAACCATTTTAAAAGTTGTTGAATTTTCTTGTTCCAAATTGATGTTCAAATAACATACTCCCTCCGGTCACTATTATAAGCAAAAATCAACTTTTTAGATTCATTCATTAAATGATGTATTTGGTCCACATTATTGATCAAATACATCATTTAATGAATGAACCTAAAAAGTGGAATTTTGCTTATAATAGTGACCGGAGGGAGTATATGTTTCATTAATCTGAAGTATATATTTTTGCCTGATTTTGTTTCTAATTGCTGTGTTGTTGCTAATAGATGTAAAGGTTGGGGATGATCTTTTGGTTGATGGAGGAATGGTTAGGTTTGAGGTCATTGAAAAGATTGGTCCAGATGTGAAGTGTCTTTGCACTGATCCCGGATTGTTGCTACCAAGAGCAAATCTCACTTTCTGGAGGAATGGTAGTTTAGTCCGAGAGAGGAATGCGATGCTTCCTACAATCTCCTCAAAGGTTTCCAACTCCTTTCCCTCTTTTTTATAATTATTTTGTTTGGATTAGTGTAGTGTTAGCTTTTCGGGTGGAAAATTACACTGTTGATGGAGTGCAATATCTGTTTTTGTCATGAACGTTTCCCAGAGCTAAGATTAAGAACCAAAATTTGCTAATGTTGTTGTGTTATTAAATCCATGGCCACGGTTGGGAACAGCCGGTGCACATAGGCTTCTACGACCCCTAAAACTGAGAGTTTCGGGTGGATGGTTGGTTGTTATCACACATAATGTAATTCTTTTGGGCTAACTCCTTAATCATGACGTTTTTGAGTTGTTTACCAACATTAGTGTTTTTTGAAACGATTTATTATAATTATTGTGGACTAAATTTGGGCCCACTATAGGGATCAGTTGCAATTGGAGCTCCATATAAAAGCTAAAATTTCGATAAGACCGTTTGAGCACGGCCCCTTTTAATTGTACCATATTCAGTTTTAATAAAAAAAAATTCATGCAATTCTTTGATGGTCTTTGAAGTTGTGATCAAACAATCTTAGGAAAGTGTCCATTGTTTTCTCATCAATAAGTTCTAGTGTGTTACTTTCACTCCTCAACATTCATTGCCAGCGAGCAACATTGGTCTCTGCTTGTTTCTTCATAGTATTTTTTCTTTTGTTTAATATTCACTTTCTAATCATGAGTTATAACTATATCATTTCTGCATTTGGTCAACCCAGCTTGCGTCTTATGCGTGACTTGACATCCCCATCACTTTATATATGCAACTCACAGTGTGCCATGTTTCCTGATTTTTACCTCTTCAGGAAGTTACAACAGTTCAGTAGTTAGTCCTATTCTCTAAATAACTCCTGTATCTTTTAAGATTCAGAATGAATAATATTTAGAATTTTTCTTCGGTTTCTCTAAATTCTATGAACTCAGAATTCTAAAAACTTCAAACGCTCACACAAACAAAATAGCACAAACGATTCATGAGCAATAAAATAAGACTAAGGAAGGATACAAACCTTTGTTCTACTGAAAAGACTTGTGCAAAACCTGAAAGAAGAGTAGAAGATGTGCAAATAATGATGAACGAATTTACTAAATAGAGTACATGGAGAACAGAGTAGTGGGTTTGCCTATATTTGGCTAGAAACAATGCTAACGAACAGTAGGTTGGTGGTTTGCATGAAAACGAAAAGAGAGTGCAGTCGGTATTGCATGAATAAAGCCTTTGGCAAGGCTTCAGTATATGGACCGCAACATCCAGGAATTACTGTGTTAGTGTGTTTGCAGTGTCATCATGACCTACTGATAACTTTGCTGCAAATGACATCCCATAGGTCATTTGTCTGCAATTGTTTCCTCTTTTACTATTAAAATTTTGCTGGAGACTAAAAATTTAGAATATATGTTATCATGTAGAGCCTACGGCCTAGCAATGAAGGTACCTATTGGTTGTGATGATTCTAAAGCGTATCACGGAAAAATTGCCCAATTTTGAACTACTATTTCTTACTCCGCGTGGGCCTCAGAAACCATGTTGGCTATGAATAGATTGATTTTGGTTTAAATTGATGAGAGGCAATGTTCAAAGTCTCGAAAACTTTGGAGTTTGAACCTTTATAAGATGGCAAATGATTTACCATGGTGCATCATGGATCTGTCATGAATTCTGTTATCATGAAAGCTTTGGGGTTTTGTGCTTTTATTATTTGTGTTGGATTTATAATGCTTCATACATTGGTGCTAAGTTTCCATTAGTAAAAATACTATCCATCCTAAATGATTTTTTTTTCTATCTCATTTTCTATATCCAGGATTGGTTAGACATTGATTTTGGTATTGCTGAGGGTGTTGATTTTATTGCTATTTCATTTGTCAAATCTGCTGAAGTTATTACTCATCTTAAAAGCTATATTGCTGCACGATCTCGTGATAGGTATGTAACGAGAACTCTTTATTGTTTGAGAGTATCGTCATATGATTGCTATTATTAGACCTCTATTTTTCTTAACATCATTTTTTTCCTCTCATCCAAATCTGTCCCTCCCTCTTCCAATATTTGAAAGTGACTTGATATTTGATCTTTTTATGTAAACCTTCATGTTGAGTTAGCCTTTTTGTTTTGATTAACAAAAGAATTTTAGTGAGGTACTAAAGATAAGTGGCTCGTCTGAACCAAAAAAGCACTGAAGGTGCTGTAGATGTGTGCTTGGTTTGAGTGCTTTTCTCCAACACCGGAGACTTGCCGTAGAGGCAGAGTACCATATGCATATACCTTTTTGGAACCTTTAACTGCACTTTCTTTCTGGCTTGAAATTCTATGTAAATTTTAGCACGGAGTTAGTGGCTATCACCTTGTCAGAACCGGAAAAGCACTGTAAGGTACTGGAGAAGTGCAACCAATTGAAGGGGTCTCTCTTTATACACATATGAAAGGAAAAAGACCCTCCGAAAACGCTATGAGCAGGACACCGAAGGATGGCTAAAAAATAGCACTGTCCCAGTGAAGTCTAGATCCAAACAAGCATCCTTAAAAGTTCCAGCATTCCTCTTTGGGTCTTCGGCCGTAAACATCAATAAACTGGGGAGGAAGAACTAGGCCACAAAATTTTAGGCTCTTTGCACAAGCTAAAACCTACAAAATTATTCGAGGGAGGACAGACCCAATATTCTCTAAAAATACTGAGCAGCTTATTCCAAAGAAATGCATGGGCCGGAAAGAGTCCAAAGAGATTAACGCCGGTTTCCAGTATATAACTGCATGTAAGCTTGGGGACCAAGCAGCGACAGGTCTGCATTTCTGTAATATGTGAGAAGTTTTAATCCTGTTAGATTAGCAGTTGTATCACTTTTGGATTTATATGATAGTTACCACTCCCGTGTATAATATACAAGTAGAGCGATGCTAGCATCAGTCGCTGAAACACTTGCCTTCAATCACTCGCTCAAATATGATGCCATGTCACTATATTCACTAAACCATGTAACTGGCAACCGGTACAACTGGTTTTAAAATTCCAACACCCACATCTCGTTTTCTCTCTCTCAAACAACCAGCCACACCATCCTTAATCTTGCCGGCGAAGCATCCCAAGACACCGACCGTTCATCCACAACCGTAAAACACCCCCTCATCTCATTATTACTATGTCTTGCTCTGTCAATGGATGATTTAATTTAAGAACTGGTTTTGACGATTAAAAAACAACCAACCAAAGATGGAGAAGTTAATCAGTATGTCGTCAAACCAATCCTAACACACTAGAACAATTTAAATAAAAAATCTCACAAAGGACACAGATTTGGTCTCTGATGGTTGTGGCGGTGAAAAGCTATAAGAAAGTAACAATTTTTAGGGAGAGGGAAAGTGATTCTCACCATCTATTATTGATTAAGTTGAGTATGTGTTGAAAGAAGTATGAAAGATGGTGGAGATTGATGCTGAATGGTTGGGTTTCATGGAGGTAGCTTTGGTGGGTTGCACTACTGAATAATTCGAAGAAGAAAGAGACAAAAAAGGTTAACACATTTATTTATTTTTTTTGAAAAAAATAAAAGAAAAGAAAAGAAAACATGTTGTACTGGTTCACAGGTAAGTTAATAAATAAAGAGGATTACGTGGCATCTTATATGTGGGTGTGTTTAAGAGAGAGTGCATAAGCGGTTGTTGCTAGCACCCCTCTATATTACTCATATAAATACTTCAATGTTAAAAGTATGCTCATAATTAGAATCGTAATGTATGAATCAATAGGGAAACACGTATGTTACCCCTTGATACACATCCAATGAGTATCCTCCAAAAACTTTTCTTAAAGAGGGACATGGTTGTGAGTAATTTAGCGGGATGTACATGATCCCATATGATGATGGTGGTGAGTGACTTCTTGAATTGGAAGATTTGTCTCTTGGTGAACTAAACTTAGAAGTTAGAAACTATGCTTTTTTGGATGATGAGAATGGGGAGTTGAATATGATACAATTAGTGTCAAACAATAAATTGCTGGCAATTGAATAGAGTATATCATACTTCTTTTACATAGGGCTGGCGATACTTTTTGGGACATCTTGACATTGGTTAGAGAGAAAAAAAATACATTTTGTGATATATTTACTAGGAAAGAACATATTTTAAAAATGGTTTAGAGAAAGATAAGCCTAAGAACAAACAGCATGAAGAACAGAGCATAGTTACAAGGCATTGCTGGAAAAGGCCGATGTTTGTCTAGAATGATACTGGTGAGCACTGTGTTGGAGGATTTTCATCTAAAGAGAAGGGAAGAGATGTGTATTTCAGTAGCTGAGCAAGGTTTTTGATTTCAGAACCATTTTTCCGAACATTGAATGGTGAAATGCCATTTTTATCCCTTAAAAAATGGCTCTGGTATTGCTCCATCCAATCGCACTGCGATTTCGGTTGCCATAAATGGCACTGAAACACAATGCATTAAAAAGCAGCCAGAGGGCACTATGTGACGCTCCGCTACTGCTACAGTACCACAATAGTGCATTGTTAATAACTATTCCTTGTATTTGAAAAAGTTAATACTGATGGTCAAGCTGAACTGTAATGTGATGAATGTGGTGATACAGTGATATTTCAGTCATTGCAAAGATTGAGAGTATTGATTCGCTGAAGAACTTGGAGGAGATCATTCAAGCATCAGACGGAGCTATGGTAGCACGTGGAGACTTGGGAGCTCAGATACCCTTGGAACAGGTTCCAGCTGCTCAACAACGGATTGTTCAAGTTTGCAGGCAAATGAATAAACCTGTCATTGTGGCCTCTCAGCTACTTGAGTCCATGATTGAGTATCCTACACCTACAAGAGCTGAAGTAGCAGATGTTTCTGAAGCAGTCAGGCAGCGCGCCGATGCTTTGATGCTTTCTGGTGAGTCAGCAATGGGCCAGTTCCCTGATAAAGCCTTAACTGTATTAAGGAGTGTCAGTTTGAGAATCGAGAGGTGGTGGAGGGAAGAGAAACGTTATGAAGCTATGCAACTCCCATCTGTTGGGAGTTATTTTTCAGAAAAAATATCTGAAGAAATATGCAATTCAGCTGCAAAGATGGGTAAGCAGTCTTAAATTATTGCTTTCTCTAGTTTCGTTTTTTTTTTTTTTTTTCTTGCTGTTTATACTGTTATTGCAAGTTATATTATCTATCGAGATATATACTTTAAAAGTTAATAGTTAAATATAGGATGTTGCCCTGCTTTCTAATTCTGTTTGATAATCACGGTAATTAATGTCTGTGTTTAAAGAAACTTATATGTTGAAAGACTTCATTTGATAATTCAGCATTGTTGTCTTTTACTTTCATACTATAATATAGAAGCTTGCTGTGTCATTGACATTATTCGATAAGGAATCATGGTTTTCATATTTGAAACACTATCGTAATGATTGATGACTGATTAACACACTTAACTCTTGTATAAATTTCAATCTGTTTTCATGTTTAAGTGAAAGAAAAAGCTATTTTTTTGTTTGTGTTAGGTTTTGTTTGATTTGCAGTTGTTTAGGGGTGTAACTTTATGAGTTTAAACTTTTGCAGCCAATAATTTAGAAGTGGATGCACTTTTTGTTTACACAAAGACCGGGCACATGGCATCTCTATTGTCACGTTGCCGTCCTGACTGTCCAATATTTGCTTTTACTACCACTCCGTCTGTGCGTAGACGTCTGAACCTCCAGTGGGGCTTGATACCTTTCCGTCTGAGCTTCTCTGATGATATGGAGAGCAATCTCAATAAAACCTTCGCATTGCTTAAGGCCAGAAATCTGATCAAATCTGGTGACCTTGTAATTGCTGTCTCAGATATGTTTCAGTCAATACAAGTGATGAACGTTCCTTAAGAACATGTTCCAAGGGTTCCAGGTTATGTTGTCTTCTTGCTGTTTGTTCAAAACTTGGGATGCAGCTAGAGTGCGAAAATGGAGCAGAGAGACTACATGAGCGAATTGTGGTTCTTTCGTTTTAAATCTGAAGGATGCAACTTGAGTTTGCGAGAATTTATGTTTATGTTACTGGAGTTCTTTATTGTAGAATTTGTAGTGAGTGCATACACCTTGAAGCCATTCATATATAGATATATTTTAAGCTGGTGAAGCAATATAGTGCAGAATTCAGCCCTTTTAAGATGTAAGGCACAATTGCATTTTCTGTTAGATTGTATCATTGTATTAGCTTTCAAGCCATGTTGAGTATAATGTGAAATTTCAATAAGATTACATGTTTAGTTACTTGCCAGTGTGAGGCCATGTAACATATGCTCTATGTATGCATGTTGCACATTTAATTTGTTTCTTTATTTTGTGTAAATCATATATCTCTGGGCACAACCGAGAAATTAGTTTCTCGAGTAGGTAGGCTTATATGGACAACAAAATTCTCTTTTTAAGAGTTTTAATGTTGCTTCATTTTGAAGACTCCAATTCAAATTTGCGATTGTGACCACTGTCCACTGGTGTACCATCTTATAAAGTGTTTTAGGATATGTTGCAAATTTTCCGTATGTGCCTTATTGCATGCAACCGGACAGTATTAGAATTTGAGATATTCCTATTGTTATATATCAGAACTTATTATATTCCTATTATGATTGACCAATGTAAATGTAGGTCCTGCAGTTGATTATGGAATGGAAATAAATTACCTTGCCAAAGCAATAGGAGAGCTAATTTACCCCCACTATTTTTTTTAAACTACATTCCTTCGGATTTTTCGATCTACACAAGGAAAAAACACTGTTTTCCTTGCGTTCGGATGGTAAATCTGGACAAACGGTGTTTTTCTCAGTTTGGATGGAAGTGGAAGGGTGCATTTGGATGAAATGGTTTTTTCAGAATCACGGGGGTGGGAAAAGAAAAAGAAGCATGTTGGTAAGTTTTTCTTTGGGCCCTTTTCTTTTCATTTGGTTCCCGGTGGGCAAAAGCTTGTGAAGATTTCTTATTACATCCTCCTCATATCTCTTTAGGCCTCCTAAATTTACGAAATTGCCCTTAATAACACGTCTTGTAGATAACTACTAGATGTTCATTTTAAAAAAAAATCCATTTTATACATCCGGTAGATAACTACCGGATGTTTATTTAAAAAATTTCCATTTTCTACCTCCGGTAGATAATATTATCAGATGTTCCATATAAAAATTCTATTTTGTAATTATGGTAGATTACATGATTATTGCTCATTTAACCTTTTTATTACATAACAAACATACACCACCCAAATTTTCTCTCTCATGTTCTCGCATCTCTCCACCAGCTCACTTCCTCCACCATTTCAATCTGATTACCTAACTCAATTCATACCTAATCGAACCATCAATCTCAAACCACTCACCTCACACGAATGCCGAATCCTCACCGTCCAATTATCCACCATCATCAAAATCCACCAAACATGTTAATTGATCGCAATTGAGTAAAGGTTGACGCTATTTGTTCTATTGATTGTGATGAAAACGAAAAATAATCACAAGGTTTAGAAGCATATTCAAGTTGAGCGCAAAATAGAAAATGTCTGCTTAAAAAATGCAATCTGGTTTATATAATGAGTATTTCGGTAGTTATCTACCAGAGGTACAAAATCAAAAATTTAAAATGAACATCTGGTAGTTATCTACCAGAAGTGTAAAATGGAAATTTTTAAAATGAACATCCGATAGATGTACTGAATGGAAATTTTAAAATGAACATCCAGTAGTTATCTACCAGTTGTACAAAATTAAAAAATTTAAATAAACATCCAGTAGTTATCACAGTACGTGTTACTAAGGGAAATTTCGTAATTTTACGGGGTCTAAATAGATATGAAGGGGGCCTAAAAATAAGTCTTCAAAGCTTGCAGAATGCACGCTACAAAGTCACTCAATCAATGAATGATTAAATCCTAAACATAGACTTTAAATTTGTATCCTTGAAGCATTATGTCATTCTCAATTAAACTTCTCTAAGATTCACAAATTTATGCTTGCAAGAAACTGGTTAGACATTATCCTTACTTTCACAATGCAATGCTTGCTTTAGAACATTCTTTGCTTGTCAAAATTAAGTAGTTTTCCTTATAATTATGCATAATATGGGATTAGAAGAATAGTATTATTCGATGTTTATTTTTCATGTACCTGGTCACAACTTAAGGAAAAAGAAAAATCATAAAATTGATGAAAAAATTGTACTATAAAAGTTGTACCCAAAAAAAAATTGTGCTATCAATCAAAGAGCACATTGTAAATGCACCATGATATCGTTTCTAACAGAACTTATTTTCTCTTTTTCTTTTTTCAGATTCGTGAGTGGAAATCTGAAATGTGAGGCAAGGTTTTAAGCTTTCTTCACATGGAAGTTTAAAAAGCAAAAAAGTATCCGCATAAATAACTAACATTGACTTTGATGGGAAGTTGCTATCATGAAACTAAAACTATTGAATGAATAAAGTGATTTTCATTGATCATAATAGTTGGTTACACACTTATTTATATGTATACGAGAGCATACAATAAGAAAGCTATACATGCTGTAGAGTATTGAAGCTAAACCCTAAGCTAACTAGGTAACTTGCTGCGCAAGTTATCTTCTTCTTCCTTATTATGTAATAGCCCCCCACAAGCTGGAGGTTGATAAATGTCAATCAAACCTAGCTTGGACAGTAATGTAGCAAAAGGTTGAGGAAGGAGAGGTTTAGTAAAGAAATCAGCCAACTGATCTTGGGAAGAGACAGGAAGAAGCTTCAGAATTCCTGCATGAAGTTTTTCCCTGACTATGTGGCAATCAATGTCCAAATGTTTAGTTCTCTCATGGAAAACTGGATTTGCTGCTATGTGTAAAGCACTTTGGTTGTCACAAAACAACACAGGAAGCTTGGTACATTGAACATGTAAATCTCTGAGTAAATAGAGGAGCCACTGAAGTTCACAAGTGGCTGAAGCCAATGCCCTATACTCAGCCTCAGAAGAAGATCTAGATACAGTCAATTGCTTCTTTGTTCTCCAGGAAATTAATGAATTGCCAAGGAAGAAGCATTGTCCACTAATGGATCTTCTGGAGTCAATACAGCCTGCCCAGTCAGCATCAGAGAAGCCTTGCAAATATAAAGAAGAACTTCTGGGAAAATGAAGACCCTTGCCAGGACAACCCTTAAGCTACTTGAGAACTCTGAGAGCAGCTTGATGATGAGTCTGAGTAGGTTTAGAAAGAAATTGGCTCAGTTGCTGTGTAACAAAAGTGATATCAGGTCTTGTAGTAGTGAGATACAAAAGCCTGCCCACCAATCTTCTGTAGGAAGAAATATCTTCATAAGGAGGGGAAGCATCATTGTGAAGTTTGATGGAGGGATCTGATGGAGTGGAAACAGGTTTGGAACCAATGGAGCCTGAATCAGAGAAAAGGTCTAAGCAGTATTTTCTTTGACACAATGAAATACCAAGCTTAGAGTGAGCAACTTCAAGGCCAAGAAAATATTTAAGTTGACCTAAATCCTTGATTTTGAATGAAGCATGCAGTATGGATTTGATATGATCAAATTCTGATAAAGTGTCTCCAGCTAGTATGATATCATCAACATATACTAGCAACACAGTAAAAGATGATGCAGTTTGCTTAATGAATAAAGAATGGTCAGATGTGGCCTGAATATAATGTTCTTGAAGCAAGACAGAAGTTAACTTCTCATACCATTTTCTGCTTGCCTGTTTGAGGCCATAAAGGGATTTAAGTAGCTTGCATACTTGATTTGGTTTAGAGGATGAAACACCAGGAGGTAATGTCATGTAAACATCCTCTTGCAATTCACCATGAAGAAAGGCATTGTTGACATCAAGTTGATGCAAATGCCAAGAATGAATAGAGGCAAGAGCAAGAACCAATCTGACTGTTGTCATTTTAGCCACTGGTGAGTATGTATCAAAGAAGTCAAGCCCTTCAATCTGGTTATATCCCTTAGCAACCAATCTTGCCTTATATCTTTCAATGGACCCATCTGCATGATATTTAACCCTATATATCCATCTGCAACCAATAGGTTTCACATGCTCTGGTAAATCAACCAACTTCCAAGTACCAGTTGACTCAAGGGCTGAAAGCTCAACTTGCATAGCTTGTCTCCAACACTCAAATTTGTTTGCCTCAGTAAAAGATGTAGGTTCAGGATTTGAATGTATGGAAAAAATGAAAGAAGAGTGTTGGTTAGACAGATTATGATGAGAAACATAGTTAGAAATATGATAAGAAGATGCATGAATATTATTACACACATAATCTTGAAGATAAGAGGGAGTGGTTAAATTTCTGGTTGATTTTCTAAGTGGAACAGACTCAGATGGGGTAGGTGAAGGAATATCAGAAGTGTCATGAAAAGAAAGAGGAGGGTCATCAATAATGGGAGGAGGGATGGGAACAACATCTGGTAATGTGGAAATAGGTTTACTAGGAGTAGAAGAAAAATATTCCCATTGGGAAGTAATAGAGTCTGGATTGGTAGGGTAGGGAAGGATATGTTCATGGAAAATGACATGTCTTGACACAAACACTTCCCTAGAGTGTATGTCTAACAAAGTAAAACCTTTATAACCTGATGTGTAGCCTAGAAAGATGGATTTTCTGGCTCTAGACTGAAGCTTAGTTCTATGTGCATGTAGAGATGAAGCAAAACATAAACAACCAAACACTTTGAAAGATGAAATATCAGGTAATTGATTGTATAAAATTTGAAAAGGAGATTTATGCTGAAGAACAGGAGTAGTGATTCTATTAATGAGGAAAACAGCATAAATAACAGCATAAGACCAGTATGAAGATGGTAATTTGGATTGAAAAAGGAGTGCCCTCCCAACATTAAGAATATGTTGATGTTTTCTCTCAACTCTAGCATTTTGCTGAGGAGTTTCAACACAAGACTTTTGGTGTAAGATGCCATGAGAAGCATAGAAATCATTAATCATGAATTCAGGACCATTATCAGTTCTCACAAATTTAGGGGTAACATGAAAGTGGTTTTGGATCATGGTTATAAAAGACTTGACATGATGAGAAACTTCTGATTTGGATTTCAGTAAAATGATCCACAAAAACCTACTATGATCATCAACAATAGTTAAAAAAATATTTATGACCATGTATGGAAGAAACTGATAGAGGACCCCATATATCAAGATGTAATAGTTCAAAATTGCAAGAAGCATGAGACATACTAGGAGTAAAAGGAATGTGCTTTTGTTTTGCAAAGTGACAAATATCACATGTTGCTTTATTATCATTAGTAATAGAAGGATACAAAGATGACATTTTATCCATTCTTTGATGAGATAAATGTCCCAATCTAAAATGCCAAAGGGCTTTAACAGGAATACAATGACTTGAATTACAAGAAATTGAAGAAACAGATGCACTAGGTGCATTGATTGTACTAGAAATAGAAGAAACAGAAGATAAACTGGAACTGTGAAATTTGTAGAGGCCATCATGTTGACTAGCCAAACCAATCATCTTCAGGGATTTCTTGTCCTGTATAATGCATTGATTAGCAGAGAAATGAAACACACAAGATAAAGCATGACACACTTTAGCTACAGAGATAAGGTTTAAAGTAAAAGTGGGAGAATATAAGACATTTGTGAGATAAAACTGAGGACTGAAAATAATAGTGCCAGCTTGAGTAAGAGTAACATTGGAACCATTAGGTAAAGTGACATAAACAGGTTTAATGGTGTAAATGGAGTCAAAAAGAGACAATGTGGTGCAAATGTGTTCATTAGCACCTGAATCAAGTAACCAAAGTGAAGTATTAGGTAAAGAGCAGGAATTGACATTGAATATACCTGCAGAAGAAGTGGAAGCAATGTGACTGGAATGAATTTGAGGAGAGGCACTTATATGATTGGTGGTAGGGCCAGGAGAAGGATTGGGAGCTGAGGCAAACAAATTTGCTTGTTGAAGCAATAACACAAGTTGATCAATCTTATCCTGAGCCAAACCAGTACCACCAGAAGCATTACTAGCATCAGAAGTCTCTGCTGAAGCAACATTTGCCTGAGATTGAGCAGGAGCTTGATTTTTGTTAGGGAAACCATGTTTTTGGTAACAAAACTCAATTGTGTGATTGTATCTATTACAGAAAGTGCAATATCTGGAAGAAGGCTTATTGAAAGAGCCTCTACCAAGACCTTGAGGTCTTCTTGCATCTGATGCATTAACCAAAGCAGAACCATATTCAATAGAAGGAAGAGAAGGAATCAACACATTGTTACTTGATGAGTCATAGAATAGTCTATTTTATTGCATTATTTAGTATCGTTTTATTTAGATTTGGTTTTATTTTATTTTAATATTATTTCCTTTTTGAATCTTTTACTTCAAATTGCATTTTATTATATTTTAGGAACGAATATATGGTGGAAGGTGTCTTGGAGCAAAAGAAAGAGGACTGGAGCAAATACAATACAAGAATACGAAGATACGAGACAAAAATATGTCTCTACCAAGTCAGAAGCTTGGCACGGCCCGTGCCAACATGTGGCACGGCCGTGCCACCCTCCAGGACCACTTTTGCTGCTTTCCTTCAAGCCCAAGTTACTCCGTTGCAGCTTTACTGTTTTGCCCTTATAGTAGCTTAGTTTCTAAGTCAATTGTAAAGCTATAAATAGAGTAGCACTCCATCATAAACAGTCATCTTTTGTTCTTGGAATAAAAGTTCACTTTTATATTATTGCTCTTTTATATTACTGTTTTCTCTCTTCTTCCCCCTTGTCTACAATGAACGTTAGTGAGTAGACTTCTTCGTCTTAGGATTATTGGGGAGTCTAATGACTCAATCCTAAACAAAACAAGCCTAAACCCTAATTTCTATGTAACCCTAATTTCTAATCTAGATTCACCGTCTTAACGTGGATTAACAATTATCAAACTGTGGAAGCGAAAGCGGAGGGTTTGATAATCGTTAATCCATCATCCCAAACATCAATTCATAAAGCGAGAGCGGAGTCTTGATGTTGGAACAAGTGAATCTAGACAATAATTGCAAAACAGTGAAATAGTCTTTGCAATTATTGAGACAAAGAGTAGTTTCAATCCTCTATGCATCTTCTAGTAATCATGTCAGCGAAATAGGCTTGATTGCTAGAAGTAAACTCTCACCGGACTTTCATCGGAAAGGTGAGGGGCTAAGGGAAACCGGTCTTTAAAAATTAGTGTGTAAACCATGAAATTAGATGTTTAGGTCTTGTCTAGTGAAGGGTTTGTTGTTATGATAAACCAATAATCCCAAGGCTCTTTTATTATTATTGTTATTTATCTTCAGCAATTAACCCCCTATTTCATAATCTTTCTTCTCTTCTAATCATTCTCTAAAAGCTAATTGGATTCACAACTCCCTAGCGGAACGATACTCTTCTTACTACTATTACTTCGATAGGCCGTGCGCTTGCGGTTTGGCTCTATCAAGTTTTTGGCGCCGTTGCCGGGGAGTTGTTGAAATTTGATTAACTTTTTTAATAGTGATTAGACTATAAAAAAAAAAAAAAATCTTTTTCGTTGTTTTATTTTATTTTATTTTATTGTTTCTATATTTCCTTCTAAAAAAAAAATAAAAAATCTTTATTTGATTCTATTTTATTTTATTTACTTAATATAAAAAAAAAAAAAATCTTTCTCTTTATTTTATTTTATTTTATATAAAAAAAAAAAAAATCTTTTTCTATTTCTTCTTTTGCCTTTAACTTCTTGGGAAGATAATAACGATATGGCTAAGGAATGCACTCTCATAGAGTATGCAATCCCATCTTCAAATGAGTCATACGATGCTATTGTGTACCCAACGGTTGATGACAATTTTGAAATAGAACCTGAACTTATTGAGTTAGTTCAGCAAAATCAATTTTTCGGATCAACCACTGAGGATCCGAATTTTCATATTTCAACTTTTTTAAGACTCAGTGGAACCGTGAATGCAAACCAAGAGGTCGTAAGGCTGCACTACTTTCCTTTTTCCTTAGGGGGAAGAGCTAGTGCTTGGTTTAATTCATTAAAACTTGGTTCTATCACTTCATGGCAACAAATGAGGCAAACTTTTCTTGCCCAATTCTTTCCTCATTCTAAAATTGTTCACTTAAGAAAACAAATCATACAATTCACTCAAAAAGATGGAGAATCTCTTTACGATGCGTGGGAGCGTTTCAAAGAAATGCTTAGACTTTGTCCCCATCATGGTTTAGAGAATTGGCTTATTATTCACACTTTTTATAATGGCCTTTTGTATCCCACAAAAATTTATGTTGATGCAGCTGCAGGTGGAGCTCTGATGAACAAAACATACACAGAAGCATATGCTTTGATCGAGGACATGACACAAAACCACTATCAGTGGACCTACGGAAGGGACACCACTAATGTTGCTCCTTCACCCTCTCAGAAAGAGGTAGGTATGTATGAAAACTCTTCCCTTGATCATCTAGCTGCTAAAGTTGACGCACTCACACAAAAATTTGATAAAATAAATACTAGTGCTGTCACACCTCCCCCTGTATCACCTCTTTGTGAAGTTTGTGGTGTATTTGGCCATATTGGCATTGATTGCCAACTAGGTAGTGTTGTTAGAAGTCCTGAGCAAGTAAACTATGCTCAATATAATCAAGGGTTTAAAAATAACCAAATTTTTTTTCAAACCCCTCAAAATCTTTTTGGACAACAAACAACACCACCCAGTTATGCAAACAACCAAAGAGTCCCTCAAAAATCCAGCTTGGAACTTTTTTTAGAAAATTTTTGTATAAATCAATCCGAGCAGCTCCAAGAGCTTGAAAATCAAACTGAATTTTTGAAGGACTCTATTGCCAAACTTACATCAACAGAAGACTCCATAGTTACTCACAGTAAGATGCATGAGACTCAGACTTCTCAAGTACCCCAACAGGTGGCTACTTCCTCACAATCCTCCGAAGTCCTTCTAGACCAAACCGAAACCAACCCCAAAAACCATATAAGTGCTATTACTCTTAGGGATGGTAAACAATTAGAGGACCCCGTTGTGAAAATTAAGAACAATGAAGGAGAGATAGGGAGTGATGAGCCTCAAAGTGAGAAAGCCATAGGAGAGAATGAAAAGCCATTCGTTTCACCATCTCATGAGCATGAAATTCCATTAACACAAGGGTTTGATGAGTCCAAGTTAGATGAGCAGTTTATGAATATTATTGAAATACTTCCAAACAAATTGCCACCTAAACTTAAGAATCTAGGAAGCCTTTCCCTACCTTGTGTCATAGGATCTGAAACTATAGACAAAGCCATGTGTGATTTGGGAGAGAATGTTAGTTTGATGCCATTGTCCCTTTCTGAAAGATTGGGTATAGGATAGATAAACCACTTTCTAACCGTCAAGCTAATGACTCTAAACGAGCGCTTCGTGGGAGGCAACCCATGAATTTTATTGCTTTTATTTTTGTTTTGTGTTATTTTAATTTGTTTTGTAGGTATTTGTCCAAATATGATGTAAAAAAGGGAAAGAAAGTTGAAGCCATTGACCAGAAACCAAACCAAAAAAAAAAAAAAAAAAATTCTCAAAAAAAAAAAAAAAAAAAAATTTCTTCCCTCTTTTTACAGAAGCTTGGCACGGCCCGTGCTAATGTTGGCACGGCCGTGCCAACCTTTCACCCAAAAAAAAAAAAAATTATTTTTTTTATTTTATTTATTTTTTTATGTTATTCAAAACAACCTCTTTCATTCTACCTCCATAACTCTCTTCAAACTTCACCAAACCATAATCTCTCCACCAATCTTCATCAATAAACTCAAAAACCTTATTTAAACCCCAACCCCATCACTAAACCAACCTTTCGCACACAAAACCCTAACCTTCACCCAAAATCCACACCAAATCAACTAAGGTCAATTGGAATCAAAGAAGAAAGGTAAGTAGACTGAAGACTTCAGAAGTGGTGCAACCAAGAAGCAATCAACAACTCATAATCATGGGATCCAAATCAAGGATTCCAAGCAAAGAAATAGGTACAATTCTCTAATCTCTAGAACTATCTATGCTTGCAGGTACCCTGATGATTAATGTTATGGATAGACTAGGAATGGATGAACATATGATTAGGTTGTTGAATAACACAACCCTGTGCTTAGGTACCTTCAAAGGGTTATGGCTTGCACCATATAAAGTAGGAAATAGGTAGGAATGAAGAGGATTGATGAGCTGTTGTTGTGGGCTATGCTTTATAACCATTCTATTAACATTTGCTATTATTTGCATGATTATATTGTTTCAATTGTTAAAAAGAAACAGGATGATTAGAGTGATATAATGGTAGGTGGAATCATCACTTTTATTGCTAGGAAGTTTGGGGTGAGTATGAATTAAAGGATCAAGAGGATAGAGGGGAACTATTATCTAGACTTATATACTACTTTGTCCTTCCTTAGAACTCATGACCACAATTACCAATATGAATGGAAAATTATTAGAGCTTATTGTTTGATTATTCTATCTAATCTGGACTTAAATAATTCGGAGGTGGTGGAAAATTTGCTTTATGTTGGTACTAACCCACAGGTACATAATGATGGTGATGATGGTGGTGATAAAGCGGAGGTAGGTGCAAACTTGCACCATGAACAAGAAGCCGGTGGAAGCTATAATGATGAACGGCGGGCATGGATGCAAACCAAAGTTCACAGAATAAAGCACCGAGCAACAAAGACAAGGTGTTGAAAGAACCAATGTCCAAAGGAGCAATCAAATAAATGAAGAAAACAATCAAATGCTCCGAAACATGATGCAACACCTTCACCTCCAAAGTCCACTATGGACCTCAATAAAATTGTGAGCTTTCCTCTTCCTCTACTCTTCTCTATTCTAATTCTTCTTCTTCTTCTTCTTCTTCTTCTTCTTCTTCATCTTCTTCTTCTTCTTCTTCTTCTCTTTTCTTTACTTTTGAATCATTGAGGACAATGCTTCTCCTAAGTGTGGGGGGGGGCCTAATAAAGTGTCTAGAGTCGTAGTGTTCCCAAACTCCCTTGAACTTTATTCTTTTGTTTTGTTTTTATAGCAAGAGGCATGATTAGTAGCTTGTTTTTAATATAAAATATGGCATAAAAATTTTTGTTTTGTCTCTTCTTTAAAAGTTGTTTCTTGTACATGAAAGTAGTTTCTTGTGTTTCTTGTGTTCTTGCTATACCCACATCTTGTTTTATTGTGAAAAATCTCCAATGAGAAAAGCACCCGGTTGCAATCCTTGAGTAAATGTATGAATAGGTATTTTAAGGAACATGTTCTATCTTTAGTGTTAACTTAGACCCTTTAAAGTCTTAAGAGTAAAAGTAGTATAAGTTTGTGTGGGAAAATTAATCAATTGTGCCTTATTGTTATATTCTAAATTGTTAAAGTTATAATGGGGCGGGAGAATGGCACCAACATGTGGGGGAAAGGACAATCCCTAACTTCCTAATTGTGGTGGTGACTCCCTAATTTGAACTTAATGTGAAACAAATCCATCAATGCTAGGGGGAAAGGACAATTACATCCAAAAAGACTTCCTACGCGGAGATGAAACAAATAATAATTTTGCAGCACTGCTTAGGGTGATTTTGAATCTAGGAGGAAAGGACAATTACATCCGAGAAGACTTCCTACGAGGATAGATAACCCCTAAGCATCTGCAGCCCCTTGTGCTTAATCGTTAAATTAATTCAATCTTAACTTTAATTCCCATCACTCTTATATGAAATGAAGAAAGGACTTTTCTCGGTTACTTTAGCACTAAGGATAGAACCTATTCCTCATAATATCTGTCTTATACAGGAGCAAGAAAAGGGTTGGACTGCACACACACACTCACTTGAGACTTGATGTTGGGTAGAATAGGTTCATGAGGAATGTTTGAAATTGTAATTAGTGTACTTGGAACAAAACCTTTCTTTGAGACTTATGTTCTTAATATTGCCATAATAATCTTTTAGTTGCTGCTATGTCCATTGCCTTTTGCTTGAGGACAAGCAAAGATTCAAGTGTGGGGGAGTTTGATGAGTCATAGAATAGTCTATTTTATTGCATTATTTAGTATCGTTTTATTTAGATTTGGTTTTATTTTATTTTAATATTATTTCCTTTTTGAATCTTTTACTTCAAATTGCATTTTATTATATTTTAGGAACGAATATATGGTGGAAGGTGTCTTGGAGCAAAAGAAAGAGGACTGGAGCAAATACAATACAAGAATACGAAGATACGAGACAAAAATATGTCTCTACCAAGTCAGAAGCTTGGCACGGCCCGTGCCAACATGTGGCACGGCCGTGCCACCCTCCAGGACCACTTTTGCTGCTTTTCTTCAAGCCCAAGTTACTCCGTTGCAGCTTTACTGTTTTGCCCTTATAGTAGCTTAGTTTCTAAGTCAATTGTAAAGCTATAAATAGAGTAGCACTCCATCATAAACAGTCATCTTTTGTTCTTGGAATAAAAGTTCACTTTTATATTATTGCTCTTTTATATTACTGTTTTCTCTCTTCTTCCCCCTTGTCTACAATGAACGTTAGTGAGTAGACTTCTTCGTCTTAGGATTATTGGGGAGTCTAATGACTCAATCCTAAACAAAACAAGCCTAAACCCTAATTTCTATGTAACCCTAATTTCTAATCTAGATTCACCGTCTTAACGTGGATTAACAATTATCAAACTGTGGAAGCGAAAGCGGAGGGTTTGATAATCGTTAATCCATCATCCCAAACATCAATTCATAAAGCGAGAGCGGAGTCTTGATGTTGGAACAAGTGAATCTAGACAATAATTGCAAAACAGTGAAATAGTCTTTGCAATTATTGAGACAAAGAGTAGTTTCAATCCTCTATGCATCTTCTAGTAATCATGTCAGCGAAATAGGCTTGATTGCTAGAAGTAAACTCTCACCGGACTTTCATCGGAAAGGTGAGGGGCTAAGGGAAACCGGTCTTTAGAAATTAGTGTGTAAACCATGAAATTAGATGTTTAGGTCTTGTCTAGTGAAGGGTTTGTTGTTATGATAAACCAATAATCTCAAGGCTCTTTTATTATTATTGTTATTTATCTTCAGCAATTAACCCCCTATTTCATAATCTTTCTTCTCTTCTAATCATTCTCTAAAAGCTAATTGGATTCACAACTCCCTAGCGAAACGATACTCTTCTTACTACTATTACTTCGATAGGCCGTGCGCTTGCGGTTTGGCTCTATCAATACTCTCTTCTTGAACAACTAAAGAGAAAACCTTGTTCAAAGATGGTAAAGGATCAAGTAAAAGAACTTGAGTTTTCACAACTGAAAACTGATCATTGAGTCCAGTGAGGAACTGAATGATTTGATCCTCCACTCTGTAATTCTTGTTAGCACGCATTGCAGCACAACTACATTGAACAGGGCAAGTGCAACTGAGAAAAGGACGATGAGAATGCAACTCTTCCCATAAAGCTTTCAATTCAGTGAAGTATTCCAAAACAGACTTTGATCCTTGTCTAAGGTTGTTAATGGAGGAACGAAGATTGGCAATTCGAATACGATCAACTTTGGAAAAACGTTCCTTGAGATCTTGCCAAACTTCCAAAGCAGTGTCATGGAAAACAACCGTTTGAGCAATGGAATCAGAAACAGAGGCTATAAGCCATGACTGAACGAGATGATTACAACGTTCCCATGCGTTTTTGTTGAGATCATCATCATCAGGAACAGGAAGAGTTCCATTGATGAATGCAAGTTTGTTCTTAGCACCAAGAGCACGTTGAATTGACCGGCTCCATGCAAGATAATTGGAACCGTCAAATTTAGGAGAAATCAACACAGAGTGAGGTCCTTCACTCGGATGAACGTAATAGGGAGATTCAGTATCTTGACTAGCTTGTTGATTGCGAACCATGGCGAATCAATGCAAAAACGAGAAATGAAAAGGAGAAAAATTGCAACGAATCACGCACAGAAAGAGAAGAAAGAAATCTCAATGAAGAAAATGAGATCAAGAACAAGAAGATTCGTGCAAAACAGAGACGAATCAGAGTGAAAATAGAGAAGAAAAGAAGAAAAGAGAAAGCTTGAGCTTCAAGCTTCAATGGCGGAAACGGTTAGGAATCAGAAAATGGATCGTAACAAACTCTCTAAGGAGAGAGAAACTGATACCATATCATGAAACTAAAACTATTGAATGAATAAAGTGATTTTCATTGATCATAATAGTTGGTTACACACTTATTTATATGTATACGAGAGCATACAATAAGAAAGCTATACATGCTGTAGAGTATTGAAGCTAAACCCTAAGCTAACTAGGTAACTTGCTGCGCAAGTTATCTTCTTCTTCCTTATTATGTAATAGTTGCATTACCATGCTTTATAATAAGGATTTCATTAGGGTGCATTACTATGTGCAGTAATAGTAAAAAAATGTGATAATATTTATGACTTTTTATTGAAGATAGCTATCAACATTTTGAGTTTTGATATTAACTTTTTTTTATAAATACTTTGGTAAGCATACATTTTTTTATTTTATTTTCATTCATAATCTCAAAAAGATGACCCGTCAATAAAATTTGAATTTTGTTTTTATTTTCATATCACAACTGAGTAGTATTTTAAAATAAAAATATTTTTTGTCAAAAAAGTAAAAATAAATAATTTTCATGCACTATTATTGTTATCATGTGTGTTACTTTAGAAAATAATTATGATAAAAGTTAACCGTTTCTAATGATCTGACGATTGTAATTGACCGATTATAAATGAACTAAATCCTTAAAAATATGCAAAGTTGTACATTGAAATTTTGAATATGAGGTACTATTCTTTATAATTGCACGCTGTAGTAGAGTCCTATAATATAAATGAACTTATTGATTTAAATAATTAAATGTCATCTGCCTTGTAAATGAACTTAATTGCGGTCAGTAGTTAACTAGTAAAATTTTGACTGGATCTTGTAAATATATTTCTATACAACCCTTTGCTCTTTGGAACAGGTACCTTCCTTGGCTCTTTAGTCTTCTAGGCCAACCCTAACCAAAAAAGAGTAAAGTACCAAAAAGGAAGAGAGAAATAAAGACGTTGAACTTGGATATGTTAATCAGTTAGTGACCTTAAATGACCAAAGAGCTTTGAGTCTTTTAGAACTTCATTGATATAAGTCATGTATATATATATATGTGTCTGTATGTATGTGGAGTATGTTAAGTCTTTTAACATTCTGAAAAGTAATGAGTCCTCAAGAAGATGCATAGTTCTTTAACTTTTACAATTAAAATTCGAATAACGGGTACAATGCTTTTTTTGTTCTTTTGTCTTTAACTTAAACCAAAAAAGAACATAAAGATACACATAAAACAAATGAAAGAAGAAAAGAAATAAATGAAAAAGACCCCACCATTTAATTTACCAAAAAAAATGAAAGGAGAAAAGATTCTTATCTGTACATTAATTTGACATGTTACCTATATATGTCACTCAAGTTAAAGACATAACATATGATATGAGGTACCTTACACTATGCTCATATAATTTTTTTAGTCAAATTATTTACATAATTAGATAAATTAAACTTATACTAGATTTATGTGATGCACACCAGCTAATATGCATTAATTGGGTTTGTTAGTGTGTGAGAGTGAAAAGTATACAAGTGCAATCACTTGAAACCACACAAGGCCAATAGATTATTGAGCTCAAAAATTATGAAAACTCAACTCTATAATTTAATGGACCCACATTTGCAATTGCAAGTTGGGGAAAAAGATATGAATGTGACATTTTTATTTTTTTTTAATCATCTATATGAAGGTGACATGAAAACTTGAAGGCACCATAAACAACACCTGCTACACCACCAATTATTTTGGTCACTGACATATGCCATAAAATATTCCTAGCTTATTTATACTCTTGAAGTTAATCCCTATGGTTGGGTTTGATTAGTAAATATGTACACAAAGATCATCCAAATAGAATAGTTGATCGTCACACGTGTGAAGATATTCTTTGGGGAGGTTACAATCACTTGATTTAAATCATCATCAAAGGAAAAAAAAAATGTTCATGATGGATCATAATGTTGTGGAATTTCTTGCTATCATCAATATGAAAGGGTCCCATTGGTAAAATAAAACAATTGAGTGGCTTATAGACTCATCATCAGCCATGACTCTTTCAGCCCATGTGTATCAACTCATCATATAATATAGGGGTTTTACTTTCAAACCGATTCAGATAAAAAAAAATACTATTGAAAAACAAAAACAAAAAAATGCCTTTGTTATTTTAGTAGAAAAACCTATACCACAAATTAAATAAAGGGTACAATACAACGTTAATAAGAGGCCTAGTTTTTGGTTTCTGACATGGGAAAATCAGATAACCGAAACATGAATCCCAAAGGTGGTTTTAGTGACTGAGGCATCATGTCTTTGTATGGCCTACTCTTATCATACACTTTGTGTCCTTATCAGTCATCATCTCACATTTTATTTTATATGTATTAATAACCAATATTGTTGAGACACAAACTTTTGTTGCAATTGATACATACAAATACTAACTTCTCTATAGTTTGAACAACTCATGATGAATCCCATTTATCATGATTATAGTAAGTACACAGTGCACTCATTTGAATGTGGTGTGAGTTGATCACTTGATCATATATTATTCACAACATATACATTTCAAAAAAAAATAATTAATTTTATGAACACATCAAATAAATAAATAAAAAATCTTCAATTTGATTTGATTCAATATGGAAATTCAACGCAAGATAGAATTCAAAATCATGTAAGAAGACTGAGCAAGCTAACATAATGATTGCATTAGAATTATTATATAATATGTACCTATAATATTCACAAATTTATATCAGCAAGGCACTGCGATAACATTATATTATATAAATAATAATACTGATAAGAAAGAGGGACTTAATTTAATTAATAAATAGTCTTTTGGACAATAGTTGCTATATCCATATCAATTAGTGGAATTAACAAGGTCAAACAAAGCCTACTTTATTTTATTATACACCTATGAACAAATCAAGTATTTACAATCAAAAAATGTGGGACCAATTTCATGTGACATGTAATATCAAATGATATAAACATGACACTGGTGATAGTTTTTCTTAGGTGAGCAAGATATACACACTTGACTTGGTATACATGCAATTGCAAATACTAAATGGTTTTGTGGTAGGCCAACAATTGAGATACTTTGGGGGAATATGGACAGTGACAAAAAACTGTGTCTGACAATGTCCTCTCTACTTAGCTAAGTGGTTAAATGGTGGATGATTGGCTCTTGTTTGTTTAGTTTTGGGTTGCTTCTGTGGTGTGGTCACCTACTTCTTTTACTATCTACATGGCCATGTTTTTTAATTAATCACTACTTATTTGTAATGTATTGTTTAAGTTTGATGACTTTATAATATGATTGGTTAGCTAAATCAAAGAAAAGGACGAGATTGTGCTGTCTAAGGATAAGATTGTATATGATATGATACATATAAAAATAAAATAAAAAGACATATTCATATTTTTCTAAATTTGAGTGATGTTGAATATAGTTTTTTATCATAACCCTTTCATATTAAGGAGATCGGGAGCATTGGTAATTTTGAACTTGATTGGAAGTTAAATAAAGTCTAGTTAAAAATTATTTTAGTCGGGATTGAAATTCAACTTCTCTTAAACGATTTGACCTTAACTAAAGTTTATTATAGGCTTAATAGCACTTTTGGCCCCCTATGTTTGAAAAAATTGCGATTTTGGCCCCCTATGTTTAAAAAATACAAAACCGCCCCTTATGTTTCGGTTTCGTTGCACTTTTGGCCCCCAGGGTCAATTTTGACCTGGTCCACGCTGACATGGCATCCATATCACTTATGTGGGGGGGCAAAATCGCAACTTTTGCAAACATAGGGGGCCAAAAGTGCTATTAAGCCTATTTTTTATTTTTTTAATTCATTTTCTTTTTTTTCCATTTTTGAGTTTTGAAAAAATTAAAAAAAAAGAGGGAAATTAATAAAAATCGAAAATAATGAAAAAAATTTAAAAAAATTGGGAAAATTAAATGAAAACAAAAATCTGGAAAAAAAAAATTTCCCATTACATGTGTGTATATACATACCACATCATTAAATCATTTTAATAATAAAAAAACATTAAAAACTGAAAATCTTTTAAAAATAACAAAAAATTAGATTATTTTTTTTAAAAAATGAAAGATTGATTTTTTAAAAAAATTTTAAAAATAACAAAAAATCAGATTATTTTTTTCGAAAAATAAAAGAAAAAAACAGAAAAGACATTTAGATTTTTTTTCGAAATTTAAAAAATTAGAAAAAGTTCGGATTTTTTCGAAATTTAGAAGATATTTAAAAATACTAGAATTTAATTTTCAAAATAAAAAAGTTTAGATTTTTTTGCAAAATAAAAAACTGGAAAATATTTAAACTTTTAAAAATCTGGATATATATTTTTTAAAATCCAATTACAATATGAAAATTAAATTTTGAAAATCATATAATGTGAAGAAAAAAAAATCAATTTTAGTTCAAAAGAGATTGGAAGAGCAACTTGAGGTACTCACTTTTTAAATTTTAATGTCTCCTAAATAAGACACTTTTTAAAATTTTACACGCATTAATAATTTTTTTTACAAAAATATTCCTATGTAATTCAAGCTTCTCAGATTTTTTTCCTAAATTTTTAATTAAACTGAAATCAATTTTTTTCTTCAGATTATATGATTTTTAAAATTTAATTTTTCTATTGTAATTGGATTTTAAAAAAATATATATCCAGATTTTTAAAATTTTAAATATTTTCCAGTTTTTTATTACGCAAAACAATCTAAACTTTTTTTATTTTGAAAATTAAATTCCAGTACTTTTAAATATCTTCTAAATTTTGAAAAAAATCAGAACTTTTTTCTAATTTTTTAAATTTCAAAAAAAAATCTAAATGTCTTTTCTGCTTTTTTCTTTTATTTTTCGAAAAAAATAATCTGATTTTTTGTTATTTTTAAAATTTTAAAAAAAAATCAATCTTTTATTTTTTTTAAAAAATAATCTGATTTTTTGTTATTTTTAAAAGATTTTCAGCTTTTAATGTTTTTTTATTATTAAAATGATTTAATGATGTGGTATGTATATACACACATGTCATGCGAAATTTTCTTTTCCAAATTTTTGTTTTCATTCTTATTAATTTTTCCAAATTTTTTTTAATTTTTTAATTTTTTTTTATTTTTATTAATTTTCCCTCTTTTTTTAAATTTTTTCAAAACAAAAAAAATGGAAATAAAAAGAAAATGAATTAAAAAAAATAAAAAATAGGCTTAATAGCACTTTTGGCCCCCTATGTTTGCAAAAGTTGCGATTTTGGCCCCCCACATAAGTGATGTGGGTGCCATGTCAGCGTGGACCAGGTCAAAATTGACTGGGGCCAAAAGTGCAACGAAACCGAAACATAAGGGGCGGTTTTGTAGTTTTTAAACATAGGGGGCCAAAATCGCAATTTTTTCAAACATAGGGGATCAAAAGTGCTATTAAGCCTTTATTATATTTGCATCTTTCACGCATTAATTGTTTTTGGGTGAGAGTCTAGTAATATTTTTTTTAGTTTAAAAAACTTAGTTTCAAAACTCACACACGTTAGATGTAGAGATAAAGGATATCGTGAGTTTGAATCTGCATCCAAGCAAATAAAATGTCATCGTAATTTTTTACCAATTGAGTTACTCTTAAATGACTAATTTTTTTCATTGGATAAAAACTTAGGTCATTTTAGTCTCAAAAGACTCACATGTATTGAGTGAAAACCTAAAAGAGCATTTACATATATACATATTATATTATTCATAAAGGAGATTTTTACAACGGTAGTGAGTCCTTATAAGATATGAGTCCAATATTTGCGAAGTTGGCAATATCCGGTTTACCTGCAAGAAAATGTCAACTTATTCATATTTAAGAGGTGAAAAGATTTCAAATAATTGTGACACGAGTGCTTGTTTAGGTGTTGATTGGAAGATGATGAGTGACATGGATGCTTGTCAAAAATGTTACTTCTACTTCCTGTGAAACTTGATAAATTTGAGAAAACGCCAAATAAGTTTAATCTGCATACTAAATTGGAAGACAAGCAAAAACAAGGTAGCTAGTTTACTTTGATTGATCTGGATTATTGACCTTCCATGGAAAATATGACATAAGATCTTCCTACACAAAAAGTTAAGACTATTTCAATAAAGAGAAAATTGAAGGAAACGAATATAGTAAGTATATGAAAACTAACTCAAACCCACTTGTGGTTAGTAAATTGAAAATGAAACAAGAGGTCATGAAAGAAGTTGATGACTGAAAATTACTGTTCTCATATTATATACCCATCTGAAAGGGGCAGCACTTCCATGACTTTATGGCGGGAAAGGCACGTAACTTTCAACAAATCGTGTTCGTTGAAATTTTTGGACGGACCAGATTGTGTCATATAGTACTTAACCTTTTAAATCGGTTATTTAAAAAAGTGATTTTAAAAAGTTTTTGTCTTTTTTGAAAATAAGATATTTTTACTTTTATCTTTATTTTCATTTTTACCCCTTAGGATTGTATTACTGGCTCTGATACCAGGTTGTTGTCAGAATCGCCAGCGGAATTTTCTCGAACTTGATTTAACATTTGTTCGATTTTAATTAAACCTTGAAATGGTTTTAAGAGTGTTTTAGCTCTTTCTCTTTGTGTATTAGTAAGATTTTCTAAATCTTCTATTTCCCTTAGGAAGTCTTCAATATATTCTATATGGTGCTGTACGAATTCTTTAGAATGAAAAAGAATTTGTCTTAGGACAATTCTTCTATGATAAAATTCTATATCAGAGACTATGTTCTCTAATCTTTCTTTAAAGAGTTCTAATTCTGTTATAAGACCTAAACCAGACATTATATGTTTGAGGAACTTCCTATAATTTTTTCTAAAGATTGCTCAAATTCAAATAGTTTTTGAGATGGCCATAACAGGGTTGTGGCTCTTTCTTTTTGTATAATAGAAACATTTTCTGTTCCTTCTAATTCTTCTATTATTTCATCTATATATGAAATTTGTAAAATCATTAAATCATGAATTCCCCAAAGTGTGTTTTTCATTTCTATTTTGAAGAAATTTTCTTCTATTCTGTTAACTAGGTTATCTAGTTTTATTCTGAATAATCTTAATTCATTTTTTATTGTTATTCCTGGCATTATAATTTTCTATTAATACCTGAAAGTTCAGTTTTTATTTCTGATAAAGCTTTATTAAGCTTTCTTTTTTCATAACTATCTAATGAAGTTCTTGCTGGTAGAAACTTTGGTTCACTAGTACTTTCTTCTTGTTTTAGAAGAGGTGTTCTTTCTATAGTCATAATTGATTTTGACCTTTTTAGTGGTTTTAGAATTGGTGATTCTAATTTTACTAATGGTGCAAATAGTTCATCTATTTGTATTTTCTCTTTTCCACTAAATTCTATACTATAATGAGAATTACTTAGTGCATAATTCATCTTATAACTTATACTAAAAGGATGGTTTCCTGGTCTCATGAGATCTTGATCTTTAAGTTTATAATGAATTACTAAAGATCTGCCTAGATCTATATCATTTAGACTCAAGCCTATTTGTAAATTTATATCAAATTTTATTTTTCCACCTATTAAGTTTCCTTCACCTTCGGCTATTAATGAATGTTTTTTATTCATTCTAGCATCTTCTATAAGAAGTTCTAGTTCTGAATTTACTTCTTTCATAAAAGTACTTTTTATGATTATTTGGATAGTTGATATATGAATATATCCTATCTTCTGTCTTTTTTCTAACGATAGATGTTTTAATCTATTATTAATTTGTTCTTCGTCTATTATGGATATTACAACAGATCCATCTGTTGATTCCATTGGTACAGGAACTTCTCCTATCATCATTCCATATTTTAGAATATTTTCTCTAGATAATTTTTCTTTTATTAAAGAAAAAATACTTTTCTGTTTGAAATTTTCTTCTGGTTTTAAGGTAAAATCTACCTTTTCTATATGATCTATTAATACATCTGCCATAAAACCAGATGAATTTTCTTTTATCATACTATATTCCATTATGAAATGTCAAAATTATAAAATATTTAAAATCATACCTGACTTTGTCTTGGATTTTTGATGATTCTGATCTTTCGATCCTTTGGATTTGAAATAATCTTTCGATTATTGATATTTGAAAATTTAAAATCTTTTGATTTGGTTATGACAACCTCAAATCCTGCGAAGTCCTTTCCCACAATGTTTTTTACAAACTAAAGGTACTTACTTCATTGATTAAAGTTGTAATTTACAAGTGAGCATCGAGGCTCTTATTTATAGGAGGAAAGGACCTACAAGTGGTTCACCTGTCCTTATCCATGACAGCAAAAAAGAAAAACAATTAAAACACGCAAAAGAAAAGAAAACGCATTATCACCTAAAGTGATAAGATTCTTATCTCTAAGTGGACCCTATCTGACTCAGATGATAAGGTTTCACTATTACATTATGATTTTTACATGACGCGTGTCTAGGCTTTTTCTGTAGCCTTATCTCTTGTTGCTGAAGTTGTCGGTATTTTGGCTTCTTCTGCCGACACTTTGTCTTTTGCACACCATTTACAGATATGCCCTTTGTAGGTTGAGAAGTATTGGCAGCACTCCTGTTGTACTTCATCTGGTATCCGGTGGAGACCATTTTCGAATCCTGAGAATAATTCTTCGAATTGAAGTGTTTGTTTGAGGTGCTCTGTAGAGACCTTTTTCTTTGAATCACAGACCATGAAACAATAATCTGAGACATATAAAACTTTATAATTGATAATGGATGACCCCTTTTGATTAGATAGTCATAAAAACGCTTCATTTGTTGAACAAATGAGATTAATGTCCATCCAACACTTGTTGCATTTGGTTCTAGATAGGTTTTGTTTGAGATACCTATCTTTATGGTTGTTCTTGGTCTTACTGCCATCTGATTATTTTCTTCTTCGAACCATGGATATGTTTGTTCGAATTGGAGAAATATTTCTCTTCCTTTGGCAAGAAAATCATTAAATCTTTTTGCTGTGTCACCGATTTCTTTTGGAAGATCAGCTAGTTCTTGAAATCTATAACCTTCTTTTTCCTCAAGATATACAGTCTTAAGCATTCCGTAGTCAGAGAATTCTTTAAGTAATTCCTTGGATATTCCTGGAACTGTATTAGCTTTTACCCCATGTTTGGTATTAACTGGATAAAAACATTCAATTGCCAGTTCTTCTTTGAAGTTGGCTAGCCATCTCCACTTTCCCATGAAATCATCAAGGGTCTTTATCTTATTTTTTTTCTTTTTGAAGATTTATAATTGATCCTACTGAAACCTTCTTTTTAGATTCCATTTTTGATGGTTGGCCAATGTCTTTTGCTATGGCCATTTCCTTGTAGGAGGCCTTATAAGCTTCTTTTGCTTTTTCCATTGTCGGATAAGCTTTGTGTCTAACATTTTTGCCATTAATGTGAAGACTCGCAATTGCCCAATTGTTGTAGATGCCTTTCATCGGACCATCAAAGATGACATACACATTCTTTTCTGGTTGTAGATCGACATCATCGCTTGGTTGGTCTAAACCATTTTTTGACTCTTCATCTTCTTGTTCAACTTTTTCAGCCCATGACTTTTTCGTATCGTCCTCTGGCACAGAACCTGTTGAAGATGTTGATGAAAAACTTTGTTGTTCATTCAAAGTCTTTTTTGTTGGTTCTTCTGTTGTTGTTGGAGTTTCAACATTTATGATCTTGGTTAGACTTTCGATCATTTTAATCATCTCCCCCCTCTCCGAAGAGAGTTGTTTTAGCTTTTGGCTATGAATTTCAATCTGTTCATCTTTTTGCTTCAAGCTATTGTAGAGGACTTTTAGAGCTTGCTCCATTCTCTTGTTAGAGTATCTGCAAAACAATTGTTTTCTGATTTTATTAGTTGAATATAAGGATAGATTTGTTGGATGCGCATTTGCCATCTAACAAGTCTTCCTTGTTTATGATCAACTTTTAAATTGTAGCGCCAAAATCCGCTAGCATAAGTTGAATCAGTTTTTAGTAAAAATCTTGATGGAATTAAATCCATTCTCCATTTTTCTAAAACATTTAAACAAGAAAGGGTTTCTTTCTCATTGATATGATATCTTGTTTCAGCATCTTTAAAAGAGCCTGAAACATACTTGCATAAAACAAGATCTTTATCCTTAATTCGGATGTTATTACTTGAATAATCAAGTTTTGTATCAGTTGAAACTGATGTTTTATCTGATCGCCCATTAGGGATATCTGATTTTAACTGTGGGGTTGCGTCCACAATGGTATAGGATTGTTGTGGGGTTTCATCCTCAACATATCCACTGAGATTTAATCCCAATTTTTGTTTACCATTAGGAAGAGCTCTCATAACTCCAGCCCAAGTAAACTGATTTGCATCAACATTTACAACCAAAAAATCATTTTTTGTTGGGTTGTATAATTGTGGTAAAACTTTTAGTTTTTCTTTTAAAGATTTTACAGCCTCAGTATCTTTTTGTGTCCATGACCATGGTACTTTTTCTGATATCTTCTTCTGTAAAAAATTTCTATCATTTGCTAAATCTTGAAGAAATCCTTCATTAGCAATGTAATTTAAACATCCCAAAAATCTTTGGATCTGTTTTCTATCCGCTAATTGATCAGGAAAAAGTAAAAAAAATTCTTGAACATGCGGTGACAAATCGAGTTTTCCTCCTTCTCTTATGATAAGACCAAGGAATTCGATTTCTTATTTCAAAAGTATTGACTTTTTTCTAGATAGAACAATTCCTCTATCCTTTATTCTATTTAAAACAGTCATAACATCTTTAACACGTTGTTCTTTACCACCTTTGGTAAAAATTAATATGTCATCGATATATACAAAACAAATATGATCAAGACCTTTAAGAGTATTGTCCATAAATCTTTGATATATTGATGGTGCTTGTTTTAAACCAAATGGTAAAACATTTCATTCAAAATGTCCTTCTGGACAACTGAAAGCTGTTAAAGGTTTAGTTTCTTCTGACAACCTTAACTGCCAGTATCCAGATTTTGCATCTAAAGATGAAAACCAATTACATCCTCTTATTTTTTCAAAAATGTAATCTTTTCTTGGTAACTTATATGAGTCACTTATAGTTGACTCATTAAGTTTTTTATAATTGATCACCATTCGAGCTTTTCCTCTTTTAATCTCATTGTGTTTCCTGACATAAAAAGCTGGCGCTGAATGTGGACTAATAGAAGGACTTATTAATCCTCTCTCTAATAGTTCTGCTATTTCTTTTTTAAATTCTTCCTTATCTTCTCCTGAATAAGGGATTTTGTATAGGACCTTGACTTCCTTTTTAGGATCTTTAAGTTTTACAACAATTAAATCTTGTATTTTATTTATTATAGTATCTAATGGATTTTCAGAACAAACTTGATCTAGATGATATCCTAGATTTTGTTCAGTTGTTAAATAAAACTTTCTCTTATCCCACATACATCTAAGTATATTGAGATTTTCTGAAATTGATTTTAAAATTTCATTTTTTGTTATAATGTTTGTTGTAACAAATTCACTTTCTTCTGGGTTATTGACATCAAACCAATTTAATGTTATGGTGTCAGTTTTTTGGATAAAAGGATTATATAACTTTAAAAAGTTATTTCCTATTATCAGATCTATTCCGGAATCATGTTCATAGATTGATTTTACATAGAAGTATCTATGTTCAATTTTTATAAAAACATGTTTTAGAACAAACCAGATTTGATGTTTTTTCTTATCAGCAAAGATAATTTCTTTTGGTTTTTGTAGTCTAATCCATCCTTCCTTTATTATGGATCTCCTACCAAAACATAAAGTGGCACCGGTATCAATGTAACCCATGATTTTCTTTTTATTCAGTGTTACCTGGATAAATGTTGCATCAAGGTTTCCATTTTTTAGAATTTTCCTACTCATTCTTCAATTTCATCTTCAGTAGTATATTCAAAAATACTACTTTCGTCAGAATCTATATCTGATTCTATTGGTTCGAAACCTACTTCCCAAATTAATATCAAGGTTTCTTTTTTGGAATCTTTCTTTTTAGGACATTCATTTGCATAATGTCCTTCTTCATTACACAACCAACATGTGCATGTTTTCTTTCCTTTAGGACATGAATTCTTTTTAGGATATTTTTTATTTCTCCTAAAGTATTTTTGTTTATTGAATTTTTTAGGAAATTTCTTTTTTCTTTTATATTCAGAACGATCTATTTTCCTAAAAACTTTTTTCTTTTTCTTTCTTCTAGGTTTACTACAACCGTAGTTTCCTACTTTGTCTCGAATTCTATCACAGCAAACATTTATTTTTGCTTCTCTTTTAGCAGTTTTTTCCATGCATTTTTCGGATATCCATTTTCTTAATGTAGTTATCCTTGTTCCTAGAGTATCGTCTAATCCTACGATCACCTCTAAGTGTTCTTGGATTACTTTTTCCATTATTGTTCCTACAGATGATGGAAGTTTATTGTAAAATAATCCTAAAAGATTATATTGTAATCTCTTTTGTGGAGTTATTGCGTAATAATATTTGCTAAACTCACATATAAATGGTTCAACATAACACATATCACAGATTCTTAGATTAAAGATTCTATGAATGTTTGTACTTTCTAGGTCTGATTCTGCTTCTGGCGCATCAAAACCTACAAATTCTTTTTTTAAGATTGAATAGACATGATTTATTACTTCTTCAGTTGTTGATGGAAGTTCTGAGTCTGACTTTTCAGACATGAAACTCCAAGCATTTCCTATAGTTTTTGTTTTTAAATAGTTAAAAATACTTTTTGGACTTAGTTTTCCTAGTGTAGGATCTAATTGGATTGTTACCATGTGATCATGATACCAACCTCTTAGTTCTTTTTTAACATCCTCACAACAGTCAATGTTTAAAACATTATCTTCTTTGTGGCGATTTATTGCAGGTATATATTTAGATGGTATTTGTTTAAATTTTCTTTCATCCATTTTGTTTTGAATGATTTGTTGATCGATGAATTCTTCTTCACCCTCTCGACGTCCTCTTTTACGTCCTTGTTCTGATGATTCTGGTTGCTCATTAGTTTTCACAAGTCCTACTTGTGGTTCTTCTTCCATACTGAAAGAACTTTCTGAACCAAAGTCGTAAACAAACTTGTTTTCGTCATCAGATTCTTGGGTTATTTGGTTTTTCCTATTAATGTCTAGGGAAGCCATTAATGTTTGTAATTCATTTAGCTGGTTTGCTATTTCTTCTTCTGTTTCGTCCATATTAGGGTAACGGCGCGAAAAAGTTAATTTCTTTTTCTGGTTTTTCAATATTTTCTGAAATTTCTATCATGTCTCCCCCCTCTTTTTTGACAAAAGTTTGTAATTGTTCTAGGGTTAGACATTTATCTCTTGTGGGTAAGAGTTTTAATAGATCGATTAAATCATCTATTTTTATACAAAGTTTTTCGTCTAGTAATCTTTGGTTCTCCTCTAGACTAGATAATTTTTCATTGAGTTTTTCTTCAAACTCTTTTTCTAGTAGAACTTCTACTATTTTATCTAACTGTTTCTGAAGTGCTGTTAGATTCTCAAAAATATCTTGTATTTTTTCACTTACACCCTTATTAGCCATGTATAAACTTTTGTATTTTAAGGCTTAAAAGATTTGCAAAGTTTTCATATTCCCAATATGTAGAATAATCATTTTCAATTATTAGAAACCAATATGCTGTTTCTCTTAACCAATTAATTTGGTTTCTCATTCTAATTATATTATTATAATTAGGTTTTAATATGAATGGTTGAGGTATTATTTTTCCAAATGGATTTATAAGCCCATCCATTTTTTATCTAACTAATTTTTTTAAGTTTTTTCTTAACGAATCAGCTAATTCTATATTTTCTTTAAAAAGAAAATAATCAAAATCTTCTCTCAGGTAGTACCGAGCTGTTTCTTCGCACCATTTAATTTGTGCTTTTACTTGAGTAATATCCTGATAATTTGGATCTAAAATAAATGGTAATAAAATCATTTTTCCTTTTGGATTTATTTTATATATTCTTAACCTTCTAAGTCGTTTTTTATAAAAGCTGGTTTTAAAGGGTTTTGACATGTGTCAAAATTTTATTTGTTCAAAGTCACTGAGTGACAAAGTCACTGAAGTTTTTCCCATCTGAAAGTTATTTTTCCTTCTTTTTCTGCCGGGTCTATTATATTAAAATAAACTTGATTCTCATTCTCAAAAGTTAGTTCAAAGGATAAGCGTACTCAAACATATTTATACAGTTAACAATTCGGAAACTTGAGCAATGTAAGATTAGAAATGAACAACAAACAACTTCGAAATCAACTTCAACACCCACCTTCACGCCTAGCATGAGCCTGGGTCCAATTCTCACATTGCAATCTTTAACCCGACTATGATACCATGACAAAATAAACTTGGATCTCATCCCAAAAATTAGCTCAGAAGATGAGGGTACACAGACATATTTATACACTCAACAACTTGGGAACTTGAGCAATATAAGATTAGAAACGAACTACGAATAACTTCAAGACCAACTTCAACTTATATCTTGGTCCCTATTTATATGTTGGTTAGGTAATTTTCACAGAAATATTAAGAAAATTAGCAGTATAAACAATGTGTATATTTAATCAAATTAATAATAATCAATGTGTATGTTTTGTGTTTGAGTATTGTTAAATTGTCATTTGTATTTAGATGTGCTTAATTATTGAGTTTTCATCTTCTAACGTTAGTTAGTAGTCATAATTAGAGGCATATTTAGTGACATTATTTTTTCTTCTAAATGTGACTCATAATTAGAGACATAGGTGATAATAGTTAATACACTTCTAATCTTTAACTTTTCCTCCACAAATCATCTAATACAAAATTTCCAATTCTTTTTGATTTCTGAGCAATGCTATATATCAAGAAAGATTTTATCAAGAAAGATTCAAGAATGACATGACAAAATAATCACCCTTAGATTTTATCAAGAAATTGTCCTGAAATTAATGTTAGCCAATAAAATCTCAGTCTGACCGGAAATCATGGGGTGGTGGATGTTATATATTTTTTTTTATTAAAGGTTAATAAATAAGACTGAAATTTAAGGGTGATTATTCTGCCATGTCATTTTTGAATCTTTCTTGATAAAATCATTCTTGATATCTAGCATTTTCCGTGATTTCTATCTTTTGTTTGAAGTTTTCTTTTACTAAAGAGCGAAATGTAAATAGAAAGTCTCGCATTTTCGCATAAATTAATAGAGAACTCATATATTCAACACTAAAATTTTGAGTGATGTGATGTGGTCACTCTTGGCTCAATGTAAGGACCTCTCAATGTTATATACTTCCTTCATTGGTCAACATCTTTGCTCTTTTCTTCTTTTTCAGTGCAAAGCTTTCCCTTTATAATTAGAGATGTTGTTTCCAGATTGGAATAAAAATTTATGAATGAATGACAAAGTAAGCCTTCATGTATATATTTTTTATTTTTATTCTTTTGCATCTATGTTTGTGCTAGCAAATTTGTTTTTTCTACATGAAAATAAACTGGTCGGTTTCGAGGGTATAAACGTTTACATTTACAGTATTTTATCGTACACATCATCATAACTTCATAAGCTATGTCGACACATGGAAGGTATTAAAATGAAGTTAGTTAAATAGTTTTTTCAAAGAGATCTCATTAAATATATCTAGTCGCGTATATATAGATAGACTTTGAATTGGTAAACCATATCCGTACTCATAATGGTCAAGGTCCGTGATTCCGTATTTAGAAAATAATAATCATTATTCACCATATCACTATGGGATAGTGCCCGTTTGGTTTAGAGTTTACAACCACAAACGCACGTTTATTGGGGTTTCCAAAACAAAACTATCGTGATTTTAATAAGCCAACATTTAAAGCTTTTATGTTAACGTGGTAAGTTGTCGTGGTTTTTCTTAAAATGTGGATTGCAAAACGCAGAAGCAAACAAGCTATTAAAAGATGTTAACTTACATTAGTAAATTTCCTTCAAAAAAAAAAACTTACATTTGTAAATAAGGATCTCGATTGGATCGGTCTAATTTATGAATATGCGAGTGAAGAATTTTTTTCTCCATGGTGATATAGGAGAAAGTCTTCTAGAGGATAGCTCGGAGATAGGAATAGGGATCATATTTCCGTTCCGTAGAGACTCATTCTTTAAGAAATTCATTGAAATGCATTTTATATATGTATATATAAATATTTGATATGCTATACTTTTTTGTCTTTTCATACACCAATACACATAGAAGTTTCTTTTTATGTGATCTTTACAAGTTACAACAAGAGGAATGATAACTGGACACAGTTGTTGCGACAAAATACGACATCGTATGAGTTTCGATTCCAATACACGTGACACAAACCACACAAGCCTTCTCTCACACTCCCACGGTGGTCTTCCTCTCTCACCGGAAAACGTCCATCGGTCACCGTCGTCGTCATCACTCTTGCAACTGATGTATCTCTCTGTCATTGATCTCGCGCTCGCTTGAGCTTTTCCTTCCCCCCAACTTTCTATCTCGATTCTTCAATCTTTCTCCTTTCTTGGTCAGAGACAAGCTTCAACAATGGCAGATCAGAAACCTATTAGGTCGGCGTCGTCGTCTCTATCAATGAGAGGACAGGCAACGACAATTCTGTTGACGGCGTTGGTGATGGATGACGGCGAGGAGAAAGCACCACTGAAGAAGGAGCGGAGAAGGAAGGATCGAGGACGGAGGACCTACGGCGGAGGGTGACAGTGGTCGCGGAATCTAAAAGGAGTGGGTGATGGACTGAAAAATTGGAAGAAGAAAGATGATGAAGAAGAGGAACAAAGAGAGAATACGAACAGAAGGGGGGGAGAGGGGGAGAGAGAGAGAGAGAGAGAGGGAGAGAGAGAGAGAGAGAGAAGATATGTTGGAACAAAATGTGTTTAACAATAAACCTTTGAGAGTTTTGATGATAACAAGGTATTAAAAATTGTCAATTGGACTAGCTAATATTTGTTCAAGTGTACAGGACCATAGACAAAAATTTTACATCATATATGGGTTCTGAAGAACAAAAGAGAGCTTAAAAATCAACAAAGTGGAAGCTTAAAGCGTCTGAAGAGAAGTGCTCCTGAAGACAAAGCGCTCCTGAAGATGATGACGTCATCAGAAGCTGAAGTTCATCAGAAGCGACTTCATCAGAAGCTGAAAATCACCAGAAGCTGAAGATTCAAGATTTAATACTTCAAAAGCTGTCTAATGGATTCGAAAGCAATGCAGAAGACTGGGAATGCAAAGCAACGGTCATTTTGAATGGATTTGAAGGCGTTGGATGCTTATATTCAAAAAGCGTTGACAAAGTACAATTGTACGAAGTGTACAACCACTATCTCCACTACTCTGCAATGTCTCCACTACAAAACAAGAAAACAACTCTGAAATACATCTCTACCTGCAACAATGTTCCTTCACAATGGGAATGGATTTGAAATTGGTTCTTCATAGGACAACAACCATATCAGGCAAAAGATCATTGGTGATTGATCAAAGCTTCAAACGACTCTTTTTTTTTATGTACTGGCAATTTCACAACGTCTCTTTCACACCTCTATATAAAGGAGTGAAGACTTAGAGAATGGCATCAGACTCAACTACAATTTACAAGTGCCAAAACTTTGCTGAAATTGTTCTGCTTCCAAAAGTTCACTTAGAATTTCTGTTTTTAAGTTCATATCTTAGAAATTCTAGAGTCTTAAGAGTATGTATCTGATTTGTATTGTGAGCACCTCTGATTGTATATCAAGTGTTCAACCTCAAACATTTTTCTTTATAATTCTGTTTGATTAGAAGTCTCTTGCAGTTGTGCTTGAGCATTAGAAGTCTCTTGATTGTGTTCAGGAGCATAGGAAGTCTCTTGCTTGTGTGCTTGAGCAATTTGAAGTCTCTTGCTAGTTGTAGCAGTGAGCAGTTGTAATTTGACATTACATTTTAGTGAACTCTCCTTGGAAGTGCAAGGGGGACTGGACTACTTCCGGATTGTGGAAGGAACCAGTAATAATTGCTTTGTATCTTTCTTCTCTCTCTCTCTCTCTCTCTCTCTCTCTCTCTCTCTCTCTCTGTTTTTATCCACTGCACATTAGTCCTGAATTTCACTTCAGAAGCAGTTCTCACTTTGCTTCTGATTAGTGCTTTCAGCTTAGGAGAAAAAGAACAAAAAGCTAACACAATTCAACCCCCCCTTCTTGTGTTTTTCTCACCTTCAAGATCATGTATGGCGGTTTTACAAAACTGCATGGATTTAAGGTTGAAACATCAAAATATCCCATGGTGTCAGTATTGTGTCAAGTTATCATTTCTCTTACAACAATGTGTTAATATTGTATTTGTTTTATGCTTAGATTTATATTAACTAATTGATTAAAACTAATATAAATTTAGGTACTTATTTGATGGAGGTCCACATGGATCGAAGAATATGTGGGGATGAAGATGGGAAAAAATTGATCGAGACATGGATGAAGGATGATTTTAGTAGCGGGACATGGAGCGGTGGTAGAGGACAAGAGTAGTTATGGAGTGTCAACCTAGTTGGGATGACTAGTTTTTTTTTTAAGGGAATAAGTTTATCTCATTTCATTAGATAACAAATCATAGATACAAGGTGGAATCTCAATAAAAGTTTGGGAGCTAGCATCTAACAGGGCTGCCTTTGCCAATGCATTAGCCACACCGTTTGCTTGCCTCCGGCTAAACTCGATCTTAGAGTTGTGAAGATAATTGTTTAGCAATTGCCTACAATGACTAATAACATATCCAAAATCAGAATAATTGCTAGCAGAACTGTTGACAGGATCAAGAACAAGCTTCGAATCAAGCGAGAAATCCATATTATGCAGGCCCAACGCCATCACCCATTGCAGCGCTTCACACAAGCCTAGTGCTTCTCCAACCTCAATTGCACACAAGGGTGAAAATCTGGTGGTACGCGCAAGCACATAGTCCCCTCCAGCATTTCGAATACACATCCCAATTCCAACTATGTTAAGTTCATTCGAGAACGAGGCATCGACATTACACTTGAATTTGCCCGAGCCAGGTTTCGTCCATCGTTCATGAATCCCGCTTCTCGGCCGTGAGTCTAAACGCATCACAGAACCAGCAGTGCTTTTGCGTGCTTCCTGGGCAAGGTTCCAGTCATCTAACATGTGTTTAGCACGCTCAAAGACTTGCACTACTGTTTCTGTTACCTGCTGCCATAACCTTAAATTACGGCATTTCCAAATACTCCATAGAATGGATGTGAATAAGGAGCACTGAATCGGAGAAAGACGTTCCAGAACATGAAAAATTGTATCTGACGCGGTATCACATGCAATCACAGCTTACGCCACCGCATTACTAAGACCAGAGGCCTGCAACACTTGTGATGTTATGGAACAGGTGAACAAAACATGAAAAGAATCCTTAGGAGCCGCGCCACATAGCACACAATCAGCTGGACATGTAATCCCTCTACCATTCAGACACACTCTTGTCGGAAAACAATCACGGCACACTCTCCATACTAGATTCTTCACCTTTGGTGGTGCCTTTAATTTCCATATGTCATGCCAATTTCCGGGTGGTCGCAGATGCGATGTATCCTGAAATACATCGGTGAAAATTATGTATGCACTTCGGACTGAGTACCTCCCATTCCTCTCCCCTGCCAAACCAATTGATCCTCTGTAACTTGGGGAAAAAATGGCGTATTGAGAATTTGAGTTAGAGTAGATTAGTCAAATAAATGATACAAAAGAGGTTGTCTCCATGATTTTGATGTCGGATCAATCAATTCACTAACATGTACAGACCGAAATTGTGCAGCACCTGTATTATAAACTAAAATACACCCACCAGAAGCAAGCCAAGGTTGATTCATTAAGGGGATATTGCTACCTGTTCCAATGCTCCACCTTGCTCCTCGTATCACCAGTTCCTTAGCGCTTAGAATACTACGCCATGCATAGCTCGGATTTGTACCAATCCTTGCGTCAAAAAAATCTGATTGCGGAAAGTACCTTGACTTGAACAGACCCGACACTAGGCTATTCCCATCTGTTATAAATTTCCAGGCTTGCTTTCCTAGCATTGCAGCGTTAAAAGCGATGAGATCCTTGAACCCCATACCTCCATTATTTTTATGCACTGTCAGTTTCTCCCATGACATCCAATGAAGTCCCCGGTTAGTTGCTCCACCATGTCCCCACCAAAAAGCATTTAACATTTTTCCTATATCAGCTATTAGAGTTTTTGGCAGGAGAAAAATGCTCATCATATATGTCGGAATGGATTGTAGCACAGACTTGATCATTGCTTCACGCCCCGCCTTCGATAGGCACTTACTACTCCAGGAATTAATTTGCTGCCAGATTCGGTCCTTGATATAACCAAAGGTTGCTTGTTTGCTTCTGCCAACCATGGAGGGTAACCCCAAATATTTAGCTGTCCCGAGGACTGCTTGCACGCCGAGGATTTGTGTAAGTGATGTGCGGACTGTTGTGTCAACCGGGGTGCTGTAATAAATTTCTGACTTGGGAAGATTGATGGCTTGGCCAGACGCTGCCTCGTATATGGAAAAAATATTTTTAATGGTATGCGCCTCAGACTCAGCTGCCCTGAAAAACAAAAAACAAACATCAGTGAATAAAAGATGGGACACCACTGGAGCATTAGTACATATTCGAACACCGTGCAAATCCCCCCTCCTCTCTGCTTGTCGAGTAAGTGCAGTCAGCCCTTCTGCACAAAGAATAAAAAGATACGAAGATAACGGATCTCCCTGTCTCAGCCCTCTCCCAGGAATAATCGGCCCGACCAAGTTGTTATTTACAAGAACCAAGTAATCCACAGTTTCAATACACATAAGTATCCACCGCACCCATTGGGGCGCAAAACCGAGCCTTAGCATCACTTCTTTCAAATATAGCCAATTGATTCGATCATACGCCTTGCTTATATCCAATTTCAGAGCAACATTTTTATTAGTCTGCCTCCTGTCTGTTTTCATGTAATGAACTACCTCACAAGCAACCATTGCATTATCGTGAATCGACCTGCAAGGAACGAAGGCAGATTGACTATCAGAGATGCATTTATGAAGAACCTTTTTCAGACGATTGGCAAGAACTTTAGCAACAAGTTTATACAGCATGTTACATAATGCAATTGGCCTCCAATCCTTCATGGACCGTTGTTGTTGTCCCTTCAGAATGAGTGCAATATTAGTTGAATTTAAAGATGGGGGAAATTGATTGTCATTTAACCAGCGACAACACTCCTGAAATATGTCAGAGTTGCACGTGTTCCAAAAATGATGGTAAAAGCCAGGGCTGAACCCATCAGGTCCTGGACACTTGTCTGGATGCATCGCGAACATGGCTTCTTTGAATTCAACTAGTTGAAATGGTGCCGTAAGTTCCAGATTATCAACATCATTAACAACTGGTTGTAAAGCACTTATGACGGGAGAATAAATACTTTGTTGCCCTTGAAACAACTCCTCAAAATATTCTCGAGCCAACTGACACATACCTGACTCGTCCGTAACTCGGGTTGTATCTGGCGCTTCCAAAGCAATAATATGATTCACCTTCTTACGTGCTGTTGCAGATGCATGGAAGAACTTTGTATTAAGGTCGCCATCCTGATACCAATGAACCTTTGCACGTTGTCTCCAATATTTATCGTCCTATATCAGTAGCTGATTCATTTGCTTTCGTAATGACGCCGGCTGTTCGGGGTCACAAGCTTGACCTTGGTCACGACATTCAGTCAACGCCTTGCGACATGCTTCATTTCAACCTTAAGCCTGTTACGGTTGTTATGGCTCCAAACTGTTAAGTCATCTGCACAAGCCTCCAATCTAGGTATCACTTGATGCCTTCACTTGATGCCTTCCTTGCTCTCTTGATTCATAATAAAACCAATTTGTAAACGTATTAGAGACTAAATTTTATTATTTGTAAGACCTAGCATAATCGGTTATGTCGACATTGTTAGTTGGAACATCTTCTGCAGTGTCTCGGGTTCGAAATTTGGGATCTTTCATTTTATATGTGCGTGTATTTAGTTGTATTTGTCATTTTGTTTACCGACAAACAAAAAATACTAAAAAAATTTTGTATCTTTATTGATTATGAGAAATATAATATTAAAATTAAGTAAATTGACGAAATTATGAATATTATACATGAGTTTCATTCCATAAAATAGAATTTATAGGAGATTAAATGAAACCAATTCCTAAAAAAAATGAAATCAATTTGTTGGATATTTGTATGTTGGCTTCACTTTTGCCTAAAACAAATATTCACTTCAGATGTGGAACACAATGTTCCAACATCCAGGCTTGGTCTGTACGTTATGTGCCTTGCCCATGTTCACGCATGCGTTCGCTTGATTGAAGGAATCCACGCCAGCATGTGTTGGTCAAAACCGTGTGTAGTTATGAGAAGATCAGAACGATGTGATTTCCTCAGGAAATGGTAATGACTTAGGAAAGTGTTTTTAAGGTGATCATAATGTGTCTTTTAATGTGCCTACTTTTTAGGAGTTTCCTTATCCGACCATGTTGATTGAGTAATGGATCACCGGTTTGTTCTGAAGCCAGATTGAGTTGATGACGAGCTTTGCTTCAGTATTTAAAGGAGGCTGCAATACCTGAAGATTTATTCAAGACATCATTTTCAGAAATATAGTTTATCTAGGTTTTGAGTCTCTTGGTTGTGAGCCTTTCGTGTATCATACTGATGCATGCTTAGGACTGTATTTTGAGTTGTAAATTGTGCACTACTCCGAAGCTTTTAAGCAAGGAGTTAGGTAGTATGTGAACTGCATCTAAGCTTTTAAGCACGGTTGCATGTTGTTATGTTTTGAAGGTAACTTCATTTTAATTGAGTCTGTAATTTGAGAATCACAGGGGTTTGTGATCAGTTGTAAGGGAGTGAGATGGGATCTCAGATCTAAGAGTTCCTAGGTTGAAATCTTGTTGGGGTAGGTCCTAGGTCATAAGTGCAAACGTGGTTTGCTGAGAGCTTTTGAATACGGACTGCACTAGTGGATTTCCTTCCTGGCTTGGTAGCCCCCAGAGTAGGTGACGTTGCACAGAACTGGGTTAACAATTTCTCTGTGCCTCTTTTCTTTCTTGTCTGTTATTTTGTTTTATTATGTTGGTTAGCTTAATGTTCTAAACATCGTGTACAACATCTGTTTTCTGTGTTTCGTGTTGAAACATCTCTTAAAACATCTTAAGTCTAACGTGCCAGAATTTCACAATTAATTTCAAGACATGCCCTTATTAAAGATATGTTCTTGTTCAAGATAAACTATGAGGTAATTGTCAAATTTAAAACACCAACACTAATATATACTCTTTTCGATCATATTTATAAACAATTTTTGATTTTTTGAATTTATTAAATAACTGAAGTATATGCAATATAATATAGTATAGTTACATCACTTATTTAATGCATCTGAAAAAGGTAAAAATTGTTTATAATATGATCAGAGGGGGTACACGTCTCTTCTTCAAAACTCGAAATTTAATTTGCTATATTGTGAATATGTAGCCTCTTTTATTAAATCCAGCCCTTTTTTTTTTGTTTATCATACACCGGATTGAATATTAAGGCAGAACCTCCTTAATGAAAGTTTTTAAACTTCCAACCTAATAAAAAGAGTGCAACTTTTGCTCATGTCTCACAAAAGTAAACCCCTAGTATAATTACAGCGGGTGCAGATCCTCTCCATTTGGGAGGAAAATGGCAATCTCAATTTCCATTCATACAATCATGACACATGGAAAAGTAAGAGATCAACGGTTCTGATTGATTCAATGAATTATTTTATTTTATTTCAATAAACAAAACATGGAAAACCACGCCCATCCTTCTCTCTTGGATAGAGCTCAGCCTTGCAGAACCTGGAAAAAATTCTAAGAACTCATTTCCCTGTAACACAACGCTACTATCGTCGCACCCAGACCTCATCACTCCGTCGTACCGCCGTCGTAGTCTTGTTGCCTTCGCTGATTGCCGTCGTAGTCTTGTTACCATCGCTGATTGTTCTTTGGTTTGTTTATAACCCATCTCATGTTCAATCCATACTAGCTAAAATTGGTTATGATTTGTTAATAAATCTAACCCAAAATCAGAAGATTATGATGTAGTGTAAACTCAACACAAAAGAATTATAAAACAAGAATTTAAAGAGATTGAGATGGAATTTTAAACCATTAAACAGTAAACACAACAGTCACAAGGAAAGAGAAAAATGAGTTTCGAACATCAGATAGAAAATGGTGGCAGCTGTCGACGGAAGATGGCGAAGGTCACGGTGTCGACGGTAAAGGCTTAGGGTTTGTTTGTTTCAAGAGAAAGTGGAGGGATGGAAGCCTATGGGATGGAAAGTTTCTTGGGATGTGGGCTTTCCATCGTTTGGTTTCCATAGATTGAGGAAGGAAAGATTGTTTTGAGTGGGCCCCATGCTCTGAAAACTTTCCTCAGGGTTATGAGAAGAAAGTTAGAAACTTGCATCTTTTAAGCAAAATGACGTATATACCCCTGCTTTATAGACATATTTGTGAGAGAGATATAGATATTTGGTTTAACGTTTGTGTTTCTTTATTTATTTTTTTCATTTTTATGTTTTTAATAGTTGTATTTTACTTTTCTTTCAAAAATAAATTTCTATTTTATTCTGTATTGTCAGGGATTTTTTTATCAATACGTTACCACTTTATTTACGAACATGCGCCTTTATACTTTTAATTTGTAGTATCTCATTTTAATTTTTTAATCCAAGGATATATGTGTCATTTTCTAAATGCACTTATATCTTTCCTTTCACTCTCTACTCACATTCATTCATACCAAACAACTAAAATAATCATCATACTTTCCATTCACTTTCTACTCACATTCATTCCTTAATCAATCTTTCCTCTTACTTTCTTTCCTTATACTTTCTTTTCTCATCCAAACAATGCCTTAAAGTTGAAGATGATGGGTGTGCTGCTGAACCGAGCAAGGAAAGGTCATGGGAAAAAGAAATATTATTTTTTAATTCTGAAATAAATATAATTGAATATGAGCCATTGATCTCTTACATTCCCACGTGTCTTGATTTTATGAATAGAAATTGAGATTGCCATTTTCCTCTCAAATGGAGAGGATCTTCACCCAATTACAGCATTTGCATCTACAAGGCTGATAGTAACATTCCCGTAATCCCAAAAGATATGCAATGATGGTATTTTTTCTTTCAAAAGACGTCTCAATAATTTCACTAAAGCACTGGCCACATCAAAGTTCTTGCTCCATCCGTTTTAAAATAAGTGTCGTTTTAGCCAAAAAAACTTGTTTCAAAATGAATGTCACTTTCAGTTTCCAATGCAATAATAACTTTTTCTTTCCAATTGTACCCTCCAATTAATACGCTGCACACTACTTCCAAAGTATTACTTTTAAAACTAACCATTAGTTAATAAGGATAATTTGGTAAAATAACCATTATCTTTCTTTTAATCATTGCATTTCTTAATATGTGTGTAAACACCTGAAAGGACACTCATTTTAAAACAGAGGGAGTATATAGGAGTAGTAAATAAAAACCAAGTGTTTAACAAATACTCGTAAGTTAATCCATTGATCACGATTGTGTTTGCCTAATGGCCAACCTTTAGCTTTTTAGCATCCTTATCAGAAAAGAAGAGAAAATATACTTAAACTAATAAAAGATTCCACAACTAGTATGTATTTATTGGAAGAAAAAAAATTAATTATTCAAAATTTGTAGAAATAAATTGACAAAATTTTCAATATATAACTTTTACTCCTTTTGATATCAAATATAAAAAATAAAAAAAAAACAGGTAGTTGAAAAGTTTATACATGAATTAAATTTTTAACTATATATTAACTTTTCAACTCTCTCTTTTTCTTATATTTCATTGTGAATGAAGTATTTTTTATACCTTTTTTTTGGTTACATGAGATAAGAAAGAAAAAAAACAAAATAAAAAGAAGCAAAGAAAAACTACGTCCTAATAAAGGACACTCCCATAGCATCAACTAGTAAGGCTGAAGATAGGCATGGTAATGGTTGATGTACCATCACAAGAGTCTCTGATTGATTAGCACCTATTTTTATACCTTAACATGTGTCATATGGACACATCCTAAAAAAAATATTAATTAATTTTTAAAAAAGATGTTTCTTTAAAGAAAACGTTGATAAGTGTCCTTGAGACAATTGCTAATGAACTAAATATAATAAAAACTATTTTAGAACTTATATAGCCATCCTTTTAAAAGGGTATAAAATGCCCTTTGCAATATAAGATTCAATTTATTTATTTTTCATTTTCTTAACAAGTGTCATATATAACTTTTTTTAATTATTCTTTTTATTTGAGCTAATGTTTGAAAATTATGAACAATATTTTTTTTATGAAATTTTGATTTTGATTACAAGTAAAAATATAAATGATTTTTTCATTCAAATTATAACAAATCAAACTAACCATGATTATCTATTTTTTTTTTTTACGTTAAAGATAATTTTCATTAACGAAAGTCTGGCAATAAATCAAATGCCAAGACTGCAGAAATACAAGGTGGAGTCTCTTCGATCCATATGCAATCTACATTATGAAGATTATGTTTAGCTAAATAATGAGCAGCTTGACTGACTTCACGCCTGACATCCAAAAAATTTAAACTACCAAAACAAACACTTAAACTAATACAATCTTCAATAATAGAGCCGACATAGGTGGAAGATTGTTGATGAGTATTCAACGCCAAGACCACATTAGAAGCATCTGATTCTGCTATAAGATTCATAAAACACATGTCTTATTGTTGGTGTCATTGAAATAGATAATCATGATTATCTATTTCAATGACACCAACAATATAACAAAAACATATAATCTAAATTCTTATTTTTTTAATGACGCCAACAACAATCCTTATTAGAAAAAAAGTCGTTTAAGGGTATAATTGGAATAATGAAAATGTAAGTATATATATACTCATCTACTTTGTTAAATTTTTAAACGATAAAGGATAAAGCTGGACATATATACTCATATCGTGTTTGTTGCATTTTTATTTTAATATTTGAATTTATTTTTTATATGTGGTATTTGTATTGAAAGTTGATGGTAATTTTGGAAAGAGAAAAATACCCTATTTAGTTTTTTTTTCAAAATTATATCGTGGTCATTTGCTTCCTGCATGAATATTTTTCTTAAACCGGCTTTTTTCTTCTTTTTTTGAACCGTGACATTGCATATGCGGCATTCTAGTTGTTTTACTGACTCCCTCCTAAAAAGAAAAAAAAAAGTTGTTTTACTGACTGCCACATATATTATTTTAAAGGCTTAATTGCATGTTTGGTCCCTTATGTTTATTTTAGTTTTCAAGTTGGTCCCTTATGTTTTGAAAGTTTCAAGTTGGTCCCATACGTTTATTTTAGTTTTCAAGTTGGTCCCTTACGTTTTGAAAGTTTCAAGTTGGTCCCTTATGTTTATTTTAGTTTTCAAGTTGGTCCCTTATGTTTATTTTAGTTTTCAAGTTGGTCCCTTATGTTTATTTTAGTTTTCAAGTTGGTCCCTTATGTTTTGGACCGACTTGAAAACTAAAATAAACATAAGGGACCAACTTGAAAACTAAAATAAACATAAGGGACCAACTTGAAACTTTCAAAACGTAAGGGACCAACTTGAAAACTTTTAAAACGTAAGGGACCAACTTGAAACTTTCAAAACGTGCAATTAAGCCTATTTTAAAAATAAGGAATATTTAAGTCTCTACTAAATTTTTCTTAGGATAATTTAGTCAAAACATAGAAAAGAAAACACGAAATTAGTCATTGTTTTTCATTTTCTTCATAACAAAAAATACAAATAAAAAATATTTGGTAAATTTTAAGGGACTAAATTGATACTTTTATTCTTTGATGGCCATCTCCTCCATTTAACATAGTTGCCACCATCATGATGCTCGCCAAAAACAAAAGGGTGTGAGAGAAAACAGAAGCAAGAATCGAGATTCACATAACTGAAACAAAAGAATCGAGATTCCGCCAAACCTTTTTATACATTGAGAGTGTTGGAAGGAAGCCGGAAGTAATACTAAAGTTAAAAGGGGGCGTGGTTTTATTTGGCTTGCAACTATATGGGCGTTGTGGAAAGCTCGAAACAATTATATCTTTAAAGGGGTCAATTATGGGGTGTGGATGATATTGTGGAAAATGTTAAGGTGTTGTCGTGGAGGTGGATTTTGAGTAGGACCAACACTCCGGTGTGTCTTTTTTATGAGTGGTGTTGGGATCCTATTGAGTGCATTGGTAGGAAAGTGAGGAGGTAGACACGGTGGTGTATTATATATCAGTGGGGCTGAGCAGTTGAGGTACTGATGTTCTTGTTTCTCTGCTGTTCTGTTGTGTGTTTCCCATTTTCCTGGCCTGCTGTTTTTGCCTGTTTCTGCCCATTCTGTTTGCGCGCTGGTGTAGGGTATCCCCCTGTTGGTGTGTTTTGGATAGTTCATGGGTGAGGCAGGGGTATTCTTGGTGTTAGCAAGTATACTTCGGCCTCATTGTTTGATGCCATCTTTATTTTGGAATTTATTGGTTTGGTGGTATTTCGTCTATATGCGGCACCTACTTGTATTTTTCCCTTTATCCGCGAGTTTTTATCTGCTCCTTGCAGTTTCTCGTTGTGAATAATATTTGACGTTTCAAAAAAAAAACATAACAGAAACAAAAGGACGTGTATTTAGGATTTTTCAATTTCTCAACTCGTTATCTGTTTCAATGACTACTATTTTTGACTCTCTTATTTTTTATTTTGTTAAGGAACCCATGTTTACTCCTTAAGCATGTAAAGCAAGGCAAAAAAAAATATGTTATAAACCGAATGGGTCTTTTGGAGGCTAAAAGAGAAAACATCCTCTATTTTGCGTTAAACAGTTCATTCATTATTTATATGCTTAAACACGGTCATTCATTCTTTTATTGTGAAACCGTTCAATATTTTGTTGGGTTAAATAAGTTTTTTTTTTTATCAAACTATTAGTTTTTTTTGTCCCTAATGGCCAATTTATTTTCAAATTAATATCAAGGTTATGACATTTCTTTCTTTGTTTTTTTTTTTTTGAAGGAGGTTATGACATTTCTATATTCACCATATGTCCAAATTTTGAAAATCTATTATGTCAAACCCCTTTATGTCCATATTATGTTCATGACATGTTATGGACATATCCCAATTATGTTCACCATGGACTCAAAAATGAAACGGAAGATTTGTGAGGACGAAAACACCCGTTTATTTTTTAATGACTAAAATCAAAATTAACTATAATTTTTTGAATGAAAAACTTGTGTTAACCTCTTTTTGTTTTATTTTGCTTTTTTTTTTCTTTCTTTTTTCTTTTTCGAAAAAGCCAAAATTGAATATATTAACATCAAATACCATTTCCCCCATCACAAGGCGTACTAAGGGCGAATGAAACAAGTACAGAGTCAACAGAATTCGAAACAAAAGGAAAACAATAGGCAACGAGGATTAGCCAATGTATAAACACATCAGAAGGTTAAAACACCACTTTCGATAACCGAATGCGATGTTTTCAAATTTTGCCTTTGTATTTGCATATTTGTTTAGAATTTTTTATTTTCCATAATTGTTTAGGAATGTAATAATAATTGTATTCCAATCATGACTTAAATTTTTCATTCTATAAAATATATATGATATAAATTTTGAAATTACAAGTAAATTAAATTGTTTTAAGTTTTAAATCGTGACAGAGGCCTTAATCTTCTAACGGGTTGGCAAAACGCGCAAGTTAGCCGTAATAGAGCGGATGTACAGCAACAACGTATTGACGACACAGTTTGGAGAAAGCCAGATGAAGGTCATTTCAAATGCAATGTAGATGCTGCTTTCTTCAAAGAAAGCAATCGGGTTGGCATAGGGATATGCATCAGGGATGATCGCGGGAGGTTGGGGAAAGCCAGAACCAGTTGGTCAATGCCGCTCTTAGATGTGTCTGAGGGAGAAGCTATTGGTCTTTTATATGCTATCAGATGGGCAAAAGAGCAGAATTTAAATAATGTTATTTTTGAGCTTGACTCTAAGAGGGTAGTAGATAGTTTCTGTAGCACTAGAAATGATGTATCTGATTTAGGAGCTATCATCAGAGAATGTAGGACTACCTTCTCATCCTTTTTCACAAACTCAAGGGTATAGTTTATTAGGAGACAAGCAAATGAGATTGCTCATAGACTTGCTAGGGCGGCCACATTTTATGCTAGTATCCACTATTTCACTGTTTTACCTGATTGTATTCAAGATGTTCTTATTAATGAAATGAGATTGTTATCTTTCTGTCAAAAAAAAAATGTTTTATATGAAAAAATGAATATAACTTTTTTGAATTTCATATGAAAAATATTATTGTTCTTTTTTGTTGGTACAAGTAGAGGGCAAAAGGCCAGAAAAAAATATTATTGTTATTATTATTTTAGAAATTTTTTTTTGTATTTTGAAAAATTCAATAATATCATATACGTAGATGTGATAAAATCGTTTTTTTTTTGCATTATGTCAATTTAACATAATTCCTTATTTAGATTTAAAATAAAATTGTGGTTAAATGTAACTAATGAAACATAATTGATACAACTTATTGTTTAGTTTTTTTTTTTAGGGGACAACTTATTATTTAGTTTTTTTTTAGAGGAGCTTATTATGTTGCTGTTAGTATACATTTTGACATTTCAGTAAGCCTTAAATGGTAGTAATTGAAATTTGATTTTAATAAATATGTTTATAGTTCAACCTTGATGTACCACATGTAAATTTTATTATGGAGTATTTTAATTTTGATATGTCATTTAATCAATTTTTGTTTCTTTTTTCCCATCCAAATAGTATCAGTATGGTGTAAAACCCCATTCATTTGCACTACCAAAAAAAAAAAAAAACCCCCCATTCATTTTTTTTTTTCCCTTTTTGGGCCAAATCTATGTTCCCTAATAGGCATGGCAATGGGGCGGGTACGAGTTTTACCTTCCCCGTCCCCATACCTACTCTCGTATATTTACCCGTTACTCTACTCATACCCAATGGGGATGAGAAATTGAATCTCATTCCCGTCCCCAACGGGTTCGGGTATCCCCGACTCATCCCCATCCCCGTAGTGGATAATTTTCTTTTAATAAAAATAAAAATATTTTTCAGCCTCGAGCGCAAAGTTGTAATGCATTGTCCAGCAAAGAGATAACGACGATCAATGACTATGGTGATTGAGAATAGGGAGTCCGAGAGTGGGAGATATGAAAGGAGAAAAGAGAGAACTATGATAAATAAGTGTCATCTGAAAACCGAGACTCTTACTGTGCGAGTGAAATGATTTAGAGTTTGGATTTTTATTTATATAAAAGGGGTAGTAAACTGATTTCTACATTTGGGACGAGTTTGGATATAGGGTTTGGGGTGGGTACATATATTCTCGTTACCCGTCCCGTAACCGTGTTTTGAAATCGGGGAAAACCCATAGCCATACCCAAACCCAATCAAAACGGGGAAAATCCATCAAATTGAGTTTGGTTCGAATGGGTACCCGCAAGGTTTTGTGGCTACAATTTTGCGAACTAATTAAAGATAATTTACTTATGCAAATATGGTCAAATAAAAAGACTATTTACTCCCCCATTTACTCATGCAAACTTTCCATCTATATTACCCAAGATCAAGTAGATTTTGACATAATCTAATTATGGTTAATTAACATTGCCTGCCTTGCATCCTCTAAATCAGACAGCCCCTCTTGTGGCTGGAAAAAGTGTACACAATATCATACATCAAGGGATATGCCTTTAATTATTGTAAATCTTATGAAATAAATTGACCTGACAAACGTACAATTGAAGGGTTCTTGTTCTCCCACACCGTAAATATTGTTCATACTACTGTACTTTTTTACTCGCATAAACGACAAATCACGACATTATCAAAAAATAGAAAAATATAAATAAAATAAAATAAAGGATTAAATATGTTTTTAATCCTTTCATTTTACGCCCCTTTAAAAAATAGTCCCTATATTTTATTAAATGTTTTTAAAATTATCACTTTTTATCTCCGTTATCAAAATTAGTTCCTGCTGTTAATTCTCTAACGAAATGTTGATGTGACAGTTAGTGGATCCCAATTATTTTAAGATTAAATATGTTTTTGGTCCCTACATTTTGCGTGACTTTGAAAAATAGTCCGTGCATTTCAATAAATGTTTTTAAAATCCTTAAAATAATAAGGACTATTATATATGATTAAATATTAAGTCAATGCCACCATGTTTTTTCAATAATTTTTAAATTGTATTGTTAACTGAAGTTCGTGGAGTATTAGTTAAAAAAACAAAAAGAAATAATTATATCGAAGAGAACATTTTCTACATTTTTAAAAATTTAACTATACAAATTTTAAGTTATTTTTATTATATTTGTTTCTTTAACTAGCGTCTCTTTAGTATTTGTTAGCATTTTCCATTTTTATATCATGAATTTGGATAAAAGAAACACTATTTTTTCAAATATATTTATTGTAAAACTATATGATTCTACTCGAGTACGAAAACGATTATGCTATCAAACGCTTAAATTGGAGATAATGGACCAGTACTGCAAACCCTTAACACTTTCAACCATGATTTTTATGGGACTATCCTCCACCCCAAACCTACCCAAATCCATCCTAACTCTAGAAACTGAACACCCATAAATCTTAGCTTTCAAATATGATTTATTTATTTTAATTGTATATCTAATTAATATTAATTATATTATTTCTAATACATTATATTCTACTTTGGAGTAAAAAGATTTGTCAATTGTCAATAAAATTTATTTGATAAAATTACTAAGTTTTTAATTTTAAATTAGCAAAAGAGAGGTTGAAATATATGGGGCACATAAATACATTAATGTGCCATTTATTACTAAGAAAAAGCAGTACAATTTCCTTGCCTCCGAACGCAATTACCCATGATCTTCGTACACCACAAGAAATCTCCATATCTCATTTCTCTTTCATCAATTAACCCAAGAACAAATACTCCCTTTGTCCAATGTTAAATGAGTTAGATTGATATCCATCCGATCTCTATTATAAACAAAACTCTACTTTTTAGATACATTGAATAATTAATGTATATAGTCTACAATAAAGACTGGATACATTAATTATTCAATATATCTAAAAAATAGAGTTTTGCTTATAATAGTGACTGGATGTAGTACTAATATCTATTACGCTTAATAGCAGTTTTAGTCCCCCTAACTTTCTTAAAGTTGCAATTTATGCCCCCTAAGAAAAAAAACTACTAAACCTCCCCCTAAGTTTTGCACCTATGGCAGTTTTGGCCCCCAAGGCCAATTTTGACTCGGTCTACGCAGACGTGGCACCCTAAGTGAGGTGCCACGTGTTTTTTTTTTTGCCTTGGGGGCCAAAACTGCTACAGTTGCAAAACTTAGGGGGCGATTTTGTAGTTTTTTTTCTTAGAGGGCCAAAATCGCAACTTCGTGAAAGTTAGGGGGCAAAAACTGCTATTAAGCTTATCTAATATCCACAATATGTTTGTACTACTAATTAAATATATCGTAGTTGAACATTTTACACATATTAATACACAACTTTGACTATAAATATATTTAATTTTTTAGAAAATTATAAAAAGTTTTGTTTTGAAAGAATGAAATTATAAAAAGCCGTTCTTTTGAAAATATTAATTGAGACAAATTGAATATCATCTTAAATATGGAGAAGTGAGCTGTTTAGATTCGAACACCGACCATTACATTTATTATGCGATGTCCCGACCAATTAAGTTAAGTTTACGGGAACATTATTTATCTTTATATAATAGAAATAAAATATGATCAAAATAGATTATTCAAATAGATTTCTCAAATTACGGCATGTATTTAAAAACAAAAGAAGAAAGATATAAAGTACTATATTTATCTTGATAAATTTCAAATTATTACCTTTTATAAATATGATTGACCTAAGTAAAACAATTTATTGTATCACTTAATGTGATACCAAATTTAAAATGTCACTTAATATGAGACAAAAGGGTATTAAGTTTTGTAATTAAAAGTCACTAAAGGCACAGTAACTAGCTGAGAGAGGTTTTCTATAACCCAAAAAAATCCACAACTCGAGAGGCATCTACCCTTAAATACACATAAATTCAAGGGTAATAAGGTAAACTCCCACCCAACAAAAACCCAAAGCGTATAACGCACGATAATAATCTTCAACACGCGTCACTAACCTAAAGGCTCCGTGATTGCCTTTTGGGTTCCAAAATTACCAACGCCATGTAGGATCCTACGTGGCACCTATTTTCCACGTCATCATCTTTGCTTCTTCACTATAAATACCTATCCTCCCCCACCTTCACACCTAATCCAGAACGCTAATAGAGAAGATAAAAGTAATACAAAAATTAGAAAAATCAAAACAATAGAACAAACACATTGCCGGCGATAGTGAAACTCGCCGGTGAAATGAACATTCCGGCGAACGTTTCTTCTTTTTCCATTAACAATGCACGTCTCGCCAATCATCGCCGCCACGTGTTCCACGAGATAATACTGTAGTGCAGTGTAGTTTTACGGAGATTTTCAGAAACTTTTTCTTGCATTTTTTTTCTTTTCATTTTTGTTAAAATCATGTCTCCGATGAAGATCCAACCGATCGACATCGATTCAGAGAAGTTAGCCGTGGTTGTTCGAAACGACGTCGTTAAGCCTGTGTTGAAATCTCGTCTGAAAAGACTCTTCGTGTTCGACCGGCAGTTTTCAAACGCGTCAAAATCTTCCACTAACTTCTCAGAGAAACCTATCGTCGCCGGCGAAGTTCCACTTCCCGGCGACAAGTCCGATGAACCGTTTGAGCCTAGCTCCGTTGCCTTAGCAAAAATGGTGCAGAGTTTCATCGAAGAGAGTAACGAGAAACAAAATCCAGTCTCAAAACTCACTCGCAATAGATGCAACTGCTTTAACGGTAACAGTAACGATAGCTCCGACGAAGAACTTGATTTCTTCGGAGAATCTATCGCTACTGGTTCTTTCAACGATGCCGGTGACGCACTCAAGGTTACTTCAACAACTCTAGTTTAAAAAATTTCGTTTCATAATTTTTTATACGTTTTTTAAGAGAATATTAACAGTAATTTTTTGTTTCCTTTTTTATGCAGAGTTTAATACCTTGTGCGAGTGTTGCGGAGAGAAATCTCTTAGCTGATGCATCCAAAATAGTTGACAAAAACAGTAAAGTTTTCAAAGGAAAAAATGATTTGAGAAAAATCGTTGCAGAAAATCTTCAATCTCTAGGTTACGATTCTTCGATTTGCAAATCGAAATGGCACAAAACAAAATCTCATCCAGCTGGTACATTTTTCCCCAATTTTTTTGAAATTTTTTATTTAAATTTTTGGTTGAAAAGTGAACACCTAATTTGAAAAATTGAATGTTGTGGTTTTGATTTTGATTCAGGTGACTATGAATATATCGATGTGTTTGTGGAAGGTGAGAGGTTGATCATTGATATTGATTTTCGTTCGGAGTTTGAGATTGCTCGATCGACGGGAACGTTCAAGGCGATTCTTCAGTTTCTTCCTTACATTTTCGTCGGGAAATCGGATCGTCTCCGTCAGATCGTCACCGTCGTATCGGAGGCGGCGAAACAGAGTTTGAAGAAGAAAGGAATGCCTGTCCCGCCGTGGAGGAAGTCAGAGTATATGGTAGCTAAGTGGCTCTCAACCTCCTGCAGCAGAGTGAATCCGTCTCCGTCACCGACAACCTTCGTGACAGACTCGAAGGAGGATCTGACCGGCGTTGCGTCGGAGAGTGATTGTGGTGAGTGGGAACTGATCTTCGGTGAGAAAATATCTTTGCAGGAATCGGAAACTGTCTCCGGTGGTGAGAAAATCTCACCGACGGTGGTGTTGCCGACGTGGCAATTACCGGCAGTGAAAGTAAAGAGTGTTGAGAAAGGAGCGACAGTGGTGACTGGATTTAGCCTCAAACCATAGAAGAAGGAAAATTTTGCACTTTTTTGTCAAAGTTAATTAAAAAAAAAGCATAATCAAAATCAAAAGGACTTTTTTTTTTTTTTTTAGTTTAATTTTTACCTTTCGGATTTCTCTTTGTTTTCGGCTTTTGTATTTCCTTTGAAACAAAGGGACTCTGTAAGAAGTAACCATAAACAGTAGTCATTACCACGGGATGTAATAATGAAAATGGTAAATATTTGAAAAAAAAAAAATCCACTGTTAAAAATGCGTGCTTGTTGATATAATTACTGTTGTAAGACTTCAATAGAGAACAAGCAAAAAACACATTCTAAAATTTAGCAGCTGCAAATACAATTCTAAAATTTAGCAGCTGCAAATGACATAAGGATTTTGATGTTTTATGAATTTATTTTCTTAATAGCAATATTCTATTATATCATAGAAAAAAAAGTGCGAATGACTGTGTATTCATTAAACCAGGGAAGATAGTCCTTTTAGAGGTTCAAATTGGCAGACTAGAACAGACCACCTCAAAAAAACTCATAAGTGGGAAAATTGCTCTTCTCACTTTTTTTTCTCCCAAACATCGTGAAAATATCAAAATACTCTACGACAGTTAACTATCGTTTGCTAATAGTGTTCGAGCGAGCGATAATTAACTGTTATCGGAGGATAATTGGTATTTTTGTGGTGCTTGTAAGCTAAAAATAAAATGTTCTAGAGCTTTTCAGATAGTGGACTTTGACATAAATTTTTAGTCCAAAGTATAGGTGGCCTTTTCAGCTCGGCCCGTTAAGACTTAACCCTGATGTCTAGTTCAATTGTTAGATATTGAGGAGTATGTATTCGTCCGTAAAACTTAATTCAATGGACAATGGTGATATTGTTATGATGAACACTTTTTATAAAGTAAGTGTTAATTAAGCGCAAAAACTATACTTCATGGTGCACTTCATAACTTATAAGGGTGTTCGTGAATTTAGATCGAATAAATCAACCCGACGATGACTCAAACCAACTCAATTATGATTACCAATAACGGTTCAACAATGTTGCAGCCAGACAAATCAAATAGATGAAATATGATTAGATAAATAACGAGTTTAAAAAGAAAAATCAATCCAACACAAATGACACCCATATCACTTTCGATAATAACAGGTGCTACTGCTAATAACCCATTCAAGATTCAACCACATTGACTACTCCATTTGTCGTACCAGTAATCCGTTACAAATAAAGAAAATTGTATAGGTAAAATAGGAAATAAAATTGTATAGGTATTTTTGTGTATTCATTGTCAGCTTAAATACAACTTAAAATATATTGAATTGGAAATGAAACAAACATTATTAATTAGATGGTAGAGTTGAAAAATAGCACTCCCTCCATCTTTATTTATAAGATATTTTTTTTCATGTTTTTTTTCTTCCTATAAAACCAAAAAGATTGAATAATTTTACTAAAAAATCCATTGGGATAAAACCAAACTGCAGGGAAAAAGAGTGTAGTGATCAAAATGACTAGATTAACAAAATCAACAATCTATATAAGTTTACGTATCCATTGTGATCCTCCACAACAATACTATCGATACATCGATTTTCTTTTCTATATATGAGATATATTGAAATTTATCTTCATGATCATAAGCAAATAATTCAATCATCTATTTTTGAGTGGTCAAAGAACAATATTATGAGTTTTAAAAATAAGATTAACTAGTTGGGAATCAAACTCAACCCAAAGCAAGAAATATCCTTTCTTGTAAGCTAACTCAATAGTGATCATGACACCAGTTAATTCAGTCCTAAAACATTAGTGATACCAAGGTCTTAAGCAAAAAACCAAGAGTAACTGATAGATAATACATCATGGTCAAACTCCGGATCATCATGAGGTCATTTCTCTAGAAACCGCATGATTAATAATAGAAAAGAGTTTGATATTTTGTTGCTTGTATTTTAGATAAGGTGGCATGCGACCACACCATTTAATTCACTCCGCATAAACTTGCATATTAAATGGATATAGATTGATAGTCCGTAAAAGATAACAAGTTATGATATGTTGATATGAGAATGCTCTCTGTTGGTTCGCACTAAACGTGCTGATTCCCGAACCATAAAGAAGAATTAAAAATATATTTTTGTGTTAAAAAAAACTATTCTATATTAAAAAAACTAATTGACATGGTCACCGGATTGCAACTATGTGTTGGTCAACATAAATTGCAACTATGTTTTTTTTTTTTCTTTCATTCCTTAATACGTCTTTTCTAATATGAGCCAAATAGTCAAATAATTTACTTACTAAGGGATTGAAGAGTGATATTTATTGCTAATTGAAAAATGTAAATATTTAAAGATACTTAGTAAAGAAATAATTAGATTAGTAAAAAATTTATATATGATTAAAAGCCAATCTAAATGCAAAATTTTGAGTGAAAGAAAACAAGCAAAGGTCCTACCAAAATTCTCAATAAAATGTTATATTTTTGAATAAAGATAATATAACTAAAAATCAATCAATTGAACCTTAAATATTGAGTTTGTGTTAATTAACCAACACTAAAGTTATTAGGCTCAAGTGGAGTGAGTCAAATCAACCGAACCTTCGCAGTCCATTTTAGATTTTGACCGTTATGATCGGATTGTGATGGACTTGGTTGGGGTGAGTTGAAAGAAACAATTAGGAATGAGTTCAACCAAACAATTTTAGTTCAAAAAAATGAATTCACATTTAACCGAATGCGACTGGTTCAAGGGTGGTAAAAAACATAATTATAAACTCCTTCTACTTCGGTCTCATGAGAGTACAAACTCAAGTCTATCTCACAAACCACATACCGATTGTTTAATGCTAATTTATTTTATGTTGAATTTTTAAGCTACTAATTGATCCAATTTAGTTTGAATTGGCGTTATAACCGACCGATAACCTATAAACTAACAACAATATTCATAAGAAAAGAAAGAAAGAAAGTACAAAAAGGTTCATTAACTTGCTGTAAATACAGCTTGCTTGAGTGACTACTTTGGGATAGTACATCAAAAAGAATCAGAAATAACCAGAAAAAGGTAATGATATTAGCCTGCACCTCACTTGGATCTTGAGCTTCTAATTATGCTTGCCTTTCAAGTCTTCCTGCTCTAACTGAACAAATCCTTGCTAGAAATTAACTAGTGATGTGATGTGATGATGTTAATGCAATAAATGGTATTCCCTCCGTCCCGGAATATCTGAGTCAGTTTAGTTTTTCACACAGATTAAGAAAAATGTATAAATAAAGGGGAAAGTGAAATATATTGAATTGAGAATGTTGAAAGTAGTATTAATTAGAGTTATATTGTATCGGGAATGATGAAAGTTGTATTAAAAATTGAAATGACTCAATTATTTTAGGACACTTTTTTTAGTAAATGGGTCAGATATTCTGGGACGGAGGGAGTAGCATTTACAAAGTAAAAATTTGAAGGATCTTTAGTAAAATTTTCACTCTTTGATTTTACATGACGACATGATGGTAGTGCTGCTTCCATTGTGGTTATCTGTTAGCACTGGTAGTGACATGTTTGCCATAATGAAGTATTATTATATTAATTAATAGCACTTTCTTAATATAGGGTTATTGTCTTTTTTCCATTTTCTCGTGGCTCATGAATTTTAGAATCAATTTTCTGCTATTGGAATATGCCAAAGTAGAAGTCATGTCACATTGACATACACATATCAGAATTGCACTCTGCAGCTAAAACTATGCATGGTTACCTTTTCGGCTACTCGCAGTGCTACTGAGATTTGATACTATAAGATAGCAAAGTTTGTATTTTGGAGTATTCAATTTAATTCATTTTTAAATCCTACTCGTATTACCTAATCTATAATTGGCTCAGCTTCTAATTTGTCCTGAGGTGGACATCATCAACATATACCTAATGCCTCTTCTTCATTTTTCTAGCTACCAATGTCTTTTTCATCTTTGAATTAATATTATGCTCTAATAGCCAACGATAATGATTTGCATACAATGTAATTGTTTCTTTTATTTCAAGTGGTTGTGTATATATAATGTGAGATTTGTTTAGCCAATTATTCAATATCAATCTGACTTTGGCAAAGTTTCTTATTGAGAAAAGTCCAAATCATGTATTTAAAAACTAAAAATAAAAAAGTTTATGAAGAGTTATATCTCTTTCTTTTTATTTTTGTTTGCAGAGGAAATGACAATGATGATCCGAAATTCGTCAAACTTACATACATAATTGAAAAGTATTCATAATTGTGAAGTCTTGAATTCGAACTCATGAATAAAGGTGATTAGCCTATCAATGTTAACATTGAAAGTTTAGTTAGATCCTACATATAATAACATGTCTCATTTTATAAATCAGTTTTCTAATGAGCGATTATAATTAATTTAAAATCAGTTTTCTAATAAGCGATTATAATTAATTTAATAATCTTTTACTGTAGGCTAGTTAAAGATTTTTTTAAAAAACAATTTTGATGTTTTAATTATATTTGAAAGATATTTTCAAAAAATGATTTTATGTTAAAGATGAAGTAAATATTTTGATTAAATTTGTATAAAATAATTTTTGGTAGAAAAAATAGAAAAACATAGTTTGTACATGATGTGATTTGTTTTCAAAGGAGATTGTATATGATGTGATGTCCATGCCTTTTCAACTACTCCTATATAAATAAAAACCATTTTAATATAAATAGTTTTTTAATCATAATTTATGTTTTTCCTCAAATGTGTCAAAAAAATAATCTTCAAATTATTTTTATTTTAATATATAGCAAAAGAGCTCTATATCTTTACAAAGCTATGAAACCCGGATACGGGATACGTAGTGCGATACGGGTACGCGAATACACGAAATTTTTAAAATTTAGGATACGATACGGCTAAGATACGTTAACAAAATATTTATATTAAAATTTATATGCGTGTAAAATACTTAAAAAAAACATTGATTACTCATACTATATAATCATAAAAGTTACAATTTACAAAAAAAAAAAAAATACATATGATCAAAATAAAAAATGTAAAGTTTTTGTATAAATCATATTCTATTTTCATTCATATGTTAGGATATCAACAAATGTATCAATAAAAGAACTCAAAACAAAGTTTGTTTAATGTTGATTGTGAAGGTGAGAAAAACACAAGAAGGGGGGTTGAATTGTGTTTTGAAAAATTCTTCGTTTCTCCTAAAAACTGAACACACTGATCAGAAGCTAGGTGAGACAGCTTCTGAAGTGATAATCAGAATCTAAATGCAGCGGAATAAAACAGAGAGAGAGAAGAAGAACGACACAAAGCAATTATACTGGTTCCTTCCACAATCCGGAAGTAGTCCAGTCCCCCTTGCACTTCCAAGGAGATTTCACTATGAGTAATATCTGATTACAAATGCTCAAGCACACAAGCAAGAGACTTCCTTTGCTCAAGCACACAAGCTAGAGACTTCCTTTGCTCAAGAACACAATCAAGAGACTTCCTGCTAAAGCACAACTGCAAGAGACTTCCTAACTAAACAAAATTACACAGAAAATTGTTTAAGGTTGAACACTTGATATACAATCAGAGGTGCTCACAATACAAATCAGATACAGACTCAATGAACTTAAGAATTTCTAAGATATGACTTTGAGACACAGAAATTCTAAGTGAATGCAGAACAATTTCAGCAGAGGTTTGGTACTTGTGAAAATCTTGTGAGTCTTTCGTTTAGCGTTCTTGCATTACCAATTCTCTAGGTCTTCACTCCTTTATATAGAGGTGTGAAAGAGACGTTATGAAATTGTCAGCACACCAAAGAGTCGTTAGTGAAGCTTGATCTTTCACCAATGATCTTTTGCCTGATTTGGTTGTTGTCCTATGAAGAACCAATTTTAAATCCATTCCTTATCCAAAGGAACATATATGCAGGCGAGACCGTATTCTGGAGCTGTTTTCTTGTCTTGAAGCGTGGACACAAAACAGAGTAGTGGAGAACGTGGTTGTACAATTCGTACAAAGTACAATGTCAACGCTTTCGTCCAAAATGCAAGCACAAGCCTTCAAACACCTTTGAAATGACCGTTGCAAAATTCCACTAATCCTTTGTTTGTGTTTTCGAATCCAATGGACAGCTTTTGCATTGATAATTCTTCAATTCTTGAATCTTTTGCAAATCCAGTTGAGATTCAGCTTCTGGTGAAATAGCTTCTGATGAGGCAGCTTCTGATGATGCAGCTTCTGCAGCTTCTGATGACGCAGCTTCTGATGATGTGGCTTCTGGACCTCTTGTCTTCAGAAGCACTATTCTTCAGGAGTGGCTTACTTCAGGAGCGCTATTTCTTCAGGAGCAGCTTGACTTCAGGAGCGCTTTGCCTTCAGAATCATCTAAGCTTCATTTTCTTTTGCTCTTTATTTGCTCATTCAGAACCAATGATGATGTGACTTTATAATTATGGTCCTGTACACTTGAACAAATATTATCTAGTCCAATTTACAATTTTTAATACCTTGTTATCATCAAAACTCTTTAAGGTTCATTGTTAAACACATTTTGTTCCAACAGATTGATTAAATCTCTCATCTCTCATTACTTTCATCCACCAAAATCATAATATTTAATTTGTTAATTGATAAGTAATTATAGTGATTCGTATCTTAAATTTTCACAACACAATCTCATTTTTATACACTTCATTTTTTTTGGATACGTCTGTGTGAAGTATCTTATAAGTATCTGTGTGTATCCGTCGAGTATCTTTTAAGTATCCGATAAAATATATATTTTAAATTAAAATAATTAATTCCGATACTTCTGGGATACAGTATCCGGAGTATCCGCGGAGTATCGGTATCCGATATGTATCCGACACGGGTACGACACCATTTTGGAGTATCCGGGCTTCATAGTTACAAAGACTAGTTGAAAGGAAATTATGTGATTTGAAATTTCAAAATCAACACATTTTTTGCCTATAAAAAACACCATTATTTATTTCTATATATTTATTAAGAGAAATGATATTTTGACAACAATTTTTTGACAACTTTTGGACAACTTTCTCTCTCATACTCACATGATATTGTTATCCTCTCTCTTCCTTTTTCTCTCTCCATTGTTTTTGACCAATAAAAAGTGAAAAACCAAAATTGTCAACAAAGTTGTCATCAAATAGATGTCAAAATATCATTACTCATTTATTAATGCTAACTTGTGATCATGAGAGGAGTAAAATAATTTTTCCCCCAACTAATACCTCTGATGTCAAAACCACTTTACCCTTTAAGCACTTAAAAGTTATATCATTAAAGCTAACCATTATGGTAGCCAAATCATCATGCAAAACTAAATACTAGATAAGATAAGTACAAGAGACTAGAGAGGGGGACGAGTTCCCCTTAAAATATTGATTGATGTGAAGTAAAGTGGTGTATTATTGTGGGTTATAAATAATAAATATTTGAGTTTATACTATAGTAATATGAACAATTAGGACATTACTTCCTTAAAACATTCATAACAGAAACACATATTTTTTATACTTAAATGAGTCCTACGTATACATATGATTCATTATAATTTTTTAATGATAATATACAATAAACATCTAACTTTTTCAATGTCAATGAAGTATCTCACACAAATTTTTAAATTAGACTTATTTTTAAATAAATCACATAAATTAATTATTAATAACTTTATATCATTACATTATACAGTAGACAATTAATATTTCAGAAGATATATAGCATTATTATTCAAGCATGACAAAAAGTTTCATTTTCTTCATGATTCACAAACAAACAAGATGTCTCCATATAAAAATTACCCTTCTTTTGTTTACCCCCCAATAGTTGGGAAATACTTACATGACATAGTTTTGGTGTCATTGATGCCATTGGGGAAATCCTGACCATTGATGTGTGTGGATGTGTGTTGAGATGTGTGTGTGATGTGTGTGTGGTGGAGATGCAAGCTATGACACCAATGACACCAAAGCTATGACACCAAAGTGCTACTCCCAATAGTTAGTAGGTGTAGCTCAGTAACTGGGACCTAGTCTCAAGAAAATGATGTCAAGAAACTGGAAAGTGTGTACAGTTTCATATCCATCGATGTAGGCATTTAATCAGTGTTAAATTAAGCATCGATGTTTGCTAGATAAACTCATTACACAACTGCTGTACAAATAACCACATTTAGCTTCCATCGTGCATGTGTCCTACTTTTGCATTTTCTAAAAGAAACCCACAAAACTAGTTACTCTTACTCTAAATTTATCTATTTATATCCAATTTTTTTTTTTTTATCTATTTATGTAGATAAATATTTTTCAATCACAACAATTATACTCGATATGGTTTTGGTTTTTCTTGTATTTATAAGCATTGGATCCACTTCCACGAATTAATGTATCGCATGCCAACCCATTTGGGGTTGGTCTAATGGTTGACATGACATCTTAGTTTGCTTTTCTTAAAGTTTCAGATTCAATTTCCTCTAATGCCAATTTCTATGTGATAAGTACATAGAGAGTTATGTTTTGACTTTAAATGGAGTCCCCACAAGTGGATGGTGAGATTGATCCCCTCAAATTAGTCGGTCATTGGATCGGATACCGAGTGTTTAAAAACAAATGTATCACATGATTTAATCACTCATTTGTCCTTCATTGGAACCATGCTCTCATATTGTTGACTTTGTTTTGATCTAATTTAAACCAAATTGCTTGCTGCTAGAGCTAACAACAATCGTAATCTTATTTTAATCTTTTCAAGTACCATGATAGGTATTCTTCTTAATATTTTAAGTTTTTTCAGCATGGTATTGAAACCTTAAACAAAATATTTTAAACAAAAATATATCGCACGCTCACTGCATTCATAATTTAAAATTGTATGGTATGAAATATTGGGCATGTAGGAGTACTTCATCTATATTTCAAACCAACTCTTGACTTAATAACAATTTATTACTTCCTCCGTTTCAAAATGAGTGTCGTTTTAGGTGTTTACACACATATTAAGAAATGCAATGATTAAAAGAAAGAGAATGGTTATTTTACCAAATTATCCTTATTAACTATTGGTTAGTTTTAAAAGTAATACTTTGGAAGTAGTGTGCAGAGTATTAATTGGAGGGTACAATTGAAAAGAAAAAATTATTATTGCATTGGAAACTGAAAGTGACATTCATTTTGAAACAAATTTTTCTGGCTAAAGCGACACTCATTTTAAAACGGAGGGAGTAAATGACTAAAAAACAGTTAAAAAAAAGTCTTGTTACAGCCGATGTCCCCCATGTCAGAATGTGAACATTGTGCAATTACACCTGATTGAAAAAAATGGTTACTAATGGTACGGACAAAACGATGTAGCAATATGAAGTATTAAAAAACCTTGTAAATTAATGGTAATATTTATTGGACACAAAATCTAACGTAACACCTTATCCTATACTCCTCATGGCATAAATATAAAAGAAATTTGAGTCAACAAAATTTAATGTATTTGTTATAAATTATACTCCCTCCGGTCCTAAATATAAGCAAATTTGACTTTTTACATTCATTCAATTAATGATGTATGTGGTCCATAATATGAACCACATACATCATTAATTGAATGAACCTAAAAAGTGAAATTTGCTTATATTTAGGATCGGAGGGAGTACATACACAATTTTGTTAGATCCAACTTTCGATCATACACTTTTTATAAAAACATACTCAGATTAATGATTGCAATATCACATATATCTGAGTTATGTTTTTATATGACGTTGACTACGGTATCCAAATTTTGCATCTAAATAACACACCTCTTAAACTAAATATGCATTTGAAACAATAAGTCTAAAATGCGAAAGTATAGATAATGATTATATATACTTTTAGATGATTATATATACTTTTAGGTCTTGTTTGATTATGCATAGACAAAAATTGATTCTCAAAGAAATAATCTTATATAATTAATTTTAGCTAAAAAATAGTTTAAAATGACAAGTAATAACAAATGAGGTGATCTTGTAAAAAATAAATAAATGAGATGATTTATGTTTGAATATATTCGTATAAAATATGTAATCGCTTGTTTCATGTTGAAATCCATTATTTTTGTCTCCCAAAAAGTAAATCGTACATTCAGAAACATGTTTTCTTTTTCAGTGTTACGAGTAAGATGGTTGGTTAAGGGAGAAGTGCACATAAAACATGCTAGAAGGGAGGAGATGGAGGTAGAATATAGGAAACACATGCATCAGATGATGACAATGAATCGAGTCAGTTAAAATATAGTATAACACTCAACTCGACAATTAATCTATTAAACGTTTAACTTAGTTCATGAAGCAAACGAATTGTACTTGATTAAAATTATAAGTTCGATAATTAAATAAGTTGAACTTGAATTGTAGTTCGATATGTTTGGTTCATAAGTTGACTCGATTATAATTAAATTGACTTAATATATAAAATGTTTTCCTTGGTTGAATATGTTTTTGGTAGTTAGATATTTGTGTTTTGATTTTGTGTGTTATTTATATTTTGTTGAGGATTAATTTTTTTGGAGAGTATTTTGTTTAGGATTATGTGAAGTTATTTTTTTATTGCTAGGATTATATGTAAAGTTGATTATAATTTTTGGAAGTGTTAAATTTTACATTGTTAATTTAAAATGTCAAAGATATAAGTTTGTCGAATTTTGAGTTATGTGATTTAAAGTTTGAGTGAGTTGTTAGTAAACTTAAGGCGCCATTTCAGGTACGAGACTGCCATGGGTCATGTACCATACATGACCACTTTTTAGTTTTTTTTTTTTTTACTGCAAGACCAATTATAGCCATTGGATTAGTTTGAAAGGCAATAGATGGTCGAGATTTCAAGCTCTCTTACCTGCTAAAATGTATGCAATTGAATTTGAAATTAAATGTAGTAAATGGTGTTTTGGAAATTCTCTTCAAAATCTATAAATGTTTTTTAGGACCGTTTTTATTGTTGCCCAGATTAATTTTTAATTTTTTTTCTTCGTTTATTTTAGTTTGGGTTAAATATGTTTTTGATCCTTATAAAATTAGGGCATTTTAAGTTTAGTTATTATTTAATTTTATTAATTCTTTAGTCCCTAAAAAAAGATTTTGCACTCAATATTAGTTCCTACTCAATTTAAATTTGCTTAATTTATTTTTGAACTCTTAAGTTTTGAACAATTTTTTTTGCAGATGTGTTACGAACATTACTTAAAGTACATCCATGAAAAATTATTGCAAAATTTGATTTTTATTTTCAGATTTTGTTACTTTTATCTTTAACTTTTCACGTTTTAAAAATTCATATTTAATTCATTTCGTGTTAAAAAATTCTAAATTTTAGTAATTGAACCTTTCATAGTGTTTTAAACTTGTCTCAAAAAAATCGTTCAAAAATTTAAGAGTTTGAGGATAATCAAACAAAAATTGTCTTATCAGGGACTAAAATTATAAGTAACTTTATTTTGTATGGACTAAAAAGACTATTAAAATTAAGGGGTTAATTAAGTTTTTTTATTTTATTTTGGTCAAGTAGCCTAGTGGCTAGAGCTCGCACAATTTAATTGTGGAGAAGTGGAGTGTCCGGGGTTCGAACCCCGGCCCATGCATGTAGAATGCAATATCCCTACCAACTGAGCTAAGCTCACGAAGTTAATTAAGTTTTTAATCCCTATAAATATTCACAGTTTTGTTTTTACTCCCTACAAAATGAAATCACACTTTTTATTCTCTGTGACATTTTCCTTAAGTATTTTAGGGACCAAAAATGTTGATGGAAATTTTTGATGGGGACTAAAAAGGCTGATGGAAAATTTTTGTAGGAACTAAAAACAAAATTCTGAATATTTATAGGGATCATTTACTTAATTAACCCTAAACTTAGAAGTTCCAAATTTCATATGGACCAAAAACATGTTTAACCCTTTTAGTTTTAATACTAATTTTTTAAAATGCAATTAAACTTAGATTATTTTAGTTTGGGTTAATACCGCTTTTGGTCCCTGTAATATTAGCAAATTCCGGTTTTAGTCCCCCGTAAAAAAAAATAGATTCCATCCCTATCATTTGAGATTCTTCCACTTTTAGTCCCTCACTTAAACTTGTCATCACAATCTACTGACGTGTCTAGCTGATTGTGTAATTATTTTTTGTTTTTATTTTTTTTAAAAGTAATCAGATGCCACGTAGATTAAGTTGTTTGTTTTATTTAATAATTAAATAAAAACAAATTAAAATTACAATTAAAAAAACATAAAAATCAAATGTCCTTGTTTTTCCAACTTCTTCTTCCATCGTTCATCTTCTTCTTTACATGGTCCATGTTCTTCTTCTTCCTATTCATCATAAACCCAAGCAACAAGAACAAATATATGCAGGAAGCTTCATGTTTATATAAAATAAAATAAAAACATATTCACAAATCCACAAAATTTCAAGAACAACAACAAAAAAAATTCAAGAACAACAACAAAAACGAGAACAACAACAACACAAGGTTCAACAAGAAATCCATAGATTCTCATAATCACAAAATATTAACAAGAAATTCACAAATTCGAAAAGCTTCTACTCATGCCATATCTGACTCACACAAACCCAAAAAACTTCAGCACAAATTTACATTTCAATTTCATCTCTAATCTTTTATGGATCTAGATCCCCAAATTGATATTCATGAATTTTAATTAAAAAAATTGTGAGTCATTAACTTAAACACAAAACCAAAACGATCTACAACACCAAACCTAGAAATTGTGGATGATTCAACTCAGATTCTTCTTCCTTCATCCTTTCTCTCTTTAAAAACAAAGCTTTCTCTTTCTCTCTCTAAACAACACTCCTATTCATGTTTATGTTTGTTTAAGTGTGTGGTTCAAATTTTAAGAAACTCATAAATTCGAAATTGAAAGATGAGATTTTTATAAGCCCAGAAATTCAATTGTGTTCTTTTGATAAAAGGACCAAGAATGAAAAAAAAAATAAAAAAATGGGTTTCAATTTGAGATATATTGGGCCAGATTCAATTTGGAGAAGGAAGATGAAGCTTCAAGAAGAAAGTTAATGGGGGAAAGGAAGGTGATGATGGGTCGAGATTTTTGGGGCGCTGGGTCAAGCACTCAAGCTGGAGAAGGAGAATTGGGAAAGGAAAGGGAAAGATGAACATGAAGAACATGGGAAGGATGAAAATGAAGTTTTTATTTTAATTAATTTTTGTTTCTTATTTTAATTTAATTTATTTTATATCAATTCTAAATTTTATTTTCAATTAATTAAATAAATGTAAATCAAATATAATCAATGGACACAACCGATTAACAATGTCAAATATAATCAATCTGACTATTGAATATGACCTTAATTGAACAAGAACGAAGTAGAAACTAAAGTTTTGGCAATTAGAATCTTCGGTATAAGCCAAAATATGAAAAACTATCCCGTTGGAAACCTAGTCAACATGTAAGGACATTATTCCGTCAGAGTAATATGCTTCCAAGTTGACTAGGTTTCTAATGGGATAATTTATCAGATTGACTTATACCAAAGATTTCGATTGCCGAAATTTCAGTTCCTACTTCGTTCTTATTCCAATAAGGTCATATTCAACGGTAGGATTGATTATATTTGATATCGTTAGTCGGTTGCGTCTGTTTTGGTAATCAAGGTAATGTCCTTCCATGTTGACTAGGTTTCTAATGTGATAGTTTTCAGATTGACTTACACTGAAGATTTCAATTGCCAAAATTTTAGTTCATACTTCGTTCTTGTTCAATTATGGTCATATTCAATGGTCGGATTGATTATATTTGATACTGTTAGTTGATTGCGTCCATTTTGATCGTAAGAGGAATGTCATTTCATATTGACTAGGTTTTTAATGTGATAATTTGTGAGATTGACTTATATCGAAGGTTCCGATTGCTGAAATTCTAGTTTATACTTCGTTCTTGTTCAATTAAGGTCATATTCAACGGTCGGATTTATTATATTTGACACCGTTAGTCGGTTGTGTCCGTTTTGATCGTCGGAGTAATGTCATTCCATGTTAACTAGCTTTTCTAATGGGATAGTTTATCAGTTTGACTTATACCTAAGATTCCGATTTTCAAAACTTTAGTTCCGGCTTCGTTTATATTCCAATAAGCAACTTACTCATATATCAACATAAAAATTTGTTTTCGCATATATAAGCAAATAAAATCCGTAATTGTTGTGACTCCACTATTTAAGAAATTTTTGTATATATAAGAGAAAAATATTTAATATAAACATTACATTAATGCTTATGATTTTTATTTAATATCTATAAACATTCTACCATATAAACAATCTAATTAATGGGTAGTGTTATCTTGTGCCTTTAGGGCACATGTTAAGAAACCTAAAAGAAGAAATATTGTTTAAAATTTTGTGCATTTAAATGATTAAAAAGTTAAATATTAAATGCAATGCACACATTCCAATAAGTTTTTTCTATATTTGAATCATTAACTTGTGCCTTGAGGGCACAAGTTAACATTTCCCTTATTTTTTATATAATTATCTCATAGATGACCCATGTGAAAGCACTCATTTCTTACTAGTTTTGTAGTCAACCGCAAAAAATCTATTACTATCAATTTCATAAAGTTAGTATAATACAAATTTTTATTCATGTCAATTTAATATCTTATAAATTAACATCATATAACTTCTTCTTTTTTAAATATATTAACGTATTATATGGTTAATAAGAGTCAAAATGGTTTAAATGATTATAATAAAAATAATTTTTTTGACAATGGTTTAATGTTTTAAACATTATAACGAACAAAAGAATTCCAAAAATTACACTGGGAAAAAATGGTCTTGGAAAACATTTCTAAATTTTTAAAAGAATTCCCAAAACATCATATACGACATTTAATTTCAAGTTCAATTGCATTTTAAAAATTTCTAATGAAACTAAAATAAGCGAAGAAAAAAAAATTACAAAAATTATACTGGGCAAAAAAAAAAAACGGTCCTAAAAAACATTTATAGATTTTGAAGAGAATTTCCAAAACACCCTATATTACATTTAATTTCAAATTCAATTGCATACATTTTAGTAGGTAAAGAGAGCTTGAAATCTCAACCATCTATTGCCTTTCAAACTAATCCAATGGCTATAATTGGTTTTGCAATAAAAAAAAAAACAATAAAGTGGTCATGTATGGTACATGACCCATGGCAGACTCGTACCGGAGACAGAGCCTAAACTTAAATCAAATGAAGTTCAAAGTTAAAAAAAAAAGTTTGTATTGAATTCAAATCGTATTTTAAGCTGAATCCATTCATTTTAAGTCGAGTGAGTCAAGCTAAATTTGAATTGACTTGTTTCTATCTCTACACACATTTCTACATTGAAGATATATACGGTAAACAACTTACATAATGTACATATCAATGATAAACTTGTTTGCGTGCGATAGATATTTTTAAAAAATGTGCATTGTATACAACTTGTTTATGTATTCATTCATTGTCAGAGTTTTAGGGAGTGCAGTGATTTTTTTTTATGCCCTATAATGAAACCAAAAATAAAAAAATGCTCTTTGAAACAAAAATACCAAAACTACCATACTTTTGCATAGTTGACCCATATGTCATAAGTTGGACTTGAGACATACCCTATGTCCCAATTGCAACTTGTGACATACCCCTATGTCACAAGACCCAATTGCGACCTACCCCCATTCTCAAAGTTTGCATTTATTTTGTCCTTATTGTATGTCACAAGTGGGACTTGTGACATATTTATTTATTTATTTATCGTTTTTTCTATTAATCTAATAGAAGTAGTTTAAAAAATTTTAAAAAAATAATTGAAATAAATATTTATGATTATTTTTTTTAGGGAAAATATTTATTATTTATTAATATGACACATTTAAAAGTACAATACATTTTTGACAAAAAAAATACAATACATTTAATTATTTCTTCTTCGGGTATTAGGTGGTCCCGTTCCACACCATGATGCACCAGCATTTCTTGTTGCATTATGTCACGTTGGAGCAGGAGGAATAATTCGGGCATTAGGTGGTCCCGTTCCACACCATGGTGCGCCAACATTTCTTATTGCATTACGTCGTGTTGGAGCAGGAGGAATAATTTGACGCCGAGATCTTTGACGATGAATTGGTTGATCGTTAGTTTCGTCGTTATGCACTTGACTACTTTGACCAAGCGTCAACGAAACATCGTCTTCCCTGCTAGGCCATGGAGTTTTTTTTAAAAAAAATTAAAACTAATTCTATTAAATTAATAGAAAAAACGATAAATAAATAAAAATGTCACAAGTCCCACTTGTGACATACAATAAGGACAAAATAAATGCAAACTTTGAGAATGGGGGTATGTCGCAATCGGGTCTTGTGACATAGGGGTTATGTCGCAAGTTGGAATTGTGACATAGGGTATGTCTCAAGTTCAACTTGTGACATATGGGTCAACTCTGCAAAAGTATGGTAGTTTTGGTATTTTTGTTTCAACTAAGGCATTTTTTGATTTTTGGTTTCAATATAGGGCATAAAAAAAAATTCCGAGTGCAGTAGAGGGAAGATTTGAAATGCAAAAAATGAGGGAAATATTTTTCTATCCTTTTGATATCTAATGGTGACGTTGAAATTTGTAGGAGTGTGGCTAACATATTTCGGTATTTAATATTTAGCTTTATCAATAGATCCATAAGCAAAAGCCCATATTTTATTTTATTTTTTAAAATTGCTTTTCTCACATTCAATTTTTCTTAAAAACACATAAAAAAATACATTTTTTTGTCCCCAACGATAGTTAACTATTGATGCCTTTTTTAGCTGTAGTTAACTATCGCTGAGTCAGCTGCAGTTGGCTCAACTGCACTTAAGTGCAATTCCTGGCAGAGCGTCAATTGTGATTTTACACATTTCGATGAAAAATCAAAATAAATCGATGCTTATTCGGAATGCTACGGAACTTTATAAGTCCTCTATATGTATTTTTATAGAGGTATGAAGTATCTGTAAAGTTTGGTAACATTCCGACTAAATTTCGATTTATTTTGTTTTTTCGAGCAAACCGTGCAAAATCACAATTTTTTTCCATGTGCACCTAAGGAAAAGTGACCTAGAGGTTGAATTTATTAGTGATTTTTTGTACGCTTGTTTAGGACAAAAAAAAGCAACATCTCCCACAAAAAGTTTGAATTTTTCGATTAAGGACAGATTAAATATGAATTTTTAACGCGCCAAAAACTCATGACACCAAAACATTAAAACATCGACCTAGAAATAAAGTTTTGAGCTGTTTTTTTTTTTGCGGACATCTCTATAAAAATACATATAGAGGATTTGAAAAGTTCTGTAGTATCTCGACTAAGCCTCAATTTATTTTGATTTTTGGACCGAAACACGTAAAATCGCAATTGATGCTCTGCCAGAAACTATTATTTGGTGTTTAATATTTCTTTGGGAGTGAATGATAGTTAACTGCCATTGAAGATATTTTGGTCATTTTCTGGTGTGGGAGAGCAATTTTGTTGGTGAGAAGAGCAATCGTCTTGACTATTTCTAGCCTTGGGCTTCATGTTGACATCCACATATCCGAAGAGAATAAGACTTTAAGCCCAACATAGAAATGATTATTGGCACCTTCTTTTCCCATCCCCTTAAGTTTCTCGCGCGTTATTCGGATTATAGAATTCGAACATCATATATACCCTATAAAATTCGTACATCATATATACCCTATAAAAAAAAAAAGAATTCGAACATCATATATACCCTATAAAATTCTCCGAAACAGGTTAAAATATTTTGGATTTTAGACTTCAAATAAAGCGCGTGAGAAACTCATAAGATAAGAAAATTGAGTTACCATGATTATTGAGTTGTCATTTTATCCCCGGGATGATTTTAGTGAGTGTTCAACCAAAGAAAAATGATTTGACCAAAAACAAAAGAAAGAGAAATTATATTTTGAAATATTTTGTTCCCCAACACAATATATACGGTGTAGATATAACTTCGTTTTTTATTTAGATTTCTCATTCTCCAAATCACATTAATAAATAAATGTTATTATTCCTTCAAAAAAATTATAAATATTTTTATACAGTCAAATTTTAGATGTTCAAATAACACTACAATAAAAAAAATTATTGCTTGTATTAACCTTATGATCATGACAGTACCAAATTTACGAAATACAGCTTGATGTAACTAGAATACAAAATGTAAGACATTGTCTCCTAAAAATTAACCTATAATTGAAGTAACATCCACTGGCCCCCCAAATTTCTGCAGTACACATCAAGGGCCTTCACACTGCCTACTGTATTAGAGAAGACAGTGATCAATTAACAGGCAAAAGAAAGCGAAAAATCCCAGGTTCTGTAGCATATGCTTTAAATTTTACAGCTGGAAAACTCAACATTCCAATAAGGGCCACAAACATATCTTGTGGAACCAACCAATACAATACTAAAAGCCAAATTTCATTCTCATCGAATAACTCCTTTGAATTCTCCTGGCTATAAACATCTTGAGGTTAATATATACTCCCGCTGTACTTATATATAAAAAACATTTAGGTCAACAAAAGTTAATATATTGTATATGGTTAAATTTTTTAACCAAATACATCAAACTTTTATTGACTCAAATATCTCTTATAAAAAGGAACAGAGAAAGTATAAACAAAATCTGTGTCCGAGATACGGGTACGTATCGGTATTGAATATGAGATACATCAGTTAAAAAAATGTGTATGTCAATAAAAAAACATGAGATTTTTTGTTATAAAATAACATAATAAAAAAATGCATCACAATAAATCAAAAAAGTCAAAAATTGTATTTCATCACAACAACAAATTAAAGAAACATAAATATACAAATTAATATTATTTTAATATATATTAAGCCACAAATATTACTCGTAATAAAAAAAAATGATAAATGGAGTACTGTACACGTATCCTATATATTGGGAATTTGTAGTACGAATATTTCATTGTTTTACAAGTATCCATACTTTAAAGTATACCTATAAAAAATAATGAAATTTAAATTTCACCCAATAGCTTCTAATTTTCTCCCATATAGAGATATTGGAAATACATGTATAATTATGGGTTTATGCAGCAGAAAACCTTCTAGAGTCCAATCTTCAAATGCATAAGGTTTTCTCCTTTATAATCATGATGATGATGATGATACACATACATTTTTTTAGAAGTGGTCGACATACATCTATTACTTTTTGTTTTTTGAGACGACAAAAATATAGAGCATAGTACAAGTATTTTTTTTTTTATTTTAAATTTATGATATAATGTAGTTAAGAACTTAAGATTTGTTAATTTTTTATTTTATAATAAAACATACGCATTTAACGTACTTGAAAGAAATATGGATTACTCTTCATTAATATATTAATATATAACTACAAAGAGCACAATTTATAAAAAATAATACCTATAATCAAAATAGAAAATGTATAGTTTTCAAATAAGTCATATTATATTTTATTTCCTATGTTTAGTTTTTGTTGATATTTTTTTTTTCCTTAAAAAAAAAATATCAACAAAAACTCAACAAAATTTGCCTAATATTGACTAATCGAGTGTTCTCTATCTCTCATTACTTTCATACACATAAAACATGACTTTTAAATCTCGCTCATGGAGAGACAATTTTACTGATTCACATGTTAAATTTACATCGCCACTGAAATCTTACAAAATTGTCTCTATTTTTTTTACCCTTCATCTTTATTAGAATACATATATGTGAAATCTATTCTCTAATTATAAAACTTAATGTCTACCAAAATTACAATCTTACCCCTTCTTAATTTTTTGACACGTCATCAAAATTATATCATTTTGTGTCTTTTGCTTCAACTTTCCCCTTTTTTTTCTCTCTCAAAAACAAATTAAAACAAACTCACTCGATAAAACACACTGACTAAATTTTTTTTAAAGAAAAAACAAACTTAATCTTAATCCCAATAAAAACAAATTTTCCTATAATTTAACTTTTAAATATCTAAAGAGTTAAAAAAAAACTACAATATTCTATTTTCTATTCTCTAATCACTTAATGTCTACCAAAAATACAATCTTAACCCTTCTTAATCTTATGACACGTCATCAAAATTATATCCTTTTGTGTCTTTTACTTCAACTTCCCCCTATTTTTTCTCTTTTAAAAACAAATTAAAATAAATTCACTCAATAAAACACACTAACTTAATCTACAAACAAACTTAATCTTAGTCCCAATCAAAACAAATATTATTATAATTCAACTTTTAAATATCTAAAGAGTTAAAAAAATAAATACAATCTATTATCTTTTTCTAATTATGAAAGTTAATGATCACTAAAAACACAATTTTGCCACATCTTAATATTTTGACACCTCAACTTATATTTATCTTTTTGTGTCTTTTGTAACAAAAGAACCTATTTAGCAGAGAGAACATAAATTTCTAAAGATTGATGTGATTTTGCAACAAAAATTTTCTTTTATATTGATGTATCTTTTTTTGGTGGTGACCGGGGTTTGAACCCCAGACCTTGCATATATTATGCATTGCCCTACCAACTGAGCTAAGTTCACGGGGACTTATATTGATGTATCTAAACAAACTACAATATATTACTTTTTTAAAATAATTTTATATAACCATAAACAAACACAAAATAGATTATGATATTTTTATTTAAATTTAAAAAAATCACTAAGTTATTGAATGTCAATATTATTTTTATTTTAATTCGTAACAAATAAGCCCTACATGGTTTGCTATAAATTTAAAAAAAAACTTTAAACAAGAAGATAATTTTGTAACACAAAATCCATTTTATATAGTTGTATCCAAACAATTTTTTTTTTCGAAGAAGTGATTGTTATTATGATAAACAAACACAAAACTAATTCCACTTTTTCAAAAATAATCTCTAAATGATTGAATATCAAAATATAGATAACTTTCTATTCAATATCAAAATATATTTTTATTTTATTAAAAGCGAATTATATATTCAATTTACATTTATTAAAAATAAGTTTTGTGATTGTACCAATTTTTTTTATGATGTTCATGTGCTTTTATCTGACACGGAGTCTAATGATGGAACATAACTAACTTCCTATGATTTTTTAGTTTTTAGGATGCAATAGAACTACCTTCCTATGAGTTTTTCTTTTGTAGATAATCCAATGAAAAAATGACAATTGTTTACATATTTAGAATAAAAAATATTCATAAATATAAATTTTAATAAAAAAACATTAATAAATACATTTCACTTATCAATAAAATAGCAAAATATGGTTGAGACAGTTAACTTCGATACTAACAAAACATTGAAAAAATATTTTCATTAAGAAAATAAAAAAAAAACATTCAATAATTTCTGATTGATAATCACAAAATAACAAAACTTCATTCTTAAAAAAATAACAACATAACTACAAGAAAGTTACAAAATATTTATTACAAGTCATATATCTATTTTTCAAAAAAATTAGACATTTTCAAGATTGCTTCTTTTCTAAAAATACTTAGTCAAAAGGTAAATTATATTAAATAAAAAGAAATAGATAGAGAGTCTGAGGGCATTAGACCTGACTCAGGTACAACCCAAAACAGTGATACAAGATAATAAATCAGACCTAAAGGATCGACCCAAATCTATCCTAACAAAAATTCACTAATCACGGGCGCAACCTAGCAAACCCATATACGGGCGCGAAACCAAGTTTCAAAAAAATATTAAACGTGAATGTAACGCCCTCCTTTTTATTTAATTAGTTTTATTAAGTTAAGGTTTATTTATGTGATTTATTTTAAATATGCGATGTGTTGGTATTATATTAGGTGGCTTTATTCTATTATTTATTAGAATATGAGAATTATTAGTGTAAGTAGAATTGGTGGTTAGAATAGAAAGAAGAATAAGTTATTGGACCTAAATAGATTTAGGAAGAGTATTTAGTATTATAAATAAGAAAGCTTGGGTTAGAAAGAGTTTTTACGTTAAACCGCTTTTTGAAAAAGAGGAGAACAAGAGAGAAGAGAAGAAAGAGGAGAACTCAGAGAGAGAGAACCCTAGGAACGAAGAACGCTGCTTTTGATTTCAGAAAAACAATCTAAGGTAAGGGTGAGACTATCTTTCACTAATATTAAGTCTGTAGATCATTAGATTGCATCTAACGTATTTTAGTATGAGTTTTGTAAGATTATGAGAATTAGGGTTTGAGTGAGAATTAATGATTAGATGATGAAAAACCGTTGAATTGATGTATGAGAGGAGTCTCTATTCACCGTAAGGGTTGCATGATCATATGGGTAGTGAAGGGTTGTTAATTTTCATTGTTTTCTAACTTGTTAAATTCGTGTTGTTGGATATTGATGTAAATATATATTTGATTTGCCGAGTTATTTAGATTATAGTTTGTTGAATTATTTATTTGGGATTTATGTTTGTTTCGCTGAACTTAATTGATAATTGTTACATAGAAGTACACAAATTAATTCTCTATCACATAAAGAAAAAGAAAAACGTGATATGCATCAGGTAAAAGGCAAATCATCTTTTCTTTATTTGGTTTATTTAGCAATCATATAATAATTAGTTACAAACACAGTATATATGAATTTGCCAAGTTGTGTTTGTTAAAAGAAGAAGAAATGATCCACATTCTAAGGAACCGAAAACTTGTGATTGGTACCTTCCTGTTTGATTAGAAAATTTGCTTTCTATTCATTATAGTTAGTTATCATAATAAATATAATGTTTATTTGAATTAAACCCATGAAACATAGTTTTAAGGTTCTTGTAATTTAAATGCTTTAGGAACTAGGGCCAATATTCAATAACTACCTTATCGATAAACTCAAGATCAATTATTCTGGATTATGATTTTTATGTCTTGCTCTTGCCTAATTATTAAGAAGATTATGAGATATGAGTAGTAGCTATTCTCCTGTTTTTTTTGAAACTAAATCGACATGTATCCTATTAACTTAATATTATACATGTTTTATTCTTTTAGTCTACAGTACGTGTTTATGATTAATATATAGGTATACATATATATTATTATATTATGTTAGTGCATGAATCAATGATGATGAATATTTGATGATATTTAAAGATGTATTATTTAAGATGTGTGATTTAAATATGTGTTATTTATGATGCTTATGTTGATGCGATGTTTAAGATGTTGATGTTTATCATTTGATACTGTTAAGTTATGATGCTGATATGATGTGACTTTATAAGTGCTGCATATGTTGTTGTTGATCTTATTTAAGATGTAAATGTCGGTCTAAGTCAAAGAGTTTGTTAAGTCGTCGAGTCGTTATGAAGTCATCAAGTTGTTAAGATGTTATGTTGTCAAATGTTAAGATGTCATAGATGTTCATGAAGTTTCTAAGACGTAAGATGTTGAGTCCATGCATACTCATTTAAAGATGAGGGCTCATGCCCTGGAGCTTTTGCTCAACCACGACGATGGAGCTTTTGCTCAACCAGAGACGAGGGCTCATGCCCTAGGAGCTTTTGCTCAATAGCGACGAGGGCTTATGCCCTAAGAATATATTTATGCTCATAAGCGACGAGGGCTTATGCCCTAGATTGGTACCACATGCATTTGCATTTTCATGATGATTCAAGATGGTTTAAGACGTTAAGAGTTGCATAGTCGAGTCTAGATGCATTGTCAAGTCAAGTTGTTAAGTTGTGATGTTTTAACGAATTACTTTGTGATGCCTTTTAGTAAGATGATATGTGACGATGATTGTGACTGCTATATGATGATATATTGCTAAGATGAAACGATGATGTCTATGTATTTGATTGTAAATGTTAAATTATAAGATGTTTATATTGTTAAATGTAATTTATGATTTATGAGCTTAATATTATTGTTTGAGAAATCTCACCCCTTCTGCTTGAAAATGTTGCTCTTCGTATGGGTAACTTGCAGGTAATCAAGATTAGGCGTGGTCGTTAGTGGACTCCTCACAGTGTGTCTTTAGGTGCTCTTATACGTAACGGGATGAGAGTTTTGACATTGTTTCTATTCCTTACGTATTGTTTTAAGAGATTTATAATGAAGTTGTTGGATTTGAACTAATTATTATGTTTTAGACTATTTATGAGACTTTTATGATGAGGCCTTCGTGCCAAAGACTATTTATGATGTTGAAATATTTCCGCTGCGAGATTTAAAAGATTATGTTCTTATATTTTTGAAGGATAAATTATTATTTATTCCATTTACGATTTTTAAGAAATGTGACATTCCGTTTTATGATGAAAAACTTTGATTTTATTTAAGAAATTTTTACGTTGGGAAAACGGGGTGTTACAGTGAACCTCTGTGAAAAACAATTAATGGATCGACCGTCAACATAGTGAATAATACAGTTGTACAATTTATAAACAGGACTCATAACAACATCTTTATCAATAATGAAATCTTTACTATATTAAATATTTTTACATATAATTACACTAACCTCCCTTAAGATCTTCTTAAATAACACAAACACTCGCTCTATTTTTTAACTAAATAGTAATTTTTTTTATCAAATTGACAAGCACTTCTCTTATAATATAACATGATTTAAACTTTGTTAATTCCATTTATTTTGAGAAATTAACTTCTTCATACAAGTAGGAAACACATTTAATTTTCGACCACTTTTCTTTCCATTTTTCATGTAGGTAATTTTCCCTAACTTATTGTTTCTGTGTCAGGGTGGTTTAATTTTTAAACTCTAATGTAATAAAACGGATATATCGAAGATTATTTCCTTTTCATTGATCAACCACAATGTCCATCCACCAAAAAATTTATCATTTCTATATTCTTTTTTGACCTCTTTTGTAATTGTCGATGTTAAATTCTATTTGGTGGTAATAACAAATGTTGTTATTGTTTCTCCATTGCGAGAAAACCACTTCATTTAACTTATTTGTGAAAAGAGAAAGTTGATACAAACAAACCAAAATGACTGATTAAATTGTATATTTAAAAAGTGATTGAAATGGATAAAATGAAGAGAGGTTGATGTGTTTCAAAAATTAGAAGGGGGTGTTTGTGATATTCAAGAAAATCTCAAGGAAAGTCAAAATAATTTTCCCTTTTATCATTAACGTCGTCTTTATCATTAGTTTTTTCTTATCTTCTCAATTCATATAACCTTGCAACGTGCTTTCCACTTCATTTAACTTATTTGTGAAAAGAGAAAGTTGATACAAACAAACCAAAATGACTGATTAAATTGTATATTTAAAAAGTGATTGAAATGGATAAAATGAAGAGAGGTTGATGTGTTTCAAAAATTAGAAGTGGGTGTTTGTGATATTCAAGAAAATCTCAAGGAAAGTCAAAATAATTTTCCCTTTTATCATTAACGTCGTCTTTATCATTAGTTTTTTCTTATCTTCTCAATTCATATAACCTTGCAACGTGCTTTGCAACCCCCCCCCCCCCACTTTGAATTAGCCCGTGCGGAGCACGGGTTAGTTGATAGTAATATATAAAAAACACGAGATCTTTACTATATTTAATATTTTGACATATTTTTATTCTACTACGCTATAATATTTAATAAAAATTATTTCGATGTTTTTATCATTAACGTCAACTTTATCGTTAATTTGTTTCTTATTTCTCAATGCATATAACATTGCAAATGTACTTCGACGCATAACCCGCACTTCAACGCTTAACCCGTGCTTAGCACGGGTCTGCTGCTAGTATCATATAATATATGGGTGAATTAGAAACAAGGGGTAGTAATCTCAAGAACTAGACTAATATATATTCCTTGGAGTGTGATTGGATAGGTTAATCAGACATTTCAATTGAGCTCCTTAAATTTCTAAATTATTGTTTAGATAGAGTAATAAAATTTTTCTTTCTTGAATCCAAAAAAAAAAAAATTCAGTCGTAAATTTTAAGATAAAACTATAATTGTATAACGAAAGGATTTTTTTTTTAACTATGGGTACATTTGCAAATTGAAAGAAAATCTAGCAAAATATGAAAATAAATAGGGACTACTAACCAATTTACATAACTAAATAATCATCAAGACCAATTAAAAAACTTTCTAAACTTGCATTACCTCAAAAAAATTCCTCAATCAAACACTCTTATATAAAGAAGTGAAGACATACGCGAGAAGAGATATTTAGAATGTAACAAACCTTTAACTACATAGAAGAGAGAATCATTTGCTGAATATATGAACCAAACTTGAGCAGAGAAGTCCCAAGATGTCATGTAAATCACAAAGATAAAATGCTAGGCGATTTCAGAAACGTTTGTCCATGAAAAGCTATGGACAAAGGGGGAATATGTTCTTCAACTAGTAAGTATTTGGAATAAAAATCCAAATGCCAATAAAAGGTGCTATAATAAAAAAAATTATATAGCATATCAAAATGTATATGGATTCGAGTAAAACTGAGCTCGAATTTTTTAAGCAACATCTAGGGTTTGTGCCTTGTAGTTGGGAGAGGAGACCCATTTACAAGTAGTCAGGTAAGTTTTCCACGGAGATTAGTGATTGATAAATTTGGTGAAAATTTTAAATCAATAACAATTAGTAGCTAAATTTTACTTTCGGGTTAATGGGGCTCACTCTCTCTAAAGATCAAGGGGATTAACAAAAAAAAAAATGTAAATGTAAAAGGAAAAAATTAGTTGATAGAACCATTGATGTAACTGAAAATGTCAAAGATTTCAGACCTGATTTGAAACAGAATTTTCTTTGTGCTTTTGCCTTACATTCAACAAACTCAAAATAGCTCGGGTGCCTTTGAAAAAGTCAACATAAATTAGTGTAGTCACTTTGGTTATTCTAAATACTTTAGCATCAATTAGATCCTTTAACCATACAAAATTGATTTAATCCTTAATCTAACGCTCTGTACATTTACATCATAGAACAATCTAATGTCAGTAACGTCACTTTCCATTATATAGGAACCAAAGTCAAAATAATTTAGGTGAATCTAGTAAAAACACACGTTTGATTGTAATTTCCATGCCAAACCTGAAAAATTAGATCAGAAGTCTTCGGAACTAAATTGACAGCAAAGTTAATTATTTCAGGTGGAACCACCTAGGTCGGCATTGGGCAGCACTAGCTTATTTAAGAAAGGTTAATGATTAATTTAAGATAAGATGCACATGCAGTAGTGACCAAATAGCAACTCTTACAAGTTGGGACTTGAGAGACAAGTTGAAATTACAGTATCAATTAGTATTATGTATGAATGATCCAAGAAACTTGAATTTTTGGTTAGCCAACATGTACCAGAAGCCTCACAGCTTTCACATTTTAACTTGGCATGCTCAGATCAGAAACTAACACATTAGAGATGTTTTGGAAATAATTGTTATATCAAGTGAATAGGTAAATTGGTTCTCAAAATTTTAAGCATTGATCAAAACAGTTTTTGATTTATGTGAATTGAAAAATACATCGAAAGTATTAGTCAAAATAGTCCTTTTAAATTTTACCGTTGAAGACTGACTATGATGTAACACATTAACCAAAGATGCAACCCCTCAACACTGATCTCGCTTAAATGCTTCCACACCATGAGCTAATTTGTCTATGAAATTTAGGTCTTCCAAAGACAAAAATTTGTCCCTCGTATAGTCTAAGCATGTGTTCGGTTTTGCGTTTGAAACTCCAAACAGACATTCATTATGGTTCTTGATTTGATTTTCTAGAAACAGCAAAACTAAGCATCTACATAAACGTCGAAAACTAGGTGTGAATTTGAGAAAACGTTGAAAATTAGTCGTGTAACCAAATAGAGGCTAAATTTCATAGACATATTAGTCTATAATAAATTGATATTGATGTGTAATTAAAATGCAATGTAATATGTCCGGTTGGAGAAAATCTTTCATAGACACAATCACAAATTAATATTGTTAGACACACCCTCACATGAAATGAAAAAAAATTAAGAAAAAATATTTAATCATATCAATTGACATTATTCATTTTTTTTTTTTTTTTTATGATTTTGTGTGTGTCCAAATATGTTGATTTGGGCTTGTGCCCAAGTAAGTATATCTCGTCCAGTTAATATAAATCAAGTTTTTTTTTTGGGTTACAGTTAATATAAATCAATCTCTGACAATATAGATTAATGGAGAAATTATTTTAAACAACATTTTACAATTTTGAGATTGTATTTGCCAATTTATAAAAATTAATGCTCTAATTGAGTAGTAACTATCTCCCAGATGTCCAACTGAGTAGTACATCAAACAAAAAGAAAGATATAAAGGATGCTCTAACCATTTTTGTCCATAATAAATAATGCTTAAATGTCATCATCTTGCAACAACTTAACTATCAACTAACTATAATTGAGATTATATTAACTAATTCAAATTTATTATGAAGGAAAGGACAAACTATAAAAGGAAAAATTGGCTTAAACCCACTCGTGAGTTATGACTTGTGATAATTGAGGAAATTATTTTATGCCAACAAAATTTCTTGTTAAAAAAGCCAAGGAAAATGATATTTTTTTTCCTTTTCAATATTGTTAGAAAGGCTTCTCGGGTAAGATGGTGCCTAGATATTATGTGCAGAAAGAGAAGAGTGCTTCTGCACTGACAAACGAAAATGAATGTAAAATTTGAACCCTACCAAAACATGTGTATATACTAGTAAATAAAATTAAAATATCAAACCATGATGGAGGAAAAAAGAACACTGAGAAGATAAAAATGACAAACCTTATGGTCCCGATTTACGCATATCACGGCGATGAACTCTATTCCCTCCAAGTCTTCAACCATCCCTACATACAACCTCCTCATCATAGTACTTTATTAACTTTACCATACCCACCAACCAATTTTCCTTTTTACTTTCTTTTCCTCCCTTGAATCAATGATGAATAATAATCAACATTCACCTATAACCATACGACCTCATTATTCCAAGAGTAGTAAAAGTAAAAAAATAAAAGGAAGCATGTGATACAGTTGTTTGAGGTTCTAAATATGTAAATATGTGGTTAGATGTTCAATCTTTAACCGACATTTATGTAAGAATGCTTGTTAAAAAACTTATATCTTTTAACTGTCTCTTTGGTTCCTCATTGAAAAAGTAGAAAAGTTGCTCAAAAACATACTTAGATGGCTTAAACATGTATAGAGAAGACTTGTAGATGTCGTCGTAAGAAAAGTAGATCAGATGGAGAAGAATTAAGTCAAAAGAGGTAGTGGAAGATCTAGAAAAACTATAAAGAATATATTAGAAAAGGTTTAGAGGTCAATGAGTTGAATTTAAATATGCTTTATGATAGAACACTATAACGTAATTTGATCTATGTAGTTGATCCCACTTAGTGAGATAAAACTTTGTTGTTGTTGTTTGGTTCCGCATTAAGAGGAGCGAAAATTGATTATGAAAGTGTATAATTGATTCTAGCAAGTTTGATTGTTTTTTAGTATAATTGATTTCGTCTCTAAGATTAGTTACACTTAATGTAAGATTTGTAACTTTCGATTCTAAAATTGTTTAGGGTTATGCTAAAATTGTCATAAAACAGTTGTTAATGATTTAAAAAAGAAAATAATTGCTAAATTTCATGTAAAAGAAATTGTTTTTTGTTGAATACACAATTTACTAAGATAAAATTGTTCCTTTAAACTTCTTACCAAATGTTTTAAGACACTTGTTAGCATTTAGAATTGATTTAACTCACTTTTTTCGGTACAAATTCATTTTACGATCAATTTACTTAAAATCAATGCCGAACCAAACATGGACAAGTGGAAACTAGTACCTCTAAAGATTAGCAAAGAAAAGGGTTAAACACATTAAAAAACAAAAAAGAAAGTTAAAGCAAGATTCCCGCTGTGAATTAGATGAATAACAAGACATAGTAAAATTGTCAGTATGAGTCAAAACAAGTTTATAGTAGAATCAAACAAACAAATATCTACACTTTTCAAAAACATAAAAAAAAGTAGATAGATATTTATGATTGTTTTTGGCCAGTAAAGGTGCGCCCACACATGGCAGCTGTCTCCAGCCCATTTCCCTCCCAATCAAATACCTCCCCCCTTTACATTATTACTACTACTTTACTATATAATCTTCCTCTAATCTTAACCCTTCTTCCACCGTCTCCTCCCATTAAAATAACATTACCCAATTGAAAAATTCATTTCTTAATTCAATTTCAAATACCTAGTGAAGAGTGTGTCTCTCTTCGCTTCGCTTCACTTCACTTCTTCTTTCTCATTTGCATTTTCACAAACATGTCACCTACACCAATTCTTCTTATCGTTCTTTCGCTATATTTGTTCTTTTCACTTGTAGCAAGTGAACAAAATGGAGAATTTGAAACACTAAACACAAAATTTAACCCAAAACTCCCACTACCACCACTGAAAACATTATCATCATCAAAACGTTATGAAGGATCTTCCGATCTAGTGAAACTGAAGTACCATATGGGTCCAGTTTTATCTTCTCCGATCAATATCTACCTTATCTGGTACGGAAACTGGCCAAAACCACACAAATCTCTCATCAAAGATTTTCTCAATTCAATCTCCGATACAACCGTACCTCACCCCTCCGTCTCCGACTGGTGGCGCACTGTTACACTTTACACCGACCAAACCGGTGCTAACATTTCCAAAACAGTCTCCATCGCCGGTGAATATTCCGATTATCGTTACTCCCTCGGCAAACGCCTAACAAGACTCTCAATTCAAGATGTAATCGCCACGGCGGTTCGATCTAAACCCTTCCCCGTCGACCACCGGAAAGGGATTTACCTTGTTTTAACCGCCGATGATGTAACGATGGATGAATACTGCCGTGCGGTGTGTGGATTCCACTACTTTACTTTTCCGTCGAAGGTAGGTTACACTCTCCCCTACGCTTGGGTAGGAAACTCCGGCACACAATGTCCGGAAGTGTGCGCGTATCCATTCGCGGTACCGAGTTACATGGCGGGAGGTGGACCGGGGAAACTCTCGCCGCCGAACGGGAACGTCGGAGTAGACGGAATGGTGAGTGTCATTGCTCATGAATTGGCGGAGCTTTCGTCGAATCCGTTAGTGAACGCGTGGTACGCCGGTGAGGATCCGACGGCGCCGACGGAGATCGGTGATTTGTGTGAGGGTTTGTACGGTACCGGCGGCGGTGGTGGTTATATCGGAGAAGTTATGAAGGATAAAAGTGGAAAAACGTTTAATGTTAATGGGATTAGAGATAAAAAGTTTATGGTTCAATGGGTTTGGAGTAATGTTTTGAATGCTTGTGCGGGTCCCAATGCTGTTGATTTGAATTGAATTTGAGTTGAGACATACCCAACGCTATTCATTCTTTAATGTCATTTTACTGCTATGGTTTTCCAGTAGTTGCTACTTGCCCCTAATGTACTCATGTATATTAAATATTAATGTAACAATGTTTTTGTAATTTCATTTTCTCTGCTTGAGGAAATTCATTAATATTATATTATCTCTAGCTTTTTTTTTTGGAAGTTTTTAACTGTTTCTTTCTTTATACATTGATATGTTTTTTTTTTTTTTATATATAATACTCCCTCCGTCCCGGAATAACTGACTCATTTTCTAAAAAAAAGTGTCTCAAAATAATTGACCCATTTCAATTTTCAATTCGACTTTCATCATTCCCAATACAATATAACACTAAATAATACTCCATCCGTCCCATATTACTTGACCTATTTAGAATATTTGCACTATTCATGTACCATGCTTTGACTCTATTTTTCAACTAATATATAAAAACAAAATATAGCATATAAGATGTTAAATTCGTCTCGATTAATATTTTCAAAATATCAAATTTTCGTAATTTTTTCTACTAGATTATTAAAGAAATTTCAAAATACGTGACAGAGTCATTCAGGTCAAGTAATATGGGACGGAGAGAGTACTACTTTTATCATTCTCAATACAATATATTCCATTTTCCCCTTTATTTATACATTTTTCTTAATATGTGTAAAAAACAAAATTGTGTCAATTAAATTGGGACGGTGGTGGTAACAAAGGGAATTAAACATGCATGATTGAACATTGGATAGAAGAGATTAGGATAGGGGAAATTTATACTCCCTCCGTCCCGGTATAATTGACCTACTTTGGTTTTTCACACAGATTAAGAAAAGTGTATAAATGAAGGGGAAAGTGAAATATATTGTATTGGGAATGATAAAAGTAGTATTATTTAGTGTTATATTGTATTGGGAATGATGAAAGTTGTATTGAAAATTGAAATGGGTCAGTTATTTTGGGACACTTTTTTTTAGAAAATGGGTCAGTTATTCCGGGACGGAGGGAGTAGTTGCTATAAGTGTGTTATGCTTAGACCAAACAGCATTTTCAGGTGGCATATTGTGTCAGGCAATCTTAGATTGTAACGTGTAAAGCAAAAGTTTTTGTCAATGGTTTCAATTTCCATCACATGTATAATTGTTTTTTCTTTTTTTTTTCTTTTTTTTTTTTTTTATGGATCACATGTAAGTAAAATTTCATATTTATTTTTTTTTCTTTCTATGATCTAGAAAATTATGCAAAATTTCCAATTCTAATGCTTTTTTAATGAAACATGCTTATTTATTTCATTTCAATTTCAATTGACTTATTAAACATGGGTCATTTGCTTCTTTCGATTTTCAAGCGCAACATGTGTCTCCTTGCGAATATTCTTTGAGTTCTTTTCTTTATTGTAAAAAAAATAACAATTACTTGTTCAATAAAAGAAGTACTCCCTCCGTCCCAAATTATAAGCAAAAAAAATATATTTTTCTTTGTCCCAAAATATAAGCAAAAAAGACCAACTTTTATGCTATTATTATGTTTTTTCAAAAAAATCATCTTTTCCAAAGTAAAATTAAATGTAAATTGCATTGAATTTGTTCTCCTTTTTATTTTCTCCATAATCATTATCCAACAAGAATTGTTTTTACATCTTTTTATGAAACTTATTCTAAAAAGAACACAAAAAACTATAACTCAAATTACTACTACCTCCGTTCCTTTTTAACTGTCACTTTTTAACATTTTACACAAACCAAGATACTTAATAAATGCTGCTTTTTCTTATACAATAATTTATACTTTTATTATAATAGCCTTAATCATTTAATATCTTATTTCATATATTTCTCTCTCCGCAATAAATAACTAAGGGTAATGTTGGTAAAACAACATTTATTGTTGCATTGAACTTTGAAAGTGCAGTTAAATATGAACAAAAAATTTCTTCAAAAGTGACACTTAAAAAGAAACGGAGGGAGTATGTTTTAGTTTTCTTAATAAATGTGAATTTGTGTTTTTTGCTTATAAATTGGGACGGAGGGTGTATGAAATTGTACACCCAAAAAGTATCAATTAGAAATTTGAGTAGTAGCTATGCAACTATCAAAGCTAGTTTATGAGGCACTATATTTGTTTGCCAACCAATTTGTTTTGACTATACATGACTTTTAACCAAATCAAATATTGTATTATAAGGCCAAAGTTTGAGGCACTATATTTGGAATCAAACTCATATATGGCATTGTTATAAGAGTTAATTCGTCGAACCAAAGTAAACCTCAAGCGGCTCCCTCGTAGTGTAATGTTATTATTTTTAAACTTAGGTTTTACTCTTTTTCCCTTTTTGCCCAATGAACTCTTAATTTTTAGGATCACTTGTTTTCTAAGTTTGAATGTGTAGTCTCAAGGTTCAAAGAAGGAATTCAAAAACCTTAGAATTTTCATCTTCCTTTTCCATGTGTTGGAGATATTGTGATGACTTGACTATATTATATCACCTATTAAGGAGGGAATAACAACAATTTTCTAATTATCACTCACGATTTTTGCATATATTTTGTTATATTTTTTTTTTCTAATAGTATGTGTGTGTGTGTATTTTTAAATATTTACTTTAATTTATGTGAATTTAAATTTGAAAAGAAGAAGATCAGATAGTCGGTTGAGATCTGTAGCATAAAAATATTCAATTAAAAGATAGTTAGTTTCAAAATTTTTACAATTTTGACATAGACTTACATTAAAATTTAGAAAAGAATTGAGTTTCTAACAGTTTTTTTTTTTTTACAATTTTGACATAGATTTACATTAAAATTTAGAAAAGAATTGAGTTTCTAACAGTTATTTCGTCTAGAAAAATATTTGACCGAAAAGTAGTTAACTATTTTTTTTGAGGAAAGTAGTTAACTGTGAAGATACCTTTATATAATGATTTTGTTGAGGGAAGTTTTATATAACCGGTATAAATTCTAAAAAAGCTATCTAAACTTGAAACTTTTTTTTAAAGGACCTGAAACTCAAACTTAAGGGTTATATTCATTACTCCATAAACTAAAACAGCTCATTATTTAAATCAATTTTAATTAAAGGGTCATTATCGTACCCTACTCCATAAACTAAAATACACAGCTGCATACCATAAATCAAACGGTATCTCGTTGGTCTTTCGTTATAGATTTTCCTAGTCTCTACTTTCTACCAACCAAATCAAGCACATGCCAGCCAGTATTGAACCTAAGCAGAGCACCTACACATTAAATGATCATATGCAAATATGAAGTCATATGCTGGAAAAGCAACTAGCAACCACCAAATTGCAACTAGCCACTAGCCAGTGCTTAAGATATAGACAAAAATTTGAACCGTAATATTAATTATTTTGAATATATTAATCTCGCAAAATACCTTTTTGGTTCTTTAAGTTTGACAAAAATATTGGGCCAGTTTTTTAAGTTTGTTAAGTTGTAAATAAATCTTGTAAGTTTTTTTTTAAGTTTTCAATACGTCCTTTTAAGTTTTTTTAAGTTTTAAATTGATCCTTTAAGTTGTTGCATTTTTTTTTTAAGTTTCAAATACTTTAAGTTGTTGCATTTTTTTTAAGTTTCAAATAAGTCTTTTAAGTTGTTGATTTAATACACTTATTTAAAGTTTTTTTTTTAAGTTTTCATATAGGTCCTTAAAAGGGTAACAAGAACATATTTAAAACTTAAAAACTTAAAAGATTAACCTGATATTTTTGTTAAACTTAAAGGATTAAAAGAGGTATTTGGCCTATTAATTTCTAATTTTTTTTAATAAATATTCTATTTTTCCTTCAAGAAAAATTAATACTCTTTATTTATTGAAAATAGTTTTTTTTAATAGCAAAATTATATTAGATAGTAGAACGGAAAGAGTACAAGGAGTATCCGAGATCATACATCAAAGCAAAAAATAAAACATGAATATAACTAGCAAATTACAACAAGGATAAAAAATTGAAAACCTAAACACAAGCAGGAACCCACATAGCCCGAGTTTGGACATATTCCAATCTAAATTGTCTCCCATAACCCGATAGACTTTCGAGAGCGTCGTATTTGCCAAACTAACCGAGTACCACCTTTGTCGTTGTTTATGATGCTCTTATACATGTTTATACCTTGTTAAATTTTAGTCAATGGCATGTATATTTGAACATATATTAGCATATTTAATTGTTTTTTAATACCTTGTTATCATCAAAACCTTAGAGAAATTGTACAAACCAATTTTGTTCCAACACTGCGAACGAAGTTAATACTTAGTACGTGAGTAATAACCTTCTGAAGATGACTCATACTAATTGCCCTCACGCCGGGTGCCATTGTTGTCTATTTTTTTAATAACATGAAAACCATGTTAAAATAATATATCACCTTCAACAATAATCAGGGCCGTTCCTGCGAATCTGGAGGCTCGGTGCTGGAAGTGAAATGAGGCCCGTAACAAAATAAAGATGTATTTTTTTTTTTAAAAGAACAATGTTCTATTTAAATTTTTTAAAAGATAAATACAAGGTGCCGTATATATGTGGTACACCCAAAGGTGAAAATCACTACCATATACATGAGGAACCTCAAACCACCCTCCCAAAAAAACACCCACCTAACAACAAAAGTAAGAGGACTCAATTCTAATAGGCCTAAAACAAAACAACAAAAAAGGAAAGTGGAAACCTGCACAGAACCACCAAAAGCCATGCGTCCACAAAGCTGGCAGCAAAACGAGTCTTCATTCACACCAAAACGAAATTACCATTCCTATTTAAATTGAAAATGAAATGCGTAAACATAAGAAATTATATCCATATTCTAATAAATAATAAAAAAATACAAGTTCAGAAGAATACCTTTATCAACCTTCTAGGCACTAAAACGAGTCTTCTTACTCGCATTTATTGAAGCAAATTGATCAATCAACTCTTCGTATTGTATATTTCGCAACATAGTACTCTCAATTGCTATCATTGCTAAGCCATTAAGTCTTTCTTGTAGCATGGTAGACCTCAGATAAGACTTCAACAACTTCAACTTTGAAAAACTTCTTTCTGCGGAGGCAACTGTCACGGGAATTGTCAATAAAATTCTATATGCAACAATTGTATTAGAAAAACAACTCGCGCCTTTCAAAAATCTTAAAATCTCAATAGGTCATATTTCTTCTTCAGGCAAGATATCCCTTAGTGACCTTAACTCCAGATATAGTTCTCTCCCATCAATATCAGAATTCTCATTATGTTTCAATGCTTGCTCAAAATTACTACAACAAGACTCCAAAGTCGCATTATCCAATGATTGAAACTTGTTAGAAGTCAACAAAAAACCAAAAATAGCTTCATATTGTTGGAATTGTTCAAATCTCTTATTAAGAGATACAACAGCTTGATCAACAAGGCAAAGAAAGTAATTACCCTAAAAGATTCTTCTTCAGATTGCTCAACCGACGGGGTATTCAAATCCTCATCAAACTGCCTTTTTCTTCGAATTATGCGCCTTTGAGGAAATACTGGGTCAATATTCAATTCAATAGCAACTTCTGTAGCATCATCCAAGGCCTTCTTAAAACCACTTTCTCTATATTTCTTAAAAAAAGAAATCAACTCTTTTATTTTTGACATAACAACATCAATAAGCATATCATCTGACTATAAGAGCTTGCTAACCAAATTAATTGCTGATAATATGTTAAACCATATAATTATAGATACTATAAACTCAAAATCAACAAGTTCATGTGTTACTAAGGATTTAGCTTCACTTCTTATTTTAGAATCAAGATCTTTTTCTGACACTTCAAGTAAAGCTTCAATAAAATCTGACATTGCTGCTCTTATAGCTTTGACACTTTCTATATGACTCTCCCAACGAGTGGATGACAATGATTTTGGAGTCAACCCTTTTAAATTATCTTTCAAAATTTTCCATCTCTTAGTAGAGTTGGCAAAAATAGTATAAATGCGTTGAACAACTCCAAAAAAATCTTTAGCTTTACCAAATGAGTTAGCCATATCACACAATGTCAAGTTAATACTATGACAACTACAAGGAGTATAAAAGGCTCTTGGATTTATATCTAAAAACCTCTTTTGTACACCTTGATGTTTTCCTTTCATATTTGACCCATTATCATAACCTTGTCCTCGCACATCAAGGATGTCAAGATCAAGATTTTTCAATTCATCTTGTAAAACATCAAAAAGCCCTTGCCCAGTTGTATCATTCACATTCAAAAATCCTAAAAAAGACTCCTCAAAGCTAACAGAATTTGAAGAAACATCCACATATCGTATTATCAGAGACATTTGTTCTTGGTGACTAATATCAGGAGTACAATCAAGTATCACTGAGAAATACTTTGCTTGCTTGATTTTTTCAATGATTTGATTTTTAATTCTAGAAGCAAGCAAAAGTATTAACTCATTTTGGATTTTAGGCCCAAGATATTTATCCTGAAGATTATCATCTGTAATACGTCTAACATGTTCTTGTACACATGGATCAAATTCATTTAACATATCAATTAAGCCCAAAAAGTTCACGTTGTTATCTTTATCTAATTTTTCTACGGAACCACGGAAGGCCAAATTATGTTTAGCAAGGAATTTCACTATTGCAATAATTCTTTTTAAAACACCTTTCCAATGATCCCTTTCTTGCTCAATCAATCTTTGAGTTATTTTATCAATAGTTTGAAAACTATTCATCCTTTGACGTAACTCATACCAAGTAGTCATGCTCTTAATGTGATCCAAACTTGTCTCATGCTCTTTAAGTCTATCACCAACATGACACCAATCACTAAAACCCTCGTTTGCTAATTGACTTCTACCAATCCCTCTTTTGAAAACTTTACAACAAAAACAAAATAATCTATCAAGCTCTTTTGAATAAACAAGCCAATCTCTATCACACTTCTCTCCATTTGATAAAGTTCTAGTATACAAATTAGCCGTAAAGCGTCTAGAATATTTATCTCTAGGACCCGTCACAATTTTTAAATCTCTTTTAGGGCATTTTGTAGCTTCCAACTCAATCATTTTAGACTCGAGAGAATCCCAATTTCTAGGATCAAATATATCTACACTAATGTGAATGTCATTAACATCATCAACATTTTGATTATCATCTTAATTATCATTCAGATTTTCAACATCAATATCCATACCAACATTGTTATCAATAGGAATAACATCAACATTATCAACATGAATAACATCAATGGGAATAACATCAACATTATCATCAATAGGAATGGCATTATCATCAATAGGAATAGAACTATCATCAATAGGAATTTGTGTTTCTTTTACAATAAATTTATCAAGAGCTCCTGTTTGAGATTCAATTAACTCAGCTTCTTTTTTCTTTTTCCTACGCTTCTCAGCACCAGACTCAAACTTTCTAATCTTAGGTGGAAATTTAGGAGGCAATTTAGGAGGCATAGAGGAAGATTGAAAAAGTATAAAACCTGAATTCTTGACTGTTCTTGAGCAATTCAGCAATGTCGAAGTTGAACCATATTTGACATACAATGTTGAGGTTGAACCATAAAATAAAATAAAGACATAATTAGTAATTAGCAACATTATCAATTAATATTATACATGTTAAAACAGAGAATAACCAAAAACTTATAAAATTAGAAACAGAACAGTGTCAGTGTTGTTTTGGAAAGGGGAAAACGTTAATCTCTATTTGAACTTGTCAGCCTCATAAAATTCATAAAATTAAACCATAATCTAGCCAATTTAGCAATTTGAAAAACTCATAAAATTAATCTCTATCAATCTCTATTTCAGCATTTAGCAATTTTAACATTCAACAAAAATCATCCAATTCCATGAATGGAAGTAAAAGAAATCAACGAAAGAGAGGTTATTTACCTAACAGAGTAACAATGTCAGTGTTGATTTGGAAAACGTCAATAGGATGGTCGATGTTGATGATGGTATGGTCAGAAATCGAAGTGGTTGAGAGATGCAGTCGGAGGAAACGTTTGAGTTAGGGGTGTTCGTGGTGCGGTTTGGTTCGGTTTTGAGCAAAAAAGTCATCCAAACCGCGAGATAAAAAATCATCCGGTTTGGTTTGGTTCGGTTGATTTTTAAAAAGTCATCCAAACCAAACCAATGCGGTTTGGATTGGTTCAGTTTGTGCGGTTTATCGCGAGATAAAAAATATTAAATTAACTCTAATATTGCCAACTTGTTACAAAATAAACATAGGACATTTTATTTTGATGTTTATATGATAAAATATTGGGTAAAACTTATATCAAAATAGGTACAATTAAGAAGAAACATAAGCATGAAACAAATTATTGGGAAATAAAGGAAACAAATTCATCACTGGAAATAAATTGAAAGAGATGGAAAGGAATTAGAATCGAACATGTGATGCAACAATGGAAAAATCGAATCAAAAGAGATTATTCTTGAGCTATGTAATTGGGCTAGTACATATTTAAGTAATATTCATTATCGTTGCGGTTTGGTTTGGTTCGGTTGGTTGCTGAGATGCAAACCGCAAACCAAACCGAACCGTGCGGTTCAGTGCAAAAGTCATCCGAATTCATCCGAACCAAGTGCGGTTTTTTGCGGTTTCGGTTTGGATTGGTTTGGTTTGCGGTTTTTCTATTGGGTTGGTTCGGTTTTGAACACCCCTAGTTTGAGTAGTCGGGAGTCGCGTTTGAACCATGAAGGAAGAAGAAAAACGAAACACTGATGGTGAGAGGAATGGAACGCGCGTTGTTGGCATGTATCAGAGAAAGAGTATTTTTTTTAGTGGGGGGTACTGGGCTATAAATTTTTTTGAGGCCCATACCCTGGGGAGGCCCGGTGCTATAGCGCTGCTTGCACCCCAGGGTCCGGCCCCGACAATAATAAACAAATATTAAAACAATACAACTTTTACATTCAAATTTACATTCAAATTAAAACTATCAAAATAATTAAAAATATTACACACTATTAAAAGAATACAACAAAACAACTAGTATTACTATTGTCTTCAGAGATGAACGACTCATTGATCGAAAGGTTTAACTGATACATTCAAAATTTAATAGATTGGTGGTTTTCTTTCTAATCATTTATTAGGGGTTCACATGTTGTGAGGAGTAAACCCTTGTGAAAACCCAAATTATTTAAAACCATATTTCCCAGCGGTATCTGAAGGCTTTGCACTTTGCAAATGCACGATATTTTCTAGGGGTTCATGTCACTCACAAATTTCCATGTTAAAACAACTTTTTTCTTGAAGTGTAAATTGTCCAAATTTTTTGGTCTGATTAATGTTTAGACCATAAACCGTCTATAGGCCCAAACAAACTGCTTGAATTACATGTCACACACACGGTAACTAGAATCTTAATAATTTGAGACTACTTTTAAGTCTTGCGTTGACTTTGGGTCAAATTCATACATTGTGGTCCTGAACTCTCATAGTATAATAAATGGACTTGAATCTTTTTAAAAGTTAGGTCATAAGATAAAGGTTGACTGCTAGTTTATAATTTGATTTTTGCTCTCCACCCAGCACGTTTTGCTCGCACCCTGCAGCCATGCCAATTTTGCCCTTGCGCAAGTTAGCATGCGCTACGCAAGTTAACTCACGCTGCGCAAGTTAACTCACGCTGCGCAAGTTAACTCACGCAGTGTTCCTGTTTTTGAACAAAACCCATCAGTCCGAACTCCAACCACCATTTTCTTTCCCTCCATCTTCAAAAACCCAAAAAGTGCGATTTTTTGGGTCTAAATCATCATCCCAAATCATTGCAAATCGTCAGGAAGCAAGTTTCTACGCTCATCAAGCATCAAATATCAGGTATTGTACCATCTAAACTCATCTCATTTTGCTGGTTTTCCTGCTTGGTTCGTCTGTTTTTCGTAGGGAGTAGGGCATGGTACGCAAGTTAACTTGCGCATGTTAGCTTGCTGCGCGAGTTAACTGGCGCAAGTGCATTAGTGCTGCGTGACTTAAGTCACGCCACTGTGCAGCCATATTTTTTTGAATTTTTTGCGCCACTTTTGTTCTTGGTTAGCTTGTTCCGCAAGTAATTTATTTTTTCTTCCTTTGTAATTTTTTTTATTCAATAGATATTTAGGGAGATGGTTGACAAAGTCGCGGATGATGGCGTTGAACCGAAACCGGCCAAAAAAGAAGGTTTCGGCGATGTCAAACCAAGCTTTAATTTCAAACCATTTAAAGTCCAAATTCCAATTCAAGCTCGAATTGGTAAAATTCAAGAACCTAATCCGGTACCTACCGGTGTTATTTGTGAAGCTCGTGACACCGCCTCATTTTTTACAACAAATGCAAGATGGAGGGAGCGAGAAGAGTTACTTACTTGGGTTCGCGGACAAGGGGTGAAGGCCGGATTTGGTGTTTGTATAGATAAATCCGTTATAAAAAGGCCGTATTTGACGATGCAATGTGAAAGGAGTGGGGTATACAAGCCACCTAAGACAAGGAAGAAACCGAACCTTGAAGGCATTGGCTCAAGGAAATGTAATTGTCCGTTTAGGTTGAAAGGTTTCTTTGATAAAGATACAAATGATTGGTGGCTTGCAATGCTTTGTGGAATGCACAACCATGACTTGGAGGTGGGAAAGTTACAAGGACACCTAATTGCGGGTAGACTTCGTGCGGAGGAGAAGAAAAAAGTTATTGAAATGACAAAGAGCTTGACGGTGCCTCGGAATATTCTCACCAATTTGAAGGAAAACAACAACGAAAGTGTGACAACAATCAAGCAAGTGTACAATGTGAGAACAAGATGGCGCAAGGGGGAAAGAGGTGACATGACGGAGTTGCAATTCTTGATTTCGAAGTTGGTGGAGCATAAGTACGTCTATTACACAAGATACAATAGTGAGGAAACCACTCTTGAAGACATTTTTTTTGCTCATCCGGAGTCAATTAAATTGCTCAACACCTTTCCGACCGTTTTGGTCATGGACTCTACATACAAAACCAACAACTACCGAATGCCTTTGTTTGAGATAGTTGGTTGCACCTCTACAAGAATGACGTATTCCGTTGGTTTCGCCTTTCTTCACTTTGAACTAGAGGATAACTTTGCTTGGGCACTTACGATGTTGAAAGGTCTCTTGTACTCAAATGACAACATGCCTAAGGCGATTGTCACCGATAGGGATGGTGCTTTGATGAAGGCCGTTGGCACAGTTTTCCCTGAAACATACACCATGCTTTGTTATTTTCATATTGGGAAGAATGTAAGGTCCAAGTGCATCAAGGATTGTAAAGTGGTGCCAAAGCCTCCTAAGGGTACAAAACTAGACAAGAAAGAATTGAAGAAGAACAAGATGAAGAATAGCGATGTTGTTGAGAAAGTGGTGAATGCTTGGAGAGAGTTGGTTGAATCTCCCACGGAGGAATCATATGCAATTAATTTGTTGAAATTCAAAGAGGTATGCATGCCATTTCCGGAATTCATTAAATATTTCGAAGAAACGGTTTTGAACCTTAAGGAGAAATTTGTGAGGGCATGGACGGATAAAGTCTTGCATCTAGGGTGTAGAACCACCAACATAGTTGAATCCGCTCATGGTGTTTTGAAAAAATATTTGAGGAGTAGCGTGGGTGATTTGGCATCATGTTGGGATGAAATCCACAAGATGTTGGCGGTGCAATTTGGTGAAATACAAGGTAGTTTCGGGAGGAACAAAACGGTGTTTGAGCACAAATACAAAAAGATCAAGATGATGAAAGAATTGGAGGGTTATGTTTCTAGAAAAGCATTGAGATTTATCTATGATGAATTGAAATGCTCCAATACATTCGCATTTGGTGAGGAAGATTGTGGTTGTGTTCAAATGACATCCTACGGGTTACCTTGTGCGTGTATTATTGCCATGAAGAGCAAGCAAAAATTGCCTCTTGTCTTGGATGATATATACCCTCATTGGAAAAGGTTGTGTGTACAAGGAGAGAAGATTGATGATGACTTTTCCGTGATGGAGAAGTGGAATGGCATTCAAGAACTTCTCAAGAAAAGCCCTTACAATATGAAGCTCCACATCAAAGAGATGATGCGTCAAATTGCATTTCCGGAAACCACATTTTTGTCTCCGCCTTTGAAAAAGGTGGTAACCAAGGGAGCACCTAAAAGGAAGAGGACTACACTCAAAGTGTCATCAACGGGTCGAATCCCCTCTAGGTGGGAGACCATTGATTCTCAAAATCCGGATAGTCAACCTTCACAACCAAAGAGGTCACTTCCAAAGAGGAAAGGTGCACGCCTTGGCACTTACTCCCGCTCACAAGCTTCATCCTCCACTTCAAAACCGTTTTGGAATATCCCATACATTTCACAAATTCCAAATATCATGAGGCCTTTTGTTGAAGAAATTGTGAATGTTAAAGGGGATGGTCATTGTGGATTCCGGGTGATAGCTAGGCACTTGGGGATGGATGAGGAAGATCATGTATTGATTCGTCATGCACTTATTCAAGAGTTGAGAAATCATAAGAGTGACTACATGCCGATATATGACACGGAGGAGCGTTATAACATAATCTTGAATGGTTTATACCATCCAAAACGTACAATTGGTGTTGCGCCTCCAGATAAGTGGATGACCACTCCGGATATGGGTCACATTATTGCTTCTTGCTACAAAAGACCCGTTGTTCTATTGACTTTGTCCGAAACAACGGGTGGTGTATGTGAGACATATTTCCCAATCCGAAGTGCTCCTCCACTTAATCCACATTCCAACATCATGCGTCTTTGCTTAATTCCCGATCACTATCTTCATGTGATTTTGAAGGAAGGTTGTCCGTTACCACCGAGTTGTAAGGAGTGGATGAACAACAAGATTGGTGAGGTGGAGAATTGGCATTTTGCATTTTTGGATAGACAAAACGCTTTCAATGAACTCATGTCTAAGGAGCCTAAGCCGCCAAAGAAACCAACAAATGAGCACAATCCAATTGTTTGTGGTGATACTCCCACCCCGCAAAAAAAGGAACAAGAATTTGAATGGACGGAGGACATGGAAGAGGACGACAATTTAGGAATATCACTAGACCTCTTAGATAGGTTATAATAGGTTAGGAAAGTTATAGGTCGGTTGGTGTTCGTCCTATTTTTTGGTGGTATTACACCCCGACATATTTTTTGGTGGCCGGTTATGTAATTTGTATATTTGTGGCCAATATGTAACTAATATTATATATATATATATATATATATATATATATATATATATATATATATATTAAATGAAATGAATTTGTTTTTTGGTGGCCGGTTATGTCACACCAATTATTGCTTGCATTACTTACTTTGTCTCTAATTATTTGTAATTTGGATCGTTTACGTGTCATTAAGTGTGTTTAAATGATTACGGGTCATTACCGGCTAATTTGTGTAATTTGGACCGTTTGGATCGTTATGTGTGATTATGTGATTGTGAAAAAAAACGATGTTTTTGTGTAATTTTGATGCACTAAGTCATATTATCCAATAATATTGTTAAACTAACGTAATTAGGTTCAATTACGAGCATTTTAGGGTTTGGACCCAAACTGCATTCAATGCACATCAGTACAACATTTAATGCTGTACTGATATATCAGTAGTGCGTGAGTTAACTCGCGCAAGTGTAATACTATGCGTGAGTTAACTCACGCAGTGTTTTTTTTCATACATGCCTATGCGTGAGTTAACTCACGTAGAGTTTTACACTTGCGCATCTTAACTTACGCAACGTTACTTAACTAACGCATAGTATTACACTTGCGTTAGTTAACATGCGTAGGGGCAAAATTGGCATGGCTGCAGGGTGCGAGCAAAACGTGCTGGGTGGAGAGCAAAATTCTTATAATTTAGCAGCCTGGAAACCTTTAGAATGTAGGAACAGAATAAATCTTGAATATTGCTTACCCCCTATAATAAAGATAGACTTGTAAAACAAACAATGAATGAGTCTAAACGGTAAATATCTTCGAGCCCTTTAAGTTAGTGATAACGAATTCAATTCATGACTCCTTATGTACAGAGAAAATTTGATTTGGAGGAGAGTATTCACCTTCACCGATTTCACAGAGATCAACTATTGTTAAACAGACGGTGGTGAAAGTTTTGTACCTATAACAGGGTAAAAAAAGAAAGATATAAACTCCTAAAAACAACGATAAGAATAAATGCAATCCTCCACTAGGCAGATGGTAATCATCACATTGGTTATGTTTGTTTTGCTGGTTTTGGCATATTTGCTTTTACTTTGGACATTATTTGATTGGATGGAATTGGTAGAGAAATTGAAGAGGCATAGCAAATTTGCATGGCTTTTTTGATTGATTGGAGAGACGCCAACGTTTGAGGCCAACCACAACTCCAAAATGAAAAGTGTTATCTAACCATTTCAGGTCCACTTGAATCGGGAAATTTATTGTATATAGCTAATCACATGTACCGATTCCCACACGATACGGAACCTAAAACACAATGATTTAGTTTGGAAAATAGCATATTCAATGGAACCTAAAACACGTTGAAAAATGTCGAGCGTGAGTTAACTCTTATATATTTATATAATAAAATAAAATTAGATAATAATGTACTACTATTCAACCTAAATTGGGATTATCCGCTAAGAATTCAAGCTTCGGGTAGATCAAGAAAACAGCAGTATCAGCTGCAACAGGAGTATATTATAAATTCTTTTCTCTTTTTCCTTTTTGTTTTAAAAGATTCTATTCGAAATTATTTTGTCTTTTTTTATCTAGATGCTTAATTAGGGGAATAAACAATTTTGACACGGAAAAGAGCAAAGTTCTAACAAATACCCAAGAGAAAAAAGCTTGGAAAACCGCGTGTGAAAATATTCTTTTGATTGTCAATAACATCTTTGTTACGGGATGAAATATATGTAGCTTTGACCACTTTGATAACAAGTCTTCCATAAAATGGTACATGCATATAAATTTCTCTAGAAAAAAAGAGTGTTAGCACATTTCAAACATCATACTCATGTGTTGTTCTAATAGTGTTATCTAGGAGGGTGGATGGTGCATGTGAAGGTCATTTGAGAGGGAAACATTAATGCTACATATTGACATAATTACACCGGCAAGCTCTTAACACTTTTCTTTAATTTATTATTTTTTAGTCCGTTATTTATGTTAGATTATTATACTTACACTCGTAAAATAATTAATGCTGAAAAAAAAACATGTGTGACATTTTATTATTAAGAAAATTCACATATACAACATAAAATTCATTTCTCACTTCACTTCTTATTCTTTATATTTGAATCCCCAAATACAAAAGCCTTTCTATTTTTCACAACAATGTCTTCATTCAGAAGTAATGATTTAAATTTACGAACTTAAAACAATGAGTCGTTTATCTATAGTGTAAGACATAAATGAATGAACACATGAATGATGTTTCTCTCTAATTGTGGTACAAAATTAGTAGTTCACACAATAAAAAAAATACTAGTATATAACATAAAGGACGACAATGCAACATAGCATTACTTAAAAACTAACGATATAAACGGAATGTATCATAAATTATTAATTCGGGAAAAATAAATCTTAAAATAAAAGGAATGTTATATTTAGGCACAAAGATATTTATTCTTGTTGGAAACCCTGCCCCGATCGTGAGGGGGTGTGTTTGTAATCCCACTTTAATTGCGATCATCCCTTAGTAGCCTTATGTTGGCTTGTCTTTGAGGGGATGAATTTAGTCCCATATCGGTTAGATATGAAGCTTGATCAGAGTTTATAAAGAGGAGACACTCCTCACCTTATAAGCCGGTTTTGTAAGGATGAGTTAGACACCAAATTTCAACATGGTATCAAAGCGTATCCAAGATCTACCGTTGGGATTCCGCATTGCCACACTTATTGCCACACTTCTTGCCCATTGAATCTGAGCGTGAGGGAGTGTGTTGGTAATCCCACCTTAATTGCGATCCCACACTAGCTCAACTAAAAAGGATCGCAAATAAAGGAAGACAAAAAGGCAAAGTCTAAAACTTATTAATTTTTGTGTGTGTGTGTCAGAAGTAATATTTACAAGAATTTTGAATTTGAATTTGAATTTCAACGACATTTCATATTATTCCAAACTTTATCAAAAGAAAGAAAAAAAGAACATCAATGCAATCAAAGCACCAAAGACATGTAGGTGAGCAACATGATTAAATTAGATGCATAGTATGAAGAACACAAAAAAAGATCATTAAGATATGAGCTGTAGATTGAGCATTGTATATAATTAAGGCAATGTTTAAGGATTTTTCCGATAAAAGAATAGTGCAAAAAAACTCATTACCTGCTGTACTTGAAAATTATGAATACGATATTTTATCGTTTGAGAAAAAGTCAAAAGATATGTCATCGATCACCTTGATAGAATTAGCAAATGCATTAAAGCCACAATAACATATACTCCCTCCGTTTCAAAATGAGTGTCACTTTAGCAAAAAAAAGTTGTTTCAAAATGAATGTCGCTTTACATTTCCAATACAACTTTAATTTTTTTCTTCCAACTTTACCCTCTCAAACTTTTCTCTCACACAATTTTCAATGCAACTTTAAGTATGTCTTTTTCTAATAAAGTAAGGACAGTTTAGTAAAAACGTTATATCCAATGATTATTTCATTCCATTTCTTAATCTGTGTGCCAAAGCCTAAAGCGACACTCATTTTGAAACGGAGGGAGTACTAATGACGATACAAGAGGTGGTATTACAAGGTGTTTTTCAAGCACAAAATTTTGAAAGAGACAAAAAAATGAGGCAATGCAATAAATATGGTCAACAATTAAGAAGGGTTTTTTTCACCTACAAGGGAAAATGTTTGTGGAGATCCAATGTTTGGTGTAACAAGTGGGGGTGGTGTGGGACATGTGGAAAGAATATGCGAGGTCCAAGTGAAAAGAGAAGTCGATGTTTCTTAAAATCAATAGTGTCCCTCAGTAAGGTTGGGGCTAGGGCTCCATTGTTTGAAATTGAAAAAAAAAAGGTAATAAATTTTGACTTAGATAGTTCAAAAAATACAAAAAAAAAAGTGAAAAAAAAGAGAAACAAATTAGACTATTAGAGTCTCTTCAAGCTTGGTGCTACTTGGAGCTTTTCGTAGGATGGAGTGTAGATATGACAAAATGGACTTAAACTCTAAACCTTGTTTACTTTCCCCCATTAAATCTTTTAATCATCATCATCATCTTTGTAAACTAACCTTGCTTTATTCTCATGCAAGTATTGTGATGATGTAGCATATCTATAGAAACTCCTCATCCTCTATTAAAATCTTGCCACTCTCTCTAAAAAACTATTATCTCGAATTTATTAATTATCCACCATAAAATCAATTTAATGTTTAATTATGATATTATGATGAGAGACTAAATTTTCTTCTCTTCATTTTCGTCAAAAAAAATAAAAATTTCTTCTCTTCATTATGCTTGAATTGAGAACAAACTAATATTTATATGTTACATATTTGATCATATGCTGCTCTGTTTGGTTTTACTTAGTCAAATGTTTATCTGTCGTCAATTACAAGTCCATGTTATCATCTACAAAACAAACAACAATCATAATTTTTTTATTAATAAAATATTAGCATTAATATAGGAAAATAGTTATGAGACAGTTCTACTCGGTTACTTTTAGATGTGTCATGTGATCCGTCATGTGTTTATTTTTATTTTACAAAATGATAATATATATATATATATATATATATATATATATATGAAAAATCCTTGGGTTTTAAAGGGAGCATATGTTTATTTATTTATTTTTCTTACTTATTTTATAAATAAGTTTTTTTTATTGGTTGTTAGCAAATGATGTTGTGTTGCATTTGTTTGCACCCAAGAATTTCTCCCTAGCTATTATTATAAGAACAATTATTGTGACTTATTCTTCCTCATTATCAGGAACAACAAACAGATTCACAAATTCCTGACATAAGACTTACTTTTCACGCACATAAAAAAGATGAGTGGCACACTCTTTTTACTAAAAAAAAATACAAACACACAACAAAGAGAAACACTTGTGTGGACCAAGACCAAGAATTTTGGTTTGATCACACACAAAGAGAGAAGAGAGAAGAGAGAGAAGAGAGAGAAAATGTAGAAGAGATAAGAGAAGAGAGAGAAGGAGAAAATCTTGTGTGTGTGACCAAACCAAAATTCTTGGTCCTAGTCCACATAAGATTTTCTCCCCAACAAAAGAAAACATATTCATTTATTAAAAAAACATATTTATCTCTTCCAATTTTTCATGGTCTCTCATCTGCAGGGCCGTTCCTACGAATCTGGAGGCTCGGTGCTGGAAGTGAAATGAGACCCGTAACAAAATAAAGATGTATTTTTTTTTTAAAAGAACAATGTTCTATTTAAATTTTTTAAAAGATAAATACAAGGTGCCGTATATATGCGGTACACCCAAAGGTGAAAATCACTACCATATACATGAGGAACCTCAAACCACCCTCCCAAAAAAACACCCACCTAACAACAAAAGTAAGAGGACTCAATTCTAATAGGCCTAAAACAAAACAACAAAAAAGGAAAGTGGAAACCTGCACAGAACCACCAAAAGCCATGCGTCCACAAAGCTGACAGCAAAACGAGTCTTCATTCACACCAAAACGAAATTACCATTCCTATTTAAATTGAAATGAAATCCGTAAACATAAGAAATTATATCCATATTCTAATAAATAATAAAAAAATACAAGTTAAGAAGAATACCTTTATCAACCTTCTAGGCACTAAAACGAGTCTTCTTACTCGCATTTACTGAAGCAAATTGATCAATCAACTCTTCGTATTGTATATTTCGCAACATAGCACTTTCAATTGCTATCATTGCTAAGCCATTAAGTCTTTCTTGTAGCATGGTAGACCTCAGATAAGACTTCAACAACTTCAACTTTGAAAAACTTCTTTCTGCGGAGGCAACTGTCACGGGAATTGTCAATAAAATTCTATATGCAACAATTGTATTAGAAAAACAACTCGCGCCTTTCAAAAATCGTAAAATCTCAATAGGTCGCATTTCTTCTTCAGGCAAGATATCCCTTAGTGACCTTAACTCCAGATATAGTTCTCTCCCATCAATATCAGAATTCTCATTATGTTTCAATGCTTGCTCAAAATTACTACAACAAGACTCCAAAGTCGCATTATCCAATGATTTAAACTTGTCAGAAGTCAACAAAAAACCAAAAATAGCTTCATATTGTTGGAATTGTTCAAATCTCTTATTAAGAGATACAACAGCTTGATCAACAAGGCAAAGAAAGTAATTAAACCTAAAAGATTCTTCTTCAGATTGCTCAACCGACGGGGTATTCAAATCCTCATCAAACTGCCTTTTTCTTCGAATTATGCGCCTTTGAGGAAATACTGGGTCAATATTCAATTCAATAGCAACTTCTGTAGCATCATCCAAGGCCTTCTTAAAACCACTTTCTCTATATTTCTTAAAAAAAGAAATCAACTCTTTTATTTTTGACATAGCAACATCAATAAGCATATCATCTGACTGTAAGAGCTTGCTAACCAAATTAATTGCTGATAATATGTTAAACCATATAATTATAGATACTATAAACTCAAAATCACCAAGTTCATGTGTTGCTAAGGATTTAGCTTCACTTCTTATTTTAGAATCAAGATCTTTTTCTGACACTTCAAGTAAAGCTTCAATAAAATCTGACATTGCTGCTCTTATAGCTTTGACACTTTCTATATGACTCTCCCAACGAGTGGATGACAATGATTTTGGAGTCAACCCTTTTAAATTATCTTTCAAAATTTTCCATCTCTTAGTAGAGTTGGCAAAAATAGTATAAATGCGTTGAACAACTCTAAAAAAATCTTTAGCTTTACCAAATGTGTTAGCCATATCACACAATGTCAAGTTAATACTATGACAACTACAAGGAGTATAAAAGGCTCTTGGATTTATATCTAAAAACCTCTTTTGTACACCTTGATGTTTTCCTTTCATATTTGACCCATTATCATAACCTTGTCCTCGCACATCAAGGATGTCAAGATCAAGATTTTTCAATTCATCTTGTAAAACATCAAAAAGCCCTTGCCCAGTTGTATCATTCACATTCAAAAATCCTAAAAAAGACTCCTCAATGCTAACAGAATTTGAAGAAACATCCACATATCGTATTATCAGAGACATTTGTTCTTGGTGACTAATATCAGGAGTACAATCAAGTATCACTGAGAAATACTTTGTTTGCTTGATTTTTTCAATGATTTGATTTTTAATTCTAGAAGCAAGCAAAAGTATTAACTCATTTTGGATTTTAGGCCCAAGACATTTATCCTGAAGATTATCATCTGTAATACGTCTAACATGTTCTTGGACACATGGATCAAATTCATTTAACATATCAATTAAGCCCAAAAAGTTCACGTTGTTATCTTCATCTAATTTTTCTACGGAACCACGGAAGGCCAAATTATGCTTAGCAAGAAATTTCACTATTGCAATAATTCTTTTTAAAACACCTTTCCAATGATCCCTTTCTTGCTCAATCAATCTTTGAGTTATTTTATCAATAGTTTGAAAACTATTCATCCTTTGACGTAACTCATACCAAGTAGTCATGCTCTTAATGTGATCCAAGCTTGTCTCATGCTCTTTAAGTCTATCACGAACATGACACCAATCACTAAAACCCTCGTTTGCTAATTGACTTCTACTAATCCCTCTTTTGAAAACTTTACAACAAAAACAAAATAATCTATCAAGCTCTTTTGAATAAACAAGCCAATCTCTATCACACTTCTCTCCATTTGATAAAGTTCTAGTATAAAAATTAGCCGTAAAGCGTCTAGAATATTTATCTCTAGGACCCGTCACAATTTTTAAGTCTCTTTTAGGGCATTTTGTAGCTACCAACTCAATCATTTTAGACTCGAGAGAATCCCAATTTCTAGGATCAAATATATCTACACTAATGTGAATGTCATTAACATCATCAACATTTTGATTATCATCTTCATTATCATTCAGATTTTCAACATCAATATCCATACCAACATTGTCGTCAATAGGAATAGCATCAACATTATCAACATGAATAACATCAATGGGAATAGCATCAACATTATCATCAATAGGAATGGCATTATCATCAATAGGAATAGAACTATCATCAATAGGAATTTGTGTTTCTTTTACAATAAATTTATCAAGAGCTCCTGTTTGAGATTCAATTAACTCATCTTCTTTTTTCTTTTTCCTACGCTTCTCAGCACCAGACTCAAACTTTCTAATCTTAGGTGGAAATTTAGGAGGCATAGAGGAAGATTGAAAAAGTATAAAACCTGAAATTCTTGACTGTTCTTGAGCAATTCAGCAATGTCGAAGTTGAACCATATTTGACATACAATGTTGAGGTTGAACCATAAAATAAAATAAAGACATAATTAGTAATTAGCAACATTATCAATTAATATTATACATGTTAAAACAGAGAATAACCAAAAACTTATAAAATTAGAAACAGAACAGTGTCAGTGTTGTTTTGGAAAGGGGAAAACGTTAATCTCTATTTGAACTTGTATAACTTATAAAATTATACATGTTAATCTCTATTTGAACTCGTCAGCCTCATAAAATTCATAAAATTAAACCATAATCTAGCCAATTTAGCAATTTGAAAAACTCATAAAATTAATCTCTATCAATCTCTATTCCAGCATTTAGCAATTTTAACATTCAACAAAAATCAGCCAATTCCATGAAAGGAAGTAAAAGAAATCAACGAAAGAGAGGTTATTTACCTAACAGAGTAACAATGTCAGTGTTGATTTGGAAAACGTCAATAGGATGGTCGATGATGATGATGGTATGGTCAGAAATCGAAGTGGTTGAGAGATGCAGTCGGAGGAAACATTTGAGTAGTCGGGAGTCGCGTTTGAACCATGAAGGAAGAAGAAAAACGAAACACTGATGGTGAGAGGAATGGAACGCGCGTTGTTGGCATGTATCAGAGAAAGAGTATTTTTTTTTTAGTGGGGGGTACTGGGCTATAATTTTTTTTTGAGGCCCATACCCTGGGGAGGCCCGGTGCTAAGCGCTGCTTGCACCCCCCCAGGGTCCGGCCCTGCTCATCTGCCTATTACAAAATCATTTTGTTTTTTTGTTACCTTAGGTATGATTTATACATGCGAAGAGCCTATTGTATCCTTGTGATTTGCGTTTATGATGCGGGTAAATCTTGAGGATAGGGACTGCGTCACACCTTAGATTTGCAAGCATACGTGACTCAGTTCATTGTTGTCAAGTTCGTGACGCAATTCTCTGCTACCAACATCAAATTACAACAATCGTAACAACTAATAAGTTTACTTGATCTCTATTTTAGGGTGTGTATGTTGCAAGGCATGAAATTACATTCCTTGGAATGACATTCCTAGGAATAATATTCCAAGGAATAACAACATTACTACTCATGTGTTTGTTAAAAATTTAGATTTCATTGGAATGCTTTAGAAATTAATTAATTAAAAAATAAAAATGGAAATAAATGTTAGTGGTAGTGAGAATTTAGGATTAAGAGGTCTTTACCCCCTGTAATATAGGTCATTTCCGGTTTTCCCCCAGTATTTTTTTTTTGATTTACCCCCTGTAAAAAAATTGTTTTGATTTACCCCCCTAATAGGCCAAACAAAAGCCAATTTTATTTTTATTTCAAGAAATTTTCGTTTTTGTTTGACCTATTAGGGGGGTAAATCAAAATAATTTTTTTTACAGGGGGTAAATAAAAATAAAAAATTACAGGGGGAAAACCAAAAATGAACCTATATTACAGGGAGGTAAAGACCTATTAACCCGAGAATTTATAACAAGTTGAGTTTTATTCCCATGGGAATGTTAGATTCCCATCCTTTAAGCATGAGAATAACAGTAAAAGAAATCATGTGTAAGTAACATTATTGGGGAATATAACATTGAACAAATTTTCAAAACTTGAAACAAACATGATAATGTTGCATTTCCAATCATATTACAAACCTTTATTTTGAGAGAATTATGTGCATAATTTATTCAACATTCTTAAAGATTTGGCCCCGTTTGGATTGAGCTTATTTTAAGCTTATGAAAAATAGCTTATGTAAATAAATAAGTTTTTATTTTAATTTATATGCTCTCACTAACGAAAATTGTATCTTCATAAACGGTTTTTCATAAAATACCTTAACAAACTTATAAATAATACATAGAAACGTATTTATTTGCATAAGTTGTTTTGTATAAGCTCTAAAATAAACTAATCCAAACGGGTCCACTAATTTGAAAAATATTCACACAAAAAAAGAAAAAAAAAATACTAATTGAAAAATGGGTGGGATAAAATAATTGGACCACGTGGCACTCTGTTAGTTTTGAATTTTTTTTTTAACTGTGAACAAACAGAAAGACTAATACCAACTTTTTTACAGAGTGTAGGGACAAAACCCAAACAAAAAAAAGTGCAAGGACCAATACCAAAAATGGGTGAAAGTGCAGGGACTAATTACCTATTTAAGCCTAATTTATTCAACAAAAATAGAAGAATGATACACCTGGATCCCAATTATTCGACAACCAGTGCTTTCAACGACTTCCCCAATTATGATACACAAAAATAGAAGAATCATACCTCTGTTCGTAACCATATTCGATGAAAATTGGATGATTCATAAGCGACATACACACAACAAATCACTCCATCTCATCACCGATGTAGATCGAAATGTTACCTTCGGACACAACTGCTGAAGGTCTCCAGATCTCATCGCCGATGTAGATCTAAATGTTACCTTCAGACACAACTGCTGAAGGTCTCCAGATCTTCTAAACACTTCCAACCAGAATGATTCACCGTATTTTTGGATACACTATAATTGTCAATGGAATTATCAACACATTCAAAGGCTTGGCCATCTTGAATCCTGGATAGAAATGATAGTCAACTTACATTGTGGTGTTTATTGCATTGGGTGTAATTGCCTTGTTGTTGGAAGCAATTGCATGACTATTGGTTCTTCTAGGGCATAAGTCTAGTTAAGATGGGCTATAATCCAATTCAGAACAATATTAAATTATGATATTTTAATTAGAATTTAATTTACATGAATTGATATTTCCCATGCACTTCCCTACTTTGACTACATGTTATACTTGTCCAACGATCATTTAACATATTATTCTCGACAGTTCTCGGTTCTATATCCTCCGTTCCACCAAAAAGGGTGCACAATGTACACAGGAATCGTGTCTGGGGGTTTTGAGGGAGTCGATTAACGTCCCCGGTCTATTGGCTGTTCGGTCTTATTGGTGAAGGCACTAGTATTTCTTCTAAGGTTCTAAAGCGTATGGGAATTAACTAGAAAGATGCACGTGTGGAAGTGGAAAAGATAGTTGGAAGGTGTGGTGGTTTTGTTACGGTTGAGATTCAGTTTACTCCGCGTGCCAAGAGTGTTTTAAAGCTCTCGTTGGAGAGGAAGCTCGCCAACTTAGTAAACGATAACATACCTTTATATGTCGTTTTGCATATCAAATCAATTATACTTTGTTTTCCCAAAATTGTGCTCATGACATATTTCCCAAAATTGTGCTCATGACATATTATTTGTAGAGCAATGCTATTTATCAAGAAAGATTTTATCAAGAAATTGTCCCGAAATTAATGTTAGCCAATAAAATCTCAGCCTGGCCGGAAATCATGGGGTGGTGGGTGTTATATATATTTTTTTTATGAAACTTTAATAAATAAGATTAAAATCTAAGAGTGATTATTCTGCCATGTCATTCTTGAATTCATCAAGAAAATCCATTCTTGATATCTAGCATTTTCCTTATTTGTATGATTAATTCCAAACATGACTTGATTGTTGCTTTGATTGATAATGGTTGAACAATTTGAATTAAATACATTCAAAATGAGTTTAAATCTATATAATATAAATTTACCATCTATTTCAAGGCCTCTTCTCTTCTTTTCTTGACAAGTGTCACCATTTTTAAAGGTTTTAAAGTTTCATTCAACTAACGACATGTGACGCTCTAATCTTCTTCTATTCTAATGTTTTATTTATGGAAATGTTATAATTCAATGTTTTTTTTTTTGGAAGACCAATTATATTGTGTTATTATATGTTTTTTTTTTATGGAAATGATACAATTCAATGTTTTTTTTTTGAAAGACCAATGATATTGTATTATTATATTATTTGTATAATCGTGTAATGTAGTGTTTAGTTATCATATATTTTATAGTTGGTATTAAGGAATGAAATTTTAACGAGATTGTTTTATATAATATGATATTTCAATTATAACATGAAAATACGTGCAGAATAAATAAAAAATATCGTTGAAAATAAAAGGTTAACCCACGCTGATATTTATCTCTGTGCTAAAAATATGAATATTGTTTTACTTTAATAATAATAATAATATTGTGAATTGTGAGACAATCTCTATCTCTATCTCTATTATAAACATTTCCCCTATTTTATTTTGATAGTACACGTGACAACTTTATATTGAAAGGTGTATTTAATATTTTCTTTCATATACACACCAAAATGTTATGTGCTAAAATTTGGAGGAGTATTTAATGTATCAGGATTGCAACCGAAAATTTACATATGAAATTACTCTGATGAGCTAACCGAAAATTTTGGCAACCAAAGGGTAATGAGTTTCTTGATTTTTATTTTCAGTAAACATTGTGTCCTTATTGTGACTAATCAATTAAAAATTCTATTGACAATTATAATCGACTTTAAAAATTGTTGTTTTGTTATTGGAAAATTTTAGTATTTATAAAATAAAATTGTTGCTTCATTGTTTAAAATTTTTAGTGTTCGAGCTTATAATTTGACGCCACGATATTTGATAGTCACAATAAAAAAAAATTTAAGGGATGTTTATTTGCCTTAACTACTAAGGATGCATTGAAAAAAAACAAAAAGTTATTTGGAATTCATTGATATGTTTTATTTGCCTTAATTGCGGTGGAAATTCTATGCCTCAAATTGTATTTCCATAACCGAATTGTAAGGATTCATAGATAGAAAAAACAAAAAAAATGCGCACAATTCATTGTTTTTTTTAAGGAAAAAAGTTAGAATTCAATGGTATTTTTTTAAGGAAAAAGTTAGAATTCAATGGTATGCTTGATTCACGTGTAATTAGCCTTAACTGGTGAGAAAATCCTAAGCCTATAATGATATTTCCATAACCGAGTTTTTTTTTTTTGAGGGAATTTCCATAACCGAGTTGTAGTGATGAATTGACGGAAATAATTAAAAAATTATTAAAATTAATTCATGTCATTTGTAAATATTCCTCCAATAATACATTGACATGTGTCAATGTCTTTTTTTAAACCAATCATATTGCAACAATTTGATGTTATTTTGTCATATTTTTTATTTTCACATTGCTTCCAATAATATTTTATTTATACAATTAGCCTATTTATTTTTGTTACACGTTTGGATTTAAATAAAAAAATACATATATGTGTTTGATAAAAAAAATAAGATGTGTAGATGTCCCTCTAAAAAAAAGTGTGTAAATGTCAAATAAATAGTATCAATAAGAGAAAATCATGGGTTTGAAATTTGGTAATTTTGTTTCTAATTTCATATGTATGAATTGATGAACATTAAAGTACGATATTATTTTTCACTTTATCATGATGAATCAAGGGAATGATTATTTTAATTTTGATGTTTTTTACTATAAATATTGGTTTTAGTTCTCACACTTTTCACAACACACTTTCGATCCATAATTCATATTATTGGAAGTTTTCTCTAAAATTCTATTTTTTTCTCTCTTTGTTTCATTGTCGTTTTATTTCTTTCAATTCTCTTATTTTATTTGGTTATTGTCTTCCATTGATTTAAGCCGGAACTACACATGTTTTGCACTTCTATGAGTATCTCTCTTGCATTTGCATTCCAACCCTTATCTGTTTTTTCATTTTGACTTACGTTTTTTTTAGCTTTATTATAAAAAATATCATCTCCCTCAAGTGTTCCTTTAATTATTTTTGAATCACATCTAAATGATGCACTAGATGTTGTTGGTTCATAATTTCTTAATAAATTGTGGTTTTTGTCATTTTGTTGCATTCATTGATTAAATTTAGTGATTTTTTTTTTTTTTGTAGGAATGTTGGATACAGGTGATAAACCAAATATACTCCTTGAAGCATCTTAGAAAAGAAGGAAAGAAGGAATGTTATTTTTGTGAGAATATGATACAAGATTATAGATAGGAATAGTCATATCATTAGTTATTATTGAGAAATACATTATTAAGTGAATGAAAGAAGGGAAAAAGAAATGTTATTAGTGTGTGACATATGTAGAGATCTAAGTGGGGGAGTTCCTTTGTATATGCTTTTAAGGTATCTTTCAATTTTAATCATATTATTGGTGTGAACTACATTTAGTGAAGCCTTCATAGTTTTTTTTTTTTTTTTCATTCACTAGGTTCAAACCTTACTTAAGAAAACCGAATCCAATTCCCCTCAAATAAACTTAATGTCAATGACATCTCTGCCATTGAATACCTACATTAATGAAATAAACAATTTCATATCTACATTTGAATTGCTTTAACATTGGATTTCTTTGCACGCATTAAGTTAATCTATAGTTCATTTGTAAATATAATCAAAATTGATATCTTTATCTAATAAACATTTTCCTTGCAAAAAAATTAAAGTACACATGGCATGTTTATTTTCAAAAGATCATTAATTGATCAAGGATGTATGTATCATATATGAATATGTTCTTTTTTATTTTACATCAAGAAAAAATGTTCTTTTTTTTGACAAAAAAATCTATTCCTTTTGTCAAATAAAAAAACCACCGTATAGTCCACAAGTCTTAACTTAACTAGCAAAAATGTTGAAATTGTTAGGGAATAATGCGATCAAGGTTTAAACTCTGACTCCTCCAAATACGTGTTTGAGTTTCTAATGGCTATTGTCATTTCGTCTATCTAAAAAAGCATGGTGTATTCTTTTAATGAGATTATTTCTTTAAATGAGATTTTCCCATAATTATAGGCCTTCATTTTATGAGGAACGTTGATGGCAATTTTTTGGTCTATTTTATTTTTAGAGGAAAAAAAAAGGAAAAGTATGTTATTTAATTTGTTTGTTTCATTGCTACTTGAAATTATATACTGAATATCTTTATATAATACAAAAGCTTACTTCTACGGGCAATAGTACATGTGGCGTCTCATGTTTCTTCTAGCATTTAATGCTTCTCACACATAAATTGTTGCAATGCATTTTACCTTTGATCAAGAAAGTTGCCTTAATTACATTTTGGTTATATTACATTCATTCCATTTATTTAAACGTTTAAATCGAACTTTATTGCTTTATCACCGTAAACTAAATTATTATAAAAGATTAGAACAAAAAGAAAAAACCACCTTTACATGTGATCAGACCAAACTAAAGTTTTTATTTCTTTTCCACTCTAATTTTGACTCTAAAATTTTACATATTAGTTAGCCGATGTTTTTTATAATTACTCGGAAATAACTTAATTATTGTATTATCTTTGTGAATTTTTTTAATCTCCGAAAATATAGGAAAAATCGTTTTTAAGTTGTAAACCAAACTGACAAATAAATTAGTTTCTTTTTCTACTAAATTTTCAACCATATTTTAATATCCTACCTATCTTAAAAGAAATAATTTTCTAATTTTTCTTGGAGAAGAAGAGATAAATATCATCTACGGATACACTATTTTGAATCAGAAAAAAATAGCAATTAGTGGTGTCATTTTATTTTTTAGCAATTACACTCTTTGGACTCCAATTTTTTTTTTAACCAAAAAATGTTTTTTTGTTTTTATCATATTTTTATTTTTATTTCCGTTTTTTGTACACCATCATGGTATTGCGGTAATCAAGTCATAATTAATTTGGTCAACAAATGATCAATATAGTAACTTATTTTTTATTTTATTTCCGTTATTTTGTACACCATCATGGTATTGCCGCACTCAAGGCATAATTAAGTTGGTCAAATGAATGGAAATAGTAACTTTTTTTTTTTGTAGTATGAGGTTGTAGTACCATTTTTTTTAGAGAGAGGTTTTAGTACCATGTATAAAAGGAATATGTATTCTTGATTGGAAATAGTTAATTAATATGAGGTTGTAGTAGTAGTACAATGTATAAAAGGAAATAGTTAATTAATAGTTAATTTGCAATCAAATGCTACATTAACGTATTAACGTATATAGGTCCATCCGTTTTTTTATATAATTGACGTATTATTTTGTTGGCCGATCCAATTGTTGTATGACAAGTGTCCATTTTACTTTGGCGGCCAATCGAATTGCAACAGACTTTTTATTTTTTGTTTATTCTTTTAGTTTCTTCACATAATAATTAATTTAGTAGTTACCGCCTATAAAAAGTCCATGTTTCATTTGATCATTTTATATGCCATTTTCTTTCTTTTTCACATATTGTTGTTGGTATTAACAAAAGGAAGTGTTGCAATGGCTCCGAGATTGTCTGATAACATCTCTGAGATCAACCCGGTGAAGGAATCATGAACCATAAAAGGCGCTAATTAATTTCATATTATTTAGTGCTTCAATTTGTTAAAAAAAATGTTTAGTGCTTAAAAAAAAGTCACATATTATTCATCGAAAAAAAAAGTTAAAACAATTTTGATAAAAATAATTTTTTTTTCCAAAGGAAGTGATAAGAATGAACTTTTTTTGAAGGATATTAAAATGAACTTAATTAATTTTAATTTACTCATATACTTTCTTAAAATGTTGTCATTACTTACGCATTTTTATATGAGCAATGCTATATCTCTAGAAAAAAAACATCAAGAATTCTTCAAGAATAAAAAGCAACCAATCACAATGCACTATTTGCCACAATTCAAGGAGGTGTGGCTGAAAAATAGGAAGTGGACAAATAAATCATGCAATTAAAACTTGCCACATGTGTCTTGAAAAATTCTTGATACTATTTTATATTTATATTTATTTTGCACAAGAAGTAATAAATTAAAAATTATACTTAATTTTTTCATCTTTACATTAATAGTGGTGATTTGCTTGAATTGTTTTTCTATAAATATTGGTTTCCATTTAACCATACCTCACACCACTTCTTTGACATTCAGTCAAAAAATTCAAAGTTCTTTCAAAATTTTCTATTTTTTTGTGTTTCAACAATTTTCATTTTTTTTTCTCATTTTTTTCAAAGGCTCCAAAACCAAAAATTGGTTTAATTTACGAGATTAATTCGTTGACAGAATCATAGAGTGTGGTTTGTATTGTTCACCTTTGGTTTGTATTGTTCACCTATTATAAAAGAAAAAAAGGTTAATAAAAAATGATTTGAATTAAACTTGATCATGATGGGTGTGTTCATTCTCGAATTGTTTCTCTTAGTGAAATTTCATTCTTTTAATGACGAGCTATGGGTACTCAAGTCCAAACAGAGCTATGGGTACTCAAATTCCACAGATTGTTTCACTAATGACGAGTTATGGGGTACTCAAATCCAAACCAATCTAGAATAAAACCACACATGTGATAAAAAAACAGAAAACCACACAAAATCTACACAAAACGATCTAAACTGCATGTAATTTTAATTTTAAATCGATGGGTTGTTGCCTCAAAACTAATTTAAAACACACAACAAGCAGCCTATTGACGAGCCACTTTTTTATTTTCTTACATAGAAATGTATGTTGTAAATTTGACTATGTTGGTGGGTTCAATTTTCAATTGAAGTAGAATTTTCATTTATTTTTACCTTCTTTTTTCTCTTGATTATTTTTCCTTTTTGCTTTACACTTGCACAATATATTAAACGAAAATGATTATTGGAGACCCAAACCTCAACCAACCACTAAAGAGAGAAAGAAATAAAGAGTGAAGTGATAGATATTGATAAGTTGGTGATTTACAAAAAGACAGATATAAAGATAAAATAAGACGTTAAATAAGTGTAAAAAAGTTTAGCATAATTATTCGCATTCCTTTAAAAATATACTATTTTATATAATTTTAATAATTTTTCAATTTTTTTGTCAGGTAATAATATCTCATAATTATAATTTGCTTTAAAATAATTTTGAAATATTAATATTATTTTAAAAAGTGAATATAAAATTAGTTAACATTATTGAAATTGATTTCTCTCACGTGAAATCAATTTTTTTTTATATGATTTTGTTTTTTGCTAGCAAAAATTTAGGGTAGGTGGTAGGTGTCCCTGTCTAAAGTTTCTATATGATTTAGTAAATTTGTTTACCAATAATTGTATTGGCTTTTTGTTATTCTATAATTTGAATCTTAAATATTGATAGCTTAAATAATATTACATTAGTGATGTTAAAAAAAAAATTCCATTTCGATTGGAAGCTTTCTATTTTGTCAAACAGTTTCGACCGAAAACTATTCATTATTAATGTAACATTAATTTTTTAAAATATAATTATGATTTCATTAGTTACTCAACTAATCATAATTATATTTTCACAACTTTAAAGACTTAACTGTTCATTTTTTGTTTTTGTTTTGACAAAAGTTCCAATTACTTTTTATAATTGAATAAAGTTTTTGTGTTTGGGATTAAATTGGATAGCCCAGTTTTTTTATGGGCTAAAATAGATCTTTACTCTCTTTTATTATGTATTATTATTCTTATATCAAAAAGATAATAGTAATCGTGAAGGTAATCATCACGGGTTGGATTGCTCATTAGTGAAATTGACGCCAAATCATCATCCAAAACACTACAACATTATGTATATTGGTCACTTCACTTACATATTTATCAACACCTATTCTTGGATCATATGTGGAAATGTAAACCATAATTGACACATTAACATAGTCATAATTGACACATTAACATATCTCTTTTAAATTTGAGACACTCTGCGTCTGTGATTTGGTGAAATAGCCAAATAAGTTGAGACGAAGAAACAATATAGTAAAAATTATGGGTTGATTGTAGTTTCACACATGGCACATTAACATACATCACTCTGTAACTGTGAGACTTTATGTGTGTATGATCTGGTGAAATAGTCAAATAAGGCGAGAGACACAATATTGTAGAAAATATGGGTTAGTAGTGGTTTCATAGAGATACATTTTTGTTCATTTCTTTCACGAGATGAGAGACAACAAATTAGAAAAAGAAAGAAGATGAAAAAGGAATTTGAGCATGAGAGAAATGATAAGGGAAAAAAACTAATAAGTGTGTTTTATAAACATGTATTTTATAAAAATGTCACATCAATTAAAAATGTCTAACAAACATGTATTTGATAAACACATCAGAACACATCAAAAAAATTTCATTGTCACATGGTGTTCGCGGTGCGGTTTGGTTCCGTTTTGAGGCTAAAAGTCATCCGAACCGCAAGATAAAAATGCATGCGGTTTGGTTTGGTTCGGTTGACTTCTAAAATACAATCCGAACCAAACCAAACCAAATCAATGCGGTTTGGGTTGGATCGGCTGGTGCGGTTTTTTCGAGACAATTCAATTTTTTTTTTCCGATATTAAAATCAAGTTAAAAAGTTAAAACGCAACATATTTTCGTTAATGTTACCAACAATGTTTTAAATTTCATCTAACATTACAATTTTATTTTATTCAACAATGTTCACAACTGCATAAATCAAATTAAAAATGTGGACAAAAGTAATCTTATTTTGTAAGAAATAAAAAAAACGAAGATTTTATCGTTTTTTAAAAGTTCAAATAGGACATAAATACATTTTTGAAATAAAAAGCAAAGAATTAACTTAACAAGAGAAAATATATGTCATTTTATAAATTTGTCCATTGAGTTTATTTGAGTATTGGTTTAGGTAACATATATTTAATTAGTGTTTTTCATATGTTGCGGTTTGATTTGAATTGGTTTGGTTGGTAAGATAAAAACCGCAAACCAAACCAAACCATACGGTTGAGTAGAAAAATGATCCAAATACATCCGAACCAAATGCGGTTTTTTGCGGTTTCGGTTTGGGTTGGTTCAGTTTGCGGTTTTTCTATTGGATTGGTTCGGTTTTGAACACCCTCACATCCCACCAAACAACAAAAGTGTAGAAATTTTGTCAAAAAAAAAAGTAGGTTAAATTTAAAATAATAAAGGTCGAATAAAAAACTACATGAAAGCGAATGACATTCAAAAATTAAAATTTAAGATAAAAATATAAACAAATGACAAACAAACAAATAATCATAATGTTAGAACTTTCGTGGGAGCCTGCATTGTGATGTATCATCACATTAGACTAAGAACAACCACCCAAATGAGATTGATATTACATCTCCCACCAAAGCCTTAAGACATTAGGTATATGTGTCATCTCATTTATATGTTTCTTCAACATCTACTATCTATGTACATGATCCACCACTAAGACCCACTCCCGCTCCCCTACAATGTTGACTCGGGATATGATACCATCATTAGACCTTTTGTAGAAGCCAACACTGGTGTGGATCAACACATTAAAGAAAGAGAAACCACACAAGTGATAACCTCACATTTTCATCCAAAATTTTAAGGCTTGAGCATATGAATTTTTTCACTTATTTGTTGATGGACTTTCACTCTGTTATTCAAGGTTCGTCTTTAATTGACACTTGATACATCACAATATTATTTCTCTCAATTATGGCGAAATTCTAGCCCGTGCTTGGCACGGGTGTCCAAACTAGTTTATCTATGAATTGCTATTAGTTCATTTTTTGGCCCGCCTTTTCGCTCCGTCTTTTATTTTGAGTGTAGTTAAAAACCTGTATTCACGTTCAATACTTTGTTTGTGCTTGCTGAAATTTTAGCTTACATTATGGAATTTCTAGATCATAATTATATTTGATCTGAGTACCTGTTATTGGGTTTTCTCCGCTAGGGCGAGGGTGTGGCAGCACGTGTTCTTGAAAATTTGGGTGCTGATCCATCTAATATTCGTACTCAGGCTAGTATTATGTTCTCATTTATTCATTTTACGTATATATTTATTATATAGGAACGTGCTTTCATCTTAATTTAATTTGGTGCTAGCAGAGGAGGTAACTTACGATCCAAGTTTTCTTAACGACAAATTGTTGATGATGCCTCATTATCTGTTGAAGCTTGCTTATTTTCTCTCTGTCTTTATCCTAAAAATTAAAATCCTAGCGAAAAGTGGATCCTGTTGTGGGCAGGCAGCTACAAATTGAACGTGTTACTCAAATCTTAGGTCGTCGCTCCGAAAAATAATTGTCTTATTGGGGAACCTGGTTTCGGAAAGACAGCTATTGCTGAAGGTCTCGCCCAACGGATTGCAAATGGTGATGTCCCCGAAACCCAGGTCGGCCTAAGGGTCAAACAACCTAAGCAAGGGATTTAGGCCTCAAAATTATCAGTGAAAAAAAGGCCTCTAAAAAATTAATTTGGTTATAAGTATATTATAGGCTTAATTGCATGTTTGGTCCCTTATGTTTATTTTAGTTTTCAAGTTGGTCCCTTACGTTTTGAAAGTTTCAAGTTGGCCCCTTACGTTTTAAAAGTTTTCAAGTTGGTCCCTTACGTTTTGAAAGTTTCAAGTTAGTCCCTTATGTTTATTTTAGTTTTCAAGTCGGTCCAAAACATAAGGGACCAACTTGAAAACTAAAATAAACATAAGGGACCAACTTGAAAACTAAAATAAACATAAGGGACTAACTTATTCCAACATGAGCAACGTTTTGGACCAACTTGAAACTTTTAAAACGTAAGGGACCAACTTGAAACTTTCAAAACGTAAGGGACCAACTTGAAAACTAAAATAAACATAAGGGACCAAACATGCAATTAAGCCTATATTATATGATAAATAAATTAAAGACATTTGCATAACATAATTGATTACTAAAAAGGCCTCAATTACTCTTGGTTATGAATTCAAATTTTGATTTCCGCAAAATTGATTTTATACAAATATTCTGCTAGAAAAATATATTTTTAATGGCTACATTAATTTTTTTGCTTTAGGCCTCTTAATCTCTAGGGACGGCCCTGCCGAAACCTTAGAGGGAAAGAAGGTGAGTGTTTTTTTCTTTCTATTTCTAGTCTACAAATTGTTGTTGGTTTGATTTAGGGTTTTTGCTCTTTCTTTTTCAGCACCACAAACATCTCAATTTATTTATTAATATGATTTCAACATATTGTCCATTTACTTCTAATACTACATTTTGACTGGGAAGTAATTTTCTTGCATCTGGGAGCGCCTTGCCTTGTATTTAGTTATATGATTGTGTCATAATTTTGAGTTTCTATCTTGGGTCTGTTTAAAGTTCTTAGATATGGAATTTTAGCATATGTTTTGGTTTCTTGACTTCTCAAAAATGGGTACACTGCATTTAATATAGTACAGTAATAATTCAGTAATACAATGATTTCAAAATATATTTCGAATCACAGTAGAGTATTTCACTTTGGACTTGCGGATCAATGATTTTCAACAATTCATTTTTTTTATCAATAGTATAAAAAAATTAAAAATTTTGAATGGTCACTTTGGACTAGCTATGAAGTGTGAATACTGAAGACATATATATGATTGTGTGCATATGCTAAACTTGCCACTACTTCCATCTGTTAAGTAAATAGTAGATTTAAGTACTTATGCAGTGCATAAGAACCACAACACTAGATGAATTTAGGAAGCACATTGAAAAAGATCCAGCTTTGGAGAGGAGATTCCAGCCAGTTAAAAGTGCCAGAGCCAACTGCGAGTGAAACCATACAAATACTGAAAGGGCTTAAAGAGTGCTTTGATATTCACCACAAGCTCCGTTAAACCGATGATGCTCTTGTAGCTGCCGCAGAGCTATCACATTAATATATCAGGCTTGTCATAATTTATATTTATGCACATTCTCTCCTCATTTTCAATTTTAATTTAGGCTTTGTAAAATATATATATATATATATATATATATATATATATATATATATATATATATATTTTAGTTCTGATACCATATTATGAATAGAGAAAAGTGAATGAAAATAGATTTCTCATTAATGAATGGAGCTAGTACAAGTTGTGTACATACACAAGAGTGGTCTATGTTAGCTTATTATGTGTAGCAAACACTAGATTACTAACTCTTAACTAACTAGTGAATACTTGTTGTACAAGCAATCATTCTCTAACTAACTTTTTAACAGTCTAATGATTACTTGCTGTGCAAGTAATCCTCCCCTAACTGATATGATATGGTGTGATAGTTCTGGACTTCTGGTATTGCATGTTTAAATGAGATTTTTTTTTACAAATGTCAATCTTTCGGAACTTAGGTTTATGCCTTTGCATTGTTTACAACATTTATTTTGGAACTCTCATATAGTTGTGAATATGAATGAATCAAATTGTACCTTGTATATTGTTGTTTCTAGTTCATAAAATAATTAGTCTTCTGCAGAGATCGATTTTTGCATGACAAAGCTATAGATTTGATTGATGTAGCTGGTTCCTGAGTTCAACTTCAACATGCGGATGTATTGTTCATCTACCATTCTCTGAACCAACAGTTCTTGTCTCTTCTATTGTTGAGCTAATTGGGACGGAAAGATATACTTGCAGTTACCTGAAGAAGCAAGAGGGCTTGAAAAGGAGGTTAGGCTAGGAGAAAGGTGAAGTTGTTCGCAACCAATAATTTGAAAAGGTTAAGTCCATAATTTAAGATTTAGCTTGTATTTTGTAACACTAGCCAACATTTTTAGGTTACTCAACCACCTTTTTTCCTACAAGATTACATTATATTTTTCTAAAAACAAAAGTAAGCCATCTAAGGCTATCTTATCTTTCCTAAAGTTCTATAGCGACTTCGGTCTCTAGTTTTTGTTTGAAGACATTATACTGGTTTGTTCCTTCAATTATATATTTCCAAATTCTTTTACTTTTCGGCTAATAATTAGCGGGCTGATGGTACCTTAATTTTTTATCAGGCTGGAGAGCTACTGGATAAAGAAAGGGATCTAAGACTCAAATATCATCACTTATAGAAAGAAAAAAAAATAAGGAGATGAGCAAGGCAGAGAGTGAGGACTGAAGCAGCATGATTGAGAAAGGAAGCCGTCGCCTTGGATTTGACCTCGACTATGATGAGAAGGACAGCAGTTATAACCGAATCACAAGATTGGTGAGTGGTGACCAAGGAGCTGAAGCAATACTTTAGGCCAGAGTTCTTGAATAGGATGGATGAAATTATTGTTTCAAGGCAACTTAAAAACTGGAGGTTAAGGAGATAGCTGATAAGCCAAAGAGATTTAATGCTGAAGGAGGAGTTCGAGAGTCTGAAAGCCGAAGAGATTGAGCTCTCGGTGACAGAGAGATTTAGGAAGAGAGTCGTCGACGAAGGTTATAATCCTAGTTATGGTGCGAGACCTCTAAGATGAGCTATAATGCAACTTTTGGAAGACAACATACTGAGATGTTTGCTAGAGATATTAAAGAGGGTGACTCTGCTATAGTGGATGCTGATTCTGATGGAAATGTGATTGTGCTCAATTGTAGTAGTGGTGCTCCAGATTCATTGCCTCTTCCTTGTAATATGGCTGCCTTTGAATTCCCCCCAATTGTTTATTTTTTTCTTTCAAAATACTCGTGTTCCTAGTCAATGGTTCAATGATTCAGCTGACGCCATGCATTGAAAGTCTTCCTGATAATGAGATGGTTAAGTGGCATGTCGCGTTGTTGTACCAACGGTGGTGTAAACGTATGTGGATAATAAACTGAAGGGGGAGCACTTTCAAGTAAATGGATCGACTCACACTTGAACTTATTAAGAAAAAAGTAGATGTGAACATCAAATAAGAGAGAGGACTCATACCTAATACCTAAAGTTTTATGTTAAGATGTGGTGTCAATTTCACTAATATGGTTATTCGGAGATCAATGTACAATGTGATAATCTCTCAACTCTGTCTCATGACCCAACATTAAATCACTCATATACATATCGGTTAAGTGTGGAAAAGAGGAGTATAGTTGGTCTTACAAAGTGGAATCCAAAATATGAAAAGAGTCCAAACAAACGAATGGGGTCCAATTTTTTTTTGAATTTCCTACCATTTTTTTATGGAAAAAAAGAAGCTGATATCCCTTATACTTGGAGTTTATCATTTTTTTTTTATTGAATTGATTATGTAGCATCATTCATTTCTTCATTCTGAGTATGATATGTTAAACATTAATTATATGCACCCAAAGCTATCAATTTTATCCAACAACATCACTATTCAAGAAACAACTTAGTCAAACCTGAATAACTTTGGATACACTTTTCTTTCTTAGATAGCTGTTCACTACTCAACTAGACAAGCAACTTTCAAATGAATTTAAGATATCATTGAAATGTCAATTTCATAGTACACATTTTATGAAGGCAAAAAAAAAAAATCATGTAACAAATGTTCAACTGGACAATAATTATCGACTGTTTCAACTTCAACACACTATAGAACAAGCTGCTAAACTATCAAACATATCTGCTGAAAGTAATTAATCTTGTATTTTTGCACACTCTTTCCTAAAGATTAATTAAATGTGGAATTAATTAAATTCCTTAAACAAATTTCTTCCTAACTTGATGAACCAATGGTTGCCACTTTAGGCACATGAACAGGAAACTCATGAATCTCATCCATCCATGGATTTTTCTCCTTAGCTGGATCAACGGTCCTCAATGCACGCCACACAGCACTGTTACATTTAAATCCAGAACCAAATGCAATTTGCCAAGTCCTATCACCTTTTCTAATCCTCCCTTTAGCTTCAGTATAAGCCAATTCATACCATAATGAACTACTAGAAGTGTTACCAAATCTATTCAGTGTCATTCTTGATGGTTCCATATGCCAATCACTAAGATCAAGATTTTTCTCCAATTCATCCAAAACAGCTCTTCCACCAGCATGAATACAAAAATGCTCAAAAGCTAATTTAAAATCAGGAATGTAGGGTTTTATCTTCATCTTGAAAGCTTTTCTTGCAACCAAAGTTGCGAAAAACAGAAGCTGTTCTGACATAGGTAGGACTAATGGACCAAGTGTTGTGATGTTGGTTTTGAGTGCTTCTCCGGCGACCGCCATTAAATCTTTTGAGAGTGATACACCAATTGATTTCTTCTCATCTTCTTCTTGGAAGACGCAACCGTATGATCTGTCGTCCGCGCCTTTATGTGTTCGGACGGTGTGGATCAGTTGGTATTTAGCTCTTTTGCTGTCAGAAGCTTTGTTGGAGAGGAGAATTGCTGATCCTCCCATTCTAAACAAACAATTTGATACTAACATTGATCTGTCATTGCCAAAATACCAGTTGAGTGTGATGTTCTCCATGCTCACCACTAAGGCATAAGAGTTTGGATGAACCTATACATATAACAAAAATGTTAATCAAATTGTTTTGCTATAATAACATGGTATTTTTGGTATATTAAGATCATAAGTTTGAATGAATGTATAAAGTGAATGTTAATTTCAATGATTTATTCATGGTCCCTTAGTTGTAATTGTAAAGATGTGGACAATTTGGTATTATTGACTATAGTTTGGTTGGGGCAGTGTATTAAATAGGGTGGCAAACTTTTAATGTTATAACTGCAAGTAACATGGACAATCTGTACATGTGTGTGTGTGGACAACTGGGGTGATATAATTGCTTCAAAAAACTTCTCTCATGGACCAGTACTTAATTTACTTTTGGTTACACTTTTACTTTTTGAATGAGTCAAAATTAAATTGAGACGTGTATAATTGATATTCACAAGTTTAGATGTTCGCTAAAAATTTATTCCAACTTAAAGCTATAATTTGAAGTTTGCCCCTAAAATTTTGTTCTAACTTGAAGCTACAATTTCGAGCTTTTGTCTCTACGATTAAGTTATAATTACCAAAATGACCATGAAATTAAACAATAGTATTATGAATAAAGAATGCAAACTAACCTGTAGGAGCTGCTTAGCAAGGTCAATAGAGATAAGTCCAGCACTACAACCCATACCACCAAGATTATAACTTTGAACATTCCCTCTTAACTTATAATGATTCACAATCATAGCAGAAAGAGAAGGTGTAGGATTAAACAAACTACAATTCACAACCAAAATCCCAATATCCTTAGCCTTAACACCAGTTTTCTCCAAAAGCTCATCAATAGCACCAAACATAACTTCCTCAGCTTCTTTCCTTGCTTCAGCCATACAAGGATTTGGTGGAACACTCAATATTGCTGGGGGCAAATAAGTCTTTTGACCTAAACCAGACCTCTCAAGTATTTTCTTTTGAAAAGCCAAATTTTCATCAGAAAATGTACCTGTTAATTCAGACCTATTCATGAAAATTTCTCTAGTACATGTGTATTCTTGTTTTGGTTTGTAACATGCAAAATCAACCAAGTAAACACCTCTTGGACGACTCATGAAATAAAGTGTCACAAGAAATACCATAAGACTAGTACATAGTGTTACTGATACAAGATTGAATTTGAGATTTTCATATAGTTGAACAATATCATGGTATGATATAGTTGATAAATGAGCTGAAGCTGCTCCAAAAAGTGGTATGAGTAAAAGGTACATAGCTTTTGAGATTAAGTAATGGTAACCAAGTTTCACATATTTAAGTTTCACTGATAGAAGAAAATTTGGAAGTTTTCTTCTTTCTTGAGGTGATTCAAAAGAAACTGATTGGTTTTTGTGATCTTCCATGAGTATTGAAATTGAAGTAATTAACTCTTGGAAAATTTATAAGGACTTGTTTGGTTTGTATACTTAAAATGAAACAAAATCAAATGAGAGTGGAAATAATTTATATTTTTCTCAAGTGCTTGTGCTAGAGGGATGTATAACATATGATATGTTTTGGCTAAGAATGTAAAATGTAGACCAAAAAAAGAAGGAATTGAATGTGATGAAAAAATATGGAAGATGGCATTGTTATAAAGGATTTGTATGTGTGAAGAGATAGGGGATAGTTGATACAACTACCCCAACGAACTTTTAATTGTTATATGTGTGGGCATTGAATTAGCCAACTGGGAAACAGCCTTATAAATTTTATTTATATTTTTTATTTCATTTTTTCTTTCCTTTTATTGCTAAGTTTTGCCACCTTTTTTTTTTTTTTGGCAATTAATTTTATTTGATTTCCAATTTCATTTATAGATACAACAAGTACAATACTGCAATAGCACATGCATGCATGTTAATTCGTAGGCCGGTGAACAGTTTCCCAACTTGGGTCAATATCTCACGTTGGTCATTGGTGAGCTATACACAAATAAATGATGCTAAATTTTGAGACTACACGAAATGTTTGTTTATTTATTTATTTTTTCTACCTTCCTTTTCACTTTTTCGTTTCAGGAAGGAAAACCTCCATCCTCTATTACTTGTCAATATGTTTCAATAAAAAAAAAACTCCATAGTTTTTTAACATTTCATATACCAATTATTACAATACCTAAATTTTAAAAAAAATGTAATAGATATAATTTCGATAACTGAAATTAAATAAACTAAATTCACAGTATTGTTACTTATTTTTACCATAAAAAATGTATTTAGCATTTTTAATTGAAGAGGAACAAATCCAAAATTTGTAACTAGTATCATGGATGTAATAATAATATATATAAATTTGTACCATTACATCATCGTTGTTACAACTAATAAAGACCAAATTTTAGTATTCACTTGCACAATGATAAATATGGTGCCGCTTTATCAAAATGTTTGTATGAAACCACATAGTGAATAGCAATTTAACGAGATTAGACTTAGGTAACTTCTCATCTAATGGTTCCTTTTAATCGATGTATACTTTCTATGATTCAAATATAACTCCACCTATGTCTCATTGTATGTTTTCATGTCTGGCAAACGATGTGAAATCTATTGTATCAATCGACTTCCGATGTTGAGCAAAATAGCTGATTGATTCAATGGAATATGATCGGGTAGTTAAATATGAATATAAACCTAAACCTAAGTCTAGATATTAGTATCTATATATGGTTTAAATTAAAACAGATCCCTTAAGTAACAAGTCAATGTTTCACACTTGCTAAATCAAAATATCGTTTGCAGATTGCACGTCGACAAAAGCATTAAACAAATATTTAAACCAAAGATTATAATGAATACATATATCATATACAACCAGTCAGATTAAGAGCAATACATTAGAATCTTAGCTACTACATCTAATCCCTAGCATCCACAAGCTTGAATCCAAGCTTCAAAGCTCTCCAAACTTGGAGAGAAAAGACAAAGACAATTGGTCTTCAAACAGTCAATAAACCGCCATAGTTCACTGAGCGTAGTGTTGCTCGCCTAACGAAGGTGCTCTAGAATTTTTCCCTGAAACTTTATGGAATTGTTCGCCTTCACCTCGCTTTGGCTAGCCCAACAAATGTATGTCTGATTCTTTGCTTTGTAGTGATCTTGGAAAAAACCTACAAAAAGTGATAGGAAGCATATAATAGTAGCATCCTGGCCTATAATAATACGTATGTTTACAGTAAATTGATGGTTTTTCGATAGATAACTTGTAAAACAAGCCAATTCGTGCTATTGAAAATAACCTAAATTTGACACTTATCAACAACAGGTTTGGTTGTGTGAAGATATTTTATGTGGCGGTAGCCCAGGTCTCATACTACTTCCTCCTCCTTGTGTGTATTTATTTGAGTATATGTTGACCAATAGTAAATAAAAATAAAAAAATTAGCATTAAATATATAATATTTCATTTTTTAAAATCCATAAATATATAATATTTCATCCAAAAATATTGAATAACTTTTTCATTTTCAATATTATAAAAGACATATTTTCCTAAAATAAAAGTCATAAGAGGTATATAAGTAATTAGCTTCGATGCAATTGCCACTAATAATATATATCGAAGAAAATTCTAAAAACAAATACAATGGACGACGAAGCTCTTCATTAAAAGATTTAACATTATTATATTCTAAAAACTGAATTGAAGCTTAAGACCTCTGATGTATATAAGTATAGATATAACATTAATGTGTACTGATATATACATCATTATAATATTGATATACATGGTCTCCACAAGTTCTGTAAAAATATCACAAATCCTCTCTAGTTTTGTTAATGCAATATGCATTTTTCTAAATGACTATTCCAGCAAGAAAAGTTCAATAGATAACATTAAAGAGGTTAGTTCAAAAGGACACATTATTTTAAATCCATCCCTGATTAGAGGAGTTATAGTCCCTACGTAACCACTAGCACTCTCTAACCAACTGCTACTCGCAATGAAAAACAAACTAAAAAATCCCCTTAAAGCAAACTACCATAATCACGTGCGCTGAGGAACTTCAATAGCATGTAAATCTAGTTTTAAACTTTTGAGAGCAAGAAGTAAACTAATTCATCAAAAGTGTATCTTGAATGTCTGTTTGGTTTGAGGGGAGAGAGGAGAGAAATTATTTTATATTTTAGGAGATTGGATCATATTTTTGGAAGGGAGAGGAGCAAAGTCTCTCATGGCCCCATTTTAGTTCCCCTCAAACAGTGGGGGAATTTAGAGGAGAGATAGTATATACTCCCTCCGTCTCTAAATAATAGTCGTTTAAAGTTTATGCACGATTATTAAGAAAATGATTAATTGTGTTGATTTTGATGGTAAAATTAGTATCATTTACTAAAACACCCTTATTAATTATAGTTAATGGAGTTAGTTAAGTTGGATGAAATTCAATAAATAAGGGTATAGTAATGAAAAAAATAATAAATGATGCATTGATATCCTAAAGTGACAATTATTTTGAGAAAAATAAAAAATGGTAAAAAGACAATTATTGTGAGACGGAGGGAGTATGTAAAAAGTGGTATATATCATTTTATTTAGTGTAACTTAAAATATTATTAAGGTAAAAAAGTTGTTGGGGGTTGGGTAGATAAGGGTTAATAAGTTAAAAGGTTAGGGTTTAAGTTCGGGCTAAGTGAAAAAAAAAAGTAAAAAATGTGATTTTACATCCCTTCTATTAAGATTATTTAGTGAACTTTTTTTTTTCTCCCTCAAAAAAAAAAGTTCGGGCTAAGTGAAAAAAAAAGTAAAAAATGTGATTTTACATCCCTTCTATTAAGATTATTCTCCTTAATTTCATCTATTTTCCTCCCTTATAATAAAATGCCTCCACTCCCCTCCTATTTATTGAACCAAACCAACCCTAAGATAATTGTTCGTCACTTGAGATCACCCTTCATATGTGGTATATAATATTTTTAGGCAGTTAAGGTGAGATTTAGTCGTGCCTCCTGATTTGTTAGACTTGTTTGTTATTTTTGGGGCTCTTGGGGATGGGGTTAGGCTAGGTTTTAGCTTTGGTTTGACGTTCGTTTGTGTAGTCCATTTAGAAGTCTCAAAATGAATCTGTTTTCTCTTGAGAGACAGTGACGACAAGATAAAATTTTACTCATGGAAGTGGTTTCATGGAAGACTTTTGGCTATTCTTGTACTTACTATGAGTGTAAGATGAAATCTATTTTGTGTAGGATTACAAAGATTGTCTGTGAGAGCAACTATGAGAGGTTGACTATCCTCACCGACCATCGTCATTTTGGTTCACATGTTAAGTTCACCGTATGTTTAACCGTCATCACCATTTAGGTTCAAAAAAATATGAATTGTTATGATTTATGTTTTGTAAGGGATTAAAATTTAGTCCATGCCTCGTTCACCATTTTGTTCTTGTTTCTTTTTATTTATATATTTTTAAGGTGTTGCAGTTAGTCATCATTTACATTACACTTGCCTAAAAAATAGTTAAATCCTAATTCAACTAAAAAGTATTAAAATTATTAGGTCGAATGCTGTGATTGATATTTGAACTCCGACTTCACTATTTACTTGTGTAAATTTTTTGAAGGGTACAAGTATATTATTGTGAGGTGTTCAAGTCTTTAAAAGGAGTTGAAGTTGAGATTGTAATAGTGACCGTGTGAATACACGGATACTTGTTTGACCTAAAAGTAGAGCAAGTCACCGTTTACTCGCTCTTTTGTTTTGGATGTGTCTGTGGAAAGCGTGTCAAAACTTAATGACCCTTTTCGTTTTTTAGACAGCTTCATCCAACTAACGTACCCATAACTATTTTCATCTCTTTAATGCTTTAACTTCCCACCAAACACCCCCCAATTTGACACTTCCCAATTGCCATCTTACACCATGTGAAATGCAACTTCACGTTATGCGGCGGGCCAATGCTTAAAATAAAATAAATGCACAAGTTAAGAGGCAATTTTGGGTATAAGATTATGGATTAAAAATAGAAATATGCTATTATAGGAGATATTGATGGGGGTTAAATTATTCGGTGGTGGTTCCATTAGGAGGAAGTAGCAATGTTAGACAAGAAACATGCCTTACACGAAACAACCTATGATCTATCCCTATTTCCTTTACATATTATGGTTATTAAACACACTTAAGAAATTTAACTCTAATATTATATCTAAAGGCACAGAGTAGTTTATGTATTGATAGTATTAGGGTCTTCCTAATATGTGTTTTTAATTAGGACATTTGTCATGGAATAAAAACAATTTTTTATGTTGAAAAATAAAATACTTGTTAAGCATTTATGGAAGAAAAAAAAATTCTATTTTTTAAATTAGTCAACATCATCAAACTGAGGTAGTTTGAGTCGTAAAGAACTCAATTTTTTTTTTATTTTTTAACAATATGCTTGGTCATAGGTTTGATCACGAATTTATGTATGTGAAATTTTATATATTTAGAAGAGACAACACTTAAAAGCATTTTACATATCTACAGTTACAGCCAGAGAATACAATGAAAATCCAGAAAAGCATTTCAACATAAGTCTTTTTTTAGGAACATGTCAACATATGTCTATTACAATTGCATTTTGGTATGCTCTATTTGTAGCAGATTACTCTTCTTCTACGTTCATATTATAAGAAAAAATATGTAATCTCACATTCATTAAGAATTTACCCTCTTATATACAATAACTCGTATTAATTAAGCATTATTCATGGCTTGTCCCTGTTTATTTTATTATGTTCCACTCTGTATTAAATCATTCATTTTTAATGAATTGGGTTGATTTTCTATTGCGGGAAAAAAATTTCTAGCTACCTGAGAAGATATTCTTGTTGAATGTGAAAGTTGGTCGAGATATAAGTTAATACTAATGGCTCCTGATAATGATTTCATTTTCCTCAAACGAAAAAATATATATAACAAACGGCCCCAATATCATGAGTAACAATACTAATATAATAATATATAAGATAGACGTATGTTATTTAAATGACCATTTTAAAATAATTTATGGGACAATCAAAGATATACAAGACAATGTGGATATTGACAAAAAAATTAGAACAAGCAAAAAATGATTAAAAATCTACAATATCTTGTGTATCATTAGTTGTTCCATATTCAAAAATAATTGTTCAAATAACATTTCTCATAACTTCAATGTCAATTGAGTTACATCCTCAAACTGCTTGATCAACTAATTATTAACTTTCATATCAGTCTACAAGGCCACAACTAGGTCTTTCATAGCATATTTCTAAGGAATTGGTCTTTCACAACTAGGTTTTTCACCCAGCTGGGTTGTGGGAAAAATTTAATGTTGTAATTTTTCGGTTAACGATTGTCAGCTAACTGTATTCTTCACATTTGTATCTATATTTTCTCTATACAACCACCTCTCTTCATCCCAAAAATATAGGAAATTGGTTACATAGCATTTTGAGTTGGTCAACTCTATTTATTGCACAAACTTACATCTTTTAACTACTTAAAACATTACTCCCTCCGTCCTACAATAGACGACTTATTTGAAAATGACTTTGACTGTATTTCTCTACTAATATACAAAGATAAATAATATCATATAAGATGTCGTTAAATTCGTCTTGATGAATATTTTTAAAATATCAAATTTTTATAATTTTTTCTAATAGATTAGTAAAATTATCTAAGATCAAAATTGTGCATTGGTATGTGTGACAAGGTCAACTGGATCACTTAATATGAGACGGAGCGAGTATCCTATATAAATACACCACTTGTTAGTGGAGAGGGAGAAAGAGTCCTAAAGAGAATATTTATCTTCTTAAATTCTTGTCTTGTGTAAAAGAAATCTAGTTTTAGTCCATATCTATAGGCTTAAATGAAATAAATGATGAAAGAGATGTAGAAGCCGTGGTTGACTTTGGTGGAAGAGGTCCCTGGTTTGAGACTTCCAGCTAGGGTTTCAAAAGATTGTTAGTACTGGCTAGACTAGATTTTTTTGGAAGCAAGGGATCCCTACTGGGTGGACTATTCTACTTTGAACAATCAACGCAATGGACCCATATTGATAAACCTACCGATTTATACAAGTCTATATCAATCATTTTACTGCAACTGTAATGATCATTCATTCATACATGACTCGAACAAATTCTAAATGGAAAACACATTTTTGTGTCACTGTGCAGGATCATCCAACGCTACTGAACACGATAATTGGTGACTTAAATGCTTTGAATGCGTCCATATCATTTTTCTTCTAATTTATTAGTATAAATCAACAAAGGAGGGCTATTAATAGACTAGTGGTAAAATTGCCAAGTGAACTTAATAGTGACCGAAAAGAACCTCATTGTTGGCTCTCTCTCAACTTCTCAGCAGTGACTGCTTACTAATTAACTAACTACCACTACACCATTTGTTGTCTCTGGCAACACTTTTTTAGGGGACGTGCAAAAATTGTCCCCTAAAAGTGCCTAAGGCAACGTTTTTTGATTGTCACTAGAAATAAATTCGCAACCCCTGGAAATCGTCCCCTTAGATACTTTTGGGGACATTTTTGGAGCGTCACTCTATTATTTCTTTGGTGACGATCATTAATTGTCCCCTTAAATATTTTTGGGGACATTTTTGGAGCGTTACTCTATTATTTCATAAAAATTTCAACACCACCAAATTTTTGGTGGCAAACTTCCCTCTAAATTTGTTCATCAAAATACAAATTTTCCCTCCAATCATTCTTAAAAAAATAAAAACAAAATATAGCTAACACATCACGTAAAAGAATAATAGTTTTTTTTTAAGGAGTATATAGCTTTTTCTTTTGTATCACATATATAGTAGTAATAATAATATGTAAAAAAAATTAAAAGAACATAATTATAATTATTTTTAGTATACTATCAATTTGGTCCCTTTCTTTGTACCAAATTCTCAAATTAGTCCATGACTCTATTAATAACTCAAAATGGTTCCTGTTTTTATCGAACGTTTCTCATAGTGGTCCCTGACTCTATTAGTTGTTTTGTATTTTTAGTGTTAATGGTTCAATGTCTTTGGCATATTATTTAGTCGTTAGTGACATAATGCATTTTGGATCTTATTTGGTACGTTAATGACTTAAAATACAAAAGAATTAATAGAGTCGGTGGTCAACCTGAGAAACTTTTGACAAAGACAAGGACTATTTTGAGTTATTAATAAAGTCAAGGACCAATTTAAAAATTTAGTACAAAGACAGGGACCAATTCGGTGATTTACTCTTTTTTTTGACAAAAAACATAATAATAATATAATATAATATAAGAGTATCTTTATTTGTTAAGCTTTCACAAAATTATGTTTTTACTGGTCATTAACTTTCATCTATATCTATACTTTTATACTATATATTTAATTTTAAAATAATTTTTTTTATTAAGTATCTCAACCGTATCTTATTTTGAAATCTCCTCGTATCATCGTATCAATGTCATATTATCTTTGTATGATATCAAGTATCTGATATAGTAATAAATCATAAAATTTGCGTAAGAAAATCGTAAATTTATTACAATAACAATTATTCATCTTCTCGCTTTACACTTTACTCGCTCTAAAAAAAAAGTATGATTGAACAAAATAAAGTATGAATTTAGTAAATAAAATATAAGTATTTATCTTTCCTAAAATGATTATGTGACAATGTAGTGGTCATTTGTTCTAATTATCACATTCCATGTGTAGTTACCCTTATTGAGATTTAATGGAAATGCATATATTCTGCAATTTTCATAATTTGAATCGTGTTTTCGATGATACATCTTCTGCACGTTGTTGCATATGCAATTATTAATTTTTGTTTTTTTTGTTACCTGTTGCTATGATTTAGAAGTGTTGCCAGTAAGCTATGGGCACGTTTTATGATTCTGACCTTAGGTTCGCCTTTAGACGATAACTGAAAAACGTTGCCATAGGTTCACCAGACAAGCGTCCCCTATTCCCTAACGTTTAGGCGACGTTTTTATAAAGTGTGCCCAAAGATGCCTGAAAATCGTCCCCTTAGACAATAGGCAACGCTCGCATAGGAGACGCCTGAAAATCGTCCCCTATTCTCTTTGGCAACGTTTTTCTGCTTTCAGGCAACATTTTTCAATTGTTTCTAGAGAGGATAAATGGTGTAGTGTACTTGCTGAATTGATATGTTATGGTTGACACAATGACACTTGATCAAGAGCTTGTAAGTTGCAATTAACACTTGATCAAGAGCTTGTAAGTTGCAATTAAATTTTATATAAATTTTAGATTTTCTTTCAAAAATGGAGGGTAAGTTTGCTCATAACTAATTCAAATCAACCATGTGTACTTCATTGATTTTCTTTTTAGAAATATGTTTGACACAATTAAAGGAGTACATGTGTTTGATTTTAATTGGTCGTAAATAATTTACCCACAATTTTTTAAAAGGTAGTCTAGGTTTCCTCTCAATTTTAAGAGAAATAATATTTGTATAACTATTTTGTGATAATTTTTGGACAACTCTCTCATACTCATATTATATTCTTACACTCTCTTTTCATTTTTCTTTCTCTATTATTTTTAATCAATAAGAAGAGAAAAAAAGAAGTTTGTCAAAAAAAATGTCACCAAATGGTTGTACAAATATCATTACTCAAATTTTAATAACAAATAATTATTTTTAATGATATTTGTACAACCATTTGATATAATTTTTGTGACAAATTTCTGGTGAAAATGAATTAAAAAATGATTTTTTTTCTTGTAATAGGGTGTATGAATGTTTAGTTATTAACAATGCCAATATATTATAATTTTACTATTATCAAAGTTTATAAAAGGTTTTTCGATGCATTTGTACACATTGTTCTTTCAAATAAGGGTTATGTTAACAAGTGCATTAATGCCACTTGTTAAGGATTTAAAAGAGGAAATTATTTGTAAATTTTATGTCGAAAATGTTTCTTTTTAATATTTCAATGTGTTGAATACACAATTTCCAAGAAAAAGTTTCTTATTTAGACTTTTAAACAAGTACCCTAAAGGCACTTGTTAGGATTTCCCTTCAAATAGTTATATCGGCATTGTTAATAACTAAACTTTCATACACCCTATTACAAGCACAAAAAAAAAATCATTTATTAGATTCATTAAATAACTGATGTATCTGACCTATAATAAAATCCAGATGCATAATTCATTTAATAAATCTAAAAAATGTTTTTTGTTTATAATTGTGATGAGAGGGTGTACAACTTGTTAAATCAAATTGAAAAATAATAATTAAGTTTAATAATATATTATATAGCTCCCACTAAAGTCATGCAGGTTATATATGATATTTAATATAGATCAAATACATTAATTATTTAATGACCAACCAAAAAAAAAAGTCATGCATGTTAGAAAAACGATTACTATTATACTACTCCCTCCGTCCTAATTTAAGTGAGTCTTTTGCTCATTTCATACTTATTAAAAAAAATGTATAAGTAAAGGAGGGAGAAAAATAGTTTTAAGTGTTCTTGTCAAGTATTAGTATATTTATCATTATCATAAATGCAAAGTAGAATATACTCCCTCCGTTTCAAAATGAGTGTCGCTTTAGCCCAAAAAATTTGTTTCAAAATGAGTGTCGCTTTCAGTTTCCAATGCAATAATAACTTTTTCTTTTCAATTGTACCCTCTAATTAATACTCTGCACACTACTTCCAAAGTATTACTTTTAAAACTAACCAATGGTTAATAAGGATAATTTGGTAAAATAACCATTCTCTTTCTCTTAATCATTGCATTTCTTAATATGTGTGTAAACACCTAAAACGACACTCATTTTGAAACGGAGGGAGTATTAAATTGAGAATGATGATTAATTATAGATCTTATTGTTTTCCTTTTCTTTTTTCAAAGAGGTTTGTGGCTAAATTCATATAACCCCAACGTGGCATTTAAAGGCCCTTCCATCATTTTTTAGCATGTGATATGTGCATGTGAGACAATCGATTATATGAAGAGTGCAAACACTTAGTACGTTGTCAGAATTTTAGATTAAGGGTTAAAAAAAAATTAAGGAAAAAAAAAGTTTGAACCCCTAATCTGTTTTTGTGGTGTCCGGGGCTCAAACCCCGGACCTTGCATATATTATGCATTGTCCTTACCAACTGAGTTAAGTTTACGGGGACGAACCCCTAATCTAAAATTACATACATACTCTATAATTGTTCTCTTCACAATAACATGTTTTGAGATCGTTAAATAATCAAATCATTATTAATCTAAGATTAGGGGTTCAAACTTCTATTAATAATATATAATATGTATTCAAAAAATTACATGCATACTCTATAATTGTCCTCTTCACAATTTCATGTTTTGAGATCGTTAAATAATCAAATCATTGTTAATATCGTTAAACACATATCTCTTTGTAAATTGTTTAAATTTTTCTTTTAGGAATTCATTTTTTTCTTAAAAGTTTAAGTCGGTTGGATATTTAGGGGTCCATCATAGCCAGAATAGGTCTCAAGGCTCAAAGATTCCTAACAAGTGTACTTAGAGATTATTCACCAACAAGATCTTTACGTTGGCAACTTGAGTTAAATCATACCCTTGTAGTGCTTTGGTTTCTCTCGTATCAATTGAATCAACCTTCATCGACAATTGTTTCATCATATCATTTTACTTTTATTGATACAAAATATATAGGGTTTTGCTAGAAGACACCTTTTACAAAGGTGTCTTTTAGCAAGTTATTCTATGAGCATTTCCTAAAAGACTCCAACTAATTTTTATGAAGGTGTCTTTTATCAAAGTTATAACTAAAAAGTGGAAATCACACCTTGAGGTGTGGATTGCTAAAAGACACCTTCATGGGTGGCTTCTAGCAAAACCCAAATATATAATTTAAATTATAAGGAATGACAGAGTATTATTTAAATTTTAATGAAATCATAGCAAATTTATCATTCCCTTGTATTTAAATAAGTGATTATCATGTATATTTAGTTTATTCTTTCGTAATTTCGTTGTGTTAGTGCAACGTTGTTTTGTTCCTCGTCTTTGTGCGACGTTGTTTGTGTTTCCCGTCTTATTCGTGTTTGTTTGGTTCAAATTGTCAGATCAGCTTCAATCTAGTGCAGATTCAATTGAAGACTTTGGCGTCGTCAACATTGCTGATCCGAAGACATCTATTTCGGAGACTTGAATATAGTCATATTTGTAGGCTTATGTGCTTTGCCGCTTTATGATATTAACATGAATGTTGTGAGTTTGTTTGCATATTCATCATTTTTGGTTTTAGTGAACTTGTATTATATCGATGTACTCTTCAAAAGTGGGAGATTCACATTAATTTTATCGAATAAGAGAGTAAGTGTTAGACACTGTTAAAAATAGGGCATTGTTAGCATTTGTTTTTGGTTACGTATTGTTAGCATTTATTTAATCATATTGTTGACAACCAGTGAGGACCCGTGCTCAAAAGGGTACCTCCAAAGCTGCCTTGCCATATACCGAATAGTTGGTTCAAATCTTTGTGAACCTGGCTGTTTAGCTAGTAGCTTCTGCCATTTCTCTCTTGTTCTTCTTTTAGCAGTTTCATTGTTAGTTTATTTCATTGAGGATTTGCACAAGCCTTCCTTGTTTTAGATCTCTGTGATGTAATGTTTTGCACCTTCTTTTTGTTTTGATGTAAGCTCTTTTGTTGTTAAGGGTTCTGGCCCTCTCCAGGTCTTTTATAGTATTTTTTTGCTTGATAAAAAAAAAAAACTAGTTAAACTATCCCATCAAATTGGCATGAGGAGAATGGAACCTGAGATCTCGAGAATGAGCATACTCCAAGGTCCTAAGCCAACACCACCAGGTCAACCTAAGTGGGTTTATTTTCCGTAAAACTTAGAAAACTTAGGTAAATTGTCGGTAACACATTCCATAATCATTTCAATGAGTTCTGTTTGATATTAGGTTATTAAACCATATTATTTAAGTTCTGTTGATTGACTTTTGACATATTGTAATTGCTAGCCCTTAATGATAGATTGAGTTTGTTATAACTGTAAACTGTCATGCAGCTATACCTCTAATTCCTTTGTACATATACTTCTTGATCTTCTATTCAATAAAGAGCTGAAGCTCATTTTCATTCAAATGTAAATCATCTTACAGGTTGAGTAGAAAAATAAGAAAAAATAAAGCACGAGGGCGAGTGACTTATCGTCCACGGAATATTCCAGCAGAGTTATCATTAAAGGTTTAATTACCTTGCAAAAAATTGAGAATTTCTAAATAGGTATATTTGAATTGAAAAAGTTAATCATTTGTTTCTCGAACTGATTCTACCGTGAATCATTTTGATAAATAATCCAAGTAGACTTGTAACGAACTCAGAGAGAAAATAAAGGAAAGTGATAGAAACTCATGGATAATTATTCCTTCAATAAATAATGTATGAATGTGTGCGCGTAAACCTAATTACCTGCAAGGTAATTAGAGGTTTGTATTACAATTACCTTGCAGGGAAAAATAAGCCAGTATATATTACAATTACCTTCTGTTTTTGAGGTTTTGTAAATCTAATTACAAGTTGATCAAAACCTATCCTGATCATTTACTATGAAAGTACCTTGCAAGTAATAGAAAACACTATAGAATAAATAAGTGAGAACACAGAAAGAGGAAAATACTGATAATTGATTTAATTTTCAAGAGAAACTTAATTTACATTTAAGAATTAGGCTTTAATTTAACTGACGCCAATATCCAAGAACAACTTAGTGACATCTAATTGTATCTTTTTCTTTGTATAAACAAGGTATCTCTGCACACAGCTACACAAATTAATCTTTCAAGTTAGGTAGAATCACACGACTAGATAGGCCTTCTTCGAGAGCTTTAACGTTGATGCATTGAAGTGACATGTATCAATATATGTTTACCTAATAGATCAAATATGAAAATCAGACAATGGCTGAAGCAAATCTGTTCCGACTTTATGGCCTAGAGTTTCACTCCAAAACTCCAGAGATTGCAGATGATGAAGACCTAGAATAACGTTCAAGCAATGACAATACCTTAGCAGCTTTCCTTCTAAGGTGTCCGTCTCCATAAATATTACTGCCAGTCAAACAAATCAAACGCGATCTAGCCGTCGTTCCATAGTATTCCACCATTTCCTTTGACACAAAAACCTTCTCCAAAAGTCCTAAAGCTTCTGCCTTAAGTGACTCACTACCCCAAGTCAAAATCTCCAATAAAGGTCTCATTGCATTTTTCTCATGCAACAAACGAGCACCCCTCTGCGGATGCTCTTCCAATACCAATGTAGAAAGTGTTTGTATTGCTTCATAAGCAGTTGCATGAACCTCACCATGTAACAGCTTTATCAAACCAGGTAAAGCATTTGCTTCCAATAGACAAAATGTTGTGGTCACACTGCATACGCTATCATGAGCTGCACATAAAGGAACGCGCGATGATTTGAAAAACCAGCAACCGCTTGGTTTGGAAATAACTGTGAGCTTTGGTGTGCTCATAGAAAGATCGCCGATGAAAGCTGCTGCAATTGCCTTTGCAGTGATTGAACCTGTATTGAGAAAATCAACAAGTAAAGGATATATTCCGCGTTTAACCAAATCGCGCTGTGACTCGATATTTGTAGGATCTGTGAACCTGAAGAGTGCACTGAGAGCGTTTTCTTTTGCTTCCATTTTGCCTGTTTTTAAAATGCTTATGATTGCATCAAGTCCTCCCATTTCAATCAACTTTGTAGTTAGTTCTCGTTCGGATTTTGGTAGGTTAGCTAGTAAGCCAGCTGCAGCCATTTGTACATTATCATTGTCGTCGTTCTCGAGGAATCCAATCAAAGCTTCTAGCCTTCTAGGCTTGAAAAGGTATTCAACTACTCCTTCTGGTTCATGCTGAGAGAAAAGAAAGAGCAGGTTTATAGCAGTCTCTCGGACTTCTGAGTCAGAATCATCAAGAAGTGGAAGAATTAGAGATACACCATTGGCTGCAAGAATTGCTTTCTTCACCAAACCAGTCTCGAACTTGCAAATGCCAAGAAGAGCACGTAGCGTTGGCTTACGAAGGTTGTGACCTGAGTTGGAATTCTGTTGCAAAACTAGCAATTTGGTGATGATGGAATCTAACTCAAGTTGTTTCCCTTCTCCATCAACAAAGAAATCAATTCCATCGTCAGAAGAAGAAAGTTTCTCGAGGATTTCGGAGCATTTAATTGTAATGAATGACCTTGTCCGAGGAGAGAACATCAAATCTAGAATAAGAGGAACACCTCCGGAGGAAGCAATAATTCCCTTGTTAGCATGAGATCCAGCTAGTTTACCCAGGGCTGATAAAGAAAGGTCTTTCGACTCGATACTGCCAGACATCATTTCTATCAAAGGAGTTATAACCCCTTCCTTTCCAAGTTGTATCAAGTTTAAATCATCCAACACCAAATTAACTATGGCTTTTGCCATTGATATTCTTGAATCCGGTCCTGAGAAGAGAAGAAGCAGGATAGTTAACTATATAATCTACTATGACCCTAGGACTTGACATATAAGTGATTATGTATATGCTATATCTATAAAAAAAGAAAAAAAAGAAGTCAAACTGTGTTCAAATAATAAGTTGTTTTCATAAGCTATCCGGATGAGCTTATAGAAATAAGCTGAAAACAGCTTGTAGACATGTCATAATATCTTCAACGTAATGAAAAGCATTCATCTCATCACAATAAACATGTAACAACAAGAAAACATTCAACCTTCTTACCTCGAATCATGCGATCAGCTAGTGGCTTATACCAGCCACAATTAGCAGCAGTGACAATGCTGCTTTCATTTATTTCAAAAAGCTCCATCAAAATTTTCTTCGCCACCTCTGCTGAATCGTTTCCAGGGTCCTTCACAAGGGTTACAAGGTTAAGAACTGCAGTGTCGTTCTCAGAAAGTTTTTTGCAAAAACATTGATTCCAACCAGATCTTTCTTGAAGCAACTCATATAACAAATCAATTGCTGCCTTGGAAATGTTAGAGTTGCTTTCCAAGCACGAAATAATATGATCCCATCCTTGTGATTCAGCCAATTTCTCCTATTACATTTTTATGCAAATGTTCGAATTTAAATTAGCCCCCGCGATTGCACGTTTGACATATACATAATAATAGTATAGTAAGTTATCATGAATACTAAATCTCAGTGGCAAGAAAGAAAGAAAAAAAGCATGTTTACCTTGTTTCTTGCATGCCCCTCTACAACATCTTTCAAAGTGATCAAAATCTTCATCTTCACTTCTCTGTCATTGGACTTCCCAAGGATCGAGATAACGGTATCAGTAACCTCCCCAATAGAGATCCAATCCTTGTTAATAGAATTTTCAGCTATTAGAGCCTGCATTTGGCACAGGGATTCTTTCAGATCAGAATTTAACGACAAATTTTCCCGGATAGACCTTATCAAAAGACAATAATTGAGTTCTCTCCACTCTTCGATCGATTGTCTTAGTGGAATGTTTGACCTCAAGCTAGTATCTTCAAGAACCTCTTGTGTTTCTGGATCAGTTCTGTTTCCATCATAAAACCAACCTTCAATAGCTGATCTCTCACATGTAGTTCCTGTGGAAAGGCTAACAGGATCAACCATAACAGCTCCGTTTATGCGGCAAAGGAAAGAATTAAGAGGTTGGATATATTTTTCCTTTGAATCGTATCTCTCTATCACCTGAACCCTTTCAAAGTATTGATTCTTAACTTCTTCATAATCCCTTGCTGCATCAGCTCTAGAGAGTAACTTAATGATCTGCTCCAAGAAAACAAATTCGGCTTTTTCTTTCCTATTCGCAGCTTCTTCTTTTTCCTTCCTAATGCTGGCCAACTCTTTTCCTATCTCGGATGGTTCCACCGGCACGCCAACTGCCCTTGCAATCTCCTCAAGTATGTCATTCGCGAAAGCCTGGTCCTGTTTCTGATCTCTTAGTCCTTGGTTCAACTTGTCAACAATTTCAAGCTGAGACTGTGAAGCCTCGAACTCAACCCTTTGCATCTCACCTTGTAGTCTATCAACCTGATCAGAAATTCTCGATAGCACTTCAGTATTTGCAATAGACAGTGCAGCCAGAGACCTTCCGATATCCCTTGTAACTTGCTCAACTTCCTCGACAATGGACCGGCATTTAACTAGCAAGTAGAAACGGCCACGGTTCTTGTACTTCTCAACCATATTATTCGCCCTTTTAACATCTGCTTCAAGAGACTCTAGAGCAACTCTAGCAGGTTGAGAATCATTCAATTCTTGAAGCTGTAATTCCTTTAGAACTGGCTCAATATCAAATAGGTATTTCGAAAGTGCCTTGAAACTCTCTTTTCCAATAAGAACATCAGCTGCTGCATGAGCAGTTCTCAAGACTTGGCTTGTTACCACAGTTAATATTGTACCTATTGGTATGAGTTCCAATCCTACCATGGTAAAAATCTATACACCTGCCAATTGTATCTCTTCTCTGGAATCAAATTCCTATAAATCAATCCTCTTGTAGAGCATAAAAAATATTCTGCACCAGTCCATTAATTCTAGAATAAGTCATTTAACAAATTAAGTATTTAATTCATAATACTTGGAAACAATTTTCCATATATAATTTTACATAATAGTGTACTAGTAAATTCTATACTTGACTTTGAGATTGCAGCAACTATAATTTATCATGCTAAGGATAATGTTGTCTAGATTGCAAACTAAAAACAAGCAACTAGATAGAAATCGAAACGACATAATCAAATGACTAACTAAAGAGACATTATATTTATACAGCAAGTCAATTGTAACAATCTTGAAGAGAGTGGTAGACTTACCTTACCTCACAGAAGTTTCAAACTGTGGAGAGAAACTACAACAGAGAAGTTGAGATGATTGTGAATGATTGTGTTGAGATGATTGTGTTGCAAAGAAGACATTATTTGAGAAGATAACTTATTAGAAAAGACTTGAAGTAAGGAATGGTTTGAGGAAAAGACCAAGAAAGTATGTAGCATTTTCTAATGTTTGATTTGGAAAGGTTTTACACGGTTTGACAAAGGTTCAGAGTGGAGATGGTCAGACCAATCAGTAACACACATTTTCTCTTCTAGATTCTTTTTTCCCTCCTAAATTTATTATTATTGGGGTCCCTAGAACGTGGTCCCTTGGTTATGTTCGCTTGGGTACAATCATAAATATATAAATATAAATGATTTTTCCTCAAAAAATTTAAATATATAAATGATTTAAACACACAGATGAAATATATATATATATATATATGAATTAATTATTTTTTTGTAAAAAAATCAATTTTTTATTTTAAAAATATATATTTTTTATACATTTTTCTTTTATTTCATTCATGTATCTGCTCAAATCAAAAATTTGGATTTGTGATCAAACAAGTTTTACTTCAACAAAAGAAACTTAATACTAGTAAAAAATAGATTATACGAGAGAATATAAAAGAAAAGTAGAAAAGTAGCATAAAAATTCTCAAATATTAATTATGTTTTTTTTTGTAGAAGTCAAACTATTCCTCTGAAATTGGAATTGGGAGAATCGAATCTGAAACATTGAGATGAATGCACTCCAAAATCTTATGCCAACACCATGAGGTCAAACTAAGCGAGTTTCAAACACTAGTTATGTTACTATTATGTACTCTCATTGCACCTTATTATAAGTCTCTTTGACTAATTTCACGTATATTGAAAAAAGTTGGTAGTGTAGTTAATGTGTTTATTTTGTATGTGAATACTCTCTCCGGTCCTATTTACAAGAAAAAGTTGACTTTTTAGATACATTGAATAATGTATGTATCTAGTCAAGAACCTAAACCAAATACATAAATTATTTAATGTATCTAAAAAGTAAATTGTTTCTTGTAAATAGGACCGGAGGGAGTATTACTTAATTGTTCTTTGCTTTTATGTGTATTTAATTTGACTTTTCATATTTCAAGGCAAGCTAGTACTATTAATTAGGGTATATTTAAGTTAAAAAATTAATAAATGTGTCCAGTGATTCGAATAGAGATTTATATTTAGGGACAAAACCTTTTAAAAATGGGCTTATAATTATGGACGGAGAGAGTATCTTTTTAAGGTAATAGACACTTCTTAAAAATATGATTAATTATGTTGAATTCAATAATAAAATGTTGTGTATAGTGTAAAATACTCGAGTAAGAACCCTTTTAATTTTATCTCTTCATTACTAAAGTTTTTAAATATTTTGTAATGTATTAAAAAATTAGACTCATTCAATGTCACACTTTCATATTTATATTTTCAAAACAATCTTAATAGAGAAAATAAATATAACAGAAAATTAATAAATCACTATTTTACTATTGTTTTTATTATCCATGAATTATATATTAAATTTTTTTAACGGTATTACAGAATGTGGCATTATTGTAAGAGTTAGTAGTACTGGTCTAGAAAATTAAACAAAGTTGTATTAGTATCAAATCAAATTAAAAAAAAATAAAACAATCAAGGTTGCATTCTCCTATCAAAATAAATAGGCAATTTTTGGATATTTAGTTATCATCGTCATAGATATATTCAAGTCACGGGACATCAATCAAGAATAACCATGTCTTACAATAATCAACAATAAAACATCATTTGATAGGAGAATGCAAGCTAACTTATATATATATGCTGCTAACTTACACATACCTGAAAACACTAAGGTGCAAAAATTGTAACCATCGTCATATATATATCAATCAAGAATATATCTTACAAATTGTAACCATCGTCATATATATATCAATCAAGAATAACCATGTCTTACAATAATCAACAATAAAACTATATATATATGCTGCTAACTTACACATACCTGAAAACACTAAGGTGCAAGTTAGCAAGCTACACTCACTTATATTTTACTAAAACATCATTTGGTTTATATTCTAATTAATTTTAAATAAAAACGCACTTTTGTAACTAGCTTAAGAAAATATATATATTCTCCTATTTTTTCGGCAGATTTTTAGGGACTTCAGATTACTTGTTTTTAAGGATTCCGATTACCTTTTCTTTTTTTTTTCTTCAGTAGACATTTGCATGTATAAACAAAACCGTCAGTGCATTAACTCGAGACAAAAAAAAAAAAAGAAATTTATGATTAATGTCCAAAACAAAAACTCTATTTGATAATTATTAATTAAGTAACTCCCTCAAAAAAAAATTATTAATTAAGTAACATTTTTTTTGGAACATTTTTTTTTGTTACAAGTTAATGCTTGAGCCTTGAAGTTTTTGGTTTAAAAAAAAATACTGTGATGTACTATTACGCTTGCAATGCATTGAAATTAGATGTTCCTCCTTTTGTTTCCAGCATGCATCGAAATTAATTGGAAGTAACTGAACCCTCACGTGAATTCGGCCATAAAACTAGGAGAAACATTATGTCCTTAAAGTTAGTTCCAAAATTGTCCTTCTATTTAAAATAAATATTAATAGAGACTAAAGGGTGTTTTAGTAAAATACAAGTGGGTGTAGCTTGCTAACTTGCACCTTAGTGTTTTTAGGTGAGTGTAAGTTAGCAGCCCCATATATATATATATATATATATATATATATATATATATATATATATATATATATATATATATATATATATATATATATATATATATAGGGGAATGCTATAACACCCACTCACTTTTGTGAAGGTGTGTTTTAGCATTGAACACATTTAATGTTTTCACAAAAATACCCTTATTTTTCATTTTCAAAAACAAATAAGCTAAAGGGCAATTGTGTAACTCAACAGCCTTAATTTTAATTTTTTTTCCACTACTCATCTTCTCCACCCGATCTACTTTACATTTTTTTTTTTAGTTTTCAACTCATTCTCTCTTGTGGGTTCTTGCTACTCATTTATGTTCCCTCCTCTGTTTACAATCTCATCTCCCATTTCCATTGCCTTTCTTCATGCTGCAAAATGAAACTTCTATCAAATTCAACCTCACCGCCGTGAGAGAATGAAAAACAACATATTTGTGATTTGACGAATTCTTTGTCGCCGACGACGGTGACTCCGGTGGTTCTGATGGCTTTCATTTCTTTGGCTGTTTGGAATCAATTTGAAAAACTACATCATGTTTTTGAAAGAACAAAAAAAAAACGAATTTCTTCTCTGGAACAAGATTAAACAATGTGGTGGTGATTTGAAGAGCCGGCATGCGTTGTAGCTTTAAGCACAACAATAATGGCGTGAGTAGATTGCGGGAGAAGAGGTGGAATAGCAAATAAATAAATTATAATTAAGGCTGTTGAGTTACACAATTGCCCTTCAGCTTATTTGTTTTTGAAAAGGAAAAATAAGGACTTTTTTTGTCAAAACATTAAAGGTGTTCAATGCTAAAACACACCTTCACAAAAGTGAGTGGGTGTGTTATAGCATTCCCCATATATATATATATATATATATATATATATATATATATATATATATATATATATATATATATATATATATATATATATATATATATATATATATATATATATATATATATATATATATTGCGAGTGCGTGCGTTCGTGTATGTGTGTCATTTATATGGTTTCTATATATATATTATATATATGTCACTTATTTGGAGCAAGTATAATTCTGTGAATATATTTTTGTCTACGAATAATTAATGTGAGTTGTTTCATCAGCCATTCATAAATTTGCAGCAAGTATAATTGTGTGCACATTTTATCTATGGAGAATTGATGTGAGTTCAAATGTTAGTTTTGTTGTATGTTATTTAATGACAATGGATACTAATGTGATGTGTACAAGTATTTACGAATCATTAAACATCCATTTTGTCTATGGATAATCATTTCTAATTGTAATGTTCCTAGATATGATATTTTGCTTGTTTAAAATAAATATTTAGGTTGATTTTTCTGTGAAAAATTCAACACCGAACTTTAGCTTTTGTTTAAATTTGTTTGGTTTTAAAAAACAAAATTAACATTGGCTAATATAAGTTTTATTTTGGATATATTATATGTAGATATGGTGAAGCAAAATTGTTTTGCAGGGTCAACATCACTCATATATGTAATAGTATTGAAAATATTATTTGCAATTATAAATGTGGTTAGAGGTGACCAAATTGACGTTAAGTTATAAGATGAGTAGCTATGTTTTTGTGGTTTACCAATATTTTGTAGGATTCCTTATGCTTTTTGAACAAAACAAACTCAACTCATATCATTTAAATGGTGTTGGATACAAGGAGGAACAAAATCAAACATTTGTCTACTAGCTTTGGCTACCTTAGCTAAGCTATGAGCAGTCATATTTGCTTGACGGCGAATAAACTTAACCTCAAAGTTGCAATTAGAGCGCAATAAATTTCTAATGTTAAAATCAAGACTACTGAACTCCGAGGAACCTACAGATAGCTGTAACAACATTCTGAAGTCCCATGCCCAATTCACAGTTGAGAGTAATGCAAAAGCTTCCCCCTCGTGAACAAACAGTTTCGGAGCTTCCCACCCAGCAAAAGCTGTAAAAAACTGTCCGATGGAGTCACGAACGAAGCACCTGAAACCTGTCTTTGTTAGCAGACTGACTAAAGCTTGCATCCACATTACATTTTAGAACACCTATAGGCGGACGACACCACTGAATTCTGAAGTGATTTTTGAGATCTTGTTCATTATTGAGCTACTCCAATGAGTTCTTGTCACAATGTGTGTAATATTTGTAATTCCATTTGTAATTCCAATTCTTTTGAACTTTGGCACTATAGGATAAGTCATCCTTATTATAAGATTCTCAAACATGTATCCAATATCTTTGCATATGTACATTAATAGAATTCTAATGAATTGTGTGAATTTTGTAATTTTTCTAAGAAACAAAAGTTACATTTCATGTCAAGTAATTCTCAATCTGCAAAACATTTTGACTTAATTCATATGTACATCAGGAGTCCTTGTTATCACCTCTATTCACATCTATTTCTATTTTCTAACAATTGTTGATGATCACACTCATTACACTTGGGTCTATCTTATGAAATCCAAAACTGAAAGCATACAAGTTATGCAAAACATTGTTTCTCTTGCCCGCACTCAATACAACATGATCATTTAAACCATTCAATCAGCCAATAGAATAAAATCAACGAAGCCTCATGCTTATTACTTCGAGCGGAGGTATATATAATCCTTCAGATATGATATTTTGCTTGTTTAAAATAAATATTTAGGTTGGTTTTTTTGTGAAAAATTTAGTACCAAACTCTAGCTTTTGTTTAAATCTGTTCGATTTTTTTAAAAAATAAACATTGGCTAATGTAAGTTTTTTTTTTGGATATTTTATATGCAGATATGGTGAAGCAAAATTGTTTTGCTATGTCAAGACTACTCATATACGTAATAATATTGAAAATATTAATTGCAATTATGAATATGGTGATCAAACTGGCGTTAAGCCATAAGATGAGCAGCTATGTGTTTGTGGTTTACCGAAACCTTATAGGATTCCTTACCATGGCGACCCTTGCTAATTACTTCGAGTGGAGGTATATATATATTGCTAGGTCAAGACTACTCATATATGTAATAATATTGAAAATATTAATTGCAATTATGAATATGGTGACCAAACTGGCGTAAAGCCATAAGATGAGCAGCTATGTGTTTGTGGTTTACCGAAACCTTATAGGATTCCTTACCATGGCGCCCCTTGCTAGTTATTTCGAGTGGAGGTATATATATTCCTTTTATGTGTGTATATGTGTATATTATTTTTTACTTTTGGAAATCAACATATTTTGAAATCTAACGAATTATTTTATGTGTATACCACGAATTGTTAAGCTATATGATGGTCACATAACGAATTGTTTTATGCGTATAACATGTAGCTGCCCAATTTTGACTTTCCGTAATGGCCCAGATATTCCACTTTATCCATAGCAAAATTGCATTTCTTTTCTAAGGAAAAGTTGATTGGCTCTTGAATTGAAGAACTATAACAACAACAACAAAAAAAATAGTCAATTGAGTCCTTATTTTTGTTTATGTTTGACAAAGTCCTTTTCTAAAACTATGTTTTACTTTTACCTTTACTTCATGTGAATGAAATTTTGAAATGTAACGAATTGTTTTCTTTCTATTTATAAAAATGCAAGGCCTCAAAGGATGAATACAAGGACTCCAAAAATGACTCTTTCAATATTCTAGAAGATATTAGCCCTTAGCTTCTTTGGGTAATAATTTTATCATTACTTATTGTTAAATAATTGAACACAATTGATTATTAATTAATTGAATACGCTTTTATTTAACTTAAATGTTTAATTTAGCAACGGACATGCCAATTCATGAGACAACTTTAAAATAAACATTGTTAAATTAACATTAAATATATATTTAATATTAACTTTTCATATACCAAGACAAATTGGTAGTATTAGTAAGGGGTATATTTAGAGAAAGAGTAATCAATACATCTAAGAATTTGTATCTGATCTTATATTTATGGACAATTTTTTTTTTGTAAACTACTCCTATAAATAGGGACTAAGGGAGTAAATAAAACAATCAAGGTTTCCTTCTCCTATCAAAATAAATAGACAATTTTTGGATATTTAGTTATCATCGTCATTGATATATGCAAGTCACGGAACATCAATCAACAATAATCAACAATAAAACTATAATGACTAAAGTTGTGGAATCTAGTTATATATATATATATATATATATATATGTGTGTGTGTGTGTGTGTGTGTGTGTGTGTGTGTGTGTGTGTGCGCGTGCACGCACGCGCTCGTGCGTGCGTGTGTGTATGTGTGCCATTTATATGGTTTTTATATATCATATATGGCACATGGTGTTTGAGTCAATGGATTGAACGATGTAGAATATACCAACGTCTATTGTTTTCGTTACCACACTTGCAAAGTAGTTACCTAGCCTAGACAAAATATGACATGTATGCGAGAAAAGATTAAATTATTAAATGAGATTTGAATTAGTTTGCACAAAACTGAAATTTGGATGACATGATTAACTAAACCTTATAATAACTACTTATTTATTTAACATTGATGTATGTGAAAATATATTAATACTATAAAACAAGGTTATATAAGTTTTTTCACATACATGTAAAACAAAGTTCCACGTAATAATTTTAGTTTCAATAACATTACCGCGAAAACAACAGAAATTTTTTCATACTCCACTTAAAAATAGAACAAGCTATATAGTAAGGTTTCTCTTCAACAATTCAAGCCAATAACACACTTTTAAATGTATAAAATAAACATACCAATGAAGTAAGAAAGATTGTGTCATTGTTGTAAAAGTTAATAGTACTGATTTAAAAAATAATCAAAGTTGTATTAGTACCAAATCAAATTAAAATAAATTAAAGGGTTAATATGTATTTACCCCCTGTAATTTGAGCGAGTTCCGGTTTACCCCCTGTAAAAAAGATTCTTTAGTTTCCAACCCTATTATATGAAGATTCTCCACAAAACACCCCTGTAATATGAAAATTCTCCACAAAACACCCCTGACCCCATCCAGACGCTGACGTGGCACGCCACTGTGTAATTATTTTAATTTTTTAAAACCTGACATGTGTGTAATGAACACTGACGTGGCACACCACTGTGTAATTATTTTAATTTTAATTTTTTTAAAACCTGACATGTGTGTAATTGTTTAAAAAATTCATTATAAAAAGATAAAAAATAAAAAAAATGAAAATTAATTTTCAAAAATTTAAAAATAAGAAGGAATTTTTTTTTTAAAAAAACGAAAAAATTTGATTTTCGTTTATATTATTTTTTTAAAAAAACGAAAAAATTTAATTTTCGTTTATATTATTTTTTTTAAAAACGAAAAAAAAACAATTTTAAATTTTTTTTAAAAACGAAAAAAATCAATTTTTTTAAAAAAATGAAAAAATTTAATTTTTTTAAAAAAATAAAAAAATTCAGAAAAAAATTAATATTTTACCAAAACATTCAAAAATTAGCTTATATTATTTTTTTTGAATATTTTTAAAATTTAAATTTAATTTGGATTTTTTAAAAATTAGCTTATATATATAAAGAAAACAACCCCTTTCAACTCTTTTGGACTGGTTGTTTATTTTCAAAAATGTCCTCAATTTTCAATACAAATAAAACATGTAACACATCATAAATATTAAAAAAATTTCCAGATTTTTTTTATCCTCAATTTTTAAATATTAGAAAATATTCTCAAATTTGTAACACATCGTAAAAAAAAATTGGAAAAAAAATCTGAATTTTCCTAAATTTTTAAATAAATTTGTACACAGATTTTTAAAAATAAAAATATTTTCTATATTTTTTTTGTTGAGAAAATTTAAAAAACTTCTTTTTCGAAAAAAAATCTGTTTTAAATTTCGAAAAATATATATTTCTAAATTTTTGAAAATAATTTGAAAAATATATACCAACTTTTCTATATTTTTAACTTTTTCCATATTATTTTTTTATTTTCGGGATTTTATTTGTTAAATTTTCTAAACTTTTTCATTTTTTTTTTTAGGGATAGACTTTTTCATTTTACCAGATTTTTTAATTTTTCCAGATTTTTCTTATTAAATTTTCTATATTTTTTCATTACTTTTCAGTTTACCAGAATTTTTTTTCATTTTATTAATTTTTCATAATTATTTTCATTTTTTAAAATATTTTAATCATTTTTTTCATTTTAATTAATTTTTTTTAGTTTTTATTAATTTTTCCAGAATTTATTTGGTTTTTTATGATTTTTTTTAAAAAAAATACAAATGCCACGTGTACCCTTTAAAAAAAAGAAAAAATAAAAAAATATACAGTCAGCATGCCACATAATCAGATATGCACAGTCAGCATGCCACATCAGCTTGCCACGTCATCAATTCTGCCCAGTCACATAGGTTAGGGGTTAAAATCAAAGAATCTTATTTTACAGCGTTGTAATCTAAAGAATCTTTTTTACAGGGGGTAAACCGGAACTCGCTCAAATTACATGGGGTAAAGACATATTAACCCTAAATAAAACAATCAAGGTTGTTTTTTCCTATTAGTTTAACAAATCAATAAACTCATTTGATTTAATTCATATTGATATTTAGGGACCATTATCTATTTATTCTGCTCATTGACATCATTATTTTATTAATGTGGTTGATGATTTCATTAGACATACTTGGTTATTTTTCATGAAACTAAAAAGTGAAGCTAGAATGCTTGTGTCGAATTTTATTTCTCTTGTTTCTACTCAGTTTAATAGTAAAACTAAGGTGATAAGATCGTATAATGGCCCTGAATTTATTATCTGGTTGTAGGTGGCATTTAGTATGGGAATGAGGAGTTGTTTCCCACCATGGGAAAGTATTTTTTTGTCCATCAGATTAAAGAGATCACTGATCTTATTATAATCTGCACACAGTATATCTTTTCCAACTTTGTCTTCAACCTCACAATCATTTCTCTCTCCTTCGTAATCACCCACCCACCACCAGGTGCCTAAATTGCAAGATCAAACCAACTATGGATATCATTTCAACAGCTTGAATCACACAAAGTGCTCTCAACATTTTATTCTCTCTTTCTATTTTTTTTAATTCAAGTTTCAGTGACAAATGAGTCACTATTTTTCTCTAAATTGACCATTGATTTTAGTTTGTGTTCATTAACAAAACTCACAGTTTGTAATTTATAGGAAAATGAATGAGTTCAGTTTTAGCTTTTCGGAACAAAAGTTCAATTTTAACTTAGATCTACACAAGTTACTCCCTTCACTCTTGAGTTCTCTGTTGTTTTTTATTCAATGATATTTAATTATTGAGTGGTTGCTCAACCGGGTCAGTATGAATATGGGTCGGATTGAATACGGTACTATGGATTCGGAGTTTGTGTTGAAGAGGTGAAGGTCCAGCATGGTAAAAATTGAAGATCAATGCAATGTAACAAACTCAAAGTGAATAATTAACATAGAAAATTTGACAAATCCGGATAAAATTTGAAAAATTAGAACGTAAAATCTCACAAATCTTGTATCTGGATATTGGATTTCCCAAGCTAAAAATTAGCATACAAAATTTTGATGAAGAAATTCCAATAAGGATGCAGATAGAAGGTGCAATGAGGTGGTGACGGCAAAGAGGGAGATGAGATGGGTTGTGGAGGGTGTGTTGTCGTGGAAGAATAGAATGGTGGAGAGAGAATTGTAGTGGAAGAGAAAGTAAAAAAATAATTAAGTGTTGATAAACCATGATAAAATTGTGTTTCTTATTTGATCCAATGGACAAAAACAATTTTCCCATGGTGGGAAACAACTCTCCATTCCCATGCTAAACCCCACCCTGGTGGTATTATTGTTCTCTTGGGATTTTGTAACAAACTTCATGTAGAGAAACTCATCAATAAAATTATGTTGTTTAATGAAAACATAGACATGTTCTTAATGTTGCTAGATCATTATTGTAACTTTTAGAAAAACAATCTTACACAACATGTCATATACGCCCTTTTGTTTTCTCATTTTGCATGAAAGTTTGCAAATCAACAGTTCATTTTCGTCAACAAACAGGTGGCATTTACCATGGGAAGGCTTAATCCTTTTCCACCATGGGAAAGGTTACTTTTAACCTCCATGTGACACTCAAACAAGTTGCTTTTATTTTGTTTGTTTTTTCAATAATTAAAAAAGCTAATATTTAATAGTATTATCAAGTTTACTAGTACAACCCCTATTTCTATGAAATCATATATGCACCTCGCCCATTAACACGTAAATGAATCACGTAATTTTTTTGTTGATATCTAACCTTTTTTTATACAAATTTAATTAGCAAACATAATTTTTTTTAAAGAATTAGAGAACATAATATCTCATGCACAATGAGATATATATCATTTACTGGTTGTTTAAAATATATCATTTAGTGATCAAACAATATTTACTAGTCGTGGCCCAATACAAAAACACTATAGTTTATTCTTAAACATGCTTTAAGGACCAAAACCTTATTTATCTTAATATTATGTAATGTTTTGATTATATGATGAGATTGAAATTTGTAAGTGGGGGGTTTTGATAGAGTGTTGGTTCAGGTTTTGTGAGTTTATTTTCAGATGACTACAAGCCCATAAAAAATGGCCCATTCACTTAACATTATTCTATATGTTGTGGGGTCCCATTTTTTGTTTCAAGTAAAAAACCAAAAAGTTGAAAAAGGGTAGCAAGTAAAAGATCACAACCATTGAATTTTTTTATTATTATATCTATGGTTAAAAAACACCTTTCCCATGGTGGGAAAGGATTAGCCCTTCCCATGGTAAATGCCACCCAACGGACAATCCTTTCTTTGAATCTGGTTGTAAGTAGTTTGTTCATCGCCATCTTCAATTTGTTCCAAAATGACTCAATCGGTAGTTTTTCTCTTTGTTCTTCTTTACAAATTTTCTCAAAATCACATCTTCAGCAGGAGACGAAAACTATTTCTTCCATCTAAACAACCACCTTGCTCTGCTTCTATCAGATAACAAATACATTTTCAATACGAATTTTTTTTATCTCTTTAAAAAATTAACTATTTGACCATGCATATTGTCGATTTTCTTTCTTATTTTTTTTTTATAGATTAATTGTCTATTTTCTAGGAACACTCTCAATATTTTATGTTTTCTATTATACCCTTAACCATTTGTTACTCTATTTTCTTTCAATTCTTTAATTTATCATTCTCATACCATTAATAAATGATATTTGTAACACATAATTTTTTTTTCTTATACAACATTAATTATATTTCTTAATACTTGTGAAATGACCAATAACTTATAATTTAGGACATAAAGAGTATAAAAATTTTATAAGTTGTTTTTCTAACATCCTATTTTCCTTGACATTGGAAAACGGTGTTACACCTAGATAATTAAATTTCTAATACGAAGTAAGTTTCAAATTATTATTTTCACTGGTAACTTAATTAAGTTATTAAAAATTATTTTGAAAAATGTCTTTCTTGTGTTTCTTTCATTAGATTGAAGGTCTTAGTTCTCTAATCATAAACATTAAATTATTGACTAACAATTTTTTTTTTTTTTTGACAAGCTTTATTGACTAACAATTAGCATAACGTATATTAATATCTATGTATAATTTTGCAACCAACCTAATTTGAGGTTGGAGTTTCAATCACAATGTCCAAGTCAAAAAAAATAATTTGCAAACACAAAATTTAGTATTAAAAAACTCTTCATTCCTTTTTTTTTTTTGTATAGAAAAAGTAATATAGAAGTAAATACTTAAACATAATGGGTAATATTATGCATTAAGAAGTAATAAAAAATAAACATCTTGGATTTGAAGTCATTCCAATTCTTATTAAAGCCACAATCACTTCCATCGTAAAATCACCTCAATATTCAAGTGTGAACCAGTTTCATGATCATCATGGAGAATCATCACATCTTCAATCTCTTGGTTTATATGTGTCATCGTACATTTTACAATTTCTGCCCAACATAATTTTTTTTTATCAAAGCAATAAAATATAAAAGCTATTTATTTAAAATATAAAAGAAGAACACAACAATAAATCAACAAAATTCAAAAAATCCAAATAAGCATTTATCCATGGATTTGGAGTTTCTTTGCACACTACGAATCAAATGTTCAAATAACACTCAAATTCATGTTTTACAGAATAAATCATGTTACATAAAATAAGCATGAATAAATCAGACAAATGATAAAAGAATATGTAACTCCTATGATATAAATCTTATGAAATTGTACAAAAAAAAAAAATCTTATGAAATTTCAACAAATATGCAATATCAATTAACATGTAACCCCTGTAGTTGAAAACGAAATTCCATTCAATGTGAGTAGGACCAATAATTGCATTGGAAAGAAGTATGTAGAGTATTTATTGAACTTATTATTAAGCTAATTAATCCAAGTTCAGTGTTCACATTTCTCATCATAAATATGATGATGTTCTTGTGCATTTTAACTTTTTAAGAGATAGAGAGGAACTACTATTTTAGAAGGAAGAAGCAAATAATTTTCCAAATTAAAAGACACGCTCAAGAGTTTTCCATGTAAGATAACTTGCAACAATGTACATAAATGAAAAATAAAATCTACGGGGAGAAAAAATTAACAATGAAAAGCTTGTCATAAAAATTATAGAAAATAGTATGATTTTGCTGAGCTTATATAAGTGGGTTGTGCACTTATCTTTGTTTTCTTCTCAAAAGCTAAATTCACATTTTCGCTTTAAACCACAAAAAAAACTTAAACTTTCACTTTGTCTAACAATTGTTGAACTGAAGACTCCTTATGGTGAAAAATACGAGAATTTTTTTCCTTCCAAATAAAATCAATCACATATCATCCAAATCAATTGAAAACAAAAACGGATCTTTTTAAGGAACACTCCTAAACAACCAAATTGAATAAGATGATCAATAGCACACCGGAAGCGCCGAAAATATGCTTAACCATCGAAAAACCAATGACCAAATATGGGCATGCCTAATCTTGGACCTCATCTATGTATATAATTGTGTATTCTTTTCTTACTCAATTTCGTTAACTTTTACAGCTAAATGACATATTAACATTGCTGAAGAGTATTTAATTTGATTTCTTATTTGGTAATAACTTTTAAAATGTTTAATTGATTTTTATTTTTATCTAGCAAATTGCAAATCATACAATTCATGTCAAAACAATAAAAGCTCTCTCTCACCCTCCCAGTCAAAAAGTTCAAAATATAAACAATGGATTTTGTTGCACATTTAATGACTATTATGGTAGATTTTGTTGCACAGAAAATTTGAACTGCTATTTTATGTGATTTGCAAATGAGAATATACCATAATAGTTCAAATTTCGCTTCACAAAAATAGCAGTTCAAATATAAACCGTATTCTCATTTGCAAATCACAGAAAATAGCAGTTCAAATATGTACCTGATGAAGAGAAAGCAGACCTAATGAGGTCACCACACCAGCAGCAGTATGAAAGAACATGCACATATTGGCATTCAATTTTCATTCTTTACAACTCTCTTAAAAAAGTCAGTGCAACCATATTCCTGAAGAATCAAACGCTCGCTTTACATCTTCGATATTTATACCCTTAAGAACCCCTGACTCAACAACCCTATTATTTGCTGAGTTCTTGAATTTCGAAAGTTGCTCAAGTGCTGTAGACAGTTCTTTATAATCAAAATTTTCCACTGCAAATCACACAAGCTTAAAGCAAATTAACAAAATATAAGCAAAACACATTCTGTGTAAAGCAGTTAAGACCATAGTAGAGAGAACCAACCTATTAAAATTATCATTTAATCTTTACTTATTAAAAATTCCACCATTGGATTCATGGACCGTGTATCAACGATTATTTCACGGATTCAATGAACCGTACATCCGATAAAGACCTCGATGAAGACTCACACACAACCAATTCATATGGTTTGTGTAAATCACCATGAAAATTAACTGTGGAAATGACTGCTATTTTCAACACTATTTTTATTGATTAAAATTCACATTAGTCTCATCATATCATATGAATTTCGTATAAATTTTGTGGAATCCATGTAAATTTTAATCAATAAAAAAATGTGTTAAAAAGTGTGACATAGTGTATGTTGCTGGTACTAGTACATTAATATTATTCAATAATTGCTTGTTAACTTTATGCTTTGCATTTTATATCTGATTCCAGACTGTCCCCAAGTTGGGTCACACGTACTCTCCTAGGATATCAAAAAGTAAAAAAGAAAACCAAATAGAAAATAAAGTTCTTGTGTAGTGGACGACTCAATGAACGATCATAATGCCTCAGTCTTAATAAACTTTTTTCTTGAAAGAGAAGCTTGTTAGATGATATTTTTGTTTAAGGTATGTATTGTCAGTTATTGTGTAGTCGTTATCAATGTAATGTAATATATTATTATAGTTCTTATAATTTTTGTTAGTTGGCTTTGTTAAATTTGTCGACGAGTCTCCATCTCTTTTTGTTAATTAGCAACAGTAAGTCTTTTGTGTAATGATAAATTAGCCAACAGTAAGATTTTTGAAACCAACTTGCATGAAGCGTAATTGATCATATAAACATGATGAAGCATAATGAAGAGTTTACGGAATTGTAAATTTCCTACAGTGTGTCTTCAATTTCAAACCAAATATATCTCGATGTACACTTTCACACCCGATTACGTATGTTCCGACATCATGTCTACAACACTCCGTTTTCAAAGGTATTGTCTGTTTTGAGCTATTATGTGAGTCTCACGGTTTTGTGCTGTGTAAAAAGCATCTTGATGTGAGGAGTGTGAGTATCTTATAAAACTATCGTTAATCTTGATTTTTAAGCAATATCTAACTATTTTTGTGTATTGGATTTGAACAATTTCGAAATTCAAAGCACTTGTGTCAAATTATAAAATAAAAGATAAAGATATTTGAAAGTTAGCATTATATTTTAAATTCAAAGGATAATATATTTACCAAAAATTTTGTTAGGCTCAATTATTTTAACTTTAGAATAAGTAAATGTGAAACAAAAACAAATTAAAGAGTAAGACTGAGTCGGATATCATTCTTAAAGTGTTTGATTTGAGATGATTAAGATGGATGGTTGAACTAGAGCAACATTTGTCGAATTGTATGTTGTGGGTGACACCTGCAAACACCGCGACGTACAGGTCAGCAACAACAGAACAGAGAGTGAGAAGATTTAACTGTAAAGAAGTGTGTGTGTTGCATTGTTGTGAACAAATATCGTTAGAGAGTGATGGAGAGACCCTTATGAACAACGTTGTGTCTAGATCTAGTGGTCGTTGGAAGGCGTTTCGAGCCGTTTAAACGTTGCAAGTTCGAGAGGATTTAAAACCGGAGACTGGATATATTGAATTTGATCACCATCAAAATAGACTTGAGATAATGGAAAAATGAGTTTTGAACCGATCCGAAACAATTATCATTTTTATTCCTTCATTTGACGTCAAACTCTTATTTTGAGTTTAGCATATGATTTATTAGGCCATTTAAATAATTTGTTGTTTCTTCTAAACAAAGGAAAATTCTTATTGTTCATCAATAAATGATGATGGGTAACCTAGTTTTTTTTTAAAGAATAGAGAGAAATTCTTAGGTGGTCCAGGACCACGAAATTTTCTTTGGTCACAACCAAAGAAAGAAGAGAGAGAAAATGGAAAGTATTTGTTTATTTGTGAAAAGAGAGAGAAGACAAAAATTCTATGCGTGACCAAACCAAATTTCTTGGTCCTGGTTCACACAAGAGTTTCTCGAGAATAGATACGTAGTTGTCATAAAAAATTAAGAACTTATACTTTTTTTCCTTCTTCTAAAATTTACATATCTGTTTCCCCGTCTCTTTCAAGGCATAATCATCTCCACTAACAAGAGTAAAATCTTATACCTCCTCTTAACCCACTTTTATATCTCTCTAATTTTTTTTCTCCATTGACATCATTCTTTGATCACATCTCTTCTAAGAGAGTATCAAAAATATCATTAATCTATTCATTATAAAAATCAAATGGACCCCACCATTTCACATGATATTTCTCCCATCAGCAAACCAAAATCTTCTCTATATAAACTCATTTCCACGCAAACATATTCTCTACCCCATGAAAGTTCCTACTTAGCTTCTCTCTACTCATCACCACCGCCAAGCAAGCCATGGAACCGCCATTACAACAACCACCAACCCCCCGCCCTCCCACCATTCTCGGAAAATACCAACTCACCCGCCTCCTCGGCCGTGGCAGCTTCGCTAAAGTCTACAAAGCTCATCCCCTCCACGACAACGCCACCACCGTCGCCGTCAAAATCATCGACAAGTCAAAAACCGTTGATGCCGCCATGGAGCCTCGTATAATACGTGAAATCGACGCCATGCGCCGTCTTCACCACCACCCTAACATCCTCAAAATCCACGAAGTTATGGCTACAAAAACCAAAATTCATCTTATCGTTGAATTCGCCGCCGGTGGTGAGCTTTTCTCCGCTCTCTCCCGTCGTGGAAGATTCTCCGAATCCACAGCTCGTTTCTACTTTCAACAGCTTGTCTCTGCGTTACGTTTCTGCCACCGTAACGGCGTTGCTCACCGTGATCTCAAGCCGCAGAATCTCCTCCTCGACGCTGATGGGAATCTTAAGGTTTCCGATTTCGGTCTATCTGCTCTTCCAGAACATCTCAAAGACGGACTACTCCATACTGCTTGTGGTACTCCGGCGTATACAGCGCCGGAGATTCTACGGCGCAGTGGCGGTTACGATGGATCAAAAGCTGACGCGTGGTCGTGTGGACTTATACTCTACGTACTTCTCGCCGGTTATCTTCCGTTTGACGATTTGAATATTCCAGCGATGTGCAAGAAGATTTCCCGGCGAGATTATCGGTTTCCGGATTGGGTTTCGAAACGGGCGCGTATTGTGATATATAGGTTACTTGATCCAAATCCGGAAACACGAATGAGTTTGGAGGGTTTATTTGCGAACGAGTGGTTTAAGAAATCGTTGAAACCGGAACCTGAACCGGAAAAGAGTGTTTTCGGGTATGATTATGGAAAGGAAGGGAAAGTTTTAGGTTTAAATGCGTTTCATATAATATCTATGTCTTCGGGTTTGGATTTGAGTGGTTTATTTGAAACGACGTCGTCTTCTCAAGGTGGTAATAATAATAATAATAATAATAATAATACATGGAGGGAGAAGAGGTTTACTTCTAGTGCAAAGATGGAAGTGGTGGAGGAAAAGGTGAAGGAAGTTGGAGGGGTTTTGGGGTTTAAAGTTGAGGTTGGTAAGAATAGTGCAATTGGATTGGTGAAAGGGAAGGTGAGTTTGGTAGTTGAAGTTTTTGAGATTGTGCCTTGTCAACTTGTTTTGGTGGCCGTTAAGGTGGTAGAGGGTGGTTTGGAGTTTGAGGATAATCATTGGGAGGATTGGAAAGTTGGTTTGCAAGATCTTGTGATTTCATGGCACAATAATCAAGAGTCTTCATGAGTATCCTACATATCCCATCCCATAATCCTAATCCTAAATGTATATATACATAGTAATACATATAGAGAGAGGATGTTAAGAGTACACCATCTACATATGGAGGGAGTGTGCATGTACGTAGTATGCTTTGAAGAATTAGTCGCTAAACATGACACATTTTGAACCTAAGATGACCAAGAAAATTAACTTTAGTATATGATGATGCTTAATAGAGGTTAAAGTGTTGACGTGGAGGTGGTTGTTAAGTCGCTCGAATACTCCGGCATGTTTGTATTACGAGTGGAGTTGGTGCCCCGGGAGTGTCTCTTGAGGTAATGTGATGCTGTCTTCTGGTTTTCTTGGTGTTTTGGCTGGGGATCGGTATTTTTGCTGGGTTTAATGTGGCTGTTAGGACAGAACAGCAGCTGTAAGTGCTGCTGTCTGTCTGCTGCGGAGCTGTTTGTTGTTTTTTCTGGCTTCTGGAGTTGCTGTTCGGTTAGGGGAGTGTATAGGGACTGTTTTGGGTTGGTTTAGGGATTGCTAGGGGCTTGAAATTTGATGTGTTTATTTAGATTTCAGACCCATAGCTTTTGCCTTAGTGTTTGGTTGTAATTTTGGTGTGTTGACGGGGTAGATGTTACGCCTATATGCGGCATCTTTGTATTGTTTTCTTATCCACCTCTTTGCGTCTTGCAAGAGTTTCGGTCTTAATAAATTTTGCCGATTCAAAAAAAACTTTTCAATTAACTTCTAGGATTATTGTTAAAATTACATGTGTGTTAATTTTATGTTGGTTTCATCTTTTTCTTCTTTTAAAGAAAAAAATATTACTATTATGTATATGAGCATGGTGCTAATGTGTTTCTTCTCCCGTTAGTTGCGATTAGTGATGATCATGTTATTAGATCCAACTTTATTATATAATACTGTATTTTGTTTCACTTTTTTCCTGCATATATCAACTTAGAAGAAGAACAGGAGAATATGAATGAAAACTATGTGAATTGTATTGAATGGAGAAGTTGTAAAGTAATATAATTGAGTGGGTTATGCTAGCTAACTAGGGATGGCAATGGGTATCCAATGAGCAGGGTACTATGGTGCCCATCCTCATACCTGCGTTTGTAAAAAATACCCGTACCCGAGCCCGTACTCTCGTGGGCAACAACTTTAGTGTCTTTCCTCATACCCTATGGGTACTTAAGTGCCCATACCCGCACCCATTACCTGCACTTTAACCATGAAAAGAAAATTAAATAACCACAATTGAAATAAAATTATGATCCAAAAAATTTCAAATCAACTAATAAAATAGTATGAATCGTAGTATTTAGCCAAATAAAAAAACATCCAAAATATCCCTAGAAAGAAAGACAAAATAGATACTTTACATCAGTTATACGTTAAAAAGTTGCAGTTGCATGTTAAAGTCATAATAAATCGTTACTAAAGTTTTTATTAATTTGCATTAAGCTGTTTTAGGGTTAGACTTAAATAGTTAAATAAATAAATTAATTGTACACAAAAAATAAATAAATTATTTATTTTTTCTTATGATCGTCAAATGCATTAAGTTTTTATGAACTTTCAACTTATGATCATCACGAATTGAACTATAATCAAATTGCTTTGGGCCGTTTACCAATGTCGATCAGTAATTGATGATTATACAATTCGAACAATTCAAATAAAATAAAAAAAGAGAATTTTTTATAATTAAAAATTATTTTTATTCTTATATTATATAAATACATACATGCGGGTTGCGGGACTGGGTAGTACAGTGCCCATACCCGTGCCAATACCCATTCAAATTTGCGGGTAATTACCCATACCCATGCCCGGACCCATGAAAGTGGGGTTTTACCCTACCCATAGCGGGTATTTTTTGCGGGTGGTCATAGGGTCTGGGTCCAATTGCCATCCCTATAACTAACTATGGTTACTTGACTCACAAGTAAACCCTATAATTAGATTAATCTCTTTCTAATTAACTCAATGATATCCGATCTAACTGCAACTCTAGCTAGTAACTAACAACGAATTTGTGGTAATCTAAAGTGTATACACTTTAACAACTATAAACTAGACTAGTAAACCAACACATTCTCGATATATGGTAATCTTATGTGCTGGCCCTCTAGAGTAGATCCTCCACAGTTTGAAGTATACAACCAACACAACTAGTTTTGTATCTGAATGTTGCGTAGCTCACTTACAATATTGAAAATCTATACATTTGATATAATTTATACATACAAATATGCTTAAAAAAAAAATCTCAAAAAATACATACAAATACGAAATATGTTAATGGATATTGCGATATAAAAACTTGTAACATGTTTCATATTTTTTTCTCTTTAAAGTTTTGGAATATTTTAATATATTTTAGTAGGAAAATTAAAAAAATATATAATTAGATTTTTTTTTTTTTGAAAATGAAAAATGCCTTCATTAATGAATTAACTCATGGGTGTACAAAGTTTGAATCTGTATAGGGACTTCCTCTATCCATACCTTGTTGGGCTCAGAGTGGGCCAATTGGGCCAAGCCATGAGCAACACTATTACCCAGCCTATGGGTGAACCGGAAGACACAAGAGTCAAAACAAGACAAAAGAGAGAAAATCTCTCGGACAACTAAACTAGTGTAGGTTCTATGAACCTTATCTTTGTTCTTCATTAGATCTACTAACTTCTCACTGTCCGTTTCAAATTCCATCCTTCGAAAGCCACAATCTCGAGCAAGACGAACCGTATGCAGGAGCGTTATAGCTTCAGCTGTGAGGGCACAGTGGAAACCTTTGGTGAGCCAGGTCGCTGCTGCCATAACCAATCCTTCAGTATTTCTTATTATTGCGCCTAAGCCCCATGAGCCCTTGGCTTGAAGATTGGCATCCGAGTTAGCCTTCAAAACCGAAGAGTTAGGTTTGACCCATTTGTTGATGCGGTGAGATCTGGGACCTTGAGAGTGGCGAGAGCTATGAAGAACATGGCCAGGGACTTACATGTTGGCTGATTTGAATGCTTGTATGCTGTTGTGAGCTCTGCTGATGATTTGTTCTTCAGGTACGATTAGATCTTCAAAAACGCTTTGGTTTCTTGCATGTCATATACTGTAAATTAGTGCTGTTGTATAAATAATGTTTTGCTCATAATTTGACTCAATGAAATTAAGGAGCCAGTCTTTAAAATCCATAATAGGTTGATTAAAGATCCTTAGTGTTAGTTGAGATCCAAACCAGGACCTAGTTATAAGAGGGCAAGACATGAAAACATGTGTGAGAGTCTCAGATTTTAAGTTACACCGAGGGCAAAGGATAGAGCAGTTGATCCCTCTGTTGATAAGTTTGCTTCTGATAGGTAGAGAGTCATTCAAAATTCTCCAAATAAGGTTCTTATGCCTAGGGATTGTATGCAGTCCCTAGAGCTTTTTCCATATAGACATAGGAAGCAGAGGGATTAGGGAGAGCTTTCCAAACTTGTATGGCTTTGTAACCACTCTTAACTGTATAATTACCATCAGGTTCAAACATCCACATCAAGTCATCTTGGTGATTGAGATTAACTACGGGGATTTGTTCAATTTGACACTTATCCAATGGTATGAAGGTGCTTTCCAAGACACTGAAATTCCAATTGGTGCTATCATTCATGATTAGATCCTGAACTTTACCAGGTTGGTGGGATGTACCTTTTTGAGTAAGTACCTTGAAATTTGGCTGAAAGGGTAGCCAGTTGTCTTCCCAGACATCAACTGATCTGCCATTACCTATCCTCCAACATGAGCCTTTATTAATTGTCCATAAAGAACTATGCATACTCCTCCAAGCATAGCTTGGATTGCAGCCTATAGAGGCTTTAAAAACTGTAGAATTGGGGAAGTATTTGGCTTTATAACATCTAGCAATAAGAGAATTAGGATTTGAGTGAAATCTCCAGACTTGCTTAGCCAGCATAGCCATATTAAAATCTCTAAGGGATCTGAAACCCATACCTCCTTCATATTTGGAAGTAAAAAGCTTGTCTTTTTTAACACAATGGATTTTCCTACTATCCCCTGAGCTGCCCCACCAAAATCTGCAGACATTGCTTTCAATTTTTTCAACCAAACCTTTAGGGAGAAGGAAACAACTCATGATGTAGGTGTGAATGGCCTGAGCAACTGCCTTAATGAGCACACTTCTACCCTTAAAAGAGAGGTTTCTTTCTTTCCATCCTTTCAATTTCTTCCAGATTCTATCCATAATGAAATTAAAATCAATCTTTTTGGACCTTCCAAGATGAGTAGGCATACCTAAATATTTAGAGATGCAGGTGGTAATCTTGATAGGTAGCTGGTCCTGAAATGCTTTCTTTGCCACCAAATCAATATTAGGACTGAAAATCATTTCTGACTTATCCATATTTACCCTTTGTCCTGAAGCCTTCTGATAGATATCAAGGATGCTTTTGATGGCTTTTGCCTCTGCTGGCTTAGCTTTACAGAAAAGGATGCTGTCATCTACATAAAGTAGATGAGATATAGATGGGGCGTTGGTGGCTATAGAGATTCCGTGAATGACTCCATCTTCCTGACCTTTAGTGATTAAACCAAAGAGAACTTCAGAGCAAATTATAAAGATATAAGGAGAAAGGGGGTCCCCTTGTCTCAAACCTCTATTAGGGAGGAAAGGAGCAGAGGGCTGACCATTAATAAGCACAAAGAAGGAAACAGAATTGATACAACTCATAATAAGAAGGATCAGTTTATTAGGAAAACCTATACTCCTTAAAGTATTCTCTATAAAATCCCATTCTAGGCTATCATAGGCCTTTGCCATGTCTAATTTTATACCAACATAGCCATTGTTTTTCTTCCTAGGTTTATTAAGATAATGTAAAGTTTCAAAAACTATAAGAGTATTATCTGTAATCAACCTTCCAGGAAGAAAAACACTTTGAAATTCATTGATAATAGAAGGCAAAATCTTTTTAACTCTCTATTAGCAATGGTTTTAGTGATAATTTTCAATAAAACATTGCAAAGGCTAATTGGTCTAAAATCAGAAGGATGAGTAGGGGAGTTAACTTTAGGAATAAGGCTAATAAAAGTATGGTTAATTTGGCTGGGAGAAGCCCCATTATTTAAGATGTTGAGAGTAAAAGAAAGAATCTCACTACCAATGATATCCCAATATTTTTGGGAAAAAAGGGCAGTGAGGCCATCAGGACCAGAAGCAGAATTGCTCTTGAGGTTACTGATGGCCTCTATAACTTCTAAACTTGTAAAATTAGCATCAAGGTAACCATACTGATCATTAGTAATTCTATTCCTAACAACATTAAAGATGTCAGGGGCATATTGAGTGTCAGAGTGAATAAAAATATTCTTAAAATAATTGTTAAACACAGAAAAGATATGCTCACTGTCCTGCCAAAGCTTTCCCTGATTATCAGTTATATAGTGGATGGTATTCTTCCTTTGTCTTTGACTGGCCTTATAATGAAAGTACTTAGTGTTAAGGTCACCATGTTTGAGCCATTGAACTTTGGCTCTTTGAGCCCACCAAAGCTCTTCCTTTTTTAAGAGGTCATCTAACTGGTATTCTTTGGATTTGATAATTTGCAGGCAATCCTCATCTGGAATCTTCTCTTTGAGAGTGTGTAGGCAGTTCTGGATGGTTTTAATATCTTTAGGTAAGTCACCAAACTTGGATCTGCCCCATTCATACATGTCATCAAGAGTGACTTTAAGTTTATATATACTGTCCCCTGAACTAGAATTCCAAGTTCTTTTAACAATTTGGGGAGCTATCCTGCTCCAAAGCCCAAAGCTGCTCAAACCTTTTGAGCTTAGGGGGGTTGTAGGAAGATCTGAACTCATTAAAGTCAAAAAATTCAAGAAAAATGGGACAGTGATCAGATGTATATCTAAGTAAATGCTTATTGGTATATCTAGGAAAAGTTTGAATCCAATTAGAGTTGGCACAAAGATTTTATACTGAATGAGTTGATTTTCTTTCTATACAACAAAAAATTAAAAACCTTTTCTTAGTTCATAAATCCAAACAGAAGCCAATAAAAAACAAAGCAAAAAAAATAAGAGATTATTTTTTTGACAAATAAGAGATTATTATAATTTAACAATATACTAGAGATTTGGATCGAAGGGTTGAACTATATAACTCTCACTATAATCTTTGTAAACAAAATACTTGTGTATATCTCTCAAAAAATATAAAAAATACTTGTGTATTCTTGCGGAAACGAAAGCTAATTGGTTGAACCTTTGATTATGGTTCATGAATCAATCTCTAATTAATCTCAACTTTGTCGTTTGTAAGGAGGTAATTTTGATTATGGTTCATGAATCATGAATCAATCTCTAATTAATCTCAACTTTGTCGTTTGTATGGAGGTAATTTTCTGTCTTTATCTTTTCTGATTATTATATGTGACTGAAAAAACATAAGCCAATAATAGTGACGAACCCTCTTACGGGAAAACAAGTATCATAGAAACATTCCCATTCTTGAATTCATTTGAAAAGAAAAGAAAAAAAAGAAAAAAAAAAAATCAAGAAGCGTTATTATAGGGTCTGCAAAGTAACATGGTCCCCTGCCAGAGCATGTATTCCTACTTTCAACGGCTTCAAATCAAGCATGCATATATATGATAATGATTTCTTAAATTATGGGATAAGTTATACAATTACTACTACTAATTTTTTTTAGAAATAAAGTACTACTATTAATTAAATATTCATGATTGTACATTCACAGGCCAGTAGTGATCAGATAGTCCATGTGATGGAACCCATGCATCAAGCAACCCCGTTAAAAGAAATCCGAATATTTTTTTTATATGCTTTAAACGTATCTTGCATAAGCATAACTCATCTACTTTACTCATGAATGTGAACGTTACTTTCTCACTAATTATTAAGTTCTATTTTTAAGTGTAACACAATTTTGGACTAATTAGCTTAAAGTTTATCACATCTATTGTATTTTTCAAATGCAACCTTCAGTGCATCTTTTCAATATTAGATTTATTAGTGATGCAAACTTCATAGCTAGAAAATAAGAATTAATTAATATATTTTAAAAGAAAACGATATTCGTATAAAAAAAAAAAAAGGAAACATGAATCAAATAGAAAATAGGTTAATATGCAATAGTAGATTGAAAGTGAATTAATGAAATAATATGGTCACATGTAAGATTTAAGCAATCTTGAGTGCCTTTTTAGTAGATATTTTTTGGTAGTAAATTGTAATTTGGCATATTTTCAACTTTCACTTGGATAAATATCTACTACAGATGACTATAAAAATCTATCTAGATGGCATAATTTTAATTTTCTATCGGTGTAGAGCTTCTCAATGCTTCGATTACACTTATATCAAATATGGAATAACACTGGTTACTACGGTGCCGACATTAATAGAAAAAATTAATCAACTTTTATAAGCTTTTTAGAAAGGGATGAGTTTAGGGTGTCCCTACTTCAAAGAGATAGACTAAGATATTTTCAGAGATAAAAAGTAAGATGTAATATGATAATGTGTTTGTATTAAGGAACACTAATAAAATACTAACACATAGAACCAATCAAGATTAACTTTTCGTCACCTTTCATTTTCAGGTCAAACTCTAGGAAATACTTGATGCTATGCCCAAGGTTTCGTTTTTGTTTTTTCTTATACCTATAAACGATAATTAAGACTTAATTCACACAAGGAGTCAAGGACATCTCTTTTATTTTATTTTTTATGAGAATACAAGAACAACTTTTAATTTCTAAACTCAGATACTGTTTGGTTAGGCTTTTCAGAAGTAATTCTAGCCAAAAAGCAATTATAAACAGTTCCAAAAGCAATTCTAGCCAAAAACAACATGTTTGTTTTGGCTTTTAAGAATTGTTTTTATCCTCCAAAAGCAATTATCCATGAAGCTACAAATCCTAGCTTCTAACTTTTCTAGAATCAATTATAAACAGTAAATTGTATATTTTATTATTACAACCTATTATTTTCCTTTATTGCCCTTTATCAATTCTCCTTTAGTTATGTCTATTTTAGTAATTATACATTCAAAAGCAATTTTGATCAAAATTAATCATCCAAACAACATTTAGTTTGTTTAATCAATTCTACATAATTGTATCCAAACATAAATCAATTCTCTCAGAATCAATTCTGTCAGAATCAATTCTATCAGAATCAATTATGTCAGAATCAATTATATTCAAAGCTGAACCAAACACACATTCACTTTCTATTCGAATTCAAACAATTTCAAAGTCTATGAAAAATATCCAGAAAATATGACAGATTTTCTTTTTCTTTTGTGGAACTGTCGGTTGCAAATTTGGGAATTAGCAAAATTGTGTGGTATGGGAAAGCAACCGTGGCGATATTTTACAATTTTTTAAAGAAAAAATGATCCTAATTTATTTTATTCGTTACTTTTCCCATTCTTACAGCCTTTTCTCGCGTCCTATTTTTTTTCACAAAAATGTTATTGAGATTTTCAAATTTTATAATCTCAAATGAATTTTTCCCTTGTTTTGCGGTGGAAAAAATGAGTTTTCAAAAATCCAAATTTTATAATCCGAGCACCCAAAAAATAGGGTGTGTTTATTACTTTTTTTTATTATATAATAATCCGAACACCCGATAAGCACCATTTTGTGCTAAGAATTCAGGGGAAAACAATTTGAATTATATAATCTGAACCATATTGGTACAGATATTGAGCATGTTTGTAACATGGATAATCAGTTTAAGGATGATACTAATCATCCTAACGCATCCTTGTGTTTTAGGTCATTGTTACCTATTTTCGCCATGTCTCAATTGAAAATCCGGTTTTCGGACTACTTGATCAAATTATTCCAAAACTTTATCAGAAAATTAGACAAAAAAATATTAAGGATCAAAACTCCATAAAAGAGACTTTTTACGAGACTCTGTCCCTCGAAATCCAATAATTTTTGCATCTGTTTTATTTGATTTTTAGAATTTTTGGTGGTATTTTTAAATTTTATTTGAAATGTTTTTATCATTTTTTACTTTGTTTTTTGTTTGTTTTTAAAAGTGAAATTTACAACTGTTTAAATGAAATAGATTATAATTGCTGCTTCTTCCTTAAAAAAAATTGCTGCTTCTATAATCTATAACATATATAAGGCAAAACATGTTTTTAGTATGGCCTACTTTCTTACCTGTTAGGTTGTTAGTCCTAGTCAGCAAGTTAGTTAGACTAACAAACAACTACTCTATAAATAACTAACTCAAGTTCACATTGTATTCAGTGAAAAATTCTTTCAATCCAATTCTTTTTTTGTCAAGCTTTCTCTTTCTCTCATTCAATGGAGTTTATTACATTTTCTATAAAATTATGATATGGTATCATTCGCCTTGATTTTTTGATCCTCATTCTTCATCTCCAATGGTGAGAAACAATGTTAATACTGTACCTCCAATGGAGGTGTTGTTCAGATCCATGTGGTTCTTGCACCTACAGATTTATCCCAAAACCTTTACTGCATTCATCCAAGATAGAATCTTCAATTCCTTTGGTTAATCCGCTTCTTGATGGACAAAATTTTTGCAATTTTTTCAATCAATTCAAGAAAGTTGACATTACTATATTGATATAATTTAATTTTTTGGACAGCCCTACATCATGTCAATATTTGGGGCCTTTTAGTGAACTTTGCTATATATACCCCATGTAAAACAAATATTTCTATATACACCTCCCATCATAAAAAAAAAAAAAATTAGGCCCCCTACCGGCATGGGACCTAGGCCGTCGCACCCGGGCGGCCCTGAAGCATGGGAGCGATGCAATAATCTGGTACATGCTTGGATTTTGAATTCAGTTACACCATCAATTGCATAGAGTATTGTTTTTAGTGATCTTGCTTCGAAAGCTTGGAACGATCGCAAAGAGAGGTTTTCTCGAGCAGATCACGTGCGAATTTCTGATTTGTAGAGAAATATGTATAGCCTGAAGCAAAATCATCTTTATGTTAGTGAATATTTCACTGAGATGAGCACAATCTAAGAAACATTAGAGTTATATTGTCCAGTGCCTCGGTGTATTTGTGTTGTTACTTGAAATTGTGAAGTCGTGGTAAATTTGAAGAGATATCACAATGAAGATTTCACTATATTGTTTCTTACTAGTTTGAATGATGATTACACAATGATAAGATCCACAATCTTGATGGTGGAGCCATTTTCAGATAGAAATCAAGCTGTCACACTCACACACGTGCGCGTGCACACACAAATATATATATATATATATATATATATATATATATATATATATAAGGTTTGCTAACTTAGACCAACAAAAGTGGGTCAAAGTCATCGAATTGGTGCAAGTTAACAAATATGTTTTAATGAAAATTACTAAAGTAACCCTCAAGCTATTAGTTTTAAATAATAAAGATGAAGGATATTTTTGTCCAAATGAAAAAGGTGCACTTTTACTACCTCGGACCTTCATGTTTTTTGTTAGTCTAAGTTAGCAAACCCCTATATATAACTATGATTCAAATTACAATATAAAACTACCTTTACGACTTTCTGCCTCCAACCTTGTATATATATGAGTCATACTCAACCAAAAACAATGGTTTTTTCATCCCTTTGCAATAAAGATGCTCTCAATGTACAGAGCAAGAACACTACTTCAACAGGACCCAAACCTTAATAGTGGAGAACAAAAACTGTAAGTCGAACAATGGATACCAACTTACTTACTACTTGGCGGCATTAGCATTTGGAGGGATGAAATTGGGGGGTTAGGAGGGTGAACCAAAGTCCATGTAATGGTGAAGTGGGTCAGGTACAACTTACAATGTGTTATTTGTCGGGAACCACTTGTGTGACATTGTGGTGGGAATGTCACATGACATTGTACAACCCTAATGTGACATGTGACTTTCTCATCTTAAAATAAAACAAAAAAAGCCTTATGAAAGAGAGAAGAAACCAAAAAAACTATGTGTCACATTGTGGTTGGGCAATGTCATGTGACACCCACCACAATGTCTCACAAGTGGTTACCGTGTTAGGTATAGTGAGCAGGGTTGTTTCTGAGATTTTTGTGGCCCAAGGGAGAACCTACAATTTGAGCCCTAACTAATAAATATATATATTTTGAATTCATTTTTTAGGGATATATTTTGAATTCTTAAAGTGTTAAATAATTTGCTTGAAGATTATAGTTTTTATTATGTAAAAAATAATCTAATAAAAACATCAAACTTTATACAAAAAAAATATTGAATTTTCTATTTAATATTTAAATTCTCATACAAAATAATTGCTACTAGCATTTTTAGGCGTAAAGTCAATAATAATTATTTTTTCATCAATATGCTCTATCATATCTTTCTCAATACATAAATGGCTAGACGATTCAACTTTTATTGTGAAAATTGAAATAGACGATCTCAATTAGTTTTTCAATATTAATGATATGTTGAACATTATTCTCATGCTCTTTTTTTTTCTAACTTAAATGTTTCCAACCATTGAAGAGATTGTCATCATTCAAATTTTCATTAGATTGTTCAAGAGTATCTTCTTATACGGCATATCTATCATTATTCAAAGATGCTCTAACTCATTTATAAACAAATTTATTTATTGCCGCCTTTTGTGATTCTGTTAATTATAACTCTTGTTTTTTTTTCTATATTTTGGGACCCAAAGTTTAGACTTACTTTTTGAGACCTAGGACGGTCGCCCTCCTTGCATGCCTCAGATACGACCTAATAGTGAGTTTTGTTACTGTTATATCATCTTATTCTCTGTAATGACCCACATTCCATAGCTAGCACGTGCTGATTCATCTCACCTAACCTTAGACTCTATAAAATTACAAATTGTACCAAAAAGGAAAGTAATTAAAACAATTGGCGTGGAGGAAGAATATCACTCATCTTATAGTGGAGAGTGACTCAAAGATTATGGTCGACATGATTACTGAAAATTGCAATTTTGGTGGAACGACTCCTACCTTGATCAAGCGTATTCGACAACTTTTGAGTTTGAGTTGGACTGTCAAAATTACCCATACTTGGCGTGAAGGCAACATAAGTGCAGATTGGCTTGCTAATTTCAACATTTCGATGGATTTTCTAGATTTTCGTATTATGGAGAATCCCCCTAATGAACTTCAGAGTCTTTTGTTTGATGATATTTCCGGGGCTTGCATGCCTAGGAACGTCCGTTTAATTTCTTAGTTTTCTTTCTCTTTGGGCTTTGGCCCTCTTTTGTAACCAAAAAAAAAAGACCACATAAATTAAATAGACCACCATTATCTATGTACCATACGATGCAATTTACTGAATGTTCAAAGTTGGGTCAAGAAAGGCTAAAATGGACTGCTTTTTGGTCAAACGGTATGGTGATTGAAGTTCATACATTTTAATATATGGAAAAATAGATGTTTAAGGTTTAAATTTCAGTCTCTTTCAAAAAAAAGGTTTAAATTTCAGTCTCTACATATATTATGCAATATCCTTACGCTAAGTTTACGAGACATTAATATTATTCATTTTATGCTCTAAAAGTGAATAATTTACTTTACTAATTGCCCGTCATGTTAGGTAGCAAGCCGGCCCTAGTTTTCTAGTGAGAGAAACTCCAACTTCTCTCTAAACTTTCTTTCTCCTTTGTTCATCGAGGAGGGGTGGTTTTAGGTCATTTTTTGACCTAGAATCACCCCTATACATCTTTTTTCCCTTTTCTCTCAATCTAAATAAGTGGTTTACATATATATCGAGTTTTTTCTTTTGTGTTTTTTTTTTATTTCGTCGTCTAAGTGCGGCGTTGTGTTGTTCGTCGTCTTGTGCGACGTTTGATTTTGCATCTTGTCGCGGTGTTCGTTTAGTTCCTATTGAAAGATTGGCATCAATCAATTACAAATTCAACCAATGATTTGGGCGTCAACGTTGTAGATCCAGAAGCATGTGAATTTCGGTGACTTAGGTTTTATCATATTATTTGTAGGCATTTTGCCGTTTTATGCTATTAACTTGGGTGCTATGAGTTTGTTCGCAGATTCACCCTTTACGTTTTTAGCGATATTTGTATCTGATGTACTCTATCAATTTGAATGAATGAATATCGTTTTGTTTTTGTCAAAATTTTTTTTTTTGCCCGTCATGTTAATATGTTATAACAAAGAGCCAACACAACAATCGATCCAATCTGTCCAATGGGGGTAGAAGAAAAAAGGAAGGACAGAGGAAAAAAGAGTTGAAAAGTCTTACATCGTCAATTTAAGTGAAATTGAAAATGCTGCTACTAAAAAAAAGAATGATTTAATGACAAAATTAACAAACGCAAGGAAGCATAAAAGCAAGACAAAAAGTGTGGGGAGTGAATCTTTATTTATTTTATTTTTTTTTGCCTTTATCAACCAAAATATCTCTTTATTTTAACTCAACGTTATGTTTTTAGTTCTTTAAATATACTAAATTACTGTTAGTTCCTCTATAAATATTCTTAGATTTTCGTCCCTTTAAATATATTGTTTTCAATTTTTGTCCATGTTTCATTTTACAAAAATTCATGTTACAAATGTCTTTTTTGATGACATATTGTTGATAAGACTATAAAATATTATTAATTTAATAATTTAATTATTTAATCTTAAATTTAACATTTGATTTGAATTTGAATTTATAGATAAATTAATATAGATTACATAGTTCAATTATCAAACTAATAATCATTTATGGTCTTATCAATTATATGTCATAAAAAAAAAGGTCATTTGGAAGACAAAACTTGAACTTGTGTACAAAAGGAGAGACTAAAATGGAAAACAGAATATTTAGAAGGACTGAAAATGAAAAAATTTGGTATATTTAGTGGGACTAAAAAATATATTTAACGCTAAATTAAATTAATAACACTTTAAGTTTTTTTTGTCTTGTTTTATTTATTTATTATTTTAATCAATTTTTTTTATCAAAGCAATAAAATATAAAAGACAGAAGAGGCGTGAACTAATACATCAGAGTCACATAGTGAAAACCTATGAAAACAAAAACTGGATATATCCCAAGAAATGAAAGGTCCTAAGGAAAGAGGTGTCAAAGACAACCAATGGACAAAAAAACTAGACAAATTAGAACCATTCTTGGCCAAACAACAGCTAATAGACTACCCTCTCTATGAAAATTTGAACAAAAGTATTGGTATTCCTAAATATGCTGCTGCAATTGAACCAACTATTTTATATCTGCCAAGGCGGCTTTGGAGGTACCCTTTTGGACACGGGTCCTCATTCCGGCTGAGTTAAAGCTAGAAGGCTTCACTTTATACACCTGCTTCTTCTTCTTTCTCTCTACTTTAGTGCTCTCAGATAAACTTGGATAATCTTCCATCTCAAGCCTCTTATCAAGACTGAGAGTGTCCTCCATCACCTCTTCTACTTCTTCTACATCATCCCCCCAAAATTTGGAAAGAATCTGCACAGTCTTAAGGGCTGCAGCAGAGTGGAAGGAAGATTTGGAAGCAGGAACCAAGGTTTGGCTTGAAGGGAGCTTGTCAGTTGTCAAACTAGCATAGCTGGTGGTTATAGGTTTCGACATAGGAGTAAGCACTGGAGTATCTACCCAAGCCTTTAACCTATCTGGATCCACAACTCTAACAGAGGTAGCAGGTGTGACAGAAACTCCCAACAACTCAGAAGGCAATGCTTGAACCAAATCAAGGGCCTCAAGAGTAGTGGTGCATACTGGGTGAACATCCTCATCAGCAACAATTTGAGATAGATTCCCAGGTTCCGTATTCAATTGACCTGCATGAGAGCTTGCTAGAGGTGTGTTTTTACAAGGGCCAACTTGAGCAATGGGGATCACAAAAGCAATGTTATTAGGTTTAATGGTCACAACAGGAAGTTAACTGTCCTCATGTAACTTGTCAAATGAGTTGTGAAGAGCTAAAGGGGGATTTGAATTCACATCCATCCTAAGAAATGAAGGATTGGAAGTCATATCATTCATGATTACTGTCACAGCCACATCATCTTGAGCTCCTTCATTCTCCAAAATCTCAATATTTTGTGAAATAGTCAAGTTGTCCAAATCCAATTGACGGCCACGTGAGTTATTGATATTGTGAATTTCAACTTGAACTGGCTCCGACTGAGTATTCCCAACACTAAAGTTTCATGTTCATGTCTGTCAACAGTAAGAATAACATTCTCAACATTTACCTTGTTATTCAGATCAGTTCCAGCCTGTTGCTTACCTGACAACGGAATGGGAGCATTGTTAGTAACAGAAGCTTGTTTCTTGCCATAGAAGCCATAACCATCCTGTTTCTTACTCTGCCAATCCAGTTTAGTTTTAAAATTAGCAGGGCCTTCAGGTTTGTTTAAGCTACTTAGTTTCATACAATTTTGCAGATTATGACCCAAAACTTTACAATTAGCACAAAAGAGTGGTTGCTTCTCATATTGGACATCAATGGATAAAGCATGGCCTTTTGTTTCCACAACCACAAACTCAAATAACTGCTCAGAAAGGTCAACATCCACAAGAATCCTGGCAAAAACCCAAAAACGTCTACTTATAATAGCTTCATCAATGGAAAGAGGGGTACCCAATCCAGAGGCATTCTCAAACAAAGTCGTTTTCCTCCAATATTCTTTAAAAAAATGCATAAGCCTAACCCAAATTTGGGCATGAGTTTGCACTTGAGCTTGAGGCTTGAAACCCTTAGTCCAGCACGAGAAACGAAGAAACCATGGCTTCAGGTTCACCACGCCCAGTGTAACACCCCGTTCTCCCAACAACGTAATATTAGTTAATTTAATCAGAGTAACCACACAACGGAGTGTCACACTGCTAATCAAAATTTCATAAATAGGAAATATCTATTTATTTAAAATCAACGTTTAGAATATCTTAATAAACTGCAGCGGAATATTTCTTTAAAAATATAGTTTCAACCAAATTCAACCTCAATGAAAATCTTGGCACAAAGGCCTCAACGTAATAGACATTATCCTCAACAATAATAAATCCAACAACGAGGTCTTTTCAAAATATGATACATAAAAGAAATGAAGAAGACATTCGCGACGATCCCCATCCTAATATGTATCAGAGCCCTAGATACTTGAGCCAATTAACCTACAAGCCATCATTACCTGCACATTACCCACGGTCGAGGCAACATATACGCAGAAGGGGTGAGAAACTTATCCAATAATAATAATAATATATAATTCATCGAATTAATGAAAACAACAACATATCACAACATGCATCATTAATAAAGTATATAAATAAATACATAAGCAACAACAGTACAACAACAACAACAACAACATTATCCACAACGACAGCGACAACTCGACAATGCTACAACGACAACAACGACTCAACAATGCTACGACAACAACAACGACTCAACAATGCTACGACAACAACAACTACTCAACAATGCTACGACAACAACAACTATGCATCATGCAGGTGGTACCAATCTACGCGCGTTGAATGCTAAGCATTCCAGGGCATAAGCCCCCAACAATTTGGATGGTTAAAGCATCCCAGGGCATAAGCCCCCAACAGGTGAATGATAAACATTCCAGGGCATAAGCCCCTGTTATACCCTAATTTTGGACCTAAAAATACCAACTCAATTCTTCTTTTCTTGCATTTCAAGTCATTTGATATGTCTCTGATTAATTGCATCGTTCTCTGCATTATATTTCAATGTTGTTTGCAAAATTCACATAAAAGGGTATTTTAGTCATTTCCTGCATTCAACTCATTTTAATCCTTGAAAATTGTTTGAGTCTTTTAAATTGGTTTGTATAAGTCCTTGTTTCAATCTCATGTCAAAATTCATTTCAGAAAATATCAGTTGAGTCATCTTTTAGTCAGTTTAGCCCCTAGGGGCATTTTAGTCATTTCCTGTGTTATAATTTCTTTCAATCTTTTAAAAATTTGTTTAAGTCCTTTCAAATAGTGTGAATAAGTCTTCATTTCAATTCTATGTCAAAATCCATTTTAAAATTGCATTTGAAGTCATTTTTGAGTCAGTTTTGCCCCTAGGGGCATTTTGGTCTTTTCATGTGTCAAAACCCTGTTTAAATCCTAAAAATTGTCTCTGAGTCTTGTATAAGTTCTTGCTTTAATTTCCTGTCAAAAATCCATTTTGAAATTTCATCTGAGTCATTTTTAGTCGTTTTAAGCCCCTAGGGGCATTTTGGTCATTTCACATAATATTTCTGATTCGTTTTAATCTGCTTTGTTGTTTTTAATCGTCTCATTTTACGTTAATTTTCAATTTACTTTTTCAATTCAATTTTAGTTTTAATTTTCATTTTAGTCCGCGCACTTTTGTTATTTACGTTTTAATCCCTTTTAAGTTTGTTAGAGTCCAAGTGCCATGTGTCCAAATGTTATTGGTTCTTAAGAGTTTGTTAGAGTCCAAGTCCATGTGGCATTTCCTCATTGGTCCAAGCATCCCTTTCATCACCTATATAAGTCAAAGTCTTGGTCAATTTTTCACAATAAATCATTCAATCATTTTTTCCACAAAAAAAATCACAAAATAATAAAAAAATCAATTCCTTTCTTCCCTCTCTTTTTCTCTCACGTGAGACTAACTCACCCCACCACAACCACTTTTTTTTCTCTCCACCACTCCACCACCACAACAAACTTTCTCCTCCACCCTAACTAACTCCTCTAACCTCCATAACCACCATAAACAACCACAAAACCATTACAACTTCATCTTCAACCTTCACCAATTCTCCATAACCAAACCTTCAACTTCCATCTTCATCTTCAACAATCAAAAGCTTCAATCAATTCACAAAATCACATCATTTTGAACGCAAATCACAGGGAGTAGAATTAAAATTCGGATCAGAGAAGAGGAGAAAATTGAAGCCATTCCTAAGCATTCAAACCAAGGCAAATTCGAAGAAGGAAAGAAAGGGAAAGATCGAGCCAAAACCGCAAGAACTTGAGGTAATTCTTTTAGCTTCCTTCTCATAGTTATATTGTGGATCTAGAAAGATTGAAGCATCTTTTTGAAAATCTGAATTGAGAATTGAATAGAGGAGAAGAAGTAGAAGCTTGCGGTAAAAAAAAATTTCGAAAAAATGATAAAAAATTTCTCCGGCGCGGCGGCTCTCCGGCCGACCACCGCGCTGGAGCATCACCGCCGCCGTCTACTGCTTCTTCTCCGGCGGGACTGTGTTTTTGAGTGGGAGGGAGGTAATACGTGAGAGAGAGAGACGCAAGTGAAGAATTTGGCAGCAAGAACATTCTTATATTGCTAACACAAGTTTAACCCATGCACAATCCATAGATCCAAGTAACCTGCTCCAGGCCCATGCCTTTCTTGCTGTTTTTTTTCCTCACTACGTTTTTGCTGTACGCACCCCCCCCCCTTCCTGCATGTTTTACTAATTTCTTGCTAATTGCACCCCTGCAAGTTCAAAAGTCCTTTAAAAAATTCCTAAAAAATTCCTATGTATTCTTGATCATTTTCTTGATATTTTTGTGATGTTGTCATGTGTTAAATCTTGATTAAAAAATGTGTGGTATTTTCTTGTCAATCGTTTACTATTTTTGTTAAAAATTGTGAAGTTTTTATATGTTTTTGTGTCTAAAAATTCTTTAAAAATTCTAAAAATTTTCATACACATTTCTTGATAGTTTTGTGGTATTTTTGTGATGATTTTTGCATATTAAAACTTGGAAAAAATAATGTGATGTTTTTCTCGCTATTTTGTGATGTTTCGTATTAAAAATTTGTGAAAATTTGCTTGATTCTAGTTCCAATTTCTTGATGAATGTTTGTGACCTATACCATATGATTTTGTGAGGGTTTAGCTACTGTTTGTATGTGTTTCTTGCTGCATGTGAATATGTGTAATTAGTTTTCTTGTTTTACAAGTTATGTAAATGTGTGTGTGAAAATAAAGTGCTAAGTGTGCCTAAAAATATGTCATGATCCTTGACTTGAATATGCCCTATAATTCTCACACTTACAGTACAATGAAGTCTTTGAAAATTGCTCATGATAGGAGAATTATAGGTCATGTACTTATTAAGAGGTTATGGTGAATTTTTACTACATTTTGACACTTTATTCTTGTCATTTTTACTATTCTTTGTTTAGTATATCCTTGCCTATCTTTCTATCATTTCATGCCTTATTTTCACTAACCATTTCATTTCATGTCTCATATTCTTCATGAGCATTTCATCCCCCATCTCACATCTTCATTCTTTTATTTTTCTACCCTTTAGAATTCATGCCAAGTTTAGAATGTAAATACTTAGGAGTTTTTGTATTTTACCTTTATGCCTTTTAAATTCTTGCAAGACCATAGAATGTATCTAGGCCAATGATGTAATAAGGACAATGGACTCTAGTAATGTACACCGACACAAGCACCGACACATGCACACACATCACTTTAGGAATATAGTTAGAATATGCATGTTTAGATGTATGTTTAGGATTGTATGTTTAGATGAATGATTAGGCTTTACACTTAGAAAAATCAATTTTCCAAAAACTTGAACAAACTTCACTCAACTCATTTTCAAAATAAACCTTGGGATCAAAATCCCATTGAATTTTCCTTTTTCATTTTCTTAATCAAATTTCAATGAAAAATAATCATACTTGACTTCTTTTGCAAAATAACTAATTCAACCTCACAATTTCTCAATCTCATGCCTTTAAGGCCTCTCAATCTCCATTCTTCAAAAACTCCAATTTTCAAACTTAAAATCAACCAACAAAAACAAAAACATTTTTTGGAAGAGAACTACGATGGATTTGATCCCTTAAACGGGTACGTAGGCAAGGAACACAATTCCTTCAATTCAACTAAAATAAAAATTCAAACACATTCTTCTCCCTCCAATTCTTCACTTAGAACATTCTTAGGTTTAATAAACACTTTCAAAATAGCATTTAAAAATAAAGCGCGCGCGTAGAAATTAAAGACGGTTCCTATAGGATACTATAGTCGTTATGGGTGCCTAACACCTTCCCGTAGCGAAAACAACTCCCGGACCTCGATTCTCAAGGGTTTTGCTTACTTTTTCCCTTCCCAAGAAAAAATAAGATATCACCGGTTAAAAAGGTTCAAACGTAATCAATGTTTGACACCCGAAAAACCAAGATAAAACAGCCCCCAACGGGTTGAATGATGAACATTCCAGGGCATAAGCCCCCAACAGATGTGAGTATGCAAATGGACTCAACTTGTGTATATCAACATACAACTTCAACAGCGACTACAACAACAACATATGTGCCTAAAACAATTATGACACACTCCCCAACTTTGACATTAGATGATACAACAACGTCAACAACGGAATCAACAACATAACATATATTTATAAATCAATTACATTCAGCTCAAGTCTAAAACATCCCCCAAAAGCAATTAAGTTTTGATCAATAGAACATAAGTCAAATATCCATAAAACACCTCAACTAAAGCCCTAACACTTAAGTTTGAAGTTGGGAAACCAACCATAAGTTTTTGGACTAACTTGGGATTAGTTATTGTAAGCTTTCTTAAAATTTTCTGAAGACCCACCTGGACTATTTTTATCATAACTCAAAATCTACAAATCTTTTCCACTCCAAACCAGGGCCATTTTAAAGCTAACTTAATTATCTACAACTTTCATGTTTACATCGAAAGCTAATTCAAAACAGAAACGGGCGAAAAAGTGAGTGTTTTCCAGTTTTGACTAACAGGAAATCGGGGCCCGATTTCGGCAGTTCGGGGCCCGATTTTTGTCGAACCAAAGCTGAAAAATCAGCTCAGAATTCGGGGCCCGATTTTGGCAGTTCGGGGCCCGATTTTGGACATTCACAGCTTACGGGAAAGACCAGTTTTCACTCCAAAAACCCAATTTTTGATCCCCCAATCACCCAAAATGAATTAGAACAATGTTTACAAGTTTAGTATACATCATAGGGGTAAAACAACCTATATTCATACAATTAAACAACATGTTTTATCATAAATTATCATCTAACATAACCTCTCAAACCCTAAACTCAAGAACAACAATTTCATCAATTTTCAAATTATATATCAAGATTATTGAAAGGAATCCCACCCTTACCTTAATTCAACAACACCAAACGACAAGCTACCGCAATCGATTCCTTCCTAGCTCTCTCTTTGCCTCTTCTAGGTTTTCTCTCCAAAAGCAGGTTTTCTTCTAATGTTTTCACGTGAAAATGTTTCTCTCCCTTTTTCTTTCTTTTTACTTCAAAAATATCTCTCTTTTCTTTTCTCACCCAACTCCCTTAATTTCTATTAATTTCCACTTAATTCCCATTAACCAAAAATAAATACTATTTCTATAATATTTCTATTTCTCATATTATTTCTATCAAATAATAACAACATTCATTTAAATAATACACAACCCAAATATTCATATAATAAAATTGCATCATAACATATTTCATATAAAAATCATATAAAACATATATTTCACATAAAATCATTTATATAGCAATTAAAGTCATATATAAAATATTCACACATCTACTAAAATATTAGAATAAAAATGGGGCGTTACACCCAGAGCCCAGATTTTGCGCATATCTTCGATGGTACTGAATTGAAATTCGAAGAAACCCTTTCCAAGAGGTGTAATGTACCAATTGCACAAATTAGGCCATAAAATAGAGAGCTTATGTTTCAGAGCCAGGGTTATTAAAGGCGGATCACCTTTGTGCAGAGTAACTCTGCCATGGAGGTTATACTGACAATCAGCTAATCCAGATTCATACTCAACTTGAGAAACTTTAACACATACCGATGTTCTCATCACAATTTTAGAAGGCAATTGAATTAATTGGGGCTCACTGAATGAAGATAGAGCTTGTTCGAAGGATTTCCCCGATGCTGGGGGCTTCGCCGCCGTAGCCGCCACCGGCTCCATGGCAGCTAAGCAAGGCCAATGACAAATGGACGACATCAAACAAGAACTAGAGCTACTCACGCCGATGAAGCCGAAGAGAAGAAGCAAAAACGGAGCAAAAAATGACAGAGCACCACCAGAGATAGGTAAACTCAACGGAAAGTAACAATTACGGCTGAGTAGATTCGACCAGAAGTTGAATAAATCACCAGAGAAAGTTGTAAAATGAAGAGTAGAATCGGAAAATCACTTGAAAATAGACGAAAATTGGCCGAAAAATGCATCAACGAAGCTTCGTCGGAGCTGAGAAGATCTGACCAGAAGTTGAATCAATCACGAGAGAAAGTTGTAGAATGAAGAGTAGAATCGGAAAATCACTTGAAACAAACGAACATTGGCTGAAAAAGCATCAATGGAGCTTCGTCGGAGCTTCAACGGAAGTTGGTGAGATTGCCGAAAAGTAGCGAAGTAGGAGAGAGAAGAGAGAAATGTGATGGCATCTTTATGGAATATTCTTTCATCTTATTTTAATCAATTAGTCTATTGGCTAAAATTTAATTTTTAAGATGAATAGGTGAGACATTTGGGGGTTCGAACCCCAACCCATGTATATAGTAATCCCTCTTACATATGACGCATGAATAAAAAAATATCATCTTAATGTATATTTGAGATTTTTTTTAGAGGAAAGCTGCTTAATCACAAAGAAAATACAACATATAGGGTCGAAATCGCTAAAAGAAAAGAGGGATTCCAAAATCGCACACTGAGCTTTATAGTAAAAAATTAAAATAAAACTATAAATCAAGAATACAATTATAATTTTAGTATTGGAGTAAAAATATGATATTGTTTATTATAAAAAAAAAAATGATATTGTTCTTACATGTGGCATCATGTTGTCCACTTAAAATAACTTCTATTATGGACTAAACATAATCAGAACATAAAAAGATAGTTCATCACCCCTTTTGCAATAAAGATATTCTTAATGTACCAACCAAGAACACTACCTCAACTGGACTGGACCCAAACCTTACTAATGGGATAATGGAGAACAATAACGGTAAGTGGACCAATGATACCAACTATTGACTACTTGGTAACATAAGCAGTTGGAGGGATGGAATTGGGGGGTGGTCCAAAGTTCATGTAATGGTGGAGTGGGTGAGGAACAGCTTACAGTGTGTGTTATTTGGCAGGTATTGACATAGGAAGTGTTGTTTCAGTCATATAATCTATGTAATGACCCACACTCCACAGCTAGCACGTGATGAGTCATCTCACACCTTGGACTCTCTTAAAAACAAATTGTACAAATGAGGAATGTAATAAAAACAAAACTTTTTTTTTTTTGAGGGAAATAAAAACAAAACTAAAAATCACATAATTGGACTCTAAAAAAACAAATTGTACCAACGAGGAAAGTAATAAAAACTAAACTAAAAATCACATAATTAAGTGTAGTGTTGTCAAAACTAGGGTGTAAAATACTTGATTCGATCCTTTAACCCATTATATTATAACCCATAAACTTCGGATCGGTCTGACCCAATTTAAATAGGAAAAATAGGAGACTAAAATCGGGACAAGAGATAGGACATAATAAAAGTAGAATAAAATTAGTCTTTAGATTTCCATTTTTCTCCCAACCACCTTATAAAGAGTAAAATACATTGAACGACACGTAACTTCGTTGAAAGACTTTTTAAATCAACTTAAAAAGTGATTGAATCGATTTAAAAAAGTGTTGAACGACACTTAACTATTGTTGGAGAGATCAACACTTAAGTATCCCTCGGTGAAGGATAAAAGAAATTTTAAAAGTTTCAAGGATAACTTTCAAAGTAGAATTATGTCGGGATTATTCTTCGAGTTACCCTTCCGTCCCACACATTTACTAATGGACAAAACTATTTTATATTATTATGAGTACTTTCCATATCAATGATAATAATTTTCCACATTCAATTGAATAAGAGATAAAAATGGATCCAATACGATTTCTTTATATATATTTTAAAATTTTCATGTAATTGAATATATTTTTCAAGTGAATCCATAACCACATAGCTATGGACCACCAAAGCACTACGAGTGTACGAAGTTCTATTACTCTTTGATGATCATAGTTAGGGACCCTATATTGTGTCAAAAATGTCCGAATCGGGAAAGAGACCGGTCACGCTTTCAAGTGATAACAATTTAGTACTCCCTCCGTCCCGGTATAAGTGACCTACTTTGGTTTTTCACACAGATTAAGAAAAGTGTGTAAATGAATGGGAAAGTGGAATATATTGTATTGGGAATGATAAAAGTAGTATTATTTAGTGTTATATTGTATTGGGAATGATGAAAGTTGTATTGAAAATTGAAATGAGTCAGTTATTTTGGGACACTTTTTTTTAGAAAATGGGTCAGTTATTCCGGGACGGAGGGAGTAGTAGTTTGTGACGTCATGCTTCTGCAACAAACAAACTAGTTGCATGATGTTTTTTATTTTCAACGTGGAACACAACATCTCGTGTCACGGTTTATCAAAAGCACACATTATTTTTTTTAGGGTATGAAGTGAAATTGCACATTTTTATGAGGTGTTAAATTTTTTTTTTCTTTATCTGAATTTTGGTACACGCAAGATTAGTTAAGTCTCTAGATTTTGACTGACTCGGATCCTCGTAATAAATAATTGGGAGACACTTTTTGTCCACTAGGAGCAAAGTGAGAGCAGACCAGCCATGAATCTCACTCACTTCCACATGCGCACCTGTCTTCCATGGATTCCAAGGCACACATACTGCTCATCATCATCATACACCAACAACAAGAATTCCAGGTACTTGTTGTTCATCTTCAGTGTTAGGTTGAAATGAAATCTATAATTATGATTTTTTTTTTATATCATATTCACCCAACTCAATTATGGAAATGATAGTACATAACATGTCACTGGTGAGAGTTGACCTTGTAATTTCACGAGACATGGTTCAAATTTTATCGGAAATGGTTGTAAAATAGTCATTAGTGTCACTTTAATTAATGATAATTTCTCATTTTCCAAATTTTTTAACAGATGATGAAAATGATTCAGTTACTTGAAAAGTTTATGTTGCTTAACAAAGTTTATTGTTGTTTTCAATGGATTTGAATATCTTCATTAATTGTTGAGATAGAGATTTTGACCCATTATTCAACTATTGCTGAGGATGAATTAGGTTTTCTATATTTGAAATGAGTTTGTTATTTGAATCATTTCTTTGTTTGATTGCTTGTGATGCTTCACAGGAGGGTTGTGCCCTGTCATATCAGCTGGCTCAGGTCTTCACCTTCTCCATTACACAGGCGTGGTATTCGACCACACACTGAAGGTGAGTTGCATGAATCAAGAGAAAAGACTACGGAATTACATTCCTTTTTTTTGCTGTCCTTATCGTTTCCTATGACATATGCTCTTCATTGTTGATTTGAAATTATTTTTATGAACCGATTTGATTGTTCATTCGTACATGAAACTATACGCTTAATTAATGTAAACCCTGTAGGGAGATGGCAGGTTGATTTTCAAAGGCCAGCTTTTAATTCCAATTCAGAACATAGTGAACATGTTCCAGAAAATGTGAGCACCAATTTCATTTGGACAGAGGAAAATAATAGTAGCTCTCAGGTAAGAAATGCGTGGAAAAGTTTGGATAAAATGTACAAAAGTATTGATGGTATATGCAGTTGTCCTATTTTCTTTGTATTCAGTGCACATTGTTTCTTCCTTTAATGTTTTATGTTCAAAATTCAAATATTTTGGAGCAATGGATGCATTATTAGACTTTGCAGTGTTTATTGTTTGCTAAATCTCTCGAAATGCCGCATGTGCTACAGGGTCGACAGGCTAAAAACATTATAGAGTACTTATCGTTGTACTTTGTACTGAAACTGACACATACAAAGTTTGTTGGTCTGATGATAAATGTTGTCCAAGCAATAGTTCGATATGTGCCTCAGACTCTTGACGGAACAAGCTTGGCACTTGCTTGTGTTTCTAATGCCTTGAATACACCTAAGCCACTTAAATTAGACGTCTCCTTGCCTTCTTTTCATGATATTAGATGGAGCTTAGCGCGGTTGTTGTACTTATTTAACATACAACTCGAGAGAAATGTTGCCACGTAAGTTAATCACTTCATTGCTTATTTGGATTAGAACTTATCTATCTACTGGTTATTTAATTTAATAGATTCTAAGCTACTCTTGTTGTCTGAAATCTTCCAGATTCTTTTTGGTGCTTCTTATAGCATGCATCTCGTTTGTTTTCATTGGAGGTTTCTTGTTCTTCAAGCTAAGGTAATCATAGATAAATGCACTCTAATAAAATGTTAACCTATTCTTATTTTGTGGTTTCCTTATTGTAAATGGAATTTTCTTTGTTCCCCAGAAGCCTTGACAAAAAGGAAAAAAATTTTTAATAATATTCTTTTGTTGAAAAAGAAGAATGCGAGAAAGTATGTGTGAATCTGTGTGGCTTAATTACATAGTGATGAAGTGTGCCAAGATATTTGTCTGAAAAAATGACAAGATGTTGCTTTACATGTGTGCTGCCACGGTGATCATTACTTGTTACGACAATTTCGTCAACATACACAACCAAGTAAACGCACCATACAACTAAATCGAGATGGAAACGGAATGGTTACGCTCACTCTGAGTCATACCAAATTGCGGAATCACAATGCTAAATCTGCCAAAACATGTCTTAGGAGATTGTTTGATATCATATACAACTTGTGGAGCCGGTAAACTAGTCCTGAAAACTCCCATTGAGCAAAAAATCCAAGATGTTGTTTTATATAGACCCAACCCATGTTTCCAAGAAATTATTTATATCATTTTTTTATTATTAAAATTGAATCTAGTGGAACTTATCCCCTTCTTTATTTTCTTTTCTGCTTTGGTTTGTTACCACAGAGTCATGGGATCATTTTTATAGCTCTCTTTGCTAACGACCCAATTAGACCTCGGCAGCTTAAAATTTGATTTCAGCGCTTCTGTGCTTATATATGTTTGTTAATCTGGGCCATTATTAAATTATCCAGGAACAATAAACAATCACTGGAAGAATGTTTTTGGGAGGCATGGGCATGTCTTTGTTCATCATCTACTCATTTAAAAGTATGTTCGGTTTATTTTGGATTTCATAATCTGGTTTTGCTATCGAGTCCTTTCAAATTGCTTATAAACACTTTCTGCGAAACCAAATGACACACATTTTGTTGGCCTGCAGCAACCAACACGTATTGAGCGTGTTATTGGCTTTGTTCTTGCAATATGGGGTATATTGTTTTACTCTCGTCTTCTAAGTACCATGACTGAACAATTTAGGGTAAGATCTGAATTATTAAGCCTTCCTTAAACAATATATTTCTGTGCATGTCAACAATTGAATCTTCGCAACAGAGTAATATGCAAAGGCTCAGGGAGGGAGCACAAATGCAAGTCATGGAGACCGATCATATCATTATTTGTGGGATGAATAGTCATCTTCCTTTCATATTAAAGCAGCTAAATAAGTATCACGAGTTTGCTGTTCGCCTAGGCACTGCTTCAGCTAGGTAAATATTTCATAAAAGGCAGTTACCAATTTCCTTCATCTTGTGTTTTGATTGCTGGATTCTGTAATATGTCGTTTCATTTCTATGCAGGAAACAAAGAATCCTTCTTATGTCTGATCTTCCAAGAAAACAGATTGATAGGATAGCTGACAGTATTGCTAAAGATTTGTATCATATTGATCTCCTTAGCAAGAGGTATCGACGCTGGGTAATTTCCTTCTTTTGTCAAACCGGCTTTTGTAAAAATACTATTTTTTTATATTTTTTTACTTTGCTTAGGATTGCTCAGTGCATTGGGATGTATATTTGAATAGAATAAGGGCTATTATTCTTTTAGTCGATTAGTCCATTAATTAAATTAATCATATGTTTAGTAAAGTAATGAACTATAGTCATTTCTTTAATTGATTTATAAACTCATTTATTTCATGCCTCATAATTGAAATTTCTGCTTTACAGTTGCACCCTTAGTTTAACAAAATCATTTGAAAGAGCAGCAGCAAACAAAGCACGAGCAATAATTATACTGCCAGCAAAAGGGGATCGGTAAGTGTTGATCTACTTAAATTGCTAATGGTATAGGTTGTTATAATTCCGTTTGAACTGAAATCACTTGACTTATTTTCTTGAATTTATTATTGAAAGTGTGTGAGGGTGTCAACTGATGTTAGAGAAAATTGCTATTAGTAATCGTCACTAACATCTAAGTCATAGGGGTTACTAGTTTGAATTTTAATTATTAGTGTCTGCTTAAGTTGTTATGGAGATTTTAGAATTGGGGGGGGGGGGGGGGGGAGAGAGAGAGAGAGCTGAAAATTGGAATTACTAATCTGAATGATTGGTCTCCATGAGTATGAGTTAATATGTAGGAGAATCTGGAGAGAGATATAATTTTATTCTCCAAGAGTACGATTTAATTTAATTTGCATTTATTTCAGATCATTAGTCCTAATTATTGGGACAGGATTTATTGTAATTTTTTCTATATAAACAGTCCTAGACCTTAGCTTCTATTACTTTTTAGTTTCTATATCGTGTCAGCAGCTCTAGGTTATTCGATCTAGGGAAAGCTACCCTCTCCTAGTGACTTCACTGCTAATATTCGTTGTTGTAATTGAGAGAATTTTTCGCTGACTTTTCCATCCATCGACTGTTTACTTGCCTCGTAGTGTTCGGTTAATTCCATAGATAGCTCGAGTTGTTTTAACTTTTACTCAATTTGAATTTTACAATATTCTGAATTCACTTTGATAAGGTTTACTGATTTCAGATCCTTTATATTGTTAGGTATGAAATTGACACAGATGCATTTCTTACTGTTTTAGCCCTTCAACCAATTCCAGATATGGGTTCTGTCTCCACAATAGTTGAGGTTTGTTACTCATAAGCAGCTTTATGTGAAACTAAATGAGATATAAAATGCAGAAATTTAACCTATTTGAAATTTTCTTAATTGATATATGTAGGTTTCAAGGTCCCAAACATGTGACTTGTTGAAGTCAATCTCGGGGTTGAAAGTATCTCCAGTAGAAGATGTTGCATCCAAATTATTTGTTCAATGCTCTCGGCAGAAAGGACTTATAAAGATCTACAGGCACTTGCTAAATTATCGAAGTAATGTATTTATGCTTGTGTCGTGTTTCTAAAGATTGGATGTTTACCTATTTCCTAGATTTTCTATTATGGTATTTATGTATGTATGTTTTATTCTTAACTAAGATATAGATTTCATATGATTTCTAGATGCTTTTTTAAATAAATTATTCATTCAATTTTGGTACCGGTTTCGATTTCTCGGATGAGTTGGTTTTACGCTGAAGTAGATTGAGATTTTTGGTCTTACATTTGAAAACCAGTTAAAACTTGTATTGATTTTTCTTTTGTTGCCCTACACATATCTATTCCGGTGTTTAATATTTTTTTTTACTTCTGCTTGCAGAAAATGTGTTCAATCTTTGCAGCTTGCCTGATCTTGAAGGAATGACATATAGGCAAATAAGACATATATTTAAAGACGTAATTACTTTATTCAAATGTAATTTCTTGACTGAAAATTCCATTTATAATTTTACATTAATGCTCTCTATATATTGATATTATTTCAGGCTGTTGTATGTGGTCTTTACCGGAATGGGAAAATATACTTCCACCCAAATGATGATGAAATTCTGCAGATAACTGATAAAGTATATTGACTTACAGATTACTTATATTTATATCATATATGTCGTGTCTACCTTTTATCTTGGATTTTCTAAATTCATTTTTCCTCGTTAGGTATTGTTCATTGGATCCCTTCAGAATACTAATAAGCCACAAGTTATAACCACAAATGGGAAAGAAGGAAAAGATGGTCATAACAATGAATTACTTGAAAAAGATTTTGATTATGCCATCGAATTGAGTAAAGTAAGACTTGCAAATATTGTAACGCGTCCTAACAGATCTGGTTCCAAGGTATGACTTGCTGTTCTGTGCTGTATAGATGTTTTCGACGAGTGCTATTCTGCGAGTACTATTTGAAATGCTAACCTTTATCACTTATCACCATTTAGGCAGCAGACGGGAATGTAGGACCAAAAGAATGCATTCTTTTACTTGGGTGGCGACCCGATGTTGTAGAAATGATTCAAGAGTATGAGAACTATCTCGGTCCTGGAAGTGTTTTGGTATGTTTATGTGTTTTGGAATCTTTTTTCATCCACACATTTTTGTGAGTGTATATTTGAATCCATAAAACCTTAATCAGTCTTCCTCTTGGTCCGCAAAACAATAATAAAAATATACGTCTACTACTGTTTGTTATATTTACATGAACCGAAAATGCAATATCCTACCACTTAGATACTTATGTTACTGGTATAGGTTGATCTTAATTCTGAACCATCAGAAGATACATGACATTGGAGATTATGTAATAATATGGTTTCTGACCATAATAATATGCAGGAAGTTTTATCAGAGACGCCATTAAATGACAGGATTATTAGGGAAAACATCGTTGGTCATAGCAAACTCAAGAATGTTCGAGTTTCTCATAGGGTAATGTCTCATGCAATCAATTAACGTGCTTCAATTTCTTTTAATTTATTTTTTCATTTGATATGATCTTGTGCTTCTTTTGGATACTATAGATTGGAAACCCCATGGACTACGGCACCTTAAAGGAAACCATTTTGAATATTCAGATTTCATTGAAGAAGGAAGATATTCCTTTTTCAATTGCTTGCATATCTGACAAAGATTGGCTTCTTGGAGGTACTTACACACAAAAAATTGTAACTGAAAATGGCATGCCACTGACTTTTGTTTTTGCAGATACATCCAAGACAGATAAGCTATCTGCTTATTCAATCCTACTTGCAGAAAATATCTGCGACAAACTTGGAGTCAAGGTAATATTTTTTTGTTATGATAGGATTTTTTCCTTTTGGAAATATTACTAACTTCTCTAAATATATGGCCCTCTTGAGATTTTTTCTTGTCCTCTTTTTATAAGACCCTTTTCAAATTTCAACTACATTAGTTACTTATTTACCAACATACTCCTAATTATGTCACATATTTTTCTGCAACCTATAGTAAATACTATGATAGAGAAATATAAACCAATTTTCTCTCATGAAGAGTAAACTTGTAAAACAATAGCAATTGTGAATAAATTTAGTACTATTATAAACTTTCTTACCTCTGATTTAGTCAACATTGTCCTATACTTAAGGACGGAGTAGAAGTTTTTAGTATGACTGGAGAGGATAATCATCGTTGGATTGCATTGGCTGTTATGTAGGTACAAAATCTAGTTGCAGAAATTGTCGATTCAAAATTGGGGAAACAAGTAAGTCTTTTGTTGTTTTGGGTTTGATTTTGATCTCAAATTTTAGATTGTAGAATGTTTTGATGATGGTAATTATAATTTTTATTTATAATGCTGCAGATTAATAGAATAAAGCCATCAGTGACCTATGTTGCGGCGGAGGAAATATTGAGCCTTGTAACTGCTCAAGGTCATTAATCTTTTGTCCTCTTCTCGGTTGAGCTTTAGCTTTTAATTGTTGTGGTATTTCTTTTGTGTCAATGATTTTTAATTTTTTTTAACTTGAAATCAGTTGCCGAGAATAGTGAATTGAATGAAGTTTGGAAAGACATACTAGATGCAGAGGGTGATGAAATATATGTGAAGGTAATATCTACTCATGTTGTCATTGTGGCAGTTTATTTTTTTGTATGTAATCATTACGACTGTGGAATGTTGCTTTATTTGATATCATGCCTCTATTTGAATGTTTCCTAGCATGAAATTTCGTGCATGAATTTGATAAACCTTACGGAATGAATAAATGATAAACAACAAATTAGTGAGGGATCCATATAATTTATCAAAGAGATTCATCCCCAAAATAGTCAAGACTTATTTCAATTTCAACTAGCAAGTGTATGTTTGGAAGTTACTGTGGCGAACATAATTTTGGGAAAACACTTGCAAAGCTCCAGGCCTAGAAGGAATAATGGTGATCCTTTTACAGCTTTGCTTCAAACAAACGTTCGCTTGCTTCACATGGTTTACCAAACGTGGACTAAGGAGTGTGTGTTGAAAAGAAAGTCTTACAATATACTCCATTGTTAGCTTTGCTCGTGATACACTAATTTGGCAGGCATGGGTCACAGCAATATTAACTTACATTCCAAAAAATTTATATATGGTTTGAAGTGTATATAGTTTTTTAAACTAGAACATGATTCAGTTGAGGATGAATCGTTCTGACTAGAACAATCATTTGTCAGACTTTACTTACCTCCCAGTTGAACTCCGGATTACCAGAGTCCATTTCCCCTGGAAATCAGAGGGTTACAACCATAAATTTGAACATGATTTATGTGCTAAACATTTTATTAATGCTTTGAAGTATATACAGTCTTGAAAATAGAACATGATGATCCATCATAACAAACGACCAACTGGGGATTAAGTATGCATTGTAGCTGTTGCAGCATTGCAGTTAACTCAAGGTTTATTTTTTCTTATTATACAGGATATTAGCCTTTATATGAAAGAAGGAGAGAATCCATCATTTTCCGAGCTTTCTGAGAGAGCATATTTAAGGAGAGAAGTAGCCATAGGTTATGTGAAGAAGAACAAGAATGTATGACAATTGCTTGCAACTCAAGTTTTATTTTGAATAATAATTGGTTAGAAGTATGTTACTAATAACCTTTCCCATTTTCAGGTAATCAACCCAATTCCAAAGTCAGAACCCCTCTCTCTTGAATTGACTGACTCATTGATAGTCATATCTGAGCTGGAAGGTGAACAGCCAGTCATTTTGTAATTATGCCGAGAATAATTTAGGAAAATTCTGACCCCCAAAATTTGGTTATTGCATTGGGGTGATTGATTGCTAATGAGTTGTATTGTTGTTCCTATCTCTCATTTTTCATGTCTATATTCTCTCTTTTTTTTTTTCTTTTCAGAATAAATTGGTACAAAACGATGCTTAAATGTAAAATATGTAAATGGAATTTAATTTACTTTCTTGTACTGCAAACGAAAAATGCAAAAGTTCAATAAAGTTGTTAACATTTTATTTTGCGGCATGATATCGACTTAATTTGTATATGGGATCTAAATGCTATAGTGTAAGTATTTGTAACACTATCTAGTGTCTGTCAACCAATCACAAATTATGTTAAGAACCTGTTTAATGGCTTATTGGAGCTTATGCACTGACATAACTACTTGTAAAACTGTTTGGGAGAATTTATGAAGGTAGCCTCTCAAAGACAGCTCATGAAAACAACTTATAGCTTATACAAAAAACAATTTATTTTTTGTTATAGAAATAGTTTATACTGTGTTTCTCTTTCATGATAAGTGCTTATATTATAAGCTAAAAATTAAGTTGTTTATCCAAATATATGTCCATGTGTTATTTTCAAGTGCTTATGGTTAAAGTAAAGTATGTTTAAAGATTTGGCAATTTCTGATTGGTTGACATTATGAACTTTTTACATTGTCCATGCATACTAGTACTAATTAAACGGATCGGGATTCTCTCTTGGCAATTTTTATTGGAGAGTCCAGTGAAGATCTACACCGTCCAATTTCCTCTCAATTGACTAGGACTGCATCGGTATAAATAATGAGCGGTTGAGATCTCATTGTAGGAAAATGTCGTTACAGGGATCTGTTCCTCTAATTAAACATGTTAGATTAGCTGAATGCTTGTTCTGTCCTGTCTGGAAACGACTCACTGTCTTGCAGAATGAATTACAACTTTCACCAATACTGACTGTCATTGCGGTAGAAAACTTCAGTCCTCCACTAATCGGTGTTTGACTGAGCAACGAATGCCTTTGAGAACGATATAGATGCACGAGAATGCTGCAACAGATATTATATATACATAAAATAAGAAATCTCTTCTTTTATGTTTATTTGGAGAAAAACATACAGTTTAGTAAGTCTTGGATAACGACTTTCCAGAGAAAAAAATTCGACGAAGTCGTGATTTGAAACATCAATCAATTTTTGTAAGTAGACATGCGTAATTCACAATTATACACAATGATAAAAAAACCAAATCTGTGACCCTGTTACCACAATCTACCACTAACAATTATAATGTCGAGTTTCTGCCACTACTGTGAGTAGGAGATGATTCAACTTCAATTTCGCATTGAGGATTAGAAATTGATATCATCTTGCCAATAGGAGAAGTATTGATGCAAGCATTGATTCCAAAATCTCTTGGTTTTGGCTGCCAAAGATTTAGCACAAGATCTTTGCGACTTTCCCATCATTACTGAATATGGTAATGGATGCAATGGTTTGTCACATACAAATGAATAGAGATCAATAATGAAGATCAAATTTATCATCCCATCAAAGACAAAAATTAGCGTATCAAACCTGGTAATCTGTAATGCTTTTGTTACGTCAAGCTCGGACTTCGTTTCATCTGAACTATCCTTTTTCTACCATGTATAAACCTTTAAACATTCACAATATTTCCTCAGGAAGCTTGATTTATTGCAACTGCATACTTTTTTGTGTAGCTAGCGTTTTGTTCGGGTCCTTCTACAGGAAGAAGATCATTAATATAGGATCAAATCCAAAAGTCAAAAAAAAGTTTGAATTTATTTTTTGACCACAGTTTGAGGTGAGGAATCAGAATTCGTTATTTCTTTAGGAACAAACCCAAGTGGATTATTATACTCCATCATCCTGCGAGTTTGCAGAACTGTATCTTCATTAGACATTAATAGGTTTATTCAAGCAGCCTTGACATGAGCTTGCCCAGGATCCTCATCCGTAAATCAACATCAACATAACCCCATATAAGAAGGTAGTGGTTTTTTGGTGTTTTGAAAGAACACAAGGTAATGGTTAAAAAATAAAAATAAAAATTTTGAACTTGAATTGGTGGGGTGCGCCGGCCTATGCAGAAGCAACACTTGAAAAGCCCAATAGCAAGCTATTGAATGGCCTCTCCCCCTTAAAAAAATAATTTAATATCATGTGACCCATTGGACCACATATCAGATATTAAACTGATAAGAACAGATACTACACTTGATCTTAGCCAAAAGGCCGAGAAAGGTATGAGTTGAAAGATGGACTCGCTTGTGCTTTTATATATCACATCCCTTCACTTGCTTTCTTGAATAACCGATGTGGGACTTTCTTGAAACAGCTTGCTTGGTAAACTCTCTTCCTAACACTTTCTTCCTCCTTTGTTTTCTTTATTCTTAAAACATATATCATCAATCAGAGTAGATACATACACATAGGCCATCATGATGAATTGCCAAAAATTAAATTAATATTCTTGTCTTAAAGCAAAATATCATGATCTGATTCTTATCTTATCCCTTGCTTTTGTTGATGGGCTAACCGGCTAAGGCTATTATACCTTTCATCTTTGTGTTCATTCATTTGTTTTGAGTGCCACAGTTGTGTGTGTCTGTAGAATTATATGCCAAAATACTCTTAAGAATTCAAACTGTGATGTAGTAGGATCACTACAGACAGCTATTGTTTTGTACAGTTTTGGTTGATCAATTTCAAACAGGAATTTATTTGAAAAATCAAGTTTCTGCAAAATAATTTATGCCTTTGTTGCAGGTTAAGCTAAAGTTGAAGAATTGAAGACTAACATGATGATGTAATTAATATAAACAGGCTCTTAATAATGCATAATTTGCATATTATAGCACAGACATATGCACCTGGAAATTTAAGGTTCAAAGTGGCAGTGAAAGATTTTTGTATGTACTTAGCAGACATACATTGTGCCTATTAAGATAATCAATATTTGTCTCAGTTTGACAATCCTCTGATGTTGCCGTCTAGATCGTGGTCACATAGCTTTGTTTGAGACCTTAGATTATTATTAAAGCAAAATGATACAAGTTACGGATACGGAGAGTATCAGATTATTATACATACATAAAACAACTGAGTTTTTCTGATTCAACACAAGATCTTTGCGGCTTTCCCATCTTGTTCTTGTTCGCCAAGTAATTCGAGAAGATAGTTAGCCTCACCACTTGAGATTAGAGGATGATGCAAAAAGGAATATATATATAGGGGTTGCAAAAAGGATAAAACACAGAAAAGAGAAAGTAAAATGCAGAAAGGTGCAGCAAAAAGGATAAAAATACAGCAAAGAGAGAAAGGACTAAAATGCAGCAAAGTGATGCAAAGGAAATAATACCTCTTCTGAATGGAAACAGGGATGTTCTTCTCCGGAGGCCAAGAAGTAGAACCGGTGGATATTATTACTTGTATTTAAAGTTACACAGACACACACACTCTCTCATTTAGAGGCCTTTTGATCCTAGAATAAATAAAAGATCATATCCTAATATATAGAAGCATATAAAACACTACATATCCAAGAAGGTTCATTTAGAGGCCTTTGGAATGCTATTTATATAAAATTGACACGTGAAATTGTAAATTGAACACTCAATATTTTGAGCCAAAGAAGGTTCGTTCAATCTATAAAAAAAATGATTCACAAGTAGAGTTGTAAATTTAATTGATGTTGTCAATATGACGATCTCTTTAATGAATGATATGTAAGCTCCTTTCCTTTGTAATCATTCTTTGAAATTTGAGCTAAACTCTGATTTCAATGGATCTCCGAAACACAACTCACCTAAACTATAATATATTATACCAAAATTTTTATAAAATTTAAACTTAAATTCGGAAAACATTGAAAGAGTAGTTAATTGATAAAACAATCCAGATAATAATAAGCATAAATTATAATACCCAAAACACAAGCAATTCCACAAAGTAAAATATTTCAACACAGTATAATTTATGCAACATAAATTATATCGTTGGTCTCATTTGTTATTTTATGATTTTGTTTAGTCTTTTTTTTTTTACCATGAATTGCTATAAATTTTTCACGGTTGATATCGATGATTATTTTTTGTTGGCGAATTTGTAGATCACATAAGATGGATTTTTTTTATACGCAAGAGTTAGAGATCGAACATCTAACCACTTATGTAAAGAGCTCAAGTCACTTTCCACTTGAACCAATTTATTGTTAGTTGATTTTAGTTCTTTTTTTTTTTTTTATGAAACAAAAGACTAATTTGGAGGAAAAAAAAATAAAAAGAGAAATCATATTGGTTTAACTTTGTCAAATAATAGCATCTACAATAAAACACTTTTATCTGGGTGTCCAAGTGGGTTGCACATCATTCATGTTATAATTTTTCAATGTCATTATCTAATGAGCATCAAATTATTTCAACCCAACACCTTAAAAAATTACTAAATAGGTTCCACTAATAACTTCATATTATTGTTCTACAATTTTAATCAAACTATAAAAGTGAAGAAGTCCTTCCAAAAGCATCATTATCCTTATCCCACTTAAAAATTCATTTTAAAAAATTCACCGAACTCTTTTATTATCCCATTTAAAAATAGATAAGACAGAGAAAAGATATAAAGATAAGAGGATTGGGAGGGAACGGCAACTGCATTCGCATAAAGGGATAGATAGATAGAGAGAGCAGGTTCAGGTTCGTTTCTTCTCTTTTCCTTCAATTTCAAGGTTCAACTCTTCGCTACTCACTCCAAAACACTGAAACACAGTTTATTGTGTCGTTGTTGTGTTCCATGTTGTTGAATTATGATATTATTACTGTTACTTGCAGGTGAAAAATGGTGGTGAGTATTCGATTAGCGAGACTTGGATGCACACACAACCCATTTTACCGGGTTGTTGTAACTGATAGCAAATGTGCAAGAGACGGCAAGAACATCGAAGTTGTTGGTTACTACAATCCTATTGCAGGTTCAACATCAATTCTTTAACCTTATCTCTAATTCTATATGTTTTTATGCTCAAATTTTACTTTTCTGTTATTAAAAATTGCATTTTTATTATTTGGTGAAAGCCAAAGAATTTTTCTTTCATTTGGGTATACTTTATGGTGGATTAGTACTTAAAGCACAAAATTGTTTTGGGATAGAGAAGTGATATTTTGACATTAAAATTTTGATGTCAAATATAGTGTACATTGTTTTGATGTTGCAGAAGATAAAACAAGAGAGAGATAAAGATAAACGGATATGGTGTCTGTATTTTGATGTTCAAATAACATAACTCGGGATAAACACGTTTTCTTATGGCATTTTTGCTAATGAGTAGTGGGTTAATTGATATTTGCATATGTAGGACTTGTTTGAAAGGATATAGAATTAGTGTTGTGAGTTTCTAGATTTTGGGATGTAATGAAATAGTAAGAATCACTTTAGCTATCCCTTAGAGCTAGGAACAAAAAACACAGTTATGAATATTGCATATAGAAGGGTCAACACCAAAAATAAAATATTGCATATAGAAACTATCTTGAATTTTTCGCTCAAATGACCATAATGAAACACAGGTTTGGATCATCGATCGTTATCTCTTGTTAGTGGCGTTCCTTTAGAACATTATTGTATGCTTAATTTCACTTTGGTTCCTTACTTGCCATAATAATTTTCTGAAATTTTTGTTCCGTGTAAGTTTTTCCGGTGTTTTCATTTCAAGTTGAAACACGTACCTATAACCTATGTCAATCTGCCATTTAATTTTTTTAAAATTACGGTGATGTGACTAATGATTTACAATTACATACATGGTATGGAATTTTCTGTGTTTACGATAGGTTCATTAACCTGATTTCTGTTCTCAGTATGGGACTTATCTGTTTGCATCTTAATGGACTTAGTAGTGACTTTTATATATATATTAAGCGAGTGACATATTTAATTATAACGAACTGATGTATTTAAACGGATTGAAGTCACTTGAGGTTTCATTCAGATGTTCTACTTTGTAAAGTATCATGGCGCATAAATTGTTATCTGCATCACTATTTTTTGCTAGAAAGTGACCTGATAGAGGGGCCTGGTTTTATCATTTATAAACACGGAGGGATTTGATTGTTTAAAAAATTAATCAATAACCCAAACTGTTGGCCATAATTCCATAGTAAAAGGATTAAAAATGCAAGTTGCAAATGTCATCCCTATTTGTTACTGTGAATTGCAATGTATACCAGTTTGGGATGAGAAGGAGGGTGATTCAAGTTGATACGCACCTAATCCTTTTTTAACTTGATTTACTTTTGTACAGCTAAAGATGATGAGAAAAGAGTGAACATCAAACTTGAAAGAGTGAAGTAAGTAACTTTTATTTAATTCTAATTTATCTAGTTATTTGTACACAATTTTGGGGAAATTAGTGATAATTGTGGGGATCATTGGTCCATCTTAACCTCCCCTCATGTTCTTTAGGTATTGGCTTTCTGTTGGTGCTCAACCTTCAGAACCTGTGGAGAGTCTTTTATTCAAGGCAGGTTTACAAATGAAACGGAAAGGTGGACTGTCTGGTAGCTACCCTGTTGATACCCCGAACGAAGAGCAGCCATCCAATGACAAAGAAGTTGATGGTAAACTGACACTCCTTCACTTTTGAATGTGAATCTCGTTTAGCATTGTTTCTGGGTTCTTTCTTTTTCTCATTTCATTTACATTTTATTTTAGGCGTATCTGCAGAAGCTGTACTTTCTATCGGCTTACAAGTTTAACTGAGGGAATAACAGCCATATGTTTGGAGAAGGTGGGTTGTGTTGCAAGCTTGTCCTCCATTGCAAATCGTCAACTGTTTTTGTATTCTGAAAGTTAGTTTGAAGATGCACGTACAATATTTGATTTATTCCTCTACCCTGTCATGTATGCATGCTTGACATTGCTGTCTACTCTTTAAGTCAACTTTTATGTTTGTTAACTGCTTGATCATGAGGATTCATTTTGAATATCATCCTGTTGTTTACTTATTTATTTTGTTATAAAAGATATTATGTGAATAATTATCTTATAAAATGTTTTAAAAAAAATTGTAAATACTTCTGAAATTATAGATGATAGGTAAAACTCCTAGACTTCGTCCTTCCTCGTGAGCTTAGCTCAGTTGGTTGGGACAGTGCATAAAATATGAAAGGTGTGGGGTTCAAACCCCGGCCACTACAAAAAAAAAAAAAAATTCCTAGACTTCTCTTTAGTGGTTTTTGATTCGGTTTATTTTTTTGACAACATGTTTGTTTTAGGTTGTATAAAAGTATTTTGAAAAATAGTATTTTCAACAATAATAATTTATAATGAGAACGTTATTCGAAAATATTTTTTTAATAATATAACATGTTTATTTGTAATAATGCTTATTGGCTATGTCAATAAAGTAACCTTATCTGGAAAAAACCTTTCTGAGATTAATTCAGTAAAGCAATACCTTGATGACAGCTTCATAATCAAAGAAATATGACCCCTCAATGATTTTCTAGGACTGGAAGTCTCTCTCACAAGGGAATCCATTTGCACAAGTATTGTTCAGATATATACTTTTTGATACTGACTTTCTTGCTGCTAAACCATGCTCTATAGCTTATGACCAAGGATCATCAAAAGTTATCTGATTATTACTGTTTTTTTTTTTTTACTATCCAAGACTTGTGAATCTACTACCTTACTTGACCAGGCCTAGTATATGCTACGGAATTCAATATCCTTGCCAATGAATGTCCTCTCCTATAATCCTCCATCACCAAGCCCCTCTTTGAATTCTGTATGCATAAAAAAGTTCCACAGTCAAGGCTTCTTCTTTTCTGCTGCATCACCTATTTAGCTCAAAGTTTCAATAATGAATCAGATTTGGCAAGGCGATCCATAACAGTTTTTGTGCATTTCTTGGTGATTCCCATTTAACTTGGTTATTTAATAAATGAAGCATTGTTTCCTAATCATCATTTAAAGCTGAATATAAAGATTTAGTATGATAATGAATACAAAGGTTTGAGAAGAAAACAAAATGGATTCAGATTGTGAATAACATCCAACATAAAAATAGGCATGTACAAGTTTAAGCCTATCTTCTCGTAAAAAAAAATATTAATATTAAGTTTACCCATGTATATTATGGCCCAAAAAAGCCACATTAAGTCACTCTTAAAGCATGTTTGGATGATATAATGTTTCGAGATAATGTAATTTTTGGAGGGAATTTAGATCCTTCTATGTCAATTTGATTGTTTGGATGATTAATTTGAAGAATTTTAAAATGAAATTTATGAAGTATTTTGTGTAAGTTAAATTTAAATAATTTCAAAAAACAGCTAGATATGAATTTCAAATTTCTTCCTTAGTATAATTTTTTCAAATTTTGCAAGTTGGTCACCATATTTGACAAAATTTTCAAATTGACACTATAAATTTAAAAAAATTGCAAAATCGCCCTCAAAGTTTTTTAAATGTGAAAATTGATCCTTATTTTTAATTTTCAAATTTGACCCATAAAATTTAAATTTTATAAAAAAAAAAGCCTAAAAATGTTAACAATAATTTTTTTTATTATTCCATCCAAACAAAATGATGTTCATGTAATTATTTTTGACTAAATGAAGCTCAAAATTTTTTTGGTGAAGAAATGAAGCTCAAATTTATACTACTCTTTTTCCCCTTAAAATTTACTCATTTTTTTTGTCGATAGACAAAGTAATAAACACCACTGAAACTCTCATTTTACAAGGTCTCGGATTCAAACTTAAATGAATGCGTCTAACCTAATAATTTTGGTATCGTCCTTTAAACTAGATTTTAGGACTTACTCATTGTTTTTATTTTTACACCCACCAAAAAAAATATTTCAAAGAAAAAAGAAACATTTCTGTAAAATAAAAACATTACGGTGAGAAATAGAATATCCCTCCGTCGGGTTCCTCGAGATGAAGAAAGCAATAGACAATCAGAAAACCTAATCAAGGAAGCAAAATACTACCGAAAACAGCGCCATGGCTCACGGCGGCGGTGTCAACAAGCGCCGCGAGAGGGTCAACCCCGCCGCAAACCGTAGAAAAACCACCGCCAAGAAATTCAAACCACCCGTTTCTCTCAAAAACCAAATCCGATCCGCCGAACGCATGCTCCGAAAGGTAAAACCCCCTTAATCCCAACCCTTACACTAACCCTAATTCGGTTATTTATTCTCTGAATTTTGAATTGCAGAATTTACCAGCGGAGGTTAGAGAAGCACAGGTGCAGAAACTGGAAGCACTGAAGAAACAGCAGGATATTCACACTCGCCTCGCTGTGGAACGTAAGATATTCTTACGTGATAAGAAGATTAAGTTCTTTGAGAGGAGAAAAATTGAACGGAGAATTAGACGCTTAGAGAAGCTTCAGCGAGCTTCTTCGTCGTCTTCTTCGGCTCAATCTGCTTCTCCTGATCAGCTTGCTTCGCTTAAACAAGATCTTCAATATGTTATGGTATGTCTTTCACTGTTTTCATGTCACAAAAATTATACCTATGCTTGTTTGGATTGGCTTATTCGAGCTTATTTATTGGCATAAACACTTATGAGACAGTTTGATTGAGCTTATGGACCGGCTAATGACATGACCTTAAGCTGTTTTCAACTTATTTTCATAAGCTCTCTAGGATATGTTAATAAAACAACTTATAACTTATATGAAATGCGAAAACTACATAAGCACTTATATAATAAGCTTTGCGCTTAATTAAGCTGTATATCTGAATAGGGGTTTATACTGCCTGTTTGGACTTATTTAGTGGAGCTTATCCACTAACATAAGTACTTGTGTGACAGTTTGGGAGAGTTTATGGAAACATTTTATGGCATGTCCATAAGCTGTGTTTTTCAGTTTATTTCTATAAGCTCTTAAGGATAGCTTAAGAAAACATCTTATAGCCTATATGAAAATGGTTTGCTTTTATTTTATCTTTTGTTATAGAAAATAGATTATACATGAGTAATTATATATGATAACTGCTTAATTAAGATGTTTATCCAAAACAAAGCCTTATATTTATTTATACTTGCTGCTGTAAATAAATAGGAAGTAATAGACTTGTGTATTATTCAATTACAATGTGCAGTACTTTCCCAAGAATGAAAAATATGTCTTTCAGTGTTTTGGGTGACAAAAAATATGTTTAGGGTCTGTCGGGATTGACTTATTTGAGCTTATCTACCGACAAAAGCGCTTGGGAAATTGTTTGGGAGAGCTAGTGGAGACCGGACATGTCTATAAATTGTTTTCAGCTTTTGTCTTTTAAGTTTTTAAGGATAGCTTATAGCTTTTATGGAAATGATTTTCTTTTATTAATTTTTTGTTATAAAAATGGTTTATGTTATGTTACATCTATTTATCTTTTGTTATAAGAATAGTTTATGTTATGTATGTTACATCTTTTAGTGTTTTTGACAAATTATATCTAGGTCTGTTTGGATTGACTTATTTGAGCTTATTTAATGACATCAGCACTTGTGAGACAGTTTGGTTGAGCTTATAGAATTGCTAATGACATGCCCATAAGCTGTTTTCAACTAATTTTCGCAAGCTGTCTAGGATAATTTATGAAAACAACTTATAACTTATATGATGAGGGTTTGCGCTTAATTAAGCTGTTTATCTAAACAGGGGTCTTATACTTGCTGCTGACAATAAATAGTGACTAATAAAATTGAGTATGATTCAATTTCAATGCGCAGTACTTTCCCAAGAATGAGAAATATGTTCCTTTATTTAGTGGAACTGATGATGCGGAGATAGTTGACAAGCGAAATGGGCTGCGCAAACAGATTGAAGAGAGGTTATCTGTGGCTGCTGCAACTGGCAAGGATTTAGAAGGTGGTTTACTATAAATGCTTTTAATTTTGTTTATAAGCAAATATTTGTTGTTGATGTATTATGTTGGTAGTCAGAGTTTGAACCCTAGATCAACCACTTGAGTTACACTTTGGATATTATCTTTGCTTTCATTATCTATATCATTGCTTTGTATTGATTTTAGAATTAGGGTTTGTTTGGATTCACTTATTTGAGCTTATCTACTAACATAAGCACTTGTGAGGGAGACTACTTTAGGGAGCTTAAGGAAACCTCTTATGGTATGTCCATAAACTATTTTCAGTTTATTTTCATAAGCTCTCCAGGATAGTTCCTACGAAAACAGCTTTATTTTATCTTTTGCTATAGAAAGAGTGTATACTTAAGCACTTATATCATTAGTGTAAATGCTATAGGCGCTTATAGCATTTACACTAATGATATAAGTGCTTAATTAAGTTGTTTATGTAAACAGGGCCATAGAACCAGGGGTGGAGCCAAGGGGTGGCCTATGTGGGCCAATGCAACCCCTAATTTTTCATCTTTCTTTACATTTCTTTGTAAAATTATTTTGTGGCACTTTAATTTGAAAGTTTTGAGTCAATTGTCTATGTGACTTTACAATTTTTGGTTGATGTGTATTCCCTGCACTTTCAATCAATTGATCAAATGACACCTTCCTTAATATTCTGTGTTTATCACTTTCTTTTATCTTGGTTTGGTTGTGCACTCCTGGATAATTTTTCCATCCGCCCCTGCATATAATGTTTCTATTGCTACTTACCCTTATTTCAAGTGCTTGGTTTTAGTTGGTGTGAGCTGAGCTCTGTTTGAAATTGGTGACTGGGTTTTTTAGCTATGCTTCGTATTTATAAATGTGCCTTTGTATTTATGCCTCCTTCCTGTTTGATAAAATGTCAACAAATTTTTGTGCTACTGTTACAGAGACTGGCAGTGAGGATGACGGTCTTCTGGATCTCAGTGATGATGATTTTTTTCTTCCTGGAAGTTCTAGTGATGAAGCTGACGCAGATGATGAATTGACAGACAAAAGTACCAGGTGAGCAAAGATGTTTTAGTACTTGGGTAGTTATCTCAATAAGTTTTTTGGAATTATATCGATGAAAAGTAGTGGATAAATTTTTTGTATTGGTTGCAGAGAGCAGGCTTCTAGTGCTTCTGGAAAAGCTGTGTCTGGCATGTCCAGCGATGAAAAAAATCAGGTTCGCCGTAAGAGTAACAACTAGCAATTTGTTGTTTTAATTTTCAATTTACTCTAATACCGAATAGATAGTCACACATTATTTTGCAGTATTTAAATATCTTAGCCCATTTTTGTAGAGGCAGATTTCTGCCAGAGCTTTGATGCCTCCTCCTCGCCCTTCAAACAAGTTGTCAAGGTTTGGGTCTGCAGGCCAAAATTCATCTAAACAGAGATCTGATATTTCTACATCCCGCTACGCATCAAACAGCAAAAGCAGCTCAGACTTCAGAGTAAGGGAACCCTCAAGATCAGGGACCAGCTCAGACTTCAGAGTAAGGGAACCTTCAAGAGCAGGGACCAGCTCAGACTTTAGAGTAAGGGAACCCTCAAGATCAGGGACCAGTCATGGTAGTAGTCTAAGCTCCAACTCTGATGCTCACAAGCCTCGGACAGGTCATGGCAGTAGTCTAAGCTCCAACTCTGATGCTCACAAGCCTCGGAGAAAGAGAAGACCTAAGAAGAAAAAGAAGCAGGTGCATAACTTTTGCTTATTCTAATATATGTTGCATTACATTTCATATTTTTAATTACCATTCATTCTAACTGGAAACTTCTTTATATAATTTTGAAAGTCAAAGTTGAGACTTTTTTAAGTGGTCATGTGAGTATGTGACCATTAAAAGCTTTTAATTTTGATAATTCACTTATGATTGTATGATAAGGATTTACTCTTATCACTGGCTTTAAAGAACCGTCTTGAAATGCATTCCTATTTATAAAATAAATTCACTTATGTCTTTTGTGTTCAGGTCCCTTACCTTTCTCATATCTTTTAGTTTAGTTACTTTTCAATTTTGCATTTAAAGTGGTGGATTTAGTTATTATTCTTTAATATGTCTCACGATTGATAGTTTTACCATGTGTAAATGCCTATAATAACTATTTGAATGTGGAAATTTATCAAGAAAATATTTTCTTACTGTCTTCCTTGAAAGAAAGGGGATATGAAGTATAAGAATCATGAGAATATGATGACAGGATGAATTTGTTCGTTTTAATTTCAACACATACCAAAACACACTTGACACCTTATTTCCAATTTATTGTTGTTGTGGCAACTACGTTTGGTTGAGTGAGTTTGAAGCCAAATTGAACACAGTAACTATCAGTTGAGAAGTTAGCTCAAGCTTTACTGTGGAATACTTAAATATTAAATAAAACAGGATGATACAATATGTATTATGTATCAAACAGCGTGGGCTGCGCATCAATACTTACATGTTATACATGTTCCATCTGTTGTAGAGTTACTTTTGTCTTCAGTAGACTACTTAGGATCAGTTTATTTGTTCATCAAATGCAATACATCAAGTATTTACTTTCTTCTCTACTCCTGATGTCCCTAATTGTAATGCACATTTATTCTCCACCTGCAGGAATGATGGATAAACTGAGCATTGCTATGGCCATTTAGATCAGCTTCTTCACATTCATTCAAGATTCTTACAATTACGTTTTAACTGGACGGGACATGTTCTGTGGTGGACCTGCAGGGAGCTTCTTTTACTGGTCATTGTTATGATCATATATGTACTGACTTGTTAGGATAGATTGAGGATTTGTTACTGTAGATTAATAGCTTTTGACTATGGGGTCTTCATATCTGACCTTGGGTTACTTTAAATTAAATTCCAATTTGTTTATGGACAACAACAATATTCTACTCTTACGAAATTTGAATTATTATTGTATTACCAGATATGGTGTGTAATTTCCTTTACAAAAGAACTTGCCTATTGAAGAAGGTTTTGAACGAGCTGCATATGGGAGACAAATCATTGAACTGGTTTAACCGTGAACTAAATTCATGATCAGTTAGCTGCATGATTTACAACTTTTAGATGTAAGATTGATTCATTTGAAGGAAAATAAATTGTCATGATAGTCCAAGTCTTCTTCGACCTGATAAGGCTAGTATAAGTGAATATACTCCGGGTGGCACTTTGGTGACATAATGTCACCGTGACATTAAATCTGAGCCACACAACACACACCTTTGTGTGGCCCAGATTTAATGTCACCCATACAACACATCTGGGCCACACAACACAATCCTTTGTGTGGCCCAGATTTAATGTCACTGTGACATTATGTCACCAAAGTATTATCCATATACTCCTATCTCACATTAACTCATTGATAGAACTACCGAACCAATTTGACAATAGTCAAGAACTTGATTTGTTGAACTTGAATTATGAAACAAATGAGTTTAACTTGAACTGAAAATTAAGTTCGTTAAATAAATGAGTTGGTTTGATAATCTATGATTAGTACCTCATTTAGTGAATTTGGTAAAACACCAAATAAGAGACTAAACATAAATGATCTTTTCTATTTGAGATTAAATTTGATAAGAAATGGTGCAAAGAGTTACTTATAAAATTAGTTTATAAGAAAACAAAACTTAAGTATTAAATAAATTTTGTTAAATATTTGTATAAATGAAATAAAAATTTAAATGAGATTCATTTACAAAATTGAACCAACAAAATTGAACCTCTGTTATTTACCCGCTACGTTATCCGTTATTTGTCACATCGAATTTTTGACGGCCTCCCTTGTTTGTCCGCTATGTTTTTTGACGGCCTCTCCTGTTTGCCCGCTACGCTACGCTACCTGTTATTTGTCACATCAGATTTTTGACGATCCTGTATTTTCTGCAATCCAATATTAATAAACATTTGATGAGAAAATGTGTTAAAAAACTTAATAAAAAATATTACAAGAAAATTAGGTTTAATCATCATAAATAAATAAATGAAATTGATTTATAAAATTGAGCTGACATATCAAAACAATGAATTGTGATTGGATTGAATTCGTGTCTAAACTCGATTCATTGTAATTGTAATAACTAGAGTTTGAAAAAAGAAGAATGAAAAGCTAGTTAGAGAGTGAAATCAAATTTCTTAGTTTCAAATTCAATGGAAGGTGGTGATAGAATGATTCGGCGGATTCAGATCCCTTCATCAATCTTAATCTTAACATTAGCGTGCATTTCATCTTGTTGTTTTCTTACATTATCTTTCGCCGATAGCGTCACAAAAGAAGAAGCTAAACAACTTAGAAACGAAGTTGGTGAAATGTTCTATCACGCTTTCAATGGTTACATGGATAACGCTTTTCCTCTCGATGAATTGAAACCTCTTTCTTGCAAAGGAGAAGATACTCTTGGCGGTTACGCCTTAACCTTGGTGTGTATCCCGTGTCTGATATGTGTCGGTGTCTAATTAAATTTAACTATGTTATTTTCTTAAACTATTACCGGTGTTTACTGAAATTGAAATGAAATGTAGATTGATTCGTTGGATACTTTGGCGTTACTTGGTGATCGTGAACGATTTGCAGCTTCTGTTGAATGGATTGGTAAAAATCTTCGCTTTGATATGATAGTGAGTAGAATCAACTAATTCATTTTAATTATTATTGAATTAAGTAAAATGTTAAAAGTTTTTTTTTTATTTGGTTATGGTTGGTTTATTCTATGTTTGTTTGAGTTGCAGAATAAAACGGTTTCTGTTTTTGAGACGACTATTAGGGTACTTGGTGGATTGATTTCAGCTCATCAAATGGCTTCTGATTATGCTACGGTACAGTTTTTGTTATTTTATGATAGTAGTAATGATACACTTTAATTTATTAGTCTAGGTTTTGTTTCGTGACGGATGAGAGGCATCGTGAATGTGTTGATTGGAATAGGAATTTGAATGTGACTTAGTAGGATTATACGAGATTATGGCTTCTCACCTTTTTTTTTTCCCAGTGGTGGATAGCAACTCTTTCATGAATATTGGCTTTTAAGTTATTCTCAAGTTCTTTTGGGATATCTGGTTTGAAAATCAATTTGGATTATACTTGTTCCAAGTAGGTAGCTCAGTTGGTGAGCTAGGGGAAACTGATAGAATTTTAAGGAGAAGGATCAAGATTCGAGCTCTGGAAACTAACATAACTACTAACTTACTATCATCTGTTTACCAAAAGTTATAATTTGGATTATATTTGTCTGGTGATCCGACTCTGGATTGTCAGATTCTCTGTATATTACTGTCTTATTGACTTGCAAGTTTTGAAATTGCAATGGCCCTTTGGTTATATGGAAGTTTCTATCCATGTGCCGAGTCCTTTTGAGATGCAGTACTGAAGGTGGTTTTTAAGTGATTAATTGATTGGAAGAGTTCTTTCTAGTTTCCACCCTTTAGGTGGTAGTATAATTATTTAGGAAGGTGGTTTTTTAGGTGGTAGTATAATTATTTTCAGGCCTCTGCTTGTCCCTCTCCATCACTTTTGGGTGCTTATTTATATATTCATTGTACTGGTTTGGTATCTTTTGTGTAAGAAAATCTTTGTACATGGACATTTAAGGTCTGAAACGATTCTCTTATCATCTAATGTCTGCTGCAGGGTATGAGAGTTCCGTCGTATGATAATCAATTACTGAACTTAGCTGAAGATCTTGCTAGGAGGTTGTTACCTGCATTTGATACTCCTACTGGTATAACTTGATTCATACATAGTTGTGCCCATCCTTTAGTATGTTTTTGTTCATAATTATCTGTCTCAATTCCGAAAAGGATTATTTTATCTTCTTCATCCTTTTTGAACTAAATATATTGTCTTTCTAATTTGCATTTTGATGGCATTGTACGCCACTGGTTCTCTTCCACTGACACATACAAGTGAAGAATGATAGTGTGTGTGTGTGTATATATGAAAAAACTCTTTGTGCTTCATGTAGAATGTTTAAAGTCTAAAAGGCTGAAATTTGTCATGATTTTTTTAATGAGAAAAATTTAATCAGGAAAAAGAAGGTATGCATACTGAAAGGGAGGATAGTGTACACTTAATTATTCAAGAAGGCTGCCTCATCTCTCTGCAAGTTGGAGAGGGAAACCCCCTTCAAAAAGCCATGGGCAGAACATCATATAGAAGTTAAAAGCATAACCTTATCTCATAGAAAATTTAAGAGCAAAAGGACACCCTTAAATATCTATGCGTTCTGATTCAACTAAATGCACTGAAGAATTGTATAAACTGCATGCTATCAAAATTGGCTTCATTATTTTTACTGCGACCACCCTTCCAGCTCTCCCTACGAACAAGAATATTGTTTACTTGTTTTGTTCACCAACATTAGACTATTGAAAACCCTCCCATTTTTGATCAGACTAGAAATAAATTCAAAGAACTAAAAGATCACTATCCTTCTCTGGAAAGAGTGAACCAGAGCAAGATTATTTAGCAAACTAAAGGTGGAACAAGAATATCATCTGAACAAACTTTAATACCCTCAATGAGTTCCCTATCAACAACTCTTGAAAGCCTTGGACTTAATGATCAAATTCAACCCATAAAACAAACAGAGAAGGGGACAGAGGTTGACCTTGCTTAGCCACTTGTTGTACGTGAAACCAAGACATATGTTCTCCATATCATACACAATCTCAGTAAAGTAGCTGCAGAGAGGTGTTAAGAAACCACCTTTCCAGTTATTTACTGAGATTGGTACAAAATCAATACTATTTCAGCCTAGCTTGATAGAGAATGTTGTTTTACCTCCTCCATATAGTGCTTCATATGTTGACTTTTATATGCTATGTTGTATTTTCAGGAATTCCATTTGGGTCTGTAAATTTGTTGCATGGAGTTGATAAACATGAAAGCAAGGTAATGTCTTCACCTATGCTTTCTGCTTTTTATGTTAGATGATGTAGGTCCAGCTGCCAAAGTGGCTATTAGTGTCAAATGATGCATAAGTAACAAATGATAAGCTGATTTCAGTTTAGCACAGAAAATGTCTCAAACACTTCTTTGCTCCACTATTTTGGTTTTAAGAAACGGGGAATTCTTCCAAGATCAATTTTCGTATATATTTCGTATATTGTCAACTTTTCTCTTGTTTCATATTGTGCTAAAAGTTATTACTTCTTATGCTTAGATAACTTCAACAGCTGGTGGTGGAACCTTGACTCTTGAATTTGGTGTTCTAAGCCGTTTGACAAATGATCCTAGTAAGTTTACCATTTCACCTTTTGATCATTTGTACACATATGCTATATAAGGAGTTCAACTCTAATAGATTTTAGATCATTCATATACACAACTAATTTTGGTGCCTAAAGATTGTATAATTCATCAAATGCTCTGGCTTTCATCTGGTCACAAGGTGGTGAAAATCGTGATCTTACTCATCAGATCATACAATTTTATGATCTTTGATGACCTTGGTTATCCTGATCATAAGCAGAATTGCAATCTGGTAGGAATGGCTTGGGATCGGCAACGTTACACTGTCTTATTAATTATAGTCCTTTCTTTTTGAATTTTTAACATGCAGTTTTTGAACAAGTCACTAAGAATGCAGTGCTTGCAATTTGGGCGCGGCGTTCAAAGCTTAATTTGGTTGGTGCACATATTAATGTTTTTACAGGTGAATGGACACAAAAGGTACATCATGCATTTTGTTTGTTGAAAATTACACAATAAATCGTTTTAAGAAACACACACACACACACACACACAGATATTGAATTTTATGTCTTACTTTCTTCAGCAATTATATAGTGCTTCTATTCCTACTTCTGTTTTATATACGTGTGTACATTGCAGGTTATGTTTGTTCATAATAGTAACTACATCACTCTCTTTGACTTTGTGCAGGATGCTGGGATAGGAACTAGTATCGACTCTTTTTATGAGTATTTATTGAAGGTTAGTAGCTGAAATTTAGTATGATGAAGCCTATAGAGACATTTGTACTGAAAGCGTCAATTTCTATTAATCTGCAAAATAACCACAGTTCCTTATTACTATCTAGAATTAGTTTAGTAAACCAAAACTTATCCATGATGATGAAGGAATTTTGCTTGCATATTTTATGTGATGTGTTTCCCTGTGTGTCTGTATTCAAGTGGACACACATTTTTGTTTTATTTGCTTTTGTTTCACTGTATATTTTACTTGATATGATATTCTTCCGATTTGTACATACCTCTTCTTTTGCTTCATCGGTTTTATCTGATTTAGAAAAAACATAGATTTTCGATAATGTGAGAATTTGCTTTCTTTATATATTAATGATTTTATCTTTTATGTAAATATTTAAAAAATCATTTGTCTATTTTCTACCAAATTTAAACAAGTAAAGTTGACCTGCATTATATTCTTCCTATTTCCGTTCTTCCACTTGTTTGACCTATGTGCTGAGGATATATTTAGAATTTTATGCATTAGAGACTTTCAACCGTGACCAATGTAGTCAGGACTGAGATATCCTACGTAGGATCAGTCAGCCGGTGAAGGAACGTAAAAACGAGGAACGTAACACGATTTGTAAGTAGGATCGGTAGGTTATTGATAAAGTTGAGAGATATAAACATAGCATATAGAGGAAAAACAGAGGAATCAAGGAAAAACAGGAAATAGAGGAAAAACAGAGGAAACAAGCAAAAAAATAGAGAAAACAGAGGAAAAACAGCGAGAAACAGAGGAAACAGGGGAAAATAGAGCAAAAACGAACTGGAGTGAAGTCAAAGCACGGTTGAGGTGCCGTGGCACGTAGAATTGTAAGATCCTACGAGCCAGCACTCGATCCTGGCTACAATGACCGTGACTATAATTTTGTTACAATCGTTGAACTTGGTCTTGTAGGTGCCAACTTATTTATGCTTGTCAATTATGAGCCCTATCTATTTGATTGTATGATTTATGTTTTTTATTACATGAAAAAACACGTGGTTCTTAAAGATCCTTGGGGAAAATTGTAAAATGAAATTATTAGTTAAAATATTCAGTTTAGGAGCATATGTCTACTCAAGTGATTAAGTCATATAGTGGTTATTGATTAACCAATTTTTGAACATTATTAACCAGTTGAAATAGTTTTTGCTTGAATTCTCTATGTTCTTCTGCGAGTGTCCCTTTTGGTGCTAAATTTTGTCAGTTAATATTTATATTGGGTTGTCTGATTTTGTTTTCCGTACATGATCTTTCAGGCTTATCTATTATTTGGAGATGAGGAGTACTTGTATATATTTAAAGAAGCTTATGCCGCTGCCATGCATTATCTTTATCACGATCCTTGGTAAATGCTTTTGGCGATGTGTGCCACCCTGTAAATATAGTTGACTTGCAGTCTAAGTTCTTCAAAACTCAAAAGTATGTTTATTTTTTTTAATGTATTTAAAGTTTAAAACTTGGACTTCTGGTTTTAGGTATGTAGAAGTGAATATGGACTCCGCTGCTATTGTCTGGCCATTATTTAACAGTCTGCAGGCATTTTGGCCTGGCCTTCAGGTTTTAATTTTCTTGATTTCGATATAATTTAGTATTTTTTGTTGATCTGTATAAAAAAACTGTGCCATAGTTAAGGCTAATTATAAGTATTTTTGCAAGGTTTTAGCCGGAGATATCAATCCTGCAATTCGTACCCATGCTGCCTTCTTGAGTGTCTGGAGAAGATATGGTTTTACCCCCGAGGGCTTTAATCTTGCTAGTCTTAGTGTTCAGGTATATCTAGTTTCGATACCTGAGACCCAATATAGCTTTTAAAATGCTTGTTTAGTTATATAGCTTGAGCCTTCTTTGAAAGAAGTTCTTTCTATTTAAGTGTTTTAAAGTAATTGGTCTTCAATTGCATGCAACACCTCTTCAACAAACTTCTAGCTCAAAATCTCTGTTCATACGATAAATTAAATCTTTTATTGAAAAAAGAGTCTCATTCGAGAGAATAGGCAGGTACAACCATTGGGGTGATTAGATATCCTTCAAACAGAAATGTTGAAAAATTTAGAATGGGTACATTGAAGTCATATGAACCGAACCCTAAAGAGAATCAATTAACGGACTCTATCCCATAACAAGTTTAAACTTTAAAGGCAAAGAGGCATCCTTGTTGAGAGCACTTGGCTCAAGTCAAGTGCAGTAAAATACGGCTAAGACAACAAGCTGGTTAAACAATTAAGATGAACCGTAAAAACTTCATTACAAGACAGAATCAAAGATTACGAAGAGTACCAAAAATTGTTTCATAGGAATGAAAATTGCTAGCTTCTTTTGTAATGTCTTTTAAACAAGGAGCCTACTTTTTTGAAGTTACAGTTACATCTTTACATAATATCAGAGAAAGAGCAGTTTGAGATATATAACTTAACAAGTGTTGATAGTAAAATTAACTGCAAGATGAATATTATTGTTTGTCTTGTTAGTGTTGGAGTAATTCAAGCAGGTGATGACAGATTGACTGGAAGATTTTAAGATATGAACCAGCCATTTAATTGATGGCCCTTCATTTTCATTAAGCCAAATCGAATGCATTTTTATTTTTGCCAATAGAGAAGCATCTTACAATTCCTCTTAGGAGGAAGCTGTTACTTTATTATCTCTAATATTTATGATCTATATTTTTCTCTGATTATATCAGCATGGGCAAAAGAGTTACCCGCTGCGGCCTGAGTTAATAGAGAGCACATATTGGCTATACAAAGCTACCAGAGATCCTAGGTCTGCTTATATCTGCTTTAGTTTGTGGTACCATGAATAAAAAAAATTCTTGTTTATGTCTGCTTATAGTTGTACAAATATATACTGTATATAGGCCCACTTTAACAACATAAATAAGGCTAGCTATGTACTTACAAAGTTACTTACAAAGTCAAAAGAAACGTTATCTCTCTAAAGATCAAAAGAAACGTTATCTCTCTAAAGATCTTTACATGTTTGTTGCCTACTTCATTTTCGTTGCGGATTGAAGTTGTGGTAAGTCGTTGCGGATTGAACGAGGATTGAATTTGTTGAAATTTGGGGACTAACTCATCCTTACAAAACCAGCTTGTAATGTGAGGAGTGGCTCCTCTTTATAAGCTCTTCTCAAGTGTGTTATATATCCGATGTGGGACTAAATCCACCCTCTCAAAGCCAACACAATGAAGGTGTTGGAGGCTGCAATGAAGGCAGACCAAAGGTCAGCGACTAGGGGCGGACCGCAATAAAGGCGGAATTTCCAACAATTATATCTCAGTCTCACTCTTTTTCTTAGAATATTACTATGCAAATTACTCTTCTCTTCTGTTTCACAGTCACCATGTTATTCTTTTTCTTATTTCTCAGTGCCTTTATTTTTTCATTTTAACCCCCCTCTAAATCTGTATACTTCTCACTTCTCTTTCCGCCCTCCCTCTACATGTTTTATTATTATTATTATTTTTCTTTCAATCTTTGCAACTCTTATCTTGTTCGTCTGAGATTGTGCTGCCACTTCGGAATGTACAGTGGAATAACTAGGAGGGATCTGACCTACAATTGGCGATCTAACAATAAACAGATGAGAGTAGTTGTGTGTCTAGGGTCCTCATCATTCTCTTATTTCCTAGGCAAACAAATCGAGGATAATCACAATCAGTTAAGAACTTGGTAATAGTGCAGTACACAGAAATCAAAATACAATTGACTAAATTCTAATATTTTAAACATCGATTCTGATATATATTCTAACAGATTACAATTTCAAGATAACATCATTATGGATTTTGAGAGTAGACTTAAGAAGTCAGTCAAGCCCTTTACCTGAATTTTCAATTACCCAGTGTTCTCATGATCTTTCTTTCTCTTTTAAAAGGGAAAACCATACCAAGGTGGGATTATTTCATGTTTTCTTGTAGTGCTTTAAGAGAATATTTCATTTTCAATTCTTGGACTAGATTAAAATTAACGGTAAGGAAATTAATTTTCCCTTGCAAGCAAAATTTACCAAAAGTAACTTTTAGGCATGGAAAATTCGTTACAGTCATTATAAATAGATAGATGGTTTATATTGTATTTTCGTGTTTTTTTTTTTTTAATGTTGCTATTCTTCTTTTGTTTTTAGAGGATGCACTACCATTCATGAATTTTCATGTGGTCAGCAATTAAGCTTTTTTTGTTTTCATTTTTCCTGCAAATTAGAAAATTTTATTGTGTTTTGGTGGATTTTTGTTGTTGCTATTCTTCATTTGCTTTTAGAGGACGCACTATCTTTCACGATTTTTCAAGTGGTCTGCAATTTAGATTTTTTTTGTTCTCTCCTTTTTCCTGCAAAATAGTAAATTGATATTACCTTTCAGGATAACACTTCTATAAATGATTTGTTGAGAGCTGTGGCGCAACTTTTGTTTTATACATAGGAATTTTAATTCTGTCATACGTATTCTTGGTAGATATCTTGATGCTGGGAGGGACATGCTTGCTAGTTTACAGTATGGGACACGATGCCCATGTGGATATTGTCACATTTCAGATGTTGAAGATCACAGACAGGAAGATCACATGGAGAGCTTCTTTTTAGCTGAGACAGTAAGAATTTATTCTACGTGATTTTGAGAACATGTGACCTCCTAATCTTTTCGAAACCCATAAAACAAAAATTTAGAACATAATTTTTTCAAGTTGTTTCACTGAAAATCATTGTCAAGTAGGGTCAGTCATCTTTATTTAGGGCTTCAACTGGTGTTTCTAGTAACATTAAAAATTGTGGTTAAGATTATGATTTTAGGTGCTTTGGTATAATGTCTAGCTCTCATAAAAGCTCAAGTTTTTTATTGAGAGTCAAGGAATGGTTTTATACACTTCTATAAATTTCATATTGTTTGAGATTTCTTTCTTCCTTTACAAATCACGCCTCTTATTATCATTAACATTTGTCTTTCCTTTCAATTTGTCTTCTATTATTTGTCTGAAAGAGGAATTTTACTAATAACCAACCCATGTTACTATTAGGTGAAGTATCTGTGGCTCCTTTTTGATTTGGCCGTGGGTCCTGATAACCTGGTGGAAAACGGGCCATACAAGTGAGTAGGCCTATATATTTACAATTTAGTGGGTGGTCTTTTTATACTATAAATTTAAGTTGCTTCTTTTTTCTGTTTTTTGTGATACAGGTACGTATTCAGTACTGAAGGTCATTTACTTCCTGCTAGTCCTCAAATCTCTCTTGTGAGGGAACATTGTTTATACCATGGTTCTTATTGTAGAAGTGGTGATTTGAGACAGACTTATTTTGTGTCCGAGGTGGACAAAGATAAACACGAATCAAATGATAGTAGATTTTATGGGAGTTGGACTAAAGCTACATATTCCTCAGACTACACTACGTCAGAACCAAGTGCCGTTTCTGGTTTGATCAAGGTATTCAGTACTCCTTCCTCCCATCACTTTCACTGATTCGTGTTACAATTGGAACTTCTATTTCCCTGTTTTCACATTATTCATCTTACGTCACTGTAGGACTTGAAATGGATGAATTTCTTGCACTTATTTCTTTAAATTTATCAGAAGTTTAGAAATCTAGGTATCTCATTAAAATTGGGTTTCCCCTAAACATTTTCTATATCTTATTATGCATATTTGTGAAAATAAAAGTGGTTCAATGATAGATACAGAATCAAAAACTAAGTGGAATAAGATTTTTATTAGAACTATGAATCCCAATCTACTACACCAGTGGGCTAACAGACATATGTCACGGTTGAATTGAACATAGTTGACAAGTAACTGCCAATTGATGATGAATTGATTTACACATTCAAGAATAATAACAGACGGCTCTATAGAAATCGGATTTGTGGTCCTACCTATTGTGGGAATTTTTTTATTTTATGTTTTCAATTAAGGGAAACATTTTTTTTCTTCATGTTTTGAGTCTTTTGTTATAATTCTGCAGGGTTTCTGCCCAGGACTAAATCATGGACAGAAGTTTGGTTTATCATACTTGCTCTCCAATGATGAACATCGTGATTATGAAACCATCCAACCAGAAGAATCAACAACTGTACAAAGCCATTCAGTGATGCTTCTTCCTGCCCAGAGTTCTGACAGTTCGGTACCTGATTCTGGCAATGATCATAACGATAGTCAAACTAGTGAATCAGATGTTACTTCTTGAAGTGAGAGCTTTGATGCTTATAGTGACCGAGATGCTGACCCAATTAGTGATGATTAGATCTCAGGTAAGCAAGAGGATTGACAGAATGATAAATATTTTCAACTTTATACTTCACACACCTACCTGGGCTCTCCACCTGAAATATAAATCAAAGTTTTGTTAGCATGTTCATAGTTGAGAAGGGATAATAATTTTGATAATTTAGCAACTTCTGGTATAGTGAACATGGAGATGAAATAGGTTAATGATGGATGAGCTGACCCGTTAGATGTACTTCTTAGGTCATGTTACCAAAGGTCTGAGGCATTATTCTGCCCGTATATAGATCAATATTGAGCTTGTGTAGAAAAGTATAATGTAATTTATTTTGCTGTATCATTTTTTTCTGGTTGGATCCTTGTAGCCTATTTTCCCAGAGGTTGTGTAAGTGTGACAGGCATTGACAACATCTTAATTAGACCACAGTTTGAATTGCTGATGATATCTTAATCGTCCTTTTTGCTCACATATGATTTCTTATAGGGGAATGGTGAAAATAGCTATAAGGAACAATTTGTACTGAATTTTGGTTTCATGTTAGATCAAGCATTACAGGATTCAGGGTATCCGGACTAAACACACTATATTTCATCCCTAGGGAAATAATATTTTTTCCAAGAGAAAATGAAAGGAAATTGAATTAATTTCACTCATTTGATTGGGGATAGAAAATAATGAATTGTAGTTAATATTATTTATCTGAAAAATTTGTTTCTAAAAATTGATACTTAAGATTTGTAACATACTCACGCAAGTAATTTTATCAAATAACAAATGATAAATTGTTCATAAATGATGATTATCATCAAAATTACTTAGATGCTAGAATCCCAAGTTTTATGTTCTTTCCTTATTCGAGTTCTTTAGAGGCTAGAATCCAAAGTTTTATGTTCTTTCATTATTCGAGTTCTTTTGAGATGGGAAAATGCTTCTTGGCACAATGGCCAGCAAGCACGACACACACACGACTATTTGAAGCCGCTAGATCACCACATCAACATGTTTTCCTTTTTTTTTTACTTAGTATATCTTCCTTTTTTTTTTTTTTTTGCATCCCTTTAATATGCATGTCGTGGAATCTCGTGGTTTAGGTGTCGTGCTATATAGCACTTCCCAATTACTTTGGTTCTAACATATAAGACAATTATTGTTGTAAAGAGAATAATAAACAGAAATTTATTTCATTCATGTGAAGTTAACAAGAAAACCAATTGAATTCATCACCATCGTCAATTGAATTGAATGTTAACGGGCACACTTTAAATGCTCCGTCTTCTCCTAGATTTCTATTAAATGAGTGGAAATGACGTAGTTATCCGTTTGTAATAGTTATTTAAGATATAAGAATTTATTCATTTTAGGTTGTTTTTCTTTAAACATTGGTATTAATAAACACTATTGTCACTGCAGATTCTTCATCGTTTGATGAATCCAACGTTCGATATTATTTCTCCAAATCAAATCCCTATCTACCAAATGAAAATCGCAAAATGCGAAATGACGTAGAAGCTTGAAGCTTAACGATTGAGGTGGTGATGGTGGCGGTGGCGCCGATTATGACCAATCTTAACATGACGGCGCCAGCCATAACCGATCTTAATCATGGTGGCGCCATATTCATCCCATTGATGTGTTCAACAGAAATCATTGTCAATGGTTCATTATGGTTGGTGCCCCTTTACAAAATTGTTCTAAAATGGATGTCTCCCATTTTATTATAAGTTGTTTTGATATTTTTCACAAATATTGAGTGGTTTTACAAAATTATCCCTTATAAATGACTTAGGAATATATTAAAAGAATAGAAAGAAGAAAGAGTAATAAATGGTAAGGGTATGATAGGAATTTTTTTATTAATAGTGCATTGGTATTGTAAAGTGACTTATAATACAAGTATTTTCAAAATAAAATTTCCATTAATAGAATCCTTAAACAATGCCTATAGGACACTCGTTAACAAAACCTTTTTTTAATTACTTATAATAAAATACGGAGCATCTAATTAATATTACTTGGATCACTCCCAATTTAATATTTTCTCCTTTGCATTTATTGTGAAGATGAAAACATCAACGGTTTTGATAAAAGTACTTTAGTTAAAACAATTTTCACTCTATTTCATTTATAAATTTTTCTTAATGAGTGAAATGATCAAAATGGTCACTCATTATAGGAGAGGGGGGGTAATTTGTGATCTTTATGTTCAAAGTAGTAATTGCAAGAATTATAATTTGTCCAAAAGAAAAAAATCAGTTATAAAATTCCTTAAAAAAAAAGTTATAATAGATCCATAATACATGAATATAATAAGAGTTAGAATTTACAATCATTTTTGTATTTCTAACTAACATATATATTATTCATTATCACATCACAAGTATGACTCTAAAATACACATTTAATACATGAAAAATTATGAAGAGTGTATTCAAAACTTATGCATGTAATTGGTTGATGAAGTACTTGCTTATTGATGTGTGTAGTTGGTTAGTGGTGTTTTTGGTGATTTTTATGCACGACTTCGAGAGTCATCTTTAATGTATGTTAATGATAAATAATGGGGTATGTTTGATTTAATATTCAAAATTTAAATTTTTTTTTGGTCAAGTAAATTTAATTTTTTAATTTAAGTTTAATGACATATTATTTTTGTTTTCATCATTTCTTTAATTAAAATTTGTAACACTATGTTTCCAAAAACAAATTGTAAGAATGAATTGTTTTCATCAAATGCATGAAAAACTCCCTTCTTTCTTAACATTGTTTGTTTCTCTTCGTTAAGAATGAATTGCTCGGCTCTATTAATTGTTCATCATGTGCGATTTATGCCAAACCTACCTGTAATTTGTAACTGCCTTGTTGTACTTGTAATTTGTAACTGCCTTGTCGTTTTATTTTGGCAAATGTAACCTTGTGTTTAGTGTGAAAGGAAATACACATTTTGAAAGAAGAAAAAAAATAAACAAACATGTTACTCTTGCGATTCGTGGCCAAAACCATTTGTAATATTTAGCACCTCTCTCTAAAGAAATAGAAAGATTGAAGTCCGCATTAAGTGATATTTCTTTTCCATCGTTTAAGTCATTTTTATCCTATCCACAACCATTAATTTGTAGTGAACGAACCAAGCTTCCACGATTTTTCAAGCAATTACGTTGATTCCTCCATTTAGTGACCCATCTTTTTGTTCTACAGATGAAGACACTCAACCCTTAGCTTTAAGTTTCCTAAAAATTCTCTCATTTAATTTGACAATATTGCTCAACAAAATGATGAAATAGTGTGCAGAATCAGGCGCGATGTGCATGCCATTGCCTCACCATCTAGAAAGTACCGGGACAATGAGAAAACACTACCAATCACCACACAACAATTACCCCAACTATTTGCACTATAGCCAATTTTTAAAATTTCATCAAATCCAAATCATCAATTTTGAGCCACAATTTCAACAATCATTATAATATTTTTGGTCATTGGTTTTTATGTGGTTGCACTACCAACTTAGTTGAGATGACAATAACTTTCTTTATTTTAGAGCACAGTGGAAATATAGTTTCTAGGACTTTCCTCTACTTTTGTTAAATTGGGGACACTAAAGTGGACAAACATCAAATTTAGAAACACCATGATATTGCCTTGACCTCAAAGCAACCATATCTTTTGAATGAATGAAAACGGTTGAATTTCAACTCATTGATCTAGGGATGGGGAAAAAAAAACTGTAAATAGGCCAGTAGTTTCATATTACTGTGTATCTCCATGTGTGACATATCACTATCAATTTATCTTAAAACTGTATAAACTACATACTTTTTTAAATATATATATTATCACACTTATAATATAACATAATTTTTCTGACATTGATAGATCGGGTCTCACATTCTTTTACAGCACATGAGAGTTGGAGCATATGTTCCTTTCCTTGTGTAATCAGCATTTCTTAATTTAGTCAACACAGCATTTTGAAACATCACAGTTTAATGTCTGCAACAATTATTTTTCTTTACTTGTGCACAAATAAATCTCATTGTTTCCTCCTATATTGTGCAACAGTGAGGACAGTTTCTGCTTCGTCAGTAAAATATTATTTCTTTACCTTTCCCTTAAACTTTGCCGGGAAAAGGGATCTAAACTTCTTAATTAGCTAGATTCGTAGCATGATTATTTTATATTGCCTATGTAGTTAATTTAGATACCAAAGTTTTTTATACATAGAATAAAACCATGTTCACATATTGTATTGTATGTTGACAAGTGGTATGTTGCTAAGCAGAGAATATTGCCATAAAACTGAAGTTATGTCTAGTGAATACTATAGTTTAATTAACAACCGTTTTCTATGTTAATTTAATTAATCAAGTTAATTACCCAAAGCTTTCCTAAAAAGAAGCTAAATATATGTATGTTTAATTAACAATACACATTTTATTTTTTTTGACAAAACAATACACATTTTATGAAGTGGTGAAAAAAGCAAGCACCAACACAACTGAAAGTGATGCACTTTTATGTCATGCCTAGGATTTTTATTGGAATAATAAAATTAATATTAGCCAAAGCATTGTTTAGTAATTTAACAGATTTTCTCATAGATCGTAAAGATTTTCCCAGAAAATAAAAATATTAGTTAATTTTTCTTATCATGATGTCTGAAATTTAGACTATATATAGACATATTCTCAAAAGGCATCTGATTAAAATAAACAAGAGTACAGGAGCAAAGGAAAAAAAAAAAGTAGGTTTTACCATTAACAAACAAAAAATATCTATTGTATCCTGAATCGAATATTTTACATGCAGGTATAATATTTTTTGGCTATAGTTAGAATTTCATAGGAAGAACCCCACACCTTTGCACTTGGACCAATTGGTGTAATTATATAAAAACAATTTACAAAGAGGCAAATATATGTTTATAAAAATAAAAAATTACTATGTAAATTAATAATGATTTATAAGTTTTTATATGTAAGATAAATTTAATTTGATACAAAAACAAATTTAATTAGATAATTGTATTTTTTTTTAGAAAATCCCATTTAGAGTCATAAAAGACAAGTTTAAAGCGAAACTCTGAAATGAAGGGGAAAAAAAATGCTAGTTAGGACTGTAGAGATAAAAAGTGAATAATCTTTTTTGTATATTTTTTCTTTTAGAATTCTATTTTGTATGTTGCTCTTTCTTGTTTTCTACCCTTTTTGGGGCTAATTATGATAAGAAATATATTAGGATCTACAAGGAACATTTCATTATGTTTTTCTATTTACTATATTTTCATTATGTCTAAAAGTCATGAAGTTAAACCAAAAAAGGGGTCAATGTACACAGCACAAGAATGATAATTGGTAGGGTTTGATTATGATACCAAAGTCATCATATATCCGTACCACTAGTGCAAAAGAAGTTAATTTTTTTTGGTAGTGCAAAAGAAGTTAATTTTTTTTGGTAGTGCAAAAGAAGTTAATTTTTTAAAGACAATGTATAATTTTTTTTACAAAATTCGGTATCCAAAATGATCGAGTAATTTGGTATCCAAAATATTGTAAATATTTTAAGGGCTCTAATTTTTTTGTTAAAAAAATTAATAAAAATTCGGTATCCAAAAATGATGAGTAATATTTGAGGGCTCTAATCTCACAAAATAAAGGTTTATATGGATTAATCCATCAAAATTAACGCCAAAATGAGTTGAATATGAAGCCTTGAGATGAGTACATCAAAGGTCCCAAGGACTGTCTTGTTTTATATATAAAAGAAGGAAAATAGTCTTGCAATCACAACTTAGATGATAAAAAAATTGTAGATGTAATTGATATGCATGAGCATGAGTTTAAACGTGCAATCCACTAATCGACACTTAGCCTGAGTTTTGTAGCTAGTTCTTTAGAATCCAAAAAAATAAAAATCATCAAGAACAAAGAGACTCGTTTAAAATAATTTTGACATTAAATACTTTTATACTCATTCATATGAAAATTAAACACTACTAAACATGAAAGAGTGTATAGAAGCCACTTAGACCATCCACAATGCAGCACCCTATTTGGGTGCTTAAACGGATCCTGACTGTATACTTCACTCATTTTATAATTAATATTAAATAAACACTCAATCTCTCCAACCCAACACCTCAAAATAATTATTAATTGGGTCCCAACAATAACTCTATATCATTAGATTTTAACAATAATTTATATATTCATTCATAATTATATAATTTTAAAATATTGAAGTAATTTAATTATAAATTATTAAAAAAATGAACATTTTTATTTTATTTCTGTTAATAATTCAAGAAAAAGTCAAAACTCGTAAAAACAATATAAAATGAATAATGATAAATTGCATAATTATTTTTTGCAACTATTATATAATTATTTTTTAATATCAAAATAATACAATAATTAAATATATTAAAAAAATAGAATTAATTGCACATGTGAGACTCATGAATAATATGAGAGAGAGGGTGCCTATAAAAACACTCATCTTTATAAGCACCGTATTCATTGATGCCATAAAGGGGGTGCCTATTTTTACACAAAATGGAGAGGATCTGCACCCATTTACAATGGTGCTTAATAGGGGAAGGACTCCCCATTATAGATGGTCTTAAGCAATGCATCTTAAAATTTGTAACTTCTTTTGCTATTGGGACAAAAGAATATCTAAAATCTTTCTTACATTATATTTTTTCAGCAATTCTCACGATCAACTAAAAGATGTAATAATTCAACGTATATTCATATGATTTTGGATATCACGTGCGAATTAACAAAATAACATGTTCTTTAAAATTAACTTCTTTTGAATATTTTTCTTCATATATTTTTTATTTTAAAATTATTGCTAATTTGTTCATAATCAATGTTCTTCAAAAAATTGGTTTTCATAGAGATGAAGACCATTTAATTATTTTATCATATCATATAATATAGTAGAACAAAACATTGGTTAATTGGGATAGAGTATGTCATGATCGTTATAGTGGTGGTTTGGGGATTTGTAAGGCGAGGGAGTTTAATTTATCTTTATTAGATAAGTGTTGGAGAATGTATCTGGATCAAAAGGGGTTGTGATTTAAGGTGTTAGCTGCCAAATATGGGATAAAGGATGGTAGAGTTTTGCGAGTGGGTCGTAAGGCGTATATGTGGTGGAAATATTTGATTAGTGTTAGAGGTGGAAATAGTTGAAGTATTGGGAGTTGGTATGATGACAACCTTGAGAGTGCAGTGGGAATTAGGGAGAGTATTCGTTTTCTTAGTAGGAGGGTGGTCTTCTCTGCTCTGGATTTAGAAGATTTTTTTAGTTATGTGTAGATAGCAATGTTTTTTGTGCATGAAATAGGATAGGTTAGGGTTTAGAGGGGATGCTTGGAGGTGGCATAGTCAGTTCTTTGCTTGGAAGGAGCAACATGTTGTAGAGTGTTGTTCTTTGTTGGATAACTTTGTTTTGTAAGATATGTCCTTGATAAGTGAGTGCGGGATCCTAATGAAGGATTCTATCTGAGGGGTCTATCATCTTTGACTCATGAGATACAAGTTGATCCTTTCCTCTAGAAGGTACTATAGATTCATATTCATTGTTATGTGTTGGAACATGTGTTGAAATTGAGTAAAAAGACTAAACACAAATTCTCATGTTGGGTAGAACTAGTGTTGTGTGAATTGAAAAAAGTGGAAGTCCCACATCGAATGGAACACACACATTAGTAGTGTTTATATAGTGGGGGTGTACCTCTAATTAATGGGGGTACATAATTATGTGAACGAAGTAAACACTATAGAAAAAATATATATATTGATATATATTTTATTATTTGGAAATGATAAATTAAATAATTAATTTAATCATTATTAGAAAGTGTTTTCTTAGTCCCCAAGTTTCGCTAAAATATTTTGGAACGTAATCTAGAATATTTTGGAATACAACCTGAAATATTTTGGTAGGCAATCTAATATATTTTAGTACTTGATCTGAAATATATTTTTGTACTTAATATATATTTTGGTACTCAATTGAGATATTTTGTATTAGAACTAATATGTGAATTACTTAATCACAAAGTAATATATTACTTGTTCCCAAAGTTTCTCATATTACTTGTTCCCAAAGTTTCTCACTTATTAGTTGTGAATTTTTCCTATAAATAGAGAACTCACATAGTGCATTCCACACACCAAAGCGTTTCATTGAGTTGTCGGGAACTCTTTCTCTCTTCTCCCTTTCTTGACTTGTGTTGACGAGTCTTTCTTTTCTTCATCTCCTTTTTTCTGTCCCTTCGGAATCAAGAGTGTTCTTAAGACCATAGTCCCTTTTCGGTTTAATGTCCCTTCGGAATTAAGAATGGTCTTAAAAACATAAAAACATAGTCCCTTCGGTAATATACTATACGTCCCTTCGGAATAAAGAGTACTTTTAAGATCATAGTCCCTATTTGGAATAACAATGTCATGTCGGAATCAAGAATGATCTTAACTGTATATAAATAGTATAAAAATATTTTTTCTATTTGAGGAGAAATGGTGGTAACACCATATTTGAGTGGTCGTAGTACCATATTGATAGTTTGAAGAACTTAAAGGTTAGAAAGGTGGAAACACCATATTTGAGTGGTCTTAGCACCATAATAGAATGGTAATAATACCATATTAAAGTGGTTTCAGTATTAAAAGAGTGGTCTTAGTACCATATTGAAGGTGTAATTCTCGAACGGTTTTCTACAGTGCAGTAGTTAACCGCACAGTTGTAGCTGAGCTTGTTTTATCCTGGAGGCGGCATGGTTGATAGTCTGTCTTGCATAATTTTGGGCAGTGCCACGAAACGTCTTAAAGAAAGCGACATGGTCGTGACTCAACAAATACAACAGTTTGAAAATCCAAAAACAACATTATGTTTAAGAGGCTGTGTTCACTTGGGGTTTGTATAGTTTGGAAAGGCGACTTATAAAGTTTAATAACTCTTTTTTATTTTATAGATATCAGGTTACAGGGTTAGAAAGAGACAAAAGTGAGAGAAATGGATTAAAAAAATAATAATTGTGCTATCAACCCTACAGTAAAAGAAAATGGGTGCAACTCTTTTTATATGTGAAATTTATCAAGGGATCTATTTTTTTTTTTTTTTGACAAATTAAGGGGGTTTTATAATTTTGTGAACATTCTTTAAAAAAATATATTTGTGAACATAGAATTGTGCCTGCGATTTTTTTTTTTTTTAAAACGTCGAGTCCTTAATTTAAACTTCAACATACACATGATTAATATTTTCAAAAAAGATACTCCCTCCGTTCAAAATTATAAGCAAAAAAAACTCATTTTCTTTGTCCCAAATTATAAACAAAAAAGACCAACTTTTATCATATTTAATTTTGTTTTTTCAAAAAATTATCTTTTCCAAAGGAAAATTAAATGCAAAGTGCATTCAATTTGCTCTCTTTTTACATTTTCTCGATAATCAACTACCAATGAAAATTATTTTTACATCTTCCTATAAAACTTATTTCAAAGATAACACAAAAAATTATGTTACAAACTACTACTACCTCCGTCCCTAATTATAAGACCCTTTTGAGAAAAAAATTTGTCCCTTTTTATAAGACCCATTTGGTATTTCCAAGTACATTAATTATTTCTTTACCAACATACCCTTATTTATTTTGCATCTTTTTCTTCAATCAACAATAAATATTATGTTGAAAACATAAATTAACTCTCTCTCTTAAGGATAAAATTGTAAAAACAATAGTAATTATAGTATAAATTTAATACTACAACCAACTTTCTTAATCTCCGTAATTTTTGCAAAAGGCTCCTATAATTAGGGACGGAGGTAGTATGTTTTAGTTTTCTTAATAAGTGTGATTTTTATTTTTTTTGCTTATAATATGGGACGGAGGGAGTACACATTTTCAATTATGTGAAATTATTAACAATGATACAATATTAATGTTTTTTTTTAGAGAATACTATATTAATGTTAGTGCCCTTCAAAAATGGAATTATAGTTCTTATACTAATTATAGAATCACTGACCTTAATTTATGCATGATAAATTTATACTAGAGTTCAACTTTAATTTCCTCAAATTTATCGGTGGAACAGACACTCCACTTATTCACCAAACATTTTAGATACTCTATAATTTATGTTTAAAAGATGAATTTTTAACAAAGTCGTTTGATAAAAATATGTACAGAGATAAAAACATGAATTCTGCTCTTCTCCCAACACATTTTGCTCGCGCCCAACTGAAATACCGAAAATACCCCTCGTTAGTTAAGTAAAACAAGTGTTAAAATCTGCGCATCACTGTGCAATGTAACGTCCCTGACTGAGCAATTTTGGGATGGGTGATCTACCGGGAAGTTTCCCGGTAAGCGTGCGAGTGAGGACAAAACACGCTGAAAAGACTCGTGTTGGTTTGTGGGGTCAGTCGGCAATCCTGAAAGCAGTCAGGGACGTTACATGCAACTTAACTAACGCTGAAATTAACACTTACCTGAGTTAACTCACGTTGAAAATTAATACTTGCGTGAATTAACTCACGCTGGAATTAACACTTGCGTGAGTTAACTCACGCAGGGGTATTTTGGAAGTTCAGTTGGGAGCGAGCAATAACTGATCGGGTAAAGAGCACAATTCAAATGCATAGGATACTTTCTAAACCCAAAAGATGACCCACACAAAATATGGAGAAAAAAGGCACCGTTATTAAAATGAAGCTATTCCTCATCCTCATCTTCAATACTAAAATTAATAAATTATGCTACAGAGATGCATGAACTTACTTTCTCCATGCTCATAAACTACCTTAAAACAGTGCCTTTTATAAAATTGCCGCCACCATTATTGTTTTATTAGTAGGTTGATGATAAGGTGAGCTGCATATAGTCCATTCTGCATACACACGGCTTCTAAACTCTAATTAAGGCTGCTTTGACTCATTTATTCATATCATAAATAAAATTGGAATAGGTGGTCTTATTGGTTGTTCTCTGCTATCATATTTTATAACTAAGGGATGTTGAGTCTAACGAAAAAGACTACGACTTTTTCGATATTGTGTTCATGTATTGTTTATTGTTGCTTGTATTGTTGAATGTTGTTTTTTAGGTTAAGTCTTGCTATCACTTGTTAAGAAGTAAAAAGTATAAGTTTTATTCTGAACAGAACAACTTTTAAACATTCAATAAGTTAAATATACATTTTTTCATATTTTTTGAATATGATCTTTCTATTTTAATTTCTTTAATAGATGCCGTAAACGCTGTTTAACATTTCCCTTTTAGATTTTGTGTTTATGTGTTTCTTTTTGAAACTAAAAGAATCCATAGGAGGAGAAAGAGTTGAAATCGCTAGCGATCATGGATGTCTATCAAAGGATATCTACCAAACGAAGAGAAAGTTTTGATACCCACTCTTAAAAAGATGCATTATGACTGGGAGGTCTTACCTAAAAACAACTTCACAAAAGAGAATTGAATCAAAATCACCATTTGCTCAACACAAAAATCTTATCGAAAAAATAACTTCATTTTGTGGCTTTCAAATGAATCAAATCCATGAACGCTGGACAATAGTGATCCTTTGGTAATGTCGACTGTCGATACCAAAGGAGAAAAACACTGGAAATAATCGAAATAGGTTAGGAAACATCACCAATTGTCACCTAAACCACATTAAAACACTAATCAAACTCGGAGAGAGAAGTCACAAGTTACAATGATTTTGAGTTCTTCACTTGAAATATCATGCACCGCAGAGAGTTTTGATGAAAACACGACATACACAGACTTAACCAAATCTCAAATCATAGATCAAAGACCATGTATCCTCCACCAAGGAAAGAGATACACCACAGAAAAGGGTTATCAACTAAAGAACAAGTTTTTGTTCGTAAGAAAAATTACCATCTTTCAGGTGAGATCCCTAACCCATGTATCCTTGTCCAAATGACCTAGATTTCTGACTGTCGAATCTCTTTGACCACAGATTAAAAAGAGCCCAAGGAATTGATGTCAGCCTCTCTCCCCCACCAAGGTCTCACACCAAGATTCTGACAACTCATTTCTAATATCTTTGACCATCCTTTTCTAGTTAAAATCAGGGTCTAGCTTTAACCATCCTTTTCTAGTAAGAATCAGAGTCTATGGAAAGCCCAAACATGAAATCCCTAGGGGAGAGGTAGTAATGCCAACACCATATATGGGGACAAACACCTCACACCAAAGTGCGGAACTACTAGTTAGCATCCGTAAAGTCCATTTCCCCAAGAAACTCAAATTGCAGAGACATGAATCCTTAATTCTTCGCCCAACATCCTACTTCGGTTTATAGACATAAGACCATCTGGCACCTGACCCAATGGATTTTCTTCGCCACTTTCGGACCACCATAGAGGAAATCTCTATGATAAGTTTACAAACCCTAACCAATATTTAAGTATATGAGGTAGAAATATGGATACATTTAAAATAGAATTAGGAAAAACGATCCTTTCTCCAAAGATTAATGAACTTATTCGTCTAAGAACCATGCCAAGACACTTGAGGAGTGTAACAGATAGAGGTTTATATATGAACTTACAATTCCATGATTGACCATAATAGAGAACTCTAGATATCGGAAAGACACTGAAGCGGCTTTGCAGTTCAAGAAACAAACTATAATTGACATAAAAGCAGCCTCAACATCTACCCCTGTTAGATTCCTCTTAGAGAATTTAGTTCTTAGGTCGGAAACAAGATCAAAACATTTTAAAAACGTCTTCAAAGACGACAAATTCTCCACGCTTAGCTCCCCAATGAAAAGAGTATTCTTTGTCTATTGAAGATGAGAGATCTTCATGGCAAATTTGTCCAAAGAGAATCCATTGAATCTAGGGACTCGGCCTACCTAATCAATCCCCTCAATCCCACCACTACTAATAAGATTAGGAAAGGAGCAAGGGTGTCCCCTAAGAAGTATATCATTCCATATTTTCTTCCTTATTAGAAGGTCCTGCTATAGACCCTCAGGTTGCTCAAACCCTAAAAAAGACCGATCAGGAGATAACTTCCAATAGAAAAAGGTCGATTGTAACGTATCTCCAAATAGATTTGTGTGACAGGGAGATACGTTCCGATAAATTAGAGGCCTTTTGAACAAACATTATGGATCTATAGAGCAACCTTCTCTTCCTTAACACCCCACTAGGCCACTGCATAGTATATGATATATCCATAGACTATAACATAAATTATTAAACACAATTTTGTTTATCACTATTACCATATATATTTCAATGAATCTGAGTATTTAAATTAATAGGCAGATATTGTTTTCTGCAATTTTTGTCCATTACCTTTTATTTTTATCAAATATTAGATCACTTTCTGTGTAGATTATTATACCCAACCACCAATAATTTTCTTCCCTGTCCTTTGCATAATCACCTCTAAATATATATATTTGCAGACTAATAATGAGATTCCTTATGCGCACTATTTTGGGTCAGGTTTGGATAAGAAATGAATTGCCTGGATATGTAAGGATTGTGTGCAGGTGAATATGATGAATAATAAAGATTTGTACTTTTTTTTTTTGGTAGTGTTAAAAGATTTGTACTAAACTAAGGAAGATGTCACCTAAGGACTGTTAAAAAAAAATTAACACCAATATGATTTTTAAAATTTTAATAGAAAAATTGACAATTGCATTTTTTTTTTTTTTGGTTGAAGAAGGTGACAATTGCATATGTAAAATGAAGATAGGTTGAAGAAGGTGACAATTGCATATGTAAAATGAAGATATCATATTTATACTCAAGAAATACACTATAAGTACTAGATGAAGGTGTTCAACAAAACATTATATTGATATAAAAAAAGGTTAACAAATTAACCAGAAATCAATTGTCTCTTGTTTTGGAATTTAATTAGTTCGTTATATGAGATGTGATCCAAACAAATAAAGATGAATGAAAGTTAGAGGAGTGCACATACTTAATTTTTAGTCCATTCAATAACAAAGAAATTTATACAACACTTGATATATTACACTGTATTAATCTTGCATATCAATACAAGAAAAAACTTGGATAAACAATATAATACATATTATCACCCTTTTCTATCTCTTTCATTTGATAGCAAATCTCTATGAAATTTCTCATTTGAAACATAGAAAGAAAAAAAAAATCAGTGGAAATAATTAACAGCATAGAATAGCATCTCTTCCTAGATGCTAAAGTAACCAGAAATTAATTAATGTTGAGGAAACTAAGAAACTGCACTGTATCTTCCATTTCCCTTCCTTAGAGCACAACTTCAGATAGGTATGTATATGCTGATAGCATATCATACACTACAGTGATTCAAAAATCCATTTGTTTAGTTCTTCCGATAACACAAGCAGAAAGGTTCTTTGTTTTTTCTCCCTTCACACCAAAACACTTCACTTTTATACTAACTTTGTTGTTTGTTTCTCAAACACCTCTAGTTTCTGATCCTTTCATGATTCTTAGTCTTTTGCAGGAAGTCACAAACATGCTGCAAAAATAAACCATAGTTATGTCAGTTTAATTTCATTTTATTTAATTATAACTAATTAACCATCAAATTAATTCAAATCACACAAAAGCATAGAGAGAAAAATAGGACTTACTCCCATGGAACATCTCCAACTAACATCCAATCACCATCTTTATCTTCATATGTAGGTTCATATTCAGATCCTTTATAACCTTCTTTTTCAGAATAATCACCTATGGTTAACTTGAACATGCTTTCCAAAGCTTTAAGAAGTTGTGCATATCCACCATAGACCCTCAAATCAATCTTCCTAAGGTAAGGAGCTCCATCTAAACTCACTTTCACATAAATCCCAGAAGCCTCAGCCTCTTGTAAACTGTTCTTCCTGTAAGATCTTATTGGTGGCCACCCTACTATCTTAGCCCTGCAAGTCAAAAAAATATTCTTTATTAATCAAACAACATCGTGCAACCCTTTATAAGGTAGAAAGAAAAAGGATGTCTTTAAAGTTTTGATAATCTTTTGAACTTACTTTGAAGGAGGTGCTGCATCATCAGAAGTTTTTGAACCACTATCCTTTGAAGTTTCAGTCAATGGTCTTTTGTTGGAAATTTTTGCTGTTTGTTCTTCATTTTGTTCTGTCCCTGGAAGTCCTAATCTTAACTCAGTAGCCTTCATGTTGAGATCATTCTCATATGCAACACTGTTTTCCATCTTTCAAATAATTCAGAAGCAAGAAAGAAAGTCCTTGTAAGGTTGATTCACTTGTAAGTTATGATAATCTTTGTGAGATGTTAAAGAGATGTGAGATGGAAATACAAGAATGCAAGGTTGTATTTTATATATGATGATAAAGGAGAAGGTGCAATTAATTTTCATTGTATTGAATGAATAGATGAATAAATAATGGAGAAAGACAAGGAAAGGTGTCGGTAGAAGGAGTAACAAAGTTGAAAGCAACATGTCCCTACATTTAGAGGACAAAGGTGGGACATAGTTTACCATAAGGAACGGTCAAGATGCTGTTTTAGGAGAGAAATCAGGAGCGTTGGCTTAAAGGAAGAGGTAAGGGAACATGTCCATGTGAAGGACCATTCTCTCTCATACTTGTTTATGCCATGTGGGTCTCATTTTTTTAATTTCCTCAATGTATTGTGGGGGCCTCTATACATCATCATTACATGTGAACTTAGTTGTAACTCCTAGAACCACCTCCTCTCAACCAAATTAAATATCTTTTTTATAGATAAAAATGAAATACATATAGTTAAAAAAATAGTGGATGAACAAAAGATATTAGAATATTAAAAGCATTCAATTATTTATTACTTGATATTTAGAAGAGTTATTCTAATGTGAGCAACCTTGAATATGATAGTAAGAATTAAGAAGCATTGTAATTTTGAGACAACCTTGAATATGACAAGAAGCATTATATGCTCATTTTTTCTCTACTAGTTTACTGTCTTTCTTATTCTATTTATTTTGTGAATGAGGAGTGTTATTTGAACAATCAATTTGGTGATAACTTATTTGACAACCATATTTTACAAAGAAAAAAGTGGTATTGGCACGGAAACCATAACAATAGAGAGATAAAGTAAAAAGTAATGTGAATATGAGAGAGAAAGTTGTTGCAAAAGTTGTCACTAAATGGATGTTCAAATATCATTTCTCTTTGTGAATTTACATCTATTTAACCTCGTTCATCACTTCTTAAAAACTCTCTCTCTCTTTTTCCTTTCTCTCTCGTGAGCCGTCACAAAAACCCTAGTTTCTTCTCCTTCATCCACCAAAGAGGGGTGATTTAGGGTCAATTTTTGACCCAAAATCAACCCTCTAACTCGTTTTTCTATTTCCCTTTTATTGAAATAAGTGATTTTCACATCTATTTCGTTTTATTTTGTGATTTCGTCGTCTTCGTGCGACGTTGGTTGTTCGTCGTCTTTGTGCGTTGTTTGTTTTTCTTGTTTCTCTCAGGTATTTGATCGCTTCAGATTGTCAGATCAGCTTCGATCCGGTGCAGATCCAATTAATGACTTTGGCGTCATCCACGTTGCAGATCCGGAAACATGGTTATTCCTGAGATTTAAATATAGTCATATGTGTAGGCATTTGTACTTTGCCGTTTTATGCTATTAACATGGATGATGTGAGCCTGTTCACAGATTCATCCTTTTTGTTTTTAGCGAATTTGCATTATATCGATGTACTCTTTCAATTTGAATGAATGAATATCTTTTGTTTTGTAAAAAAAACATTTTTCTATTATATTATTTATTACACAATTTATTGACACATTTTTCTATTAACATTTCAAATTATATATATATATATATATATATATATATATATATATATATATATATATATAAACACCAATGCTCGATCATTAACATATACGGATGACAAGGCCTAATCCGAGTATCCAACCCAACAACTCGAGCATCACGTGCTCATCCCTAAGGCTCAACAAACACCCTCAACCGTACAACTCTCATCTAGATCAATATGAAAAAAAATATGATTGTGAGGAGTAACGTCGTTAAAGATAGTTAGCCGAATTTTTCGATGAAGATCAATCATTGACAAGAGTCGATGGAATACTTGCACCATAACATGGTTAAAAAAGAGAAAAAATGATGTATAAGTTTTGTAGAATGATAGATTAATTAATCAATCCAGATTATATATGAATTAGAAGTAATCAATATGATTTTGTGGACACCATGATACTATTAGATGTGATTCAATCCAACCTTCAAAAACTATCTCAAATGAAGAGATTGTCCAAAGACGCGCGCAATGTAGAATATAAATGAAACTTTAATGTTCACCCACACACCTTGCGTAGACCTGGATCCAATTTCAACAACTTGTTTGTTGTATTGGGTTCGATTTTCATAACATACTTGCAAAATCCAATTTTAGTAAGTATCATGTTAAATGGACCTTAATTTCCCTCTCAAAAGTTGACGCAGTACGAAAGCAAGGGTTAGCAAACGCTAAACCTAAAAGATAACAGACAGGTTGCAAGCGACAAACCTATCAAATAAGGGTTTCCGTAATCCACCGGAATTGAGAGAAAAGTCTCGAATATTATTAATGAATAAAAGTGTGCCTCTTAGGTTGCATAAGTTCTGCTTAAATAGTAAAAGAAATGACAAACTCATATGGGCCGAAAATAATAAAATGAAACAAAATAGAAAGTTCTAGAAAAATGCAGAAATATAAAAAGGCGATTTTGGGCCTGAAGACGACCTCGAATGACTAAAATAACCCCTACATCATGGCATATCCATGAGTTTTGCTCATGAGGTCCGGGACTTTCCGAAAAGGTATAATTCGGGTCAAACGGACACCGGATGCAAAATCTGCACCGTTTCGACTGAACCTTTCTTGCACGCCACTTCGTCTTCGATTCGTTCTGCTAGCTTGTCTACATCAAAAGTTAATTGAAAGTATAAAGACCCTCAGCAAATATATACCTTAGAATATAATTTTTTGGACAATAATATGCCTTAGAAACTTTAACATCCCACAAATGCAACTTAAGTACATAAATATATATACGATATATCTATGATTTTGTTTTGTAAACCTATTTTGTAGGTTGAAGGTTCGCGATCATTTTTGATAAGAACACTGCGTGGCTTAATTTTGGCCTGCTAGAGAATCCTTGTTGTTCTGTGTTGTTTTCACAAGTTTTGCTTATAAAGACCTAGTTCGAGGTTTCCCATGGCCTAAATAAAGTACTAATCATGCACTCTTACTCAACTCTTTGACTGGATTATTGACAAAATTTGGCAAACCATTACGTAGTATTACATTATGCCACAATTTACTTTTGAAGCTTACATATTTCATACGTAACATATAATTCCACCTTGCACATTATATCGAAACAGCATTGCACAAATAACTGAAAAGAAATAATATTGCTCTTTCATGGCTCGTGAGTCATCACTATTCAATAGTAGCATAAATATCAATGAAGTTATTTCGCTATCGCTAGCTGCTGGGTTGTCGGATTATAGTCACCATAGGAGATTAATTATATAATGAATTAAGGTAGACAATGGACTATGAAGCACATGTATTTTTCGGATTAGGCGTGTTCTGATGTCCGATTTGTATTATGTCTGATACTAACACCTCACCAATATATATGATTACATTTAATTATGTCATTTTTTTTAATTATTATCAGTGTCGATGTGTTCGTGTGTCATATATGTGATCATTGGGATATATAGCTAGCTAGAACTTGTGGTATGAAATACAACTACATGGCTATATGTATAGTTATCCTTGGATTTAGGAATTGTTGACTACGTGTGATGGCACTTAGCATTGTTGCAGATCATGAGATAGTGATGCTCAAATAATGATTCAAAATTAGATATTGATCGATCCATTCTTACCTGATTTTCAGGTTCACTAGCTAGCTAGCTAGATGGACTCGATTTTGACAAATTGATTAATGTTACATTTGTTTCAATTATTTAGGCTATTTTTTGTTTCGATGATAATTAAAGCTTTATGATTTTGTTTCAATAATTAAGGCATTATGAGAGAACATTTTATTGATTGTGAGGGTGAGGTCAAGAAAACGAATTACAATCCGTGGAATGGGAAGGGGATTAGGGGAATGTCTGGATGGAATAATGAAATACTAGCACTAGTATATTTTTTCCTTCCTTATATGCTAACATAAATGTGACACATTAGTATTAGGAATACGATGTGAATAAAGATTTAGATAAATGTAACATTGGACTATTAGACTGTAACACCCATACTAGACGTATCTAGAAAGTCTAGCATGTGTATTAGTTTAGTACTGGATACATTAAAAATTTACAACATAAAAGTTCGAATGAATATCGTATACAACAAATGCGTTCGTACAATAAGATTATAACTCAACTTTTCTAAAATATAATAAAGACATCCTTGAATATCCATATCCTGCCGGAGCTGATACGAACGAACACTTGCTGAAACATCCATCCGGCTACTAGCTTGCTAATCCATCCTGATATCTGAAACAAATAAGGATTGGGATGAGACATAATGTCTCAGTGAGTTCCACCTAACCCTAGGCTATAGGCAACCACGGGGGAAACCTACGGTCACCACGTGTCTACAATACAACCTGCCGGTTGATTATACGTGTGTGGGGACTTGCTTTCTTAGATGGCGGTGCTTGCTAGGGCCGTCTTAATATTCCTAACTTGTTATAGGCTGCTCTTCTTATACGTGTCATGGCGGTTAAGGGGATCTAAGACCGCATTGCCAAGATACGATCTACGCATCAAGGCCTTCACTTGCTAAATTCATGACACGACTCTAACCGGACGATTAGGGGAAACCTAAGATCGTCGACGGTATGACTCTCTTAACTTGTTTACTTACTTACTTAGATAAGTTATATTAATAAACTTTCTTATTCTTGCCACCGGAGTGACTCTTTCTAGCTTGCTAGCTTTGACTTTCTACTTTTATATTCTTTCTAGTTCTTGACAGTCTATGACAAGGCTCTATGACATAACACACATAAATGTATGATGAATATGCATAGTTAGCTTCATTGATTATGTTAGCGTGTAACAAACAACTTATCTGAGTTCATTTTACGGAATAGTCCCGAGTGGAGTAACCCCAGAAGCTAATCCCTTACTACCGGTGTAGTGCTTAGCAAGAGCGCACCGGACTCCCTTAGTGAACGTGCGGGTCCCTTACGGCTTACCCCATTCCACTTGGAGAACCTTTTGTACCCAACCTTGGAAGGAATACAAAAGACACGACACCATAACTTAGTGAAATGCGGCTCCCTTGCGGCTTAACCATTCCCCCTGGGGAACCCCTTGAATCCAACCTTGGAAGGATTACAAGAGACATAACACTCTTTCTTTCTTATAAGTCTTAGTCTTATGCATGAAAATTAACTTAACATGCTAACTCTTTTACCTCGGATCCCTAGACGATCCCACTAGAGGTAACTATATGCTTGCTTAACTTACTTTGTGAATGGATATAAAATCGATTCACGTCTTGCCATACTCGTATGGCACTTGCTTCTATGCGAAGATAATACTCTCATTACCTCGCGTCTATCAAGCATATTACTAATGCAAAGCATTCTTTTCTTTCTAACTATTCTAGTTCTCGATAACTATACCGAGGCTCTAGTTCTTCCCTTTCCTTAAAATTTATCTTGCTACCCGATTCAAACATCATACTCTCGTTTACCATGCCTTACCATACTTGTCAATTACTTGTTTCATTTATAAGAAAGTCTCCTCTTAAAACTTGAACAATTAGGACCTTGGTTTGAGGGGTTTATTTCTCTTAAAAAGACTGCACAAGAAAAACCGCTCGCGAAACGCCGACACGACCTGAGGCGAGCAAAACAATGGGTTTCCCCACTGTGTAGCTCACCTAGGCGAGTAAATTGGTGTGGGAGGCGAGCTCCTACTCGCCATGGCGAGTTGGGGGCGAGCAGGACCCCCTGTTCGGCCTCCTAGCTCGCCTCGCGAGCCATTTGCTCGCCGTGGCGAGCTGTGACAGTCCTGCAACCTCAAAATTGATATTTTTGACTTAAAAACCTCAAACCAAGCATCTCCAAGTGCTATGTGACCCTTAGGATCATTAGAAACCTGTAAAAACAGTCCTGGAACAAGTGTGCACAAGTATAGCAAGCATGGTAAGAAAAGGGGCAACTAACTTATACTTTAAAACCCTAAAAATACATATTATCTTTGCAAGATAAATACACAATCCCAAAGGGTGGGAAACTAACTAAGGAACTCACCTAATCAAGTTCTTGAAGCATCATCAAATCCCAAGCTCATCCAAGCCCAAAACCCTAGCTTTTGATCACATGGTTTCTTTGATCATACCTTTCAAAATTCTTGTTCTTTCTTGCAAACTAAGTACCATAATCCTTGCTTGTTCTTCTATACTCCAACCCAAGCTTCTTCCACCAAAACTCTAATTTTCCATAAACTTCTCTTGAGGAGGAAAAGTAATGAAAACAATCCATATAATACCTTCTTATCACTTCTTTGATCAAGATGACACCATAACATGTTCTTGCTCAAGCTTCTAACATCATCTTCAGTCAAACCATCCAAACCCTAACCCTTGACTTCAAGATGAAATCAACCTCAAAGCTTCACTTCAATTCATAATAGTTTCTTTCTTACAAAATTGCTAGCACCCAAGCTTGGTTCATCACTTAACAACTTAAAAGAATTGATCTTATGGAGAGGAAAAGATAAAAGGAGTTTCTAGAGAGGTGAAGGAGAAATTCAAACAAAAACCAAGCCTCCATACTTCTCTTTGACCTTGAGGAAACATAGGTTAAAACCTTACCAATTAAGGAAGAAGATTTGAAAAGGATTGATGGGGAGGAAGAGAGGAAGAGGGCGATGGGGTTAGAGAGAAGGGAGAGCCAAACTCTTTCTCTAACCTAGAGAGAGAAAGAAGATAGAAAAATGGGATATTTTGGGCCACAACCAAATAAATATCCTTCCCAAGTGAAATTACCAAAATGCCCTTATCTTAAGCGTATTAAATCCGACACTGATACTTTACCTGAAAAAAAACTGACATCTTAATATGAATATTTCCATTACGCTGACTTTCCTTAAACTTAATCCTCTGCACGATCGACTGGTAATATTCCGATACTGACTGGTGGGATATTACATTCTACCCCCCTTAAAGAAATTTCGTCCTCGAAATTTAGAAACCTACTACCAATCATCGCAATTTAAAACCTGCCTTCTTTAACTTCAGCTACTTAAAGTACGATTATACCCACTTCATAAGTTCAAAGTACACTTTACTCATTCTTCTTTCTTAATCCGCAAAAACGAAAACAGTCTCTTCAATCTTAGTAGCTTCATCAAAATCACAGAACTATCTTAGAACATCGTGATTGATTCTTACCTTGCTTCAAGTGACTCAGTTGTCTTGAGTCCACATCTTAACTACTTAACTTAGCCATCAGATAAGTAACTTATCATTAGCGGGAACACTCAGGATTTGCCTTTCAACTGGAGTCCTACCGAAAACCAGGTTTGCCCTGCAGTGCTTTCTTGCATTTGAAAAAAAAAAAAATCTCATCATGCATACATCTCACTATGCATACATAATCTTTCTTACCGCATCTTGCGATTTATATCTCTTACTTACGTTACTTATCTTGACGATTATACAAATCTCTTAGCTCTTCCAAGCTCTTCAAAAAAACTTTCTAACCTGACATGAAGAAGCGAAACCCATTACGTCGATTCATCTGACAATCTAATTACCAATCTTGCGGATTACATACTCTTAAAATCTTCTACTAAATCCCTTTTGCACTTACACTTGAACTCTTTAAGCAAAAATCCATAAATCTCGTACGATATTGATATCGTAAGGACTTTGCCGTTTCCTCTTAAAATCTTATCTCCATAGCTTTCTCTTTCCTTCAAGTACCGCTTCTTGTTAGTTAATAACGATACTGATTCTAGCATTTTGCTTCAAAAAAATTTCTAAACTTTGGTACATAGGTCTTTGGAACGAACATTTACTTGACTAAAAGAAAATCTCATTTTGTAACCAAATTTGTAATGGTACCTCAGAACCACATGACGAGTCTCTAAATTTTTATTAAAAAGGTTTTACAACTCGCCCCAAACTTGTCTATATCAAGTTGGTCCTGAAGTCTGTACGTCTTAAGTGAGCTTGCTCACTTACGGCGCAACTCATCGGTTTCATCAATGTTTAATATCATATTTTTAAAACAATTTCATTCCCAAGTTCCTTGATACCAATCTTAACTTTATGAAAATTACAACCATAGCTCGTCGCTATTCTAGAAAGTATCGTTATCATTTAACAAGTTTGATATAGGAGGGTATGTACTTCATCGTGAAAACCTCATGTATCTTATTCCATTATCACAGCACATGCTCTTTCCGGACTAGCCAATAGCTCATCTACACATTTAACACCACCAGATAGGCAATCCGATTACTTTCTTTGTGATAACTCTAGTCTTTCTCATCTTACTTAAGCAAAGATACTCCCTTTATACTTCTACCTTAATCAACATTGACCGTGTGAGTATCAATACTTACTTGTCACGTCGGGAACTCCCCGTTCGTTTCATAGTATTCCTCACTAAAACTGTATTACCGACTCAAATATTCTTCACGAAGATTCTTACTACAACATTCCATGTTCCATGGTCACCGTCCACAACTTCACCGGTTAATTTCCGCGGCGCTACTCTGATTCCCACCGGCTGGCCTTAACTAATACTCCAGTCCGTTGAAATGGGTGAACTTCACACTCTGTATTTCATTTCTTTACTATCTTCTAGAACTCTTTCCAAAACTTCCTTTGTTGCAATAAATTCTGCAACCTTGCTCTACCCTTAGTTTGTATGATTAAGTCTCGAGGTAGACTTTTCTCTCGACATATTAATGCCCTACTTATACTTGTTCTCGAGTAATCTCTACTCATAGTATACTTCTTTGCTACTACTACTTACTATTTCTATGATTCGTCCTTCCTGACTTCCCATGATAAACTCATCTTGCATTCAGACATGACTTCTTATGCATCTAATCTTGTACCTTCGTATTCTACATTTTGTTTAATCATTCTTATGCTTGCTCGTTAGTCCTTCTTTTAAAGAAAACTTCATAAACTAGCACATAGGTCATGGACGTTGACGATTCCTTACTATTAAAACATATACTGAACCTAGGCCCCAGTTGTTACTCTAAAATCATAGAACAAGTTGATAACACTCATGTGTCATCAAATCTTGGTTCTAGTGAATTTAGCCCACTCAACGCGAGTCGTAACAAGTCGGCACCTACAAAATTTTAATTTTAAATGTCAAAAATATCAACTTCTATCACCCATATGCATATATCTTTCTAAAATCATATAAACTTTACGTTTTAGCATCGTAACGAGCCTTAGCAAGTCAATTAAACAAAACATAGATTCGAGGAATACTCTTAGTTCCACAAAAACGTGAACCGACTTCGTTAATGGTTGCCCATGCCTTTTCCTATGGGAACCTTAGAACGTGATATGCATTTGTTACTTGATGTCATAAAAAGGTTTTCTTTGGGTGAAAAATATTATGAAAACAACCCTCCAATAGTCAACGAAACCCTGGAGATGAATTAACGGTTTTCATGAAATAGGAAATCTCATTCCAGGTTTGCTATTGGCGAGTTTCTTCAGTTCAATTATCTGGAAAAATACTTTACATACAATTATCATTTCTCAAGTAATCCAATGCACATCACTCACTCCTACCTTCATAAAATACTTTATCATCTATGCATGGCAAGCATCAACCTAACTCGATACCATGTTCGGTACTTTGGAAATTAATGCATCAGTCCTGGTGACATAAAATTCTTGCTTAAATTCTTAGCTTCTTCCACTACGAGTAGCTTCCCTCTCTTCGTGTTGCTTAACACAATCTTCCGAACACTAGAACCTTCTCCACTCTGAGCATATAGAATTTTAATTTTATCACATAACCACTTCTTAAGAGTTTACTAACTCCGTCAACATACGTCGACTTCTCCTTATCTTAAAGCCTTGCGCTGACGTTCTAGAATACAAATACTTCTTATAAAAATAACTCTGTTCCAACAACAAATCTTACTGAAACTTCAGATCATACTTAGACATTTCCAAACTCTTACTTACGGTATACAAAGTATCTTCCACATCTTATCGAACGTCGTCGGGACGCTCCTTCTCTTCATTACCTTACATTCCCAAAAGATTCATGCTTCTACTTACTTAGTTCATCAGCCACCTTCTGGCACAAACAAACTCTTACTAGCACTCAATCTGAGTTCTTACTTCTATTCTCACACCTTCCAGTGCATCTTCATCATATACTTCGTTCCTCCTAGGTCCTATTCAGCTCTCAGGCATCCGTTTTAATCGTCGATTGTTAAATTGAGTTGATCAGGCTCAACTAACAATAACAACTAGAACATTTACCCGGAACCCAATGGTCCCACTACTTTTGTTGTAACTTAATGACCCAAGGCACGGTCTGAATCGACCGGCTCTGATACCAAATGTAACACCCATACTAGACGTATCTAGAAAGTCTAGCATGTGTATTAGTTTAGTACTGGATACATTAAAAATTTACAACATAAAAGTTCGAATGAATATCGTATACAACAAATGCGTTCGTACAATAAGATTATAACTCAACTTTTCTAAAATATAATAAAGACATCCTTGAATATCCATATCCTGCCGGAGCTGATACGAACGAACACTTGCTGAAACATCCATCCGGCTACTAGCTTGCTAATCCATCCTGATATCTGAAACAAATAAGGATTGGGATGAGACATAATGTCTCAGTGAGTTCCACCTAACCCTAGGCTATAGGCAACCACGGGGGAAACCTACGGTCACCACGTGTCTACAATACAACCTGCCGGTTGATTATACGTGTGTGGGGACTTGCTTTCTTAGATGGCGGTGCTTGCTAGGGCCGTCTTAATATTCCTAACTTGTTATAGGCTGCTCTTCTTATACGTGTCATGGCGGTTAAGGGGATCTAAGACCGCATTGCCAAGATACGATCTACGCATCAAGGCCTTCACTTGCTAAATTCATGACACGACTCTAACCGGACGATTAGGGAAAACCTAAGATCGTCGACGGTATGACTCTCTTAACTTGTTTACTTACTTACTTAGATAAGTTATATTAATAAACTTTCTTATTCTTGCCACCGGAGTGACTCTTTCTAGCTTGCTAGCTTTGACTTTCTACTTTTATATTCTTTCTAGTTCTTGACAGTCTATGACAAGGCTCTATGACATAACACACATAAATGTATGATGAATATGCATAGTTAGCTTCATTGATTATGTTAGCGTGTAACAAACAACTTATCTGAGTTCATTTTACGGAATAGTCCCGAGTGGAGTAACCCCAGAAGCTAATCCCTTACTACCGGTGTAGTGCTTAGCAAGAGCGCACCGGACTCCCTTAGTGAACGTGCGGGTCCCTTACGGCTTACCCCATTCCACTTGGAGAACCTTTTGTACCCAACCTTGGAAGGAATACAAAAGACACGACACCATAACTTAGTGAAATGCGGCTCCCTTGCGGCTTAACCATTCCCCCTGGGGAACCCCTTGAATCCAACCTTGGAAGGATTACAAGAGACATAACACTCTTTCTTTCTTATAAGTCTTAGTCTTATGCATGAAAATTAACTTAACATGCTAACTCTTTTACCTCGGATCCCTAGACGATCCCACTAGAGGTAACTATATGCTTGCTTAACTTACTTTGTGAATGGATATAAAATCGATTCACGTCTTGCCATACTCGTATGGCACTTGCTTCTATGCGAAGATAATACTCTCATTACCTCGCGTCTATCAAGCATATTACTAATGCAAAGCATTCTTTTCTTTCTAACTATTCTAGTTCTCGATAACTATACCGAGGCTCTAGTTCTTCCCTTTCCTTAAAATTTATCTTGCTACCCGATTCAAACATCATACTCTCGTTTACCATGCCTTACCATACTTGTCAATTACTTGTTTCATTTATAAGAAAGTCTCCTCTTAAAACTTGAACAATTAGGACCTTGGTTTGAGGGGTTTATTTCTCTTAAAAAGACTGCACAAGAAAAACCGCTCGCGAAACGCCGAAACGACCTGAGGCGAGCAAAACAATGGGTTTCCCCACTGTGTAGCTCGCCTAGGCGAGTAAATTGGTGTGGGAGGCGAGCTCCTACTCGCCATGGCGAGTTGGGGGCGAGCAGGACCCCCTGTTCGGCCTCCTAGCTCGCCTCGCGAGCCATTTGCTCGCCGTGGCGAGCTGTGACAGTCCTGCAACCTCAAAATTGATATTTTTGACTTAAAAACCTCAAACCAAGCATCTCCAAGTGCTATGTGGCCCTTAGGATCATTAGAAACCTGTAAAAACAGTCCTGGAACAAGTGTGCACAAGTATAGCAAGCATGGTAAGAAAAGGGGCAACTAACTTATACTTTAAAACCCTAAAAATACATATTATCTTTGCAAGATAAATACACAATCCCAAAGGGTGGGAAACTAACTAAGGAACTCACCTAATCAAGTTCTTGAAGCATCATCAAATCCCAAGCTCATCCAAGCCCAAAACCCTAGCTTTTGATCACATGGTTTCTTTGATCATACCTTTCAAAATTCTTGTTCTTTCTTGCAAACTAAGTACCATAATCCTTGCTTGTTCTTCTATACTCCAACCCAAGCTTCTTCCACCAAAACTCTAATTTTCCATAAACTTCTCTTGAGGAGGAAAAGTAATGAAAACAATCCATATAATACCTTCTTATCACTTCTTTGATCAAGATGACACCATAACATGTTCTTGCTCAAGCTTCTAACATCATCTTCACTCAAACCATCCAAACCCTAACCCTTGACTTCAAGATGAAATCAACCTCAAAGCTTCACTTCAATTCATAATAGTTTCTTTCTTACAAAATTGCTAGCACCCAAGCTTGGTTCATCACTTAACAACTTAAAAGAATTGATCTTATGGAGAGGAAAAGATAAAAGGAGTTTCTAGAGAGGTGAAGGAGAAATTCAAACAAAAACCAAGCCTCCATACTTCTCTTTGACCTTGAGGAAACATAGGTTAAAACCTTACCAATTAAGGAAGAAGATTTGAAAAGGATTGATGGGGAGGAAGAGAGGAAGAGGGCGATGGGGTTAGAGAGAAGGGAGAGCCAAACTCTTTCTCTAACCTAGAGAGAGAAAGAAGATAGAAAAATGGGATATTTTGGGCCACAACCAAATAAATATCCTTCCCAAGTGAAATTACCAAAATGCCCTTATCTTAAGCGTATTAAATCCGACACTGATACTTTACCTGAAAAAAAACTGACATCTTAATATGAATATTTCCATTACGCTGACTTTCCTTAAACTTAATCCTCTGCACGATCGACTGGTAATATTCCGATACTGACTGGTGGGATATTACATAGACAGGATTGGATCATCTCCTATCACATGACTGCAACTCATGTGGTTTTTGTGAATGAGGAGAGAGAAAATGAAAATAAAAAAATGACGGGATGAGGATGAGAGAGAAGGAAATGATGAGAGAGATAAAGACATAAAAGACAACACGAGAAGATTCAAATCCGTTTAAACGGGTTTGTCTCGTAAAAATAAGTAATTTAGACGAATTTTTATCTAGGTTCATCAGGATTGATCGGATATAGTTTAAAAAATTCAACTTACAGAGGCATTTGTATATTAATCGTCAATGAGATCCTTGCATAGATAATAAGATTTGAACTCAAATCCTTGTGAAATCTAAGGTAAATCCATACCAATTATAATGTCATGAATAATGCTAACAACAATCATTTTAACATCCACTTTTTAATACTTACTCTCCTATTTGATGAAATATATGAAGATCTCACCACTTTGTGTGAGACCTATTTTCAAAGCAGTGTGACCCACATGTACTTTATCAAATAAAAGAGTGACTGTTAGAAAAAGTAGGTTACCATAAGTGTTCCTAGCATTATTTGTAGAGTCATACACAAGTTAAAAATTAGTGTTTATAGTAAATGTGGAGGGCTTTGCTGAATGACTCTAGACCTCCCTTCATGTATTGCATGCTTAATTATTAGGTTTTGACCAGGTGTATGTGTCTTTATCAGTGACATGCATGAATTGCTTGACACCAAAGATTTCTGATTTATTGTGTTTGGCAACCAACGGACCTCCGGAAAATGAAGGAAATAAAGCCTCGTCACGTGAAATATACTATGTCTTGTCCTAATATATTCCCATCATTACAACATGAATATATATATGCTTGATAATATAGGGTATTCGTAGTTTACTCAATTCATATTCTTAATTTTATAATCATGTAATTAACAAACTTAGTCTAAAGGATTTCCTCCTGACATTTGTATACCTAACCTAATTAACTTAGTAATAGCATGTGCTAAAGGTATTATCGCCGGTGTAAAAATTGAATGGATTGTATTCATACCATCGATGCTATTAGTTGTAAATGACTATAAAGAACATAATTTTAAACGTTCAATCAAATAAACATGACAGATCTTTAGGGACGTGCTGCTTTTTAATGTAACCAAAAGATTAAACTTTGCATGACTATGTTATGCAGCCTGTTGGAACACAACCAGTGAGGACCCTCTACATGATATCAAAAGCTAGCTGTATATGTTGGGCACAAACTAAAAGCACACAAGTCGGTGTTATATGCTTTTTCCACGGTGGCTTGGCTACTTATAATATTTTTTCAAGACTTTAAATCTTTAATAAAAGAAAGAAAAAAAAGAGTGAAGCAAATCTATCAACTAGCTCACGCATGAAAAAAATCCTGAAACATGCAGCTTTAACCCCCGATATAATCTCAACATCACAACATTAACATAGAACAAACTAATATGTTGTTATTTTCTCGGATGAGAAACCAACGTTGAGGATTTGTTTGATGATATTAATTAAAGGCACTTCTTGGAGGTGGCTACTAGTTAGGAAGAATGTGGGACACTGCTTGTATTATGAGTAGTTTTCGAATAGTCTTTTTTATACCCTCTTTTAGCTTTTTTTTAAAGTATTTCAATTATTTAATTTAATAAAATAATATAAGATCAGACTAATTAGGTCGAACAAAAAAAAAAATACCATTCTTTCCTTAAAAAACATACCATTCTTTTTTGGCTTGCTAATTTACAACTCAATTCATACCAAAATACATGCCAAAATCTTCGGTAATTGTTCTATAGACCATTTACATTTGCTCAAAAGCCTATTAAATTATGGGTAAGTAATTCTTGATGGTATAAAATTTTGCGTGAGATATGGTCCGATTGGCTTATTTTAAAAATTGAACAATTCAAAGAACGCATAGAGCAACTCGAAGCCGGCTCTAGTTTTTTAGCGAGAGAAACTCTAACTTCTCTCTAAACTTTCTTTCTTCTTTGTTCATTGAGGAGCGGTAGTTTTAGGTCATTTTTTGACCTAGAATCACCCCTCTGCATCTTTTTTTCCCATTTCTTTCAATCTAAATAAGTGGTTTTCACATATATCAAGTTTTTTCTTTTGTGTTTTTTTTGTGATTTCGTCGTCTAAGTGCGGCGTTGTGTTGTTCGTCGTCTTGTGCGGCGTTTAATTCTGCGTCTTGTCGCGGTGTTTGTTTAGTTCCTATTGAAAGATCGGCATCAGTCAATTACAAATTCAACCAATGATTTGGGCGTCAACGTTGCAGATCCGGAAGCATGTGAATTTAGGTGACTTAGGTTTTATCATATTATTTGTAGGCATTTTGCCGTTTTATGATATTAACTTGGGTGCTGTAAGTTTATTCGCAGATTCACCCTTTACGTTTTTAGCGATGTTTGTATCTGATGTACTCTATCGATTTGAATGAATGAATATCGTTTTATTTTTGTCAAAAAAAAAAGAACGCATAGAGCAATCATCAAATTAGTCGAGCCAATTGGCCGTCCAATTTGATAAATTTAAATATATATATATATATATATATATATATATATATATATATATATATATATTTTACAGCACACTTAATAAAAAATTGCATAAAAAGTCCTTTAAAAGAAGTGATTGATATATGAAAGTCGTTTTGCCTTTTTTGATCGCTTGTGGCATTAAAAGTTACCACATTCAGAGAAAGATTTTTGATACAAAGGTCGACCATATTTTGTCAAACAATCAACTACAATTAATATCACACCATTGACAAGTGGGAAACCTATAACTCTGATGATCATCGCATTGGACTAAGAGTAAAAGTGGTTTAGACATCATACCTTTATAAAAAAATCTTGAGACATTTATATATGAGATCCTTCATTATATGTTGCCGTCCAATACGAAAGTACTTTTTATATTCACACATGACACACCAACAAATATTCAGTGCCGTGAAGAGTAACTTAAGTTTGTGAAAATTTAAACAAAATGAATGTTTTTTTTATAAAAACAAAGTGAATGCAATATAAATTATCAATTTTAATAGGGTTAAATGCATCTTTAATCCCTACCAAATAATAAGTTTGCAAAGAAAATAAAAACCTATCGAAATGATTGAACCTCAAAACAAATATATGGTAAAATAATTACTACCGGTAACTTAACTATGTCTATGTTTGTATTGGCCGTGGATGTGTTGTGAAGGTGCGTTTGGACAGATGCTACAATTTGTAGATTATGTATTTTTACGTTCCAAGGCTCTCAAACGCACAGCGGTAGGGGTGAAACGTCAAAACAAATACATACTATGTTCTTTATATTAAAAAAAAAAAAAAAAACATAACATTGTCCAAACTGCCTAATGGGATCTATGGCCCTGCTGCTGTACAACATGACGTTCAAATCTTTCTTGAACGTATTTTTTTTTTGAAGGATGATGCTTCAAGTATTTGTTAACCAAGTGATTTGTTTGGCTTTGTTTCTTTGTTGTGATTCAAGTTTGACATTGTTCTCATAACTAGACCATTGACCCGTGCTCCGCACGGGTCCTACCAGCTTACACCTATGCGTTTAAGTTACAATTATTATTCCCTTTCTATATTAATAAGTCAGTTGGTTATAACTGAATCAATGTAAATAATATTTTATAAATTTTGTACTGATGATAAAATATAATTTGACATCAATTGGTATAAAATATAGACTAATATATTTTATTATATATTTGTATTGATGATAAAATATCATTTGGCATCAATTGGTATAAAATATAATCTATTGATGAAAACTTTGCCACCAATATTATTTCTTGACATAACCTTGACCCAAGCAACACATAGATCCATGAAAATTATAAGGTTGGTGATATTGTTTCATTAATTGTTTATGAAGTGTATATAAATATACAAAAATATACTCTCCAATTTTATACATAAACAAAAAGTCAAATGTATTCTATTCAAATTTAGAACAAATATATTTGACTTTTTGCGCATATATAAAACCGGAGGAAGTACATCAATAATAGAAATACATCAATAATTATGAGTAATTGCGTTAAATCGCCTTTCACCTTTTTCATTAACAAATTTTTTCGACAAAATTCATCACACCTTTAACATGTGTAAAATAGTCAAATGCAAAAAAATATTGTGACTTTGGGGACCATATTTGCTATAAGTGCATTAATATATGCATGTTGCTTTAAGTGCATTATTCTAGCATTTATATGACTACCGGGACAACTTGCAAATTGTTCCCCTCATCACAATTATAAGTACCTCTTCTTTAGTCTCCTATAATAAAATACCATCGTTGAATTTAATGTAACTATTTTATATGTATGTAGATCTTTCTAAAATACTCTTTGGCTATTAATGTGTTTATCTTTACCTTATCATATTTAAGATGAATTTGTATATATAAAGGAAACAAAATCAACACGCATAATACGTTAAATAGGGGCTAATATTCTTGATCGAAAAGAAAAAAATAGGGACTTATATTTAAGAATACAATTATCTTTAAAATAAGCTTAAAATAAGGACAGAGGGACAAAACATAATCTTAATCATATTTAGCCTTGTGTTTAGCTATCGATTATTCGTTTCTTTACGTTACTATATAATTAAAACTAAATTGAAATAAAAAATCTGTCTGGTTTCTAGCTTCAATATGATAAATTTAATTCATTGCTTCAGTCATCACGATACCACCATGTACATACCATATTGATGTAGTAATTTTAGTTGAAGGTTATCACATAACTAATGGATTCCAAGTGGGTTATTTGTTTGTGCAATCAAAGTGATATATATATATATATATATATATATATATATATATATATATATATATATATATATATTACTATAATCAAACTTAAGAACATCAAAACTGTACTTGAGAACACCAAAATCTCTGATATCACACATGCTCTAGCTTGTTGTCCAGCTTGAGCGCTCTGTTATAAGGCTTTTACTTGCTCAAAACTTAGTCTTCTTTTTGTCTCCAACATTAAGCTACCATATTCATTGCTATCATCTTGCTCCATGCTATTGAACATTAGTGGAAAATATTCACAGATACAAAAGGAAGACAAAGAGACCAAAAGAAGCCACGCAAAAGAAAACAAACCAAAACAAACTATCTTTAAAGGCCAAACCACACCCACCTAAGCTGAAAATCCAGCATGGCTCAAAAATGCAAACAGCCAGCTAAAACATACACTAAAAACTTGTATTCTGTATAAAAAAAATTAATTAAAAACTTGTATTATGTAGCAAAGCACTTGTAGACCAAAGCAAAGAGCAGAATGAAAGACGCTTTGTGACCGCTGCAAATGGTGGTCTATTGTACCACCAAAAAACAACCGTCATGCCAACATTCTCAACAGTCTACTCAGCTGAAAGGACAATATTATGAAACAGACACCGGTTCCTTTCTTGCTAAACAGACCACCATTTCCAAAGCCTTGCAATTTTCCCAATGCTATACACTTAATTATAATTTTCCCAAACCAAAATCTCCAATTTGAAAAATCCAAATATCAGAAATTGAAAAAGAAACAATGCCAAAGCCTATGGGAACATGAATGACTATGTGTAGACATTATATATGAACGAAATTAGACCTTTTCTTTAAATTGTGAAAAGTTTCAAGAACACTATATCAACACTAAACTGAAGACCCTGTCTAAAGTCCTATTTATGTTTCCCTAACCACTTCTAAAGCACATGCATCATCTAACTTATGAATGCTATATCCTAAGGTTTCATCTGCACAACATTAAGTTATGACTTAGACCATCAAGTGATACAAAATGGTGTGTTAAAAAAAACTGAGATAAGCAACAGTTATATTGCTCAATGAAAAAAACAAAACAAAACAAACCAAATGAAACTCAACAATTATTTATATGAACAATTTCCTTAATTATAGTTAGAAACATATAAACAAAAATGCAAGACGCAAACCAGTGTGAACAAAATACAGAAACCAAAAGCTCAAATCTTATTGTTAAGTGCGAACACATAACATCCTTATAAAACCTTTGCTTAATGGACATAAAAATCAATAGTAGCAAAATGACCAATGAGATTTTACAGACCTTTGTCTTTCAATGCAGCAAAGTGACAATAAATGTCTTTCAATGCAAAATAGGCAGGGCAAAGACTAAGAAGCATACAACAATCAAAGGAAAAGAGCTAGATATACGAACATTTGTTCTTTTATTTCTGGATAAATCTCTCAGATGATATCATAAGCCAGACAGTTCCTACATCGGTTGCACTGGAATATGAGGAAAGGCTCTGGTGGGCTCGAGTTAGTGGCAATGAGAGAGAGTGAGAGAGAAGAAATTGAAAATTTTATTTTAACAGCAACAAATTCGAAATGAATGCTACAATGGATTGAAATACATTAACTGGATTTATAAGAGTAGAAATCTTACATTTGATGCATTATTTATAGTAAAAGCATAATTAAAGAGCATCTCAAAAGCTTACATTTGATACAAAGTTCAAAATTGCAACAGTCATACATATATTGCCTCTACTTTTTATTCTTTTCAATATGAAAAAGACATATATTAACTTCAAATAATGATGTGCACTCCCTGATTTAAAACAAAGGTCAACTAACTATTCTTGACATGGTTTCAAATTGGAATTGGTAAGTTCCAACGGGATGCTTAACTACACAAACAAATGATTTTTTTGGCAAACTGATTGATTTCAAGAGGTCTCAGCATGCAAATCAATGAAGAACCACACCATCAAATTATATACAACAGTTTTTCACTGAAGGACTCTCAATTGTTTATAGATATACATAGCAATCTATACTCATCTTAATATAGTAGTATCTTCAATTAGAGGGTTATTTGAGGTGTTCATGGAACTACACTCCATAATATATTTAGAGAGAAATTAGACTCTAATTATTAGAGCATATAGCAATCTTAAAATTGGAAGTAGACTAATATAGGTATATCACAGTCGACTATTTTTTTTTTTCTTCTGGATAACATTAAATTTCATAATATGGATTTTGTACAAAATGCTTTGTGGAGATTATTAATATGGAAAATACATAAAGAAATCTCATAGAAAATAAAAGAAAATTCATCTCTTGTGATCATATTAATACTCCCCACATCAAAACAGAGCATCAAAACAATTTATAACAAATATATAAATTCATGTCAAAAGTTCAAGAGATTTGTAAATTTAAGAAATTCATAGAGAATAAAATAAGAATGGGACTTGCCATCAACAAAGCCTCGTGTAAATTCTAGTTATCCTTTCATCGAACACTTAGAATGCAGAGTAGCTTTCGTCAAAGGGAATGCCACATAGCTGATACTGAATCTTGTCCCCTCTTGTCATACTCACTTTCACTGTAGTCAAACATCACCATAAAGAAATCAAATTTGATATCATCTAATTTCACAATGTCAAAATCAAAGAAACTGATGATCTGATCCCATATGATAAGCACATCTAAGAATTACCTCAACAGTGGAAACTGATGAGTCTCTCGTTCAGAAACTCTACTTGCATGTTGCTCCAATGTTCTTCCAAGTCCAAAGTCTTCACAGTTAGGTTTTCCAATGCACTGTGAGGGGAATTAGTTATTGTGCAAAACAATTAAAATCAAATATTCATATATTCAAAAGCTTTAAGCCATGAATCTAATTCATCTATCCAATTATCCAAACTAACAAACACTTAAAAAAAACACGTTACCTACAACAACTCGATTCCGAGCTAGTCAGAACGAAATGAAAGGAAGGAGATATGGTAGTCTCCAGCAGTCTACGGTGGATATGGAATTTTGTTTCAGAGATTCGAGTTCAAGGGATGAGTGAGCCGGTCAGTTTGAGAGAAAGATTTGATTTAGAGATTTGAAGTTCAACGAAATGGATTGAGAGAAAGGTTGAGGGTGATTTACCTGTTTATGGAGAGATGGGGAGAAAGCCAAAAAAAAAAAAAATCTGGACAGATTCAGATTTTCTGAGATTCGAGAGTATGAGGAAAATAGACGGGGGAGATGTTTTGGGAATTATGTTTCTGGAGAGAAGGTATATGCTGGTTTTTTTGGCGTTGGGGAGTGAAGAGGATGATATAGGTAGCATTAAATGATGTGTCTTTAGCTTTAGCTTTAGCTTGCATAACACACTTTTAATGAAATCTTAAGAGGGAAAAACCAAAAGATTTGAAATTTGAATTTGAAAAAAAAGCATCAAATGATGTGTCTTTAGCTTTAGCTTGCATAACACACTTTAGTGAAATCTTAGGAGGGAAAAGCCAAAAGTTATTAGGGTTAAGCAATTGCTTGACCTAATTAGCTTTTAGAGTAAGTATGATTGATAGAGAAATGATATTTGTACAACCATTTGTGACAACTTTTTTGACAACTTTCTCTTTCATACTCACATGATGTTCTTTTTCTCTCTCTTCCTATCTCTCTCTCTCCATTGTTTTTGACCAATAAGAGAAGAGAAAAACAAGGTTGTCATGAAAGTTGTCTTGAAATAGATGTACATATATCCAGGGCCGTTCCTATGAAATAGGAGGCTCGGTTCTATTTTTAAAATAGGTCCCAGTAAAATCAAAACGCAATCCTTTTTGTGTAGCTAAACTTCATTAAAAAATCAGAATCAGAAGAACTTTTAAACACGAAACAAAACAAAATAAAATTAAGTGAAAGAGAGGTGAAATTTACCTAACGATGTCGTTTGGAATGTCACTCCTACGTCGTAGGAAAGGGAAAAACGAATGGTTTATGCGAAAAAGAAATAATGGTTGTGATTCTTTCAATGGGGGTGAGTATTATAAATTTTTTTGAGGCCCATAGTTTTTAAAGCTCGGTGCATTAACGCTTCTTGCACTCCCCAAAGTCCGACCATACATATATCACTACTCTAATTGATAATGCCAACATCTACTTGACTTCTATAACGCATGTGTCTGATCAAGAGAAAGATGGAGATAACTCAGATGTTTTCAAGAGAGATTGTGGTTCTTATTTGTTCAAAGGGGTGGTTTTCATAAGAGAAGGGCCCTTGTTTGTTCTCATTCAAATATTAGTGATTTCAAAAATTGTAGTGATACTTTTACGTGGATATAGATTAAAACATATCCACTTATTTCTTTCTCTTTAATCGTAAATTGGATTTTGATTGTCCAACAAATATTTCTAATTAAACATATTCAACCAAATTAAAAGAATTATTCCTATTTGATTTAAATTTTGATAATACAAATCACATAATTGATATTGGAGTATTTATATCCGACAAGAAGATAGTATTTGAAGACAATGAACATCAAGCACAGATGAAACACGTGTGGTGTCTCATTGATGGGACTTTATGGGGACTTTATGGGTCCCTGTCCTAATCCACACGAGAGGACTAGTATGATCAATGGTCCTACAAAGTAAGGCAACCTGGCACACAAACAAGGAAAACAAACACACTTACCCATCTTCTTCCCAAAGCCAATCCAACCCACTTTTATTGTCTTGTGTCCGTTCCTTTTGGTCTGTATCTATGCACGTCTATACATCCTAGCCCATTCGTGCGCATGCACCTTTTAGCTTATTTTCATCGTTACTTCAATCCTCTCTCATTCACTTGGGACCCACCACATGTTGTGTTTTATTAGGCTTTGACTGCGAGTTTTGAGGGGAGGGGAAAACTTTGAGCGGTAGAAAATATGAAGGAAAATTGATAAATCTTTTAAAAAATTTAAAATAGTAGTTTTTTAGAGAATGATAAATTAATGCATATGAATAATATATTTTTAATTTTAAAAATAATATGACAACATATATTAAATTTGAATAATTAATATAAACCCTCCAAAATTTCCCAAAACCCTCCTCCAATACAATTTGTTAGTTTCCCCAAATGAGGAGAGTTTTTTATTATGAAGAAAAGTTTCCTCTTCCACTTGCTCATTTATTTTTTTCTCAAACCTCCCACTCTCTTCCCTTCCAAACTCGAAAACAAAGCCTTAAGATAGACTACCAAGTACCCTTAAAAATTCAAAAAAAAATTCCGAAGATTTTATAGAAAAAGTAGTTTTTCAAAGCTTCAATACGTTGAACACATAATTTTTAAGATAAATATTTTACTTTGAACATCTTAACCAAGTTTCATAAAAACACTAGTTAGCATTTTGTTTTGTAGGGGAATGAAACAGTAACTATCTAAGCTCAATCACTTGATTATTGCAACATATTATAAGAATTAAGAGTAAATGCCAAATTAACCCATCAAAATTGTCATTGAAAATAATCGAACCTAAAACTTTGAGAGGATCACACTCCAATGTCACAAATCCGTATTGTCAGACTAACTCAAATAGGTTGAGTATATGCATTTTTAAAATAATAATAATAATAATTACTATTATTAAGCTTAAATCTAGTTTTGATCTTTCAAGTTTCACAATTGTTCCATTTTAGCCACCAAAATTTCAAGATTTTAGACTCCCAAGATTCAATTGCTTGATTTTCACCCTAAATTTTCATAATTGTTCAATTTTGACCAACAAATTTCAATTGGCCAATTTGCGTCCCTCAAATTTACCTCCTTTTGTATTTTCTAGTCACTCTATTAACATTTTGATTGGAAAACACTACGGAGGCATTTTGAAGTAAATAATGTTTAAAAACAAAAAAATGTCAACACACATGACTACTATCAATAATATCAATAATAGTAAGAAATATATCATTAATTTTTTTTTTTTGTGGTGGCCAGGGTTTGAAATTCGGATCTTGCATATATTATGCATTGTCCCAACCAACTGAGCTTTGAAAATATCTATTATCCATACCTTAATTTTAATCAAAATCAAACCAAAATCCTTTTAATGAAAAATTTCACAAAAACCATTATTCGTAATTTATACGTATTAGCGCAATAAATATAATAGACAGACGGGCACATAGTGCTCCTCTAAAAGTTAGGACTAATATAAGATAAAAATTAAATATGTTTTTTGTCCCTCTAAATATGTTAACTTTTCGTTTTAGTCCCTCTAAAAAATTTCTTCAACTTTTAGTCCTTCAAAAGTTTTTCATCTTCACTTTTGGTCACTTTTTAAAGTAAACTAATCTGTAGAATAATTTATAATATTATATGAATCTCTCAAAAAAAATAGAATTTTTTAACTAAACATGAATTAAATATGAATTTTCATATTTTTGGTGTTTAAAAATTTATATTTAATTTCCTTCAAAAAAAATTATATTTAATTTATGTTTTGTTAAAAAAAATTTGGGAGAGATTTTTACAAGGCTAAATTGCATTTTTGGTCCCTTAACTATTTAGGTAGTATCGCTTTGGTCCCTTAATTAAAATTCGATTTATTTTGGTCTCTTAACTTCTCTCTGTTACACATTTTTGTCATTTCTGTTAGTTTTAATTCAAAAACGTTAGGTTTTCTTCTGAAAATTTTCTGGGATTCTTGTTGTTGAAGGTTGATGGAGATGATATGAAGATGAAAAAGAGGATAAGAAGATGAAGAAAACCTAACGTTTTTGAATTAAAACTAACGGAAAGGACCAAAATGTGTGACATAGAGAAGTTAAGGGACCAAAATAAATCGAATTTTAATTAAGAGACCAAAACGATACTACCTAAATAGTTAAGTGACCAAAATGCAATTTAGCTTTTTTACAATATTCTATTCATTTCTGCATAATTTCATTTAAAAATTACCTTAAAAATAGAGATAAAAAAACAATGATTGAAAATTTTATAAAAACTAAAAATTGAAAAAAGATTTACGGATTAAAACGAAAAATTAATATATTTATTTTATCCAAGAATTTATAAACACAAAAAACAGTTAAAATCAAGAATCTTCTTCAAGCCATACGTTTTCGGGATCCAACGAGCAAGCCCAATTGCAATTCTCAAATTCAAGCAGCAATCCTTTGCTAATTGTATCGTATTATACGGTGCTTAAGCTAACCACCGATTCAATAACGCCAGGTTCTCTCTATTTTTCGATTCATTGATATATATTTTTTACCCCGTTCAATCAAAATTAGGGCTTCTTTTACTTCTGAAAATGTGTTGATTTTCTTATTGATTCATTGTTTAATTACGCATGAATGGAAGACTAGCGGACAACAAACTGCACCGTAGTTTTTAGGGTTATCTGTCGTACCTTAAAAACACCAACCCTACAAGTGGTGAAAACCCTACTGAGGTCTACACATATGGCTGAATTTGAAGGAAAGAATTCATATAAACCCTCCAAACCCCATCAAAACTCTTCTCCAATTCAATTTTTTAGTTCTGAAGAGAGCTTTGTATTATGAAGAAAAATTAACCCCACAAAGCCCTCGCCTCCTAATGCCTTCTATTTCTTCTTTCCTTGTTCCAAAACCCTCCATTCCATACCACTCCAAACTCGCAAACAAAGTCTAAGCCTCAGACTTTTATAGATTATTCTAGTTTCTCATGAACCATTTTATCAAACAATGTAAAGAAATTAGTTTTTTTTATTTTTTTTATTTTACCATTTTAGTAGCTTTAAATTCATTGTGATTTGTTGTTAAAGACTTTTACTTTTAAAAAGACCTTAATATTGTTGAAATAAGCTTTAAGACTCCTATAGCCTGTTAAAATATTTATATTATTTTATTATATGTGGTGCTCAAAGCCGAAGCTCCACCTCCGACCATTGTGGGTCACGGAGCTCTGTCGTCAATCACCGTGGGTCGCCGAAAAACTGGCCGGACCACCACTGTATGATCGTCGGAGCTCCACCGTGGTTAACGCTGTCGGTAAGCCGGTGGTCCACCGGCTGGCATTACCATCACATTTTTAATTATTGAATTAATAATATTAATTATTTCTGAATTATTTGTTCAAAAAATATTAATTATTTCTGAATTTTTAAATTAGTTGGGCTTCTACAAAAAAAATCATTGGGCTAGAAAAAAAATCAGTATTGGACCTTGGTACATAAAATCAATTTGAATTGAATTCATTAAAAAAAAGAGTATTATTTTTCCCACCCTATGGCCTTCTCGCGCGCCCTATTTTTTTTGTCCAAAATACCCTTTATCCGGATAATATATTCCGGACAATATTCGGAATGTATAATCCGGACCGTTTGAAAATCACCCTGTCTCGTGAGGACTTGCGAAACTTGGGGTTGGTCAGTTGAAATACAATCCGGATAACATAATCCGGACGTAACAGCTGTATTCCGGAGAAGATATTCCGCACGCCCTGTATTGGACCCGGTTCAAAGTTGTATGCGCAAAATTTCCCAAGTTTTTGGATTATGTTGAAAAGATAATTTTGGATCCGGTTAAGGATAAGTTTGTGAGGTTTTGGGTTGACAAACACCTTCATATGGGGAATACTACAACAAACAGAGCTGAATCTTGTTGGAACAAAATGTGTTTAACAATGAACCTTAAAGAGTTTTGATGATAACAAGGTATTAAAAATTGTAAATTGGACTAGCTAATATTTGTTCAAGTGTACAGGACCATAATTATAAAGTTACATCATCATTGGTTCTGAATGAGCAAATAAAGAGCAAAAGAAAATGAAGCTTAGATGATTCTGAAGGCAAAGCACTCCTGAAGTCAAGCTGCTCCTGAAGAAATAGCGCTCCTGAAGTAAAGCTGCTCCTGAAGAATAGTGCTTCTGAAGACAAGAGGTCCAGAAGCCACATCATCAGAAGCTGCGTCATCAGAAGCTGCAGAAGTCATATCATCAGAAGCTGCATCATCAGAAGCTGCCTCATCAGAAGCTATTTCACCAGAAGCTGAATCTCAACTGGATTTACAAAAGATTCAAGAATTGAAGAATTATCAATGCAAAAGCTGTCTATTGGATTCGAAAACACAAACAAAGGATTAGTGGAATTTTGCAACGGTCATTTCAAAGGTGTTTGAAGGCTTGTGCTTGCAATTTGGACGAAAGCGTTGACATTGTACTTTGTACGAATTGTACAACCACGTTCTCCACTACTCTGTTTTGTGTCCACGCTACAAGACAAGAAAACAGCTCCAGAATACGGCTTCGCCTGCATAGATGTTCCTTTGGATAAGGAATGGATTTCAAATTGGTTCTTCATAGGACAACAACCAAATCAGGCAAAATATCATTGGTGAAAGATCAAGCTTCAACAACGACTCTTTGGTGTGCTGGCAATTTCACAACGTCTCTTTCACACCTCTATATAAAGGAGTGAAGACCTAGAGATTTGGTAATGCAAGAACGCTGAACAAAAGACTCACAAGATTTTCACAAGTACCAAACCTCTGCTGAAATTGTTCTGCATTCACTTAGAATTTCTGTGTCTCAAAGTCATATCTTAGAAATTCTTAAGTCCATTGAGTCTGTATCTGATTTGTATTGTGAGCACCTCTGATTGTATATCAAGTGTTCAACCTTAAACAATTTTCTGTGTAATTTTGTTTAGTTAGGAAGTCTCTTGCAGTTGTGTTTGAGCAGGAAGTCTCTTGATTGTGTTCTTGAGCAAAGGAAGTCTCTTGCTTGTGTGCTTGAGCATTGGAAGTCTCTTGCTTGTGTGCTTGAGCATTTGTAATCAGATATTACTCATAGTGAAATCTCCTTGGAAGTGCAAGGGGGACTGGACTACTTCCGGATTGTGGAAGGAACCAGTATAATTGCTTTGTGTCGTTCTTCTTCTCTCTCTCTGTTTTATTCCGCGGCATTTAGATTCTGATTATCACTTCAGAAGCTGTCTCACCAAGCTTCTGATCAGTGTGTTCAGTTTTTAGGAGAAACGAAGAATTTTTCAAAACACAATTCAACCCCCCTTCTTGTGTTTTTCTCACCTTCAATTGGTATCTAGAACCTTGGTCTGTTGTGTAACACTTAACCGTGCAACAGTCAAAGATCTGAGAAAAACATGTCTACTCCTCCTCCTACTGGTCCTAGTGATACTAGCTATAAACATGTCTCACATGATTATAGTGATAGTAAGAAAACCAGTGTTGGAAAAGTTCCAAAGTTCAATGGAGATGCTGAAGAGTTCTCTTGGTGGAAGACCAACTTTTACAGTTACATCATGAGCCTAGATGAAGAATTATGGGATATTCTGGAAGATGGTGTTGGTGATTTAGTCCTTGATGAAGAAGGAGCTGCTGTGGATAGAAAGAAACATACTCCAGAACTGAGGAAACTCTACAAGAAGCATCATATTATCAGAGGAGCTCTTGTCACTGCCATACCCAAAGCAGAGTATATGAAGATGAGTGACAAATCCACTGCTAAAGCTATGTTTGCTTCTCTCTGTTCAAATTATGAAGGGAGCAAGAAGGTCAAAGAAGCAAAGGCTCTCCTGCTTGTACATTAGTATGAGTTATTCAAGATGAAGGATGATGAAACTATTGAGGAGATGTACTCAAGGTTTCAAACCTTAGTTTCTGGGCTACAGATTCTAAAGAAGAGCTATGTTGCTTTTGATCATGTAAGCAAGATACTCAGAAGCTTACCTGCCAGATGGAGACCAAAGGTGACTGCCATTGAGGAAGCTAAAGATTTAAACACTTTAAGTGTCGAAGATCTTGTTAGTTCTCTCAAAGTTCATGAGTTAAGTCTTAATGAACATGAGTCTACTAAGAAGAGTAAATCAATAGCTCTTCCATCCAAAGGCAAGTCATCAAAAGCTCTCAAAGTAATTGAATCTGAAGAGGAAGAACAGTCAAGTTCAGATTCTGAACCAGATGCTGCTGAAATGGCCATGCTCTCAAACAGACTTCAATATCTGGCCAAGAAGAACAGAAAGTTTCTCTCCAGAAGGGGTAACTCCAGAAGCTCAAGGAAAGAAGATCAGAAGGGATGCTTCAACTGTAAGAAGCCAGGTCACTTCATTGCTGAATGCCCTGATCTTCAAAGAGAAAAGTCAAAGGACAAGTCAAAGAGGTCTACATTCAAACCAAGCAAACTCAAGAAGCAGATTAAGCAGAGTTTAATGGCAACCTGGGATGATTTGGGTAGTGAATCTGGATCTGATAAAGAGGAAGCTGATGAAGATGCAAAGGTAGCTGTTGGGTTGGTAGCAACAGCAACTTCAGAAGCTGGATCAGATTCAGACTCAGAAGATGAAAACGAGGTATATTCCAAAATTCCCAGAAATGAACTTGTTGAGTCACTTAAAGAACTTATTACACATTTTGAAGTAAGAACCAATGAGTTGAAGGATTTAAAAGAAAAATATGCTGATTTGGTACAACAGCAAAAACCAACTCTATTGGATCTGAAAGCTTCTGAACAAGGACTTAGGGGCTTTGACTTCATGTGTAAAACATATGAAGATCAGCTCAGGTTCTTATGTCAGAAGCTACAAGAAAAGTGTAATGAAAAACCTTTAAGTAACCATGAAATTGCTCTTGAAGATTTTATTATATCTGGAATTGACAGAAGCAGAGTAGCTTCTATGATTTATAGCATTTACAAGAACAATGGCAGAGGAATTGGTTTTTCAGAAGTGAAACTTGAGAAAACCAATCTAAAATCTTGTTGTGAATGCATCAAGGAAGGTCTGAAAACATTCTTTGTACCAGAAGGGGCTGAGTTGGAAACTGTTGTTCAATCAGAACCTGAAGCTTCTAGTCCTAAGGCTAAGATTACTTCAAAGCCAAAGAACTCTAAGTCAAAGGCTATGATCAAATCTGATTCCAAGACTTCAAAGGTCAGGATCCTGAAAAGATCAGAACCTATTCCTCAGAGTCTGGTGAAACCAAAATCTGGGGTTCTGAAGTCTAAGTTTCAGAAGAAGACAGTTACTGCTTCTGAAGTACCAAAACCTAAGGTGATGGTTAATCAGAAGCAACCCAACTCACAGCACAAGGTACAAGAAGTGAAGAGTAAAGCCTTAAGTACTAACCTTCCAGGACCCATAGAACAATGGGTACCTAAATCTAAAAATGTCAATGATGCAGGTATGTCTAAGAGCAGTGCCAAAGCAAAGATCATGGTACCTAGACAGCGGTTGCTCAAGACACATGACAGGAGACAAGTCCATGTTCCTCAGCCTAACAATGAAAGAGGGAGGAAATGTGAAATTTGGAGGCAACCAGTCAGGCAAGATCATAGGTACAGGAACTATTGGTAATTCCTCTACCTCAATTAATAATGTATGGTTGGTAGATGGTCTTGAACATAACCTTTTGAGCATTAGTCAATTTTGTGATAATGGTTATGATGTGCTTTTTGAAAAACCCAACTGTACAGTAATCAACAAGGAAGACAAATCCATTGTGTTCAAGGGAAAGAGAGTTGACAATGTCTATAAAATCAATTTTTCTGAACTGGCTGATCAGAAGGTGGTTTGCCTACTATCAGTGAATGATAAGAAATGGATGTGGCACAGAAGGTTGGGACATGCTAACTGGAGGTTAATCTCTAAGCTTAGTAAGTTACAACTTGTGAAAGGGCTACCAGACATTGACTATCATTCAGATGCACTCTGTGGTGCATGTCAGAGAGGGAAAATTGTGAAATCATCTTTTAAAACCAAAGACATTGTTTCAACCTCAAGACCTTTAGAATTACTCCATATTGATTTATTTGGACCAGTGAGTACTGCATCCCTGTATGGAAGTAGATATGGATTAGTCATTGTTGATGATTACAGCAGATGGACTTGGGTGAAATTCATAAAGAGTAAAGATGTTGCGTGTGATGTATTCAGTAGCTTCTGCACTCAAATTCAATCTGAAAAAGAATCAAAAATTTTGAAAATCAGAAGTGATCATGGTGGAGAATTTGAAAATGAGCCATTTGAAGCTTTTTGTGAAAAACATGGAATTTTCCATGAATTCTCTTCTCCTAGAACACCACAACAAAATGGGGTGGTAGAGAGAAAGAATAGAACCTTACAAGAAATGGCCAGAACCATGATTCATGAAAACAATTTACCAAAACATTTTTGGGCAGAAGCAGTGAATACAGCATGCTATGTTCAAAACAGGATCTATATTAGACCTATTTTGGAGAAAACAGCATATGAACTCTTTAAAGGAAGAAAACCCAATATCTCTTACTTTCATCAATTTGGATGTACATGTTACATTCTGAACAACAAGCTCTACCTAAAGAAATTTGATGTCAAGGCCCAAAGAGGAATCTTTTTAGGTTACTCTGAAAGGTCAAAGGCATACAGAGTGTATAATTCAGAAACACTTTGCGTTGAAGAATCTATGCACGTTAAATTTGATGACAAGGAGCTTGAAGATAAAACTTCAAAGCAAGGTGAAAGTTCTGCAGAGATACAGGTTCCTGAAGCTACTCCAGAACCTGATCAGATAGCTGAATCTGAAGATAGTCCAGAAGTTGAACCCACATCAGAAGCACAAGATGAAGCTGCTTCTGATGAAGCACAAGATGGCTCACATCAAGCAGATCCTCCCAGAAACACATTCAAACACAAGTCTTCACATCCTGAGGAGCTAATCATTGGAAACATAGATAGTCCAAGAAGAACAAGATCACATTTCAGACAAGAGGAGTCAATGATTGGACTAATCTCAATGATTGAACCTACAACAATTGATGAAGCACTTTCAGATGATGGATGGATCCTAGCTATGCAAGAAGAGTTGAATCAATTTCAAAGAAATGATGTGTGGGATCTGGTACCCAAACCTCAGCACAAGAACATTATTGGAACAAAATGGGTATTCAGAAACAAGCTGAATGAGCAAGGTGAAGTAACAAGAAACAAAGCCAGGCTTGTTGCACAAGGGTATAGTCAACAAGAAGGCATTGATTACACTGAAACGTTTGCTCCAGTTGCAAGATTGGAAGCAATCTGGTTACTTCTTTCCTATGCAGTTAATCATGGCATAATATTATATCAAATGGATGTCAAGAGTGCATTTCTAAATGGTGTCATAGAAGAAGAAGTGTATGTCAAGCAACCTCCTGGATTTGAGGATATTAAATATCCTGACCATGTTTTTAAACTGAAGAAATCACTATATGGCTTGAAACAAGCTCCCAGAGCTTGGTATGATAGACTAAGTAATTTCTTAATCAAAAATGATTTTAAAAGAGGACAGGTTGATACTACACTCTTCAGAAGGACCCTTGAGAAAGATATTCTTGTTGTGCAAATATATGTTGATGATATAATATTTGGTTCTACTAATGCATCTCTTTGCAAGGAATTTTCTGAGTTAATGCAGGTTGAATTTGAAATGAGCATGATGGGAGAGCTGAAGTTCTTCCTGGGCATTCAAATCAATCAATGCAAAGATGGAGTCTATGTTCATCAATCAAAGTACACAAAGGAGCTTCTGAAGAAGTTCAAACTTGAAGACTGTAAAGTGATGAACACTCCAATGCACCCTACGTGCACCTTAAGCAAAGAAGATGAAGGAGCTAAAGTAGATCAGAAGCTGTATAGAGGTATGATTGGTTCTTTGTTATACCTCACTGCATCTAGGCCAAATATTTTATTCAGTGTATGCTTGTGTGCAAGATTCCAATCAGATCCTAGAGAATCTCATATGACTGCTGTCAAGAGAATCTTCAGGTATTTGAAAGGAACAACTAATCTTGGACTCCTTTATAGGAAATCCTTAGATTATAAGCTAATTGGATTCTGTGATGCTGATTATGCTGGTGATAGGATTGAAAGAAAGTCAACCAGTGGCAATTGTCAATTTCTGGGGGATAATCTTATATCCTAGGCTAGCAAAAGACAAACAACTATTGCTATGTCTACAGCAGAAGCAGAATACATTTCAGCTGCAAGTTGTTGTACACAACTACTCTGGATGAAACATCAGTTGGAAGATTATCAGATAACTGCTAACAGTATTCCCATTTATTGTGATAATACTGCTGCTATTTGTTTGTCTAAAAATCCAATTTTGCATTCAAGAGCTAAGCACATTGAAATCAAACACCATTTTATCAGAGATTATGTTCAAAAAGGAATTTTAGATATACAATTCATTGATACTGAAAATCAATGGGCTGATATATTTACTAAGCCTTTAACTGTTGAAAGATTTAATTTTATAAAGAAAAATTTGAACATGTACTTTGTATCTGATTAAATGCTTGCTTGCTCCTGAATAGGATTTTAGGTCCTGAAGTTAGTTCAGAAGCGGTAGTCCATCAGAAGCTCTTTATTGAGGTTCTGAGGAAAACTCGCTTCTGATGATGACGTCAGCATCTGAAGTCCAGAAGCTGGATTTGTTGCTTCTGAATAGTTGAATTAGTGGAAACGTTGGAAGTTACCTTTTAAAAAGTAACTTCTGGCCCACTAACTTGGTAGTTACTCTGTGAACTTCTTACGTGGCCTGTATGTGTTGGTGTATAACTAAAAGGGCAATGATGATTTAATAGCTTTGAAAGTACTTTTCACGCGCCCCCAATTTTGTCATTAATGTTATGTTTGTTTATCTCTTTTGAATTGAAATCGTTTTACTTTTAACACTTTGACAATTCACACACTACTCACTCACAACAAACACATTTGCTCTCAAACCTCTTGCGAAGTAAGCGCATTCTCTCAAACTTAGAACCCTAAAATCTTCATCTTCTTCAAATCTTCGTCAATCATCAAATGGCATCATCAAGCTCAAAAGTTTCAGAATCTACATCAAACAAGCAAAGCGTATCAGAATCTGGGTCCATCTACAAAGAGAAGACTATGGATATTCCATGGAAATCCTTAATCGTCCAAGTAGAATCACCAGTGGACTTCACTTCACTTAAGAAGTACGAAGTGGACATGGAAGGCTACGTAGAAACTCAGAAACTGTCTGGCTACTTCAACATGCTAAATGGGCCAACATATGTGAACTTGGTCTAAGATTTCTGGTTAAGGGCTGAAATTGTCAATAGAAAGCCTGAGAAGGCAGCAGATAAACCAGCTGGGTCGAAGAAAGGAAAGAAGGAGATTGAGTTGAATCCCACTTCCTTCAGTAGCCTTGAGATAAGGTCCGAAGTGATGGGTATTCCCGTAATCATCACAGAGGAGATAGTTGCTAAAGCTTGTAGAATGGATGCAGAATGAAGGTTTCAAGAAATTGTTAAGAAGGATGATGTCCTGCTGCAAAACTACTACAACACTCTTCTGGGTGGTAACAAAGATGCTAAGCCTTCTGAAATGGAGATTCACAATAGAATGTTGGTGAAATTCAGCAACGATTGCTTCTTTCAAAGAGCAGGTGGGTCTGATCAACCCAACAACCAACAGAAGCTAGCAATCTATTTCATGACCAATCTGGAAAAGATAAACTTTCCAAGATATGTATTGGATCATCTCTGCTGGGCTATTAATGAAAGCACAGTCAAAGGAAGGAAACAAGTGCCCTATGGAAGATTGCTCTCTGAGATCTTTTATCAAGGGAAAGTGCTGGATTTGTTGAGAAGAACAAGGGATGCTTCTGATAGATGCTTCGAAGTTTCTACTGCAGAGAAGACTATCAGTAGCAAGACTTTGCATTCAATGCACTTTTTCAAGACAGCTCCTAAAGATGAGAAATGGTTGGAGTTGACCACAGAAGAATCTGAGATTATCAGGGACTTTCCTTCCATAGTTAAGGAAAGTAATCCTGAACACTTAGCTAGATTAGTAGCTGAGTACGTCTTGGAGGAAGATGCAAGGTCTCAGGAGGAAGCTGCTCTTGCTAAAGGGAAAAGCAAGAAGGCCAGAGCAGTTGCTGTGTCAGAAGCTGCTGTTTCTGATGCACCTAAAGGGAAAAGGGCCAGAACTAGTACTGAGTCAGAAGCTGCTATAGCTAAACCTGTTTCTATCAAGGATAAAGGAAAGATGCAGAAGGTTGGTGCTGCCTCTATTCCTCAGAAAAGAAGAAAAGGTAAGGCAGATTTGGTAATCACCCAAGAGCAGCTGGAGAAAGCTCTTGAAGAAATGGAGAAAGAAGAGGCTGATCCCAAGCTGAAGAAGAAGAAGGCTCCCTTTCAACTTGTGAGTCCTATGGTTGAGATGACTCCAATAAGGAAAAGGATGGCAGATGAACGTGCTTCTGAACTTATTTCAGACAAAAAGGATCTAAAAGCACAATACACTCATCAAAGAGATGAAAAGCTCAAGGCCTTGGGTATGGAAGATTGTGATAGGTACTTCAAAGAGAAATTGGTTGAAGTAAGAGCCATTGCTGGTAAATCTTCTGAAGACAATGAGGATGAAAAAATGATGATATTTATGGAGAATGCTCCAGAAGAGGGAACTTCAGAAGTAGTTCCTCAAGCTGCTTGTCCACAGAAGATCTCTTCTGAAGCTGGTCCTGTAGTTCAGGAAATCCAGATTCCAGTCACCTCTATCCCTTCTTCACCATCAGTACCTGAACCAATAGAAGACACTTCTGTCTTAGACAATCTTGCTCTCCACTACTCAGGTGAGTTACCCATAGACAAATCTACTTCAGAAAAGGCCTCTGAAGCAACTCCAGAAGCAGCTGCTTCTGAAAATGTTGTTTCAGAAAACCCCCATCAACAAACACCTGAACCACATAAACCCACAACACCCCCACTATCACCAACAGCTACCATTGACCCCCAACTCAACACTCAAACATCAACTTCACCACAACAACCACCAACTGAAATTGAATACTCCCCAGAACCAACTCCCATGGATGTTAACAACTCTCTAGTCAATGTTCAAGCCTCAACTTCTACCACACACATTGCTTCTGACCAGCCTTCATCTTCAAACACACAAACACACTTTACCATTCCAGTTCCTAACCCTGTTCAAGATTTGGAAATCAGTGATTCTGATCTTGAAATCCTTGAACAACCACCCTCAAACATCTTGGAATCTGGATATATTAATTCTGAGCTTCTCACAATCCTGAGTCAGATGCATCATCTTGTGGATCAACGAAGGACAATTGATCTCACAAGTGCATATGAAGACTCCTGGGCATCTCTTCAGAACCGGGCAACTGAGCTAATTGAAAGCATAAGGGCTAAGTGCATCAGAAGCAAGGAAGCTTCTGTCAGGAAGCTAATGGAGCATCTGAATCAGAGTCTCAGAGTAAGAAGTTCTACACTGCTCCTTGCAAATCTGCCTTTCTTCTTAGAAACGGATTACTTGACCAGAGAAGCAAGGTTGTGTAAGCTTCTGAAGAAACAGATGGCACAGCAGCAGCAAGAAGCTAGAGAAAGGGAACAGGCTCTTCTCCAGAGGCAACAACAGCTTGAAGAACTGTTGCAGAAGAAGATTGAAGAAATGGAGGAGATGAAGAAACAACAACAAACCAACCCTTAGTTGCACACCTTTGTGTTATTTTGTTTGTTGTTTGTTTTAAATTCTTAGTCCTTGCTTCTGAAACCATCTTGTTTTATCTATGCTTCTGAATGCTTACTGATTCTGACTGCTTACTGCTTCTGATAATTGGATATTCATGCTTATATATTTTGATCTGATTTGTTTAATTAATTTCTTGTATACTCTCTTTTGTTTGAGTTTTTCTCAAATCTTTTTGTCTTTTATGCTTATCTGTTTATTTCATTTTTTTTGATAATGACAAAAGGGGGAGTATATGTGACAAGTATTTAAAGGCTCTGAGCCCCATTAATGGCATTTGAAATTTTTGAAAAACTTCTATCATTTTTTTACCTTATTGGTATAAGCTATGAACGAACGAAGAAGTATCAAAATTCAAGTAAAATTAATTGAACCATTCTTCTTATCTATAAGTTAATTCTTTCAATGATTCAATTTTTTTTAAAAGCTCTGATAATTTTATTGTGCGAAAAATGAATTTAATTAACCTGGATAGAACTTAGGGGGAGCTTACAAACCTCACCTTAAAGAATATCAGACTCAGGGGGAGTTTGAGCTTACAAACCTCAGACTCTGAGCTTACAAACCTCAGAACCCCAAAGTCAACTTGTTAATTAGATTAACAACAATTGATCAATTTTAAATACTTTTGTTTGTCATCATCAAAAAGGGGGAGATTGTTGGAACAAAATGTGTTTAACAATGAACCTTAAAGAGTTTTGATGATAACAAGGTATTAAAAATTGTAAATTGGACTAGCTAATATTTGTTCAAGTGTACATGACCATAATTATAAAGTTACATCATCATTGGTTCTGAATGAGCAAATAAAGAGCAAAAGAAAATGAAGCTTAGATGATTCTGAAGGCAAAGCGCTCCTGAAGTCAAGCTGCTCCTGAAGAAATAGCGCTCCTGAAGTAAAGCTGCTCCTGAAGAATAGTGCTTCTGAAGACAAGAGGTCCAGAAGCCACATCATCAGAAGCTGCGTCATCAGAAGCTGCAGAAGTCATATCATCAGAAGCTGCATCATCAGAAGCTGCCTCATCAGAAGCTATTTCACCAGAAGCTGAATCTCAACTGGATTTACAAAAGATTCAAGAATTGAAGAATTATCAATGCAAAAGCTGTCTATTGGATTCGAAAACACAAACAAAGGATTAGTGGAATTTTGCAACGGTCATTTCAAAGGTGTTTGAAGGCTTGTGCTTGCAATTTGGACGAAAGCGTTGACATTGTACTTTGTACGAATTGTACAACCACGTTCTCCACTACTCTGTTTTGTGTCCACGCTACAAGACAAGAAAACAGCTCCAGAATACGGCTTCGCCTGCATAGATGTTCCTTTGGATAAGGAATGGATTTCAAATTGGTTCTTCATAGGACAACAACCAAATCAGGCAAAATATCATTGGTGAAAGATCAAGCTTCAACAACGACTCTTTGGTGTGCTGGCAATTTCACAACGTCTCTTTCACACCTCTATATAAAGGAGTGAAGACCTAGAGATTTGGTAATGCAAGAACGCTGAACAAAAGACTCACAAGATTTTCACAAGTACCAAACCTCTGCTGAAATTGTTCTGCATTCACTTAGAATTTCTGTGTCTCAAAGTCATATCTTAGAAATTCTTAAGTCCATTGAGTCTGTATCTGATTTGTATTGTGAGCACCTCTGATTGTATATCAAGTGTTCAACCTTAAACAATTTTCTGTGTAATTTTGTTTAGTTAGGAAGTCTCTTGCAGTTGTGCTTGAGCAGGAAGTCTCTTGATTGTGTTCTTGAGCAAAGGAAGTCTCTTGCTTGTGTGCTTGAGCATTGGAAGTCTCTTGCTTGTGTGCTTGAGCATTTGTAATCAGATATTACTCATAGTGAAATCTCCTTGGAAGTGCAAGGGGGACTGGACTACTTCCGGATTGTGGAAGGAACCAGTATAATTGCTTTGTGTCGTTCTTCTTCTCTCTCTCTGTTTTATTCCGCTGCATTTAGATTCTGATTATCACTTCAGAAGCTGTCTCACCTAGCTTCTGATCAGTGTGTTCAGTTTTTAGGAGAAACGAAGAATTTTTCAAAACACAATTCAACCCCCCTTCTTGTGTTTTTCTCACCTTCAAATCTGCACACGCTCGGTTGAAAAAGTATCTGAGTAGTAGTATGGGTGATTTGAGCACAAACTGGAAATCCGTTCATGCCATGCTAGAGCTGCAACATACCGCAATACATGCTTCGTTTCAAACGAGCATTATCATGCTTGAACATCGGTTCAAAGACAAGGTGTTGTGGTCTAGGTTGATCCGGAACATTTCAAGGGAAGCTTTGCATCATCTCGTAGTGGAGTACAATAAAGCACTTGAAATTGGTACGAATAAATCAAGATGTGGTTGTTTGAGTTTGATCACTTACGGATTACCGTGTGCGTGTATGCTAGCTTTGAAGATTAAAAAAGGCGTTGCCATTCGTTTGGAAGAAATTCACACCCACTGGAAGAGGTTGGGGTTCGAGTACGAGGTTGACCCGAAGCTTAAAAAAGAAGACATCTCTCTATTGCCAGAATGGGATATTCTCCAGGTATTTTTTTCCCAACACTGTGTTAGTTTATGTTCTGCCCATGATTTCTGTTTCTGTATTCTGTACTGGTGCAATCCGGATTACATAATCCGGACATAACAGATGTATTCCGGATTATGTAATCCGGATAAGTAGCATTTACGCCCCATGCAAGTGCATTTAAGGCTCATGCAAAGGGTGTATCGGGAAGTTCCGGATTATACAATCCGGATTACCTTGTCTATTTCGGATTGTATAATCCGGAAGACACCAGTAGTAACAGAATGGCATGTTTCTGACTGGTTTTCTTCTGACTGTTTTGTTACACATTGTAGGCGCGGTTCAAGGACGCCGATTACAACATGAAAGTGCATTTGAAAGAACAATTCCGGCAATTTGTTTTACCGGAAACCACCTATATGCGTCCACCGCCAAATAAGGTCACCACCAAAGGAGCTCCAAAGAAAGATAAGCAAAGCATTCGATCGACAAGGCGGTCCCCTTCCCTATGGGAGATTGTTGACTCCCAAGAGCAAGAAACACAGGGTTCACAAACAAGGTCAACAGGGACAAGTAGAAAGAGAGCACGGTACTCCTCCTAAGCCAATTCCAAAAAATCCCAAGAAGCCAACACCCGTTGAGGTCCACATACCAAACAAAGACCAAATCCCAATTTGGATGCATGACTTTATTCAAAAGGTTACGGATGTATCCGGTGATGGCCATTGTGGGTTCCGAGCAGTTGCGGTCCTACGTAACTTGACTGTTGATGATCAAGTTATTAGTCCGGTACAACCTTTACAAAGAGCTTATCGGTGTCGAAAATGACCGCTATCGGAGGATGATTAATGATAATAGGCGGTATAACGAGGTCTTGGACGCTCTATCCTACTCCGGTATTGCCATTGCACCACCAGATAAATGGATGACAATGCCGGATATGGGGTTCCTCATCGCACAGAAATTCAACAAAACGGTTGTTGTGTTGTCCATTAGGAAATCAGAAACCTTTTTCCCTCTATGTGGTCCACCGCCGCCTCCAACTATTGATCCGTTGATATGTCTGGCATATGTGAATGACAACCATTTTATGGCCTTGAAATTGAAGGATGGTTGTCTGATTCCTCCCACTTCCGCTCTATGGAGACAATACCATCGGGAGGATGCAGACACATGACCTGATAGATATGTCAGTCGTATGACAGATTATAATGAGCTAAGTCGGGCGGTGGGTGTAGAGGTCATAGAAGATGATGAAGAATTACACGTTGTTGAAAATCTTGATCCCGATGAGAGGGTTGGTGCTGGACCTGCTCCTGTTGTGAAGGTTGAAGTGGATATATATCATTAGTTTAGTTGAAATGTATATCATTAGGTGAAATGTGTAATGATATAAATTCAACTCTTTTTTGGTATAATGATATATATATAATGATTTATTGAAATAAAATGATAAAAACCACAATGACATGAAAATCTGTTTCAATTCTGTGCACTGATTCATTCCGGATTATATAATCCGAAAATCCCCGAGGGTAATTTTGGAAAAAAATAGGGCGCGCTAGGAAAGGCATAGGGTGGGAAAAGTAATACTCTAAAAAAAATTCACTTTAATATATGGATCAGATGAACATCCATCCATTAATAATCTAATAATGGATAGATCGGATGAATTTTATACTAAATGGATTGGATTGGATGAATTGCTTAGTGGATTTTAATGAACTAATGGGTTTTTTTGATCCATCTATTAGGATCCAAATCCATATCCATCGAATCCTTCCATTTTGCTACCCTAACTGCCGTTGGGGGCATTTTTGTCTTTTTGAGGTGTTAAAGAGCAAAATTTTGTGAAAAGAGCAAAATTCATTTGAAACAGGTCAAATGGACTATCTAAAGGCCTCAACGTGAAACAAGCCTTTGTAAATACGCGTTTTGGCCAGCCTTCAAAAAGGCCAGGCCTGGCAAAAAAAGAAGGCCTACGAAAGGCCGTAGGCTAGGCCTACAAATTTATCATAGGCTAGGCAAAGGCCTTTCAAAGCCTAGCCTGGCTTATTCACACCCTTATTTTAGAGGTTTCTTCTAGTGCACTTGATTTTGAGATAAGATTTGTTATCCCCTTTCATTTTTATTTGATGATGTGTTTTGTGCTTCCTTTGGGAGGTCTCTTAGAGATTAAATTCTATGAACCTGTTGTTGTAAAACTTTATAGATTAGTTCTTGAAATATTTCCATATATATCTGTATGACGTGATTTGATTGGATAATGATATTTAAATTTATTGAAAACCAAACCTGTTTTTTTTTAAACAATCAAATTTATTTGATAATAAAATAAGAAAAAGAGAAAATAGAAGACGCACCGACTAGTTTTACACTGACATCGCCAAATCACAAAGATATTTTGAAATTAGTTGTATGACATTGCAGATTGATGGTTTTTTTTTTATTGTATGTCAGTGTAAAGCTATTCTACATCATTCATTTTCTGAATAAAGATGAAGTTCTCCCCAAACCATGATGATCGACTGGCATATCTTGCGACAGTCAAAGTTGCATTTCAACATAACATGATGAAGTATGATCAATTCTTAAATATTCTAATGAGTTTCAAGGATCAAAGAATTGATATAAGAGGTGTCGTGGCAGCAGTAAAGGAGCTGTTTAAAGGGCATACAAATTTAATTTTGGGATTCAACACCTTCCTGCCAAAGGAATATGAAATCACACTTCCATTTCAACTTGAGATGAATGGTTAGTAGCTTATGATTATTAATTGCACTTCACATATTTCATGAAATCACATACGCCGCAATGCCATGATTTTTGGTTTGTTGCCATCCACCATAATATTAGTCCTCTAGTTGTATATATGACATTTAAATTGTTCAATCTTTGTTGGATTGAGACATACGGAGTCCTAATTTAGAGACTAATTTGATTAGGTTATCCATAACTAATTGATGGATTAAGTTGTGACGCACTGCATTGTTGAAGAAGAAAAACTAAATTGATGATAGAATTTTTTCACGTAATGAACTGATGAAGTCTATATCTTTGAAGTATTAAACTAGGGGTTCATGCATTTTATGTCCTTGGGAAACTAATGTCCACCGATAACACTTGTCTTACAACCGTAAAATATTCCGGAAACTCTACAATTAAATAAACATCAACTAAAAGAAGAAATCACCATAGGAAAAAGAAAAAGAACAAGAGGCTCCCTCTGTGCAACCATTTTGTTTGTTTGGCTTCCCCATTTTCTTTTTCTTTTAACAAATCTTCCTCCTCATTATTTTCAGCTTGTATTTTTTGGCCCATTATCCATTAAGCCTAAAGAACAAATACCATGGGATGGCCAACCTAGGTATTTAATAGCGCGCTATAGCAGCGTAGCAGACGTTGGCCGCTATTTAATAGTATTTTAATTAGGGGTGTAAGTGGTTCGGACAAAACTACTTATCTCTGTTCAGTTTTATTCCATCTCTCTTCTTTGCTCTCTCATCTCTCTTCTCTTTATGTTTTGTTTTAGGTTTTTCTTTCTTTCAGTTAGGGGTGAGCTTTGGAAGCTATTTGATAGTATCTCAATCAGTAGCGGAGCCAGAAAAATTGGATAGTGGGGGCATCAATGCATCATATATAAAATTTGTAGCATTCAATATATATTGAATTTAATTTTTTAGAGCAAAAATATACATCACATTTGTTCTCCACAGTTTATCTTTAGGAGATTAGTCACTTTAATCCCTGAATAGGAAATGGGTCGTCGCTTTAGTCCCTGAATGCAGATAAATTGCAAATAGTCCCTGAATGTAGACTCTGTTAGTCAATTTACTCCTTGAATGCAGACTCCTTGGTCAATTTAGTCCCTGAATATAGACCCCGTTAGTCACTTTAGTCCCTGAAATTTACCAACAGAGTCTACTTTCAGGGACTGTTTTGCAATTTCTCTGCATTCAGGGACTAAAATGACTACTATTTTCTCATTCAGGGACTAAAGTGATTAATTCCCCATTTAACTTTTTTTGAAATATTAAATGATTTTCTTTAATATCAATAAAATCATCTCTCTATATAAGTAAGGAATCAATCATAAAAAAAACTTAAAGACATAAACATAAACATTAAAAGTGAAAAAATATCATCAAGGTTCAAGATTGTTGAATAATCCCAAATAAACACTATCAAACGCTAACAATAAAGTTAGGCTTATTCAATCACTCGGTCCCTTAACTTAATTGATTGTCTTAATTTGGTCCGCCTAACTATAATTTGTACCAATTTGGTCCTCTATGTTTTGCTTTGTTACTAGTTTTAGTCCTTTCTGTTAGTTTCTCTCAAAAAAAACGTTAACTTATGTACCAATTTGGTCCCTATTTTTTGTTTCGTTACTAGTTTTAGTCCTTTCTGTTAACGTTTTTTTTTAGAGAATGTGATTGAATAAGCCATAAAGTTATCACTATCAACACAAGTTTAATATCGGCAAGGTAATAATATAAGTTAACTCACGTTACTATAGTTAACAAATAACAAACAAATAAGGCTGAAGAAATCATACAATTACAAATTATAATTATAAGAAAAGGGTTCACCACTTAAAAGATCACCAATAGAGGAATGAAGAGAAGAATGAAGGGAAATAATATTAAAGAGACTAATGAAAAATTAAAGGGAAGGAAGATAAAATTAATTGATTATTTGGTTTGATGAAACAAGGAGGAAGGGTATTTCAGTAGGGTATTTCAGTATACATAGGAGTGTATAATATTGCAAAAAATTTCCCAAAAATTTTGTGCAGGCAGGAGCCCACACAACCTTGTGTGTGGCTCCGCCCCTGATCTCAATTATGGGTGTAAGTGGTTTGGACAAAACCGGTGAACTCTAAAACCAAACCAAACCAAACATTATCCGATCTTTTCTTGTTTGGGTCAAAATTCAAACCAAACTGAAGGAAAACGAGTTGGATTAGTTCGGTTCTTGGTTTTTAATTTTGAAATCCAATAAACCGATAAACCAAACCGATAGGTTTACTAAACTTACTAAGCCCACTTTAATTATGCATGGATTCTTACTTTGTGAATTCTTGCTTCAATCTTGGATTCTTTGTAAATGACACTGCGATTTACTTGATGTGATTTTCTGGAGTTGTTTTGGAATGATATGGCCATAATAAGGTTACAAAGAGCATTCCTGTAAAGTGTGTAGTATGATGTACTGCTGTCAACTTACATATTCGTTGATTTGTTCAACAAGTTAGGTTTGTTTCTGATGCATCCCGGATAGTGCGTAGTGGCCGACCCTAAAAGTGGGATGGCGTATAGCAGGAAGACCGCTATTTGATCATTTTTTGGACAAATTACATGAATAATACTATGAAGTATAAACAAACATATATTTAATATAAATTTAAATATAACACATATCTCATGAAGCTGATAAATCAAAACACTCAACATCCACAAACATTACATTCAAATCCAAATACCAACAAATGTCAGGGAAATAAATAAGTTTAAGAGAGTTTTCAAGTCTCCAACAAAATTCCACAAGTCTTAATCAAAACATTAATCCAAAAGACCAAAGAACAGAGGAACTAAAAAAGAGAACAAAGAACATAGGAAGATAGATTCCGTAGCGGTTTCTTGCCGCTTGTAGGGAAATTACGTGGAAATGTTTTTTCCTCACTAATTGACCTTTTCATATGTCTTTAATCCTTTTCATTTTTTGTTTTTGTTGGGGGTGTAGGGGTTAATAAAATGACATGCCTAATATTTAGGGGTTAATTTTTGTGAGGATGAAAATGGATATCTATTGTTTTCTATACATTGGCATGATCACGAAAATGGCAAAATAAACTATTTACATGGAAAAAAGAGGATCACACGTATTTGTATTATATGATGGTCTGTATTTTTGTTTGGAGAAAATGGGATAATAAATATCTCTTTATCTCCTCATTTCCTTGATATTATCAGATAAACAGTAAAATAACTTATTTTTTTAGAAGTAAATAAAAAAACATGTTTAGAAATCACCTAACAATAGAGGGGTAACCTTGGCGCAACTGGTAAAGTTGTTGTCATGTGACCGTAAGGTCACGAGTTCAAGTCCTGGAAACAGCCTCTTGTGTAAAAACAGGGTAAGGCTGCGTACAATACGCCAAATGGTGGGACCCCTTCCCGGACCCTGCATATGCGGGAGCTTCAGTGCACCGGGTTGCCCTTTTAGAAATCACCTAACATTGTTGTTGTTGTGATGCAAAGGAAAAAGATTGAAGGTAGAAGAGAATTGTGAACTTCCATCGGATGTGCTTGATATCATTTTCAAAACACTAGATTTTGACGATCTCTTTCAGATTGCCGGTGTATGCAAGAATTGGAGGGTTTTCCATAAAATTTACTGGAGAAATTTCTTGGAATCCTTCTTTGCATCCGAAGAACCATTACTACTTCAAGGTCCATGTCGTGGCAAGGGATCACGTTCCTTCTTTGCATCTGAAAAACCATTACTACTTCAAGGTCCATGTCGTGGCAAGGGATCATGTTCCTTTATTAGCATATCCAACCAAAAAGTTTATTGCTTGAAGATGATGGAATACTTCTTCAATCACTATATCTACGTTACATTTTCTAGCGGATATTTTATCATGGTGAGGGATGATGTATTTGTGCTTATCAACCCATTTACAAGAACAAAGAAGGAAATCGATACCCCTACCAGAATTAACGATTATAATTGTATTGATCGTGCCTTGCTTGCTTTAGACAAATGCTCAGAAGAATTTGTCTTGGTGATTTCAAGCCTAAGTCGTTTGCATGTCTATCAATCTCGAAATGGAGAATGGGTTTTTTATCCAACAATGGAAGATAAAGGGGAGGTGGTTTGACTTTGTGGTTTTCCATAATATAATATATGTTGTCACTTTAAAGGCCAACATAGGGGTACTCAGCTTGAACTCTGCACTACCTAAGGCTCGTTATATGTGATGAGCAACTTTTGGTGGTTAATGTAAGGCATAGGCAAATAAAGAATGTGTTCAAGATAGAAGGCTCAACCATGAATTATGTTAAACTGAAAACTTTGGGCGACATTGCACTATTTTATGATGCTGATAATTTCAGGGCAAATTGTCATGTATTGAGCAATCCGAACTTGTGGGGATATGAGAGCAACTCTGTGTATATCATCAATCAATTTTCAACAAGATGTAGTGTGTATTCATGGGATGATAAAAAGTTGCAAAAATGTATTACGGTTTCAACTCTTGATGGAACAAGTTCTCTCATGTTTGATTGGTGTATTAGACGTCTACGATATGAAATAGATTATTCTCTAGTTGAGTAGCTTGCATATTGTGCACTGTTATTTATGGTCTGTGTGTTTCAACCTATTTCCGTTTTGCTTGCCAAAACACTTGTAATGGTTTGTAGTTTCGATATTCAATGGTTTTTAGTTTCGATATTCGACGAGTATTGAGATAAAAAAAATGCATTGACTAATATTGAAACTAATTCACATCTCTATTATAAAATTGAATGTGTTGAACATTAATAGTTTGTTTACTTTTCAAAAAAAAAAAGTCTGTTTACTTTGTCATAAATAAAATAGTTTGTTTACTATTTTTTACTGGCTTTTTTTAGCAAATATTTTTATTGGCCTGATGTTGTCTGGGTTTCTAGTGTATCTTATCCAGATTTTATACATAATATTAATGCATGTGTTATATATATATATATATATATATGTTTATATGTATGTATAATTAACAAAAGAAAAAAGATTGTTCATATTATAACTCGTAATCTATTTAACCTATTGATTTGAAAAAATTGTTGATAACTAGACGTCTATCTGTCGAAGCATAGGTATATTCTCTCTTTTTTTTTTCCATGGTTAAGTAGCTTAGCAGTTAGAGAAATTCACCTTAAAGGTGAATAAATGAGGTGTCTGGAGTTCAAACCCCGACTCCTGCATATATTCCCTCACCAAATGAGCTAAGCTCACATGGACATGAACAATATATTCTACTGGATTATTAATGATAGTTTTTGTAGTTACATAAACATTTTAGAATATATCTGTAGAAAGCGGTTCAAATACTGATATTGATTGTGTTTCAATATAAGCTAATTTTGATATGTCTTAGCAATATTTGACTACCTTAAAACTAAAGTTGTATAAAACTAATAAGTAAAATAGACCACTTAAACAAAATTTCTTAAGTGGTAGAAGGTAAAAGGATAAAAGATGTAGATTTCATTGGATTGTTCTTGTCTTGCATATGAAAATTTTGTAAAAATTAGCAATAATTTATTAGTTTGTGTCTTATGAAAAAAATAAGTGTATATATTTTCGACATAAAGAAAATAGCAATGCTTATATAAGATTACCTATTTCATATTTTGATTGAAATGTTTTTTATAAACTACATTCAAAATGGTTTGTATCTTGGCCTTCATGATCAACTATCCAGATTTTCAAACCCTTCTTCGAATGATTCTTGGAACTGTACCATTAGAGTGATATGATTGTCGTGGGATAAGGTATATGAGTTTTTTTTTTTTAGTTTAGAATATAAATTTATTTTTTTTAATATTTTGTAGCATTATATTATTCTCTGAGAAACCCGGTGAAGCATTGATCTAGTAAATCTATTTTCTTATCATTGTGTGTCTGTCAAAAATTATCTGAAGGTGATTATATTATTCTCTTGCTATATATGGATGACATGTTGATCGTTGATCATGACACTAAGAATATTAAAAGTCTAAAGCAAGATTTAAGCAAGTCTTTTGCAATGAAGAACTAATTTGGTTATGCAAAGAAAATCCTTGTTATGAGAATTACTTGTGAGTTGTGACAAGATGAATGGTAAATTGTGGTTGTCTCAACGCAATTACATTGAGAAGGTGTTAGGGACTTAACATGAGAAAATCCAAATGTGTTAGTACTCTATAGTCATTACAAATTGAGTTCAGAATAATGTCCTACAAGTGAAAAGATCAAGAAGATATAGAGAAGGTTCCATATGCATCCACAAATGATAGTTTTGTGTATAAGGCATGCACAAGGCCGTATATTGCTCATATTGTTGGAGTTGTCAATTAATTTCTCTCTAATCATGGCAAAGATCATCGACAAGATTTGAAATAGTTACTCAGATGTCTTAGTGGTGGTGGATCTGTGTTAATTAGCTACAAAGATGCAGATATAGTGGGTGATTTTGATTCTAAAAAATCTAATTATGGTTACATAATGACTTTTGCATGAGAGGAAATGTCTTGACAATTAAGGCTATACAATTGTGCTTCTAAAGAACCCGTGTGTAGGGGTGGGAATGAGCCGGGCCGAGCCGAGCTTTGCTTAAATAGGCTAGGCCTAGTTGAAAAAACTAAGGCCTAAGCCTTGGCCTTTTACCTGTCAAAGGCTTTATTTTAAGTCTGGTCTGGCCTTTTTAAAAGTTTGGCCTGATCTATTAGCCTGTTTAAAAGCCTAGTTTGTGTTACAAATTTCAAACAGAGTATGTTCATCAATTTTTTTTTTCCTTTCAATTTGTGCAACGTACTTAATATAGAGATAAAACATTAATTAGATACAGATTAAACTAATGAAACACAATTGTAAAATTTATAGATGGATAGAAACTCAAGAATAATCATGTCTGATAACAGCAAAGATTTCAATTTCAAACTTAATCTAATAACTATATTGACCTTAGACATATTAGTAGCAAGCCTTAATAGTTCACACAAATATATATAAATATATCAATAGCAATGTCATACAAAATAATAATTGTGGTATGAGAATTTGAAGGATCAGTAATTCTTTTTGATATATATATAAAAATAAATAATATATATGGAAAAATGTAATATACTCGTATACGGGCCGGCCTGGTAGGCTTGATAGACTTTTTTTATAAGCCTAAGTCTGGCCTAATTAAATTAATAGGCTTTTTAAAAAGCTCAAGCTTGACCCATTTATTAAACGAGTTAGGCCGAGCCGAGCTTTTAGTAGGCCGAGTCATAGGCCCCTGACGAGCGGCCTGGCCTATTCCCACCCCTACCCGTGTGGATGAAAAAATTCCTACAAGAGTAGAGCCTTAAGCAAAATCAATTCCTACAAGAGTAGAGCCTACAAGAGTATCGCATTGAGCTTTAATCAATCACACAAGTGGAATTGAACATCACATCTTAACTCAAAATTTTAAGGTTTTAGGCATATGTGAATTCTCACTTATATGTTTCTCAACATCAAATTTTTCATCAAAAACGAGCCTTTTATTTACACTTGACATACCAACAATATACCCCTAATGTGTAAGTCCATCCATTCATTTGGATATGTTATCCTTCAAGAGTTTTTTCATCCACAGACGCTTGCACTATTGTTGGCACCCAACATTATCATGAAGACTTAAGACACAAGGATCTAATCAAACTTAGTTCTAACACCACTACTGGATCTTTAGTGGAGTCCGATGAATCATCACATTGAACTTAAAGAAACCATACAAGTGGATTGGACATCATATCTTAACCCTAACTTTAACGTATCAGGTATACGAGTCTTCTCACTTATCCATAGCTCAAAACCCACTTTTTCATCCGATTCTTACCCACACTTGACACCAACAATCCAACTCTCAACCAATAATTGTTCTAACGTAATATTGCACAGGATTTGCAAATTAACCATTTAAAAGAGTCAGAGCAAAACTTTTGACCTTATGACAAACCATGTTTATTATATCACCTTAATTAGGTCCACGATATGATCAAAATTGGAGTATTGATTTGAGAAGATACTATTGTTCCTCTCCTCTCAAAGGACCAATAACATTGTGTCCCTTTCTTTTGTTGATTCTTCTACTATATAAAGTGTTATATTCTCCTTATTTGGATTCAAGAATCTATTATATTAAATAAAAATACCCCTTATGCTCTTCTAGTGTAGTACTGTAATATATTCCTTTCTTCATCGTTTTAAAATAATAACCTCTTGATCTATTTGATAAAGAAAGAAATCATACACATATTCATTCAATCCTCTTGGCCCCATGCCCTTGATCCTACACTTATCTCTAGGTATTATGTTTTTGACTAGGACCACTTAGTTTGACTTTGATTTTATTGATCCTAGATCAAAATATAGGTATATTAATTAGGACCACTCTTAAAAATCCCGATGTAATACAGCTAGTATGATATCATAAAATTAGCTTAGATTATGGGATTATCTAAAATTGAATTGAATGTCTACAATAGATAAGGATATGCAAAGGGATTTCCCTACACTGAAAATTGGCTCCTTGTATTCTTATGTGATTAAGACTACATGAAGTCTAAAAGACGAAAAGGGTATATGTTTTTATTTGGACAAGTCCATCTGGGAATAGTTCTTAGAATATGTGGCTAAGAGGACATGAATCCAAGGGATACTTATTATTGAGGTAGGTTAGAAAGAAACAATCAAGGATGGGGTTAAGGAGGGATGTTGACAGGGCAAGGGCACAGCTAGGGTTTGAGATGTTTCCTTCTCTTTAAGATGTGACTTGTCTCTAAGTCATTGCCATACCCTAAAAGTTCAATTTATGATATAGTGATTCATCATCATCATGTGCCTTGCTGGAGTACTTGGGGATTTGCTGTAACACATACGATTGCTATCTAATTTTCTTTGCTTATGTTCACATTATTTTGATTACCATAATTAGAAATTTAGGATACCATTCTGTTTTTAGCTAAAGTCTCTTGAAGTTAGCTAGTAAATTTCTAGTAATTTTTTTCAAGTCCATTAATTTATAGATTCTAAATGATTTCATGGCCCATTGCTATTATTAATTTAAGATATGAGACCAATAACTTTATTTTAAGGGATATGAGACCAATAATTTGTTTATTATATTTAAGAATTGTTTATAGAGAAATGCATGTGCTATGGAAGCGTCTTAGAAGAATCTCACTATAAACTACAAATGTGAACTGGTCATTTAAAAACAATAAAAATATAATATATATTATATGGGTATGTGCGTTAGTAGTGCTTTAATTTGGTGATGATCATATTATATTATTCTCTTTGTTACACCAAACGTTGAACAGGAAAAGAAAAGGAAGGAGGCTGAAAAGACATGTGGAATACTTGAAATTGACAAAGATGCATTTTGATCATTTGTGTGGCTATTGCTATATGTCTTGGAAGAATTTTATAAATGAAATAAGGACTTGTGAGATTGATAGATGATGATATGCTAGCTACATTTATTAGTACTACAGAAAAAAGGAAATTAAATTAATTAAGCTTTTGATTAGGAGATTAAATTTCCTAAATACTTCAAAAGCATGTGGTTTATTTATAAGAGTGAGTAAGAGACGGGTTGAGAGGAATCATACTCTATTTATAATCCGATTCTAAATTTTTATCGAATCATATTTAAAGTGTAGGCCAATACTTTACTATGACTTCACAAGTTTGAATCAAAGACAAATTTAAGAGAGGTCGACACGTAAAATTTATAAGATTATAGACACACTTATAGGATTAAAATTTACTTTAAAAGGGTCGACATTGTAAATAGGAAAAACAATGGTCGATACAAAATTAAGTAAACACTTATAAGGATTCTACTTAAATAAAGTTTAAGTTGACTATTTTGTTTATAAAGAGTACTCAATACTTGGGTGAATAAGTGACGGGTTATTATTATATGTTGAAGTAAAATTCAGATTAAGTTCATTTGTATAGGCTAAGAATGATGTATATGTGTTGAATTAGTTGTAATTGTTAGTTAACAAACCAAGTTAGTTGCTTAGAGTGCAAGTAATAACTAACTATGGTAGTTAAGATGTATTGGCTCTAGTTAGTTGATGGCAAGCCCAATTACTAAGTTGTATTAGTAAACACATTGAGATCATGAACGAAAGCAAGTTGCATAGCCAAAAATTCAAAATTTTCCCTCATTTTTCATTTTTTTTCTTTTTTCCCTCTGTCTCAAACTGTGTGAATAAGTTCCAAACCCTAACCTAATTTTAAATTTTGGTCAGTCAAATGTTTTAAACCTTAATTCATCCCTAAATGTTAGTTAAAACATGAAATTAGCAATAGAAATTCAGAGAATGAAAATGTCAAATATCTCCCGAAAATCGTCAATTAATTAACCAAAGGAGGGAATTAGTGAGTTTTTTTACTAATTTTCGTAGCAAAGACTATTTTACTTTAGTAGTGAGATCCGAACAAACTTCAAAATGGTAAAGAGACGAGACTTGAAGTTTGCCTTTGGTCTTGCTAACTCTTAAAATATTTATGTTGATATATTTATCTATTGTGATCAAGATATCATTTGCACGTAACTGCAGAGATTAATTCTCAAGTCAGATAAGACCATAATAGATGACAAATTATATTAAGATAACAATTTTACTTCCCCAGCATTTTTTAAGAATCGCATATGTACCCAAAAAATGTGACTTTTTCATCTATACTTCCTTCCACAACCCCTAAAAAAAAATCTATACTTCCACAGGAAAAAAAAACTGTATTTTTTAGATGTGTACTTTGAAAATGAATTTGAATTGTGGGAAAAATTAAATTCCTCCCATATACTTCATATAACCCCGTTAGATGCACCGCATTTTTGGGTTTTAGCTTTGAACCCAATTCATTAAGCTAGAAGAAATGTTGCTGAGGAAACTTTAGTTTACTTTTCATTAACACATTCAATTGCTCAGCTGGCTAGTGATGGCACTAAATGCTGAAAACAATTAGACATAAAAATCTTTTGTTGTGTTCAATATATAATAATTATGTTTCTGCTGAAAAAAAAAAGTTATTTTGAATTGAGGGCATATCTAGCTGATGATGACTTCTATCGACCACTTTGTATTATCTAAATCATTTACCAACCTTGCTCCTAATTCCTAATCTCACTTTTTATTATTTACATACATATCATCATTTTTCCAACTATTCCTAATTTTTAAAACATAATTTAAAATTTTTTTTTTTATGACAAAAGAGATATAGTGACATATAAAACGCAAGAGCAACCCATTTACAAAAGGATAAACCGACAAATTTCAGCCAGAAAATGGCTTACATCTTATGGCAACAGTTTATAAAATAATGTTAAAATACGTTTGTATATGCTATAAATTGTTTTGATAAACTATATATTAGAGAACATATGAAAATAAGCTTTTTACAAGTCAACAAAATTTGTAAAAATTATCATAAGTTCTCTCAATTAAAATATGTGAGCTTCAACCACTAATCTATTTGACTAAAAAGGTAAGTTCAAATAAGTTAACTCAAACATACCCTAATTATAAATAGACAATGTCTCTTACCCCTATTTAGGAACAACTTCTAAGATTACATGCTCTACAATATTTAATTAGTCTCGAGACATATTTTGAGAAAATCACCTTCTTCTTTTATCAAAAAAAAAAAAAAAAATCACCTTGTTCTTGAGGTTCCAAATTTAAACAAGAAAACAGAATGCTAGGATATTAATGTCTCATTTCCTACACGCTCACCCCTGGACCATACCTTAATTCCAAAACCTTTTTCTAGAGCATATGTTTATCCAAAACTTTTTTCTTCAACTCAAAATAATAAGACATTAAATATATTGTTAACACACATATTTTCATCTAATTTAAAACTTTTTTTTACATTTAATACTCAAAATATTTCATCTCAAGTGAGTATGCCGAACCTAAAGTCAAAGCTATTTCATACATATAAAATACTTTTCACAAGTTTTTTATTAATTTTAATCCCTAAAATCCCCTACCATTACCTATCAATAAAAAAAATATTCCTACCACCAACACAAAACAGAGGAAGGGTACTTTGAAGGGGAAATAAAAAAAAAACATTTATAAGAAATTCACTTTAACTCCCTATATGTTTTTTCAAAAATTTATTTGAATAAAGTAGCTAAACTAATTTATTCTTAAAATTCTTTGTTTTGTTGAAACGATTAAATAATAGTTTTGTGTAAATAATCCACAGAGTTGATTTGATTGTGGAGGTTTGAGATTTAGGAGTGTCTTCCTTTCTAGATCTTGAATTCAATCACCCAAATACCAATAATTCTTGTATCGAATTAGTGCATACAAAACATTTTATGCCTTCTTTTAAACATCCACTAATGGAAAGTAGAATTGCTCTCTCAAACTATTCGGACTTTGACCTGAATACCGAGTTAGAAAAACATCGTAATGTGTAAACGTAAAAAAAATGTCATACATTTTACCTTAGCAAAAATAAGAAGGTAGATTGGCAGCCCAATTCATGTATTCTTCTCGTCTCAATTGGAAGACTTCCGCTCCCTCAAACTGAGTTTTGTCCTCCATAATTTAACTCTAGAAACATGTGGGCGACTCATCTCTTAAACGTGTACATTCATTATGCGTGTAATACCCTTTAACATGTAAAACTCATTAAACTGTTATGAAACAAACTTCAGACCATTGTCAATTCTCAACATGTCCTAACCTAAAATCCCATAGCTCATATTTATCATGCGAGTCTTGACTAGTTACTAATACATGACCAATAATAGTAGAACTATTTAGTACGTACAACCCACACATTTTGTTACCTCTAACTATTATTTTCATCATGCAAGATTTTCCATTATCTCACGCTCAATTATATTGACATAGCCTTATCTATTAAACATGCTTATTAATAATAAATTTTGCTTATGTTTAGGAACACCATTCACATCTCGTAAAATAAACTCACGGTTGTCAAACATCGTAAGACGAACAAAACTCAAACCTTGAACCTTACAAGCTTTGTCGTTTCTAAGGTGAACAACTCCACCTTCTTTCAACTTTAGAGTCTCAAAGTATTGCTCCATTGGACACATGTGATAAGAGCATCCACAATTCATGACATAAATCTTATAGGATTCCCAATTTGTCATCATTACCACCTAGCCACTCGCATAATCATCCTCAAAAAACTTCAACTTGCACGAAATCATCAACCCCCAACTCAGGACAATTGTTGCTGACAGTTGAATCACATGTACTTCGATCGATCACCACCCCTTGATTTTATCTAGCTCAGTTTCTTCTATTTTTCACATCTTCCTCTTGAGACACTCAAGTCTTTACCACTATCTTCCACCTTCAAGTCTTAAGTATGGTTATCCCCTTAAGTAACATTACCTATGAAGTTGTTGTTTTAGACATAACATATGAGTCAATGACTTGGTATGTACAACAATTCTTGCCTGGTCTAATTTACCGCTGCAATATTCTCCTTTACGATTTTCCTCAACACTATATCTTTGAGGCACAATATAATCACTAAAAGAATGTCAAGAAATTGATGGGCCAAAATCCCACACAAAGGCACAAAAAACAGACGAAAATGAGAATTTGCAGTAGTCGAGTGACACATGCAAAAACATTGTCGCAAAGGTTTGCAGCAAGATTCGACCGCGCCGTAAATTATTCAACTTGACATTTTTCTGGGCCTGAGGACGTTGCAAAAGAATTTTTTTATAAAAATAAATTATCGATGGTTGTAGACGTCGTAAATGTGGTTTTTTCTTTTAAAATGTATATAAATCGCCGCAAATTCACTTTTTTTTAAAAAAGATAATTTTTGTAAAGAAATAATTAAAAAATTAAAAAACATTGTAAGTAAAATTTTTATAAGAAAAAATGATAATTTTATAAAATAAATAGTTTATAGTAAAATGAAAAGTAGTAAAATAAAACAGTATACATGTAATATATTTTTTATCACCAAAAATGCATTATAACCCGCCGCAAATCTGTGTGGGCTTAGAGTTCACTGCAAATTTAGGCCGATAAATAACGAAAGTCATGTAGTGAATGACACTCCTTCTCAAGTCTTTTGTGATTGTGTGAGGTTGACTTGTATCAACGCCTCATATTTAACAGCATCAACACACTTATGTTGAATAAAGAATGGTACCATCCTCGCTTTTCACAACACAAAATGTTATCTCCTACAAATTTTTCAACATCTCATTCGGTACGCATGATGTTCACTTGAAAGATTTGTTGCTTTCCCCATTGGCGATGCCACTTGTGGTGAATTCAACAAAAAAAAATGTAACTAATAACAATGGCAACCAAACTAAGCAATCCAAACAAATTTAGATTCAACTTAAAAATAAATCTACAACCTATGTGTATAGCATATCTACACAATCAATTCAAAGAACAACGATAAAAAGAGTAGAGAGATAAACACAAAGATTGTTTACTTAATTTGGTCCAAATTGACCTACGCATGGCAGAGACTAGCTCTTTGATTCACTATCAATGAGTTGTTACAAGAGATACAAAAGAGTTACAAGAAATTATCCTCGATTTCTTACCAAGAGTTATCTTTAATTTCTCTCATTTCCTCTCTAAAACCCATCACTTGATAATCACCGAAGAACTCACTAAAGAAAACTTAGATCATTCCACCAACGAATCCTCGGTACCAATTATTTATAAATAAGACCCAAGCAAAACGCCTTGCACTTTCTTCAGCCTCCTCGCGCGTGGGGGAGGACAAAATGTTGCCTTTGCGGTTGTCTAAAAAACACCTTATGCCTATCCCTAAGCGCTTCGCAAATGAGGCAAAAATAAAGCTTCTCCGCTTCATGTCAAGTACGCCCCTTGGCCACACTGAATGTGCATCGTGGTTTGGATAGAATTTATCAAAACAGATTTGAAGTCACACAAAAGTTTTTTTATAAGCAAGATTTTTATTAAAACAAATAAAAGAGATGCTCGAAGTCCATTACAATAAGTCAAAAAATTACATGCTTCGAAGATGAAGATATACGATGTTCTTCAACCATTAATCTTAAAAATCAAATTTTTTATTATGCCCCTCCCCACGAATGAACCAAATCTATTTAAAATCCTTAATAATTCATCAAAATAATTACATATTATCACCCCACAAATGAACCAAATCTATTTAAATTCTTAATAATTCATCAAAATAATTACATATTATCATACTACATAAAAAATGAACACGTAATTTTCTCTTGGCACAACTTTTGGTATCTAAACAATTTTTATCCGAAGAGAGTCAAAGTTCTCATCACTATCGCCAATGGCTACGATCACTCACCATCATTAACTGCTATTATTGTTGAATCATCACGACCACCATTATTGCCTTTTAGGGCATCATCACCATCATTGATTGTTGTAATAATCTATACCATAAAGTACTTTTAGTTGAATATTTTTAGTAGAATTTTATTTTTTTTTCTTTTTCATAAGTATATATTTGTTTTTCTAATTTAAATATAAAAACCCTAAACATAGATATTGAAGCTAAAATTAAAATGAATTAAAATAATATAGATATTACAAAACTCAGCAAACAAATCAAATTAGAACAAATATTACAATGCAATTACAAAAGAAAAGCAAATAGATAAACACAAATGTATTGGTTTTTCTGCTAGTATATACAACGAGAGCTTTGAAAACTGATATTACAATAATTAAAAATGTATGAACTTTAACAGCCAACATGAACGGTTACTTAAATTTTATACATGCCCCGTGATAGCCTTTAAGGTTGTTCTTTACTTGCTAACATTTTATACGAGGGTGATTGAAAATGTCAAATAAAAAAAGACTCTTTGATTGTGCTCTTTTTCTACTTCTTTTTCTTTTATTTAGAATGGAGTGGCTATTATATTTGCAATTGTATTCCAACATCAAGTCTACAACACTGCATGTTTGAGGAATTGTCTATTTTGAATCTTATGCAAGTAATCACAATTTGTTTGTAAAAGATGTCTCGTTGGAGTGAAGAGCGTAGATGTTGCTTATCAATTACTCTTAACCTTGATTCTTAAGTAATGTTACTTTTTAGTGTACCTAAACAGTAACCCTCAACTGATGCTGAGGAAGTAAGGATCTAGAACCACTTATACTTATTATCAATAATAATAATAATAATAATAATAATAATAATAATAATAATAATAATAATAATAATAATAATAATAATAAATAGGGGTATGTCAACCATCATGTGTGGTTTAGACTATGTTCCCCGTAGACGACGCCAATGACCTAGAATGGACATGAAGACAGCGATGAGTGTTCTTCAGACTGGGTATAATGTATCTTCTAGGACTCCAACGCTCAAGTTAAGGATTTCTAGTGACAGACAAAAACTATTGGGGGTCCAATATTTCAAAAACAGAAAAATGATTTCTAGTGATAGACAAAAATTGTCATTAAATGTCAATTGTCGGTAAAGGTTCATTGATATTCAGATTGTTTGTTTAGTTTTAAGTCTACCTACGATTTGTTCTGTTGGAAACCTAAACATGAAAATGATGACTGATTTTAAATAGAGGATGACTTATTAACTCTTTTTAAAAAAATTCGTGTTTTTTGTTATTAGAGATCCATTTTTAATATTTCAATAGAGCCTCTAATTTGATTGGGTTTGCCCTGAGTTTGATCAAATGAAAAATCGTACCTTATACCCAACGTTAAGAGCCCTTTTAGGTTTGCCCTGGGTTTAACCGGATGAAAAATCGTACCTTATACCCAACGTTAAGAGTCCTTTTCCAGATGAAGTGTGAAGGAACTCCGACTCCGAAACAGTTATTGTGTCATCAAAGACCGTGATTCGATGATTGGATGCCATCTTGTGTTTAGTTGACTGGAAATGGATTACCTACAGTCAAATAGTGATTGCAAGGTGATCACACCCGTACGATCAACTGTAATAGTTTTTATTTATTTACTGAACGTTTAATCTACACCTTCCTATTTCAATCGTACGGACTGCAACGTCTTGATTGCGCGACTGCGTTGTTCCCCCACTGCAAGGAATCCATATCCGTCCTTGAATATATGATGAGGTCCATGGTTCGGATTGTGGATCATTTTAAACAGATTTGGTCTTGGCTTAATCCCGAACAAATTATATATTAGAATTTATCATTGCTACATAAAAAATAATTTTGATACTCTTGCCATTATACCTAAACAATTGAAGATTAATCATCTAAATAAAAAATTAAAATTCCACCAATTAATGTCTGGTACATAAAGCACAATTGAATAATAACTTACATTAAAAAAGGGTAGGCATACTCACAAAATTCGTTTCAATTATTTGAGCAATGGCTGCAAAGCATTATTGTTTGCCAAGTATCTATAAAAATGAAAAATATAGAAATTTACATGTACTGTCATGACATAGAAATAAAATGTCACTGTTTTAGATAACTAAACAAAGTAACTAGTCCACAAATGAGAGGACAATAGAAGATGGAAAACTAACAAACCCAAGTGGCATGCATGTGATTTGAAAATTACATACAAAATTTGTTTATTGGGGAGACAGCCATTTGAGCAGGTACCTGAAATCCCGTTTGCATATGAAAAAATTATTATCATTCATTTATCATAGTCGGTTAAAGATCAACGGTTTCAAATATCTCCACGTGTCAACATGCAACTGGTCCCTAGCATGATGTGAAATTCGCATGCAACCACAAACACAAAGTTCTTCAATTAACTTATATTATTGAGGGGGCTATCGTTTTCTCTCTCTTCTCTATTTCTATATAGCCAAACCAAGGTGCATTATAATACAAGAGGACAGTACACCCTTGAGGAGAAACATCAACACACATTTTCAGTTTTTTCATAGAGAGGGAAAAGTAAAAAGAGTGTTTATTATTTCTTATCAATTATATTCTATAATCTTCTTCTTCTAAGCTTTGGATTTTGTTGAGAAGCTAGCCAAAAAGAATATGGCCACTATGGGGCATGGATTGAACCTGAAGGAGACTGAGCTTTGTCTTGGTCTGCCTGGTGGTGGTGGCGGCGGCGGTGGAGGTGGTTCTGAGGTGGAAACTCCAAGGGCTTCTGCGAAGAGAGGTTTCTCTGAGACTGTTGATCTGAAGCTTAATCTTCAAACCAAGGAAGATCTGAATGAGAAGAGTGCTTCAAAGGAGAAGACCCTCCTTAAGGACCCTGCTAAGCCACCAGCTAAGTAAGTTTTCCCAATTAAAGTACTTGCATGCTTTCTTGTCTAGTTTTTTTTTTATAACTTTCTTGGATCTAGCATTATAGATTTCACTTTTTGAACACCAAAACAACATTTACTAAACAAGCACGTATTTACTTATAAGAAATGATATTTGTACAATTGTTCTATGGTAATTTTTTGACAATTTTCTCTCAGTCACGTTATGTTATTATTTCCTCTCTTCTTTTTTCTCTCTCTATTTTTTTTTTTACCAATAAGAAGATAGAAAAGAAAGGTTGTCATAAAATAGTTGTATAAATGTTATTACATTTACATGTATACTATTTGTATATGAGTTGGAGTACCCCTTATATCGTTTTTTCATATTGTACTTTGTTGTTCAAAAACATAATTTACTAAACAAGCATTATGGATTCTCAAACCCAAATGGAAGATAGAAAAAAAAGTGATAAGTTGATATATGCAACATCTTATAATGTTTTTTATAAGTAATTTTTTTATTAATTGAAATATAAAGAGTTCTCTAACCCACAAATGCTTGTAATTTTGATGTTCTCTTTTTCTTTTCTTTTTTCCATTTTTCTTCAAATTAATAATATATGTTTTCTTAGAGCTGCAGTATATAGTTTATAGTTTGCATGTATACGGGTTTCCAAATTTTATGCAATTTTTTAAGCCTTGGAGAGAAAAGAATAATTGAGATTTATAGGGATTTGAAATGAATATTATATTAATAATATTTCAGGGCTCAAGTAGTTGGTTGGCCACCAGTGAGGTCATACAGGAAGAACATGATGGCACAAAAGGTTAACAATACTGAGGACACTGAGAAGACAACAAGTAACACTACTGCTGCTGCATTTGTTAAGGTTTCCATGGATGGAGCACCTTACCTTCGTAAGGTTGACTTGACAATGTACAAAACCTACAAAGATTTATCTGATGCCTTAGCCAAAATGTTCAGCTCCTTCACCACTGGTAATTAATTAGTACTACATTAAAAATCTCCTATGCTTGTATTTGTAATATTTATATATATGGTTGTTTCAAACCCCATCTAAACCAGACAGATTGCTGAAAGATTAATCTCTCGAGTCACGTAGAATCACACTAGATAGTAAAACTTTCTTCCTAAAGTCCATACCTAGCTATTTGATATAGTTTATTAATAAATCAGTATATAGTATAGAGATATTCTTAGGTGGTCACTAGACCAAAGCATTTTATTTGGTCACAACCAACCAATGTGTGACATGTCATCACATCTAAAGAGAGAAAATGAGAGAGAAAATGGAAACAGTAAAAAAAGAAAGAAAAAACTCTATGTGTGACCAAACCTCATTTCTTGGTCGCGCGACCATGTAAGAATTACTCATATAGTATATTGAAGACCATCATCACAACAAAAAAAAGTATTATTATTAATATTATTATAAGGTTTTAGATCTTGAAGGATGCATGGCGATTGTTGAGGATGCATGTGCTAGTTAGATTAATTATTATCATCTTGGGATTGTTACATTCTAGATTCATGATTAATTTGAGTGATTAATTAATTTATTAATTTATATATATTACTCCCTCCGTCCCGGAATAACTGACCCATTTTCTAAAAAAAAGTGTCCCAAAATAACTGACTCATTTCAATTTTCAATACAACTTTCATCATTCCCAATACAATATAACACTAAATAATACTACTTTTATCATTCCCAATACAATATATTCCACTTTCCCCTTTATTTATACATTTTTCTTAATCTGTGTGAAAAACCAAAATAGGTCAATTATACCGGGACGGAGGTAGTATAGGTAACTATGGGGCCCAAGGAATGATAGACTTCATGAATGAGAGCAAGTTGATGGATCTTCTTAACAGTTCTGAGTATGTGCCAACCTATGAAGATAAGGATGGCGACTGGATGCTCGTGGGAGATGTCCCATGGGAGTAAGTTCCTATAGCTCATCCAACCTCCATCTCCAGCTACTATATACTACAGTCATTAATTTATTTTTATATCTATATAAATTAGTCCCCAACAAACATATATATGTACTTGGTTTAATTTACCAACCACATATTTACACATCCATGAAATTAACATTGGTTATTTAAATTTTTTGAAGGATGTTTGTTGGATCATGCAAGCGTCTGCGCATAATGAAAGGATCAGAAGCTATTGGGCTTGGTATGAATCTTTCTATATATCTTACTTGCATTAATATTTTGTACTTAACTCATGGAAGTATGCTTTGGAATTACTAATTCTATTATAAGTATGAATTGAACTTAGATAGTGTCAAAATTACTCGACTCTATGCACTAACCACTTGCATTATACTTGATGCACTAATAATTTTCAATAACATTAAGTAGAACCTAAACTTAATCCTTAAGACCAACAAAAAATAAATCATTGAATTGAAAATCTTAGATGGAAATGAAGTTCACGAAATTTAATGTGATTTTAAAACTACTTGATATATACTTCATTTCATAATTTTATTTTAAATATGTATTTACTATTAAATTATTATAAACCTTCAAATATCTAAATTATCATGACTAGTTGTGTTTTGTGTACACATGACCAACATAATGTAAATATGATTTAATAGTTGGAATTATATATTTAAAATTATTACAAGTTTTTTTAGTAACATAAAGTTATTAAAAAATACTAAATGTTTTACTTGTACTATATATAATTCATTCACACCCTTGAGTCCCCCCTTGTGTGCGTGTCATTTTGTGGCTATTTATTCTAACTTATTGGCATCTAATTTTTATGTACATTTCAGCACCAAGAGCAATGGAGAAATGCAAAAACCGAAGCTGATTTTGATCTAAATACATATCATATCCTCCTATATCGAAGTCCCGTACCAAAGTGGACCTATAAGAAAAGATATATGAAGCACTACCTGTTGATTGGAGTGTTAGTTTGGATGTGTCTTCAGTGTTTTTGTTTTGTTCGTATATAGATTCAAACTTTAATTTTAAGTATTTGTAATCGACAAGAAGCAATAAACTTAACCACCTATATACTATTGTAGTTTGCCTTGTTTAATTATTACTATTATGTGATTGCTTCCATGCTGTCATGTTTGTTGTGTGCTATATATATTATATACTTTGAATTTTAATGCATATTTTATTCCCTAAAAGAGATTCTTTTTATTTTATATATTTAGTATATGTTTTAATTAATTTGTATACAGCAAAATAATCAATGTCTCAGCTGGATGAGGAAAATGTATTAATTTTTTTCAAGTGTGGGAAGGGAACAAGGCCATGTGCATGTTGATGGAGTTTCGTTTATGGCCATTATAGTCCTTGTCATTTAGTTTTGTATTATCAAATTCGCATTAATTACTGGACGAGTGTAGGGTTGGTGAGTGAACGAATGGTTGGAATATCAATTTATATATGCATACATACAATGATCAATAATTAACATATTAGTAGTATTATTAAGGGTCAATGATGCATATGCATATACATATCCCAATACATATGCAAAGTATAAAAGAATTCTTGGATCGGACAATGTGACAGCTTCATGTCCTAGCTTTAGATGAAATATCCATTATTTTAAGGGATTTGTTATCTATAGAGAATGCATATAAAAGCGATCAAACTTAAATATCCACTATTTTAAGGGATTAGGAAGGAACATGATACATCACACCTCCCATATATCTTCCGATATATTCATATTTTATGGTAAGTGTGACTTAGAAGTCATTTTAAAAAGTAAAAGTTAGACACTTTATAAATAAGAGAATCTATAAATCCAACGTCATAAGGTTTTGGATAGAGATGTATAGTGTCGACTCACTTGTGTGGTTACTTTTGGCTCAATGCTATTGATCATTGAGCTTTCCCTTGTGACCTAATGGTATATCTGAGCTGAAGTTCGACCAGGATTCGATTGAGTACTTTGTGTCAAAAGTACTCTTCATGATTAAAGGTGCTCAGACGGCGTATCCAGTTGTATTCAACTCACTTGTATAATTATTCTTGATCCAATGTCATGTGCATGATCTTCAGACTCCCCTCGTGATCGAACATATATACCTTTCATAAGATCCAAACATCATTCATAATATTGATGTAATCATTATATTTAGACACCCTTTATTAATAAATATACATTCTAACACTTCATTTTTTTCTTTACTCTTTTTCTATCACATCACCAATTTATCACATCACCCTCTTTATTTATTTCTCTCATGATGTTAAATATTTATGGATGTACAAATATAACTTTCCACCAGGGGCGGATCCACTTAGGAGATATGTGGAGCTATAGCTCCACATGTTTTTTTCTTTTTTTTTTTGTTATAATTGATAAAACATAAAAGAAGTAACTTGGTAATTAACTCTCTCTTTTCTCCTTCCCCCTTAGTTCCACAAAGTTATTTTCAACTTTTGATGTGAAAGAATTATTGAGGATTACTGAGTTTTATCCAAATGATTTTATAGATGTGTCGGAAGTGGCGTTACACGCTCAACTTAAAAATTATGTTACAAATGTTCTATCTGACCCAAAATTTGCTAAGCTGAAAGGGCTTTCAGATATTTGTGCAAAACTTGTGGAAACAAATAAGTGCAAACAATGAGGTTATTTGATCTGGAGTTTTTGTGTTTCTTACACAATCTCGATGTGAATAATATTTGTCGATTAAAAAAAATTCATTTAGTTTGCATTATTATTTATTTGAAATTTTAGCTCCACATATACCTAAAGTCTGGATCCGCCCCTGCTTTCCACGTTGATAATTTAACATTTTAGCCTAAACAAGTATCGGCATTAAGTCTGATGGAGTATCATGGAGTGAGTAAGAAATCTTGTATTAGATAAAAATGTTAGTGTTAACATACAAGTAACACGACCCAACAAAGCCACCACCTTAATATAATCCAACAGCGCCTCACTATATTTACTCCTTTATTGAAAGGAAAAATATACACCAATTTCTAAGATCACAAATATCCCACAAGTTCGAACGCATATGAGTGTTGTGTTATTTTTTACCTCTACCATATGAGCATGACATAGAATAAATATGAAGAGATTATTTATGATAACCAATACAGTCTGCAACCAATCAAAGACTATGGTATGGTTTAAAGGAAAAGTCACACAAAACAAGCAAGTGTTTTTTTAATAGCAAAACAAAATACTTCTATTTAATATGATCAGATTTAAGTACAAGTGGTATTATACCCTTTAGCATAGATTAAAAAAATATATAAGTAATAATCAGCCCACGTAATTTCAAGGAAATGTATAGGCTAGAAACCACCTACATGCAAGAAGTATCCTCTTATCCCTTTTTCTTTCTTCGCTCCAACTTAACCTCTGTAGAGATTCTAACTTGTTTAAAGGGGAGGTGTGTTATAAGGTGGGCAATGGGAATAATACAAGGTTTTGGAGAGATACTTGGATAGGTGATTCATCATTGCGTACTTGTTTTCCTAGGTTGTTTGCATTTTCCGAGTTTAAGAAAAATAGGGTGGAAGACTAGTTGGGAAGGAAGGAGAGATTGCTGGTAGATATTGTTATGGCGGAGAAATTTGTTTGACGGGGAGAGTTCTTTAAGTGATAGTCTTTTGGAGCTCTTAAACTCTTTTCAATGTGGGATGAGGATATGTGGTTTTGGATTGGCGACCTCACGACGGGGGTAATTTTTTGGATGAAGTCGGCATTGATGGACAAATTCGACAAGTGTATCAGATCATTTACAAGTAATAAAGAGTAAAGTATATAATCGTCTTCACAAAAATTGTCGTTTCAACTCGGCAAAGTAGCGTTAAATTACTAATTCGATGTAGAAAATAAAAACAATTAAACTAAAAAAAAGTGGGTAAATAAGGGGGGTTTTGCAAGTATGATTTGATTGCGCAAAGTGAGAGTGATGTGTGAGTTAACGACGGTTAGAATTCTTCAAATCCCATCTATTATCTTGTTGGATTAAATTAGACAATCTTTATTCATTTATACGACAATGTTTCTATTTAAGTTATGAGTTCGTGGGGCAAATATGTCCCTCCAGCTGTCAAGTTTCACTTGCTGATCAGGATACTTAACGTTAAATGGTGTAGGATTGTAAGGCCGACAGGTGTCAGTAGGTGTGCACATGGAATATTAGAGTGGGGCCTTACTCTCTTAGAAGTAATTGAAACATAGGTGAATTGGTATTCCTAAATTTTCATCTGAAGGCTCCAACTTTGTCTATGAATCTTAGAAGCTCATAAGATATTGAATATTACCTTAATAGTTCTACAAACAGACATCTATATCTCGTCTACCTTCCCAAGGGGGAAATAATAAGATTACTATGCAAAGTTTAGTGTTTGCTCTGTTTCTAAGTTCAGTCATAGGTGCTAGATTGGAGGATGGGGTATGACATTGAGAGCTAGATTGAAGGAGGACTTTAAGGGTATAATTGCGTTAACGCGTGTAAATTATTAACAGGTTTTTTTTATGAAATTTTGATGTTTATTAAAATTATAAGTGTAGATATTTGTGACTTTTAAATAATAACAAATTATGTTTATCTTTTACCAATAACATAACAAATATAATAAAAATTCATATCTTTTTCAATATCACCAACAATACAGTATATTCTTAAAAGAAAATTTGTTTAAGAATATAACTAGAATGATGAAAAATTCAGCAAAAAAAATATTATTTATTTCCTTTTCCAAATATATATATATCCTTAATTATTTTAATTGAAAAATAGTAAGTATGTGTAATTGAGAAATAGTATAATTGATAAATTGTATCATTAAACAATTAAAATGACAAATAATAAGAACGATAACTTTATACTCAAACGACACTTAAAAGTGTAACAAAAAAAAAACGACACTTAAAAGTGAGCAAAGAGTGTAACATTTAACTTTATAACATTAAATTAGTAGAGTATATCATTTTTTGATAAAAAAAAAATGATAAAAAGATTCTTTAAAAAAAAGAAGAAGATAAAAAGATAGTAAAACATAATCGAAGAGGCAAGATACAAGTGAGGAAGTAGAGGAAAAGTACCAAGAGTAGCGTTTCTTGTTTTAGAAGGTGTTAAATTGGTCTCATTGAGTTGTTACGATTTAGTTGATTTTTTACCTATTTTTTGGGGTTGGCTAAATATGTGATTCTCTATAACAAACTTCGTCTTAAAATCAATCTTATTCTTCACTATATAAATAAATAACTATCACTCCAAGAGTCACGCACCTAAAAGGGTTCTCTTATTGAGTTTGAATTGAAGTTGGAGGGATGGACCCACAAGATATGGTAGCTGCTGTGAAGAAGAAGACACAATCTTCTACAAGTTGGATTCAGTTTGATGTTACAGGCCAAGGGTGGATCCATGATGTGGACAAGTATGTTATCATGAATAGGGTTCACATTGATGCACGTGATCTTAGAATTCTTGATCCATTGCCCTCTTACCCCTCTACCATTCTTGGTCGTGACAAGGCTTTTGTTCTTAACTTGGAGGTGCATGCATCATATGATTTTCTTTTTCTTTTTCACCATTGTATTGTGTTTCTTATTTTGTTTTTATGATTTTGTGTTTCAGCATATCAAGGCAATTATCACTGCTAATGAGGTTCGTAAGCTTTTCTTTCAATGTGTCAAATTTTTTTCCTTATTGATAGAAGCTAGGATACTATAAAGTGTGTCACAACATATTTTTCTTAGTAATAAAGTTTGTATAAAGATTGAGATGGCTTTTACTTCCTTATTTTGACCGTAACAAAGTTGTGGTATAGGTATGGCTGCGTGATCCAGCAAATGAAAATGTGGTTCCTGTTGTTGAGGAACTCCGGAGGCGATTGCCTAAGATGAGTTCCATTCCTCAACAGCTAGAAGATGGTAACGAGTATCTTGGTGATCAACAAGATATTGAAGCTATTGAAGATGATGGTATGTTAAATTAAAGATGAACTGTGTAAAACAATAGTTGATTGTGTTTTTTCCTCTCAGAAATTTGTTTTCCATTTGCATCATCTAATGCCCTTTTCATGAATTTATTAGAATTGAGAGACTTATAAGTATTGATTCTTCTCATTGATTTTCTTACCATAACTAAATGGTCTAAATTATGCAATGTAGAGTTACCATTTGAGTTCCGCGCCTTGAACGTAGCTTTAGAAGCCATTTGTAGCTTTCTTGATGCACGTGCAAATGATTTGGAGCTGGATGCTCATCTTGCATTAGATCAACTTACCTCCAAGGTAAATTTACTATTGAATTCCTTATGTTTCAGTTTTTACATAGTCCTTCTGTCATGCGCTTTACTCTTTCCTTAGATGTAGAATAAGCTAACAAATAATTAGCTTAACTAAAAGTTGCTGAGGAGATTTTTCTTTCCTTCAGTTCAGATATCTTATACTTTTTATTTCTTGTACTTATTATCATTATTGAGTTGTTAATTCTAATTATGGATGCTTACCCTTACATGGATTTTGTTGGTTCGCCAAAATTTGGATGTTCTAGTTCTGGGTTTGATCTTCTTGAGGAATTTGTTCCTTTCATGTTTTTTAAATTCTTGACTTTACTTTGTTCAATTGTTATGAACTTTTGAGTTACATTTTGCAGATTAGTAGTCGTAATTTGGACAAAGTTCGTAAAATGAAGAGTGGAATGACAAGGCTGATTGCTCGGGTTCAAAAGGTATGTTAGTTTTCAGGTGCTAGTGAAACATTTGTGACCATAAAATCCCATTTTCTTTATATGAACATGTTCTGCACATTGTGCTGATTATAGCGTTGTCAAATAGCGGCTGTAGTGCCGCTACAATGCTGCAACATATATAGCGGAATTTTAACAAATCACTATTTTTCCACAATAAACAATTTTGTGCAAGTGTTGACAAATAGCGGCTATGACGTAGCAAAATTTGAATAAACTGCTACTTTCCGTAATTTGTGATTGATAATCTGATGTTTATTGATCTTTTGACTGTGAAATTTGACTTGCATTAAGTAGGAATACCAATATCTTAATAATCAATATGACAAATTATCCGGTCTCAAGAACTTTGCTTTCATAGAATCAAGTAGTAGTTTTTGTTGGATTGAAAAGCTAAAACACTATTGTGTGAGATGAAATATTTAGATGAAGAATGAAAGAATATGAACGTAAAGCTGTGTAAATCTTATTGAATGGAGAAGATGCAAAATACAAAGTGCATTAACCCTATATATAGAGAGGATTATGCTAACAAACTATGGTTACTTGACTAAGAAGTAACCCTATGATCAAGTTAATCTCTAACTGACTAACTCAATCTTACTTAGCTAACTTGTAGCTTAAGCAACTAACAAACTAACTGCTTATAGTTTGAATTATACAACTATCAGTTTTTTGCTTGAATGGAAACATAAGGAGCCCTCACGTTCTCTGTGATGAATATTATCGGGATTTACATCATTGTGTTTGTCTTGTTAATGTTGTTGATTTGTTTCTCTGCCTAGCTTCACATGATCAATATAAATATATTGTTTCAGAAAGCAATTTTTCATACACTGTATCAGTTTGCTTGGTTGAATGTTGCACCTCATTCTTGCATCGTCTCATCTCCTTTCTTCAACACAAAATACAAAACATTTTTTTCACATCAATCTGCAACATCATATCATTGATTTTATCTACTACAGGTCAGAGACGAGCTTGCACAATTACTGGAAGATGACGATGATATGGCTGACTTATACTTGTCGAGAAAAGCAAGTATTGCAACATTACATTTCGATGAAAATGATGTTGAAGAGCTTGAACAGTTACTTGAGGTTAGTACACTTTTTACCTCAAAACAAATTTAGAATGGATCTTCCATAGTTCTAATGAATAAAAACTGTTATGACCTGTTTTGTAAATTTTTGCAGGCTTATTTCAAGCAAAGCGATGACACGTTAAACAAATTAACCTCGGTAAGTACCACCTCCGTCTGAATCTTACAATAATTAATGTATACTTGAACTCTAAATTCTCCCTTTGTAGTAGCTTTACCTCATAGCATCTGAATATCATATTTAGTCTAATTACTTTCCTTTTTCTTTTCATTTAAAGTTGCGAGAGTATATCGATGATACCGAAGATTACATTAACATTCAAGTAAGCATCTTTGCAATTTATTTAATGGTAATAACAATAGGTATTTGGTGAATGACATGTAATATGAATAATTTTTTGTTCTTCCATTTTGCAGCTTGACAACCATCGTAATAACCTTATTCAGGTACCTTTTATGTTTCTGCACCATGAATATTTTCTATCAATATTTTCTAAAATGTATGTTACTTAAGTTTGCTAAACCTTTCAACACTAATGCAGTTGGAGCTCTTTCTTACCTCTGGAACCATTGGCCTGTCTATTTTCTCTCTGGTGGCTGGTATTTTTGGCATGAACCTCCCATTTACTTGGAATGATAACCATGAATACATGTTCAAATGGGTAAGAAAATTACTTTTGTTTATAGTTAATCATGTGACTGCAAAATTTCTTACTAGATATATAGTAAAATTTAATTATGTTTGATTGCAGGTAGTTATTGTGGGAGGAGCAATCTCTCTATTTCTGTTTTTCATGATTATCATCTATGCTTACAAAAGGAGGTTGATTGGATCAATATGCTGGAAAATTAAAGTGGAGTAGAAAATGAACTTTAGGACTAATTAATTGTTGATGAGCGGGCTAACTACTAACTAACTATGATTAGTTAAATAGCACACTTGGTTAGGTGAATGACTAATTCATGTATATTTTTTTTAATAAACACTTGATTATGAATGTTGAATTTTATTGATCCAAATACTCTTGGAGTTTGTTTTCAAAATATATTATTAGGTTTATTTATATGTTTAGTCCTTTTAAATAGGGGTCATTTGAGTTTTTGTCCTTTTTTTTTGAACAAACCAAAATTGAATTATATAACATAGCAGTCCCGAAAGCACAAGGTGTGCCTTAGAGACTACAAACAGGAACCAAGAGTTACATCAATTACAACCCGACCACATCAAAACTACATTAAGCCTATACCCAAACAAACAAGAGGGCATGACCACCACTGCTGGGTACCAAACACAAAGGTTGTTTTTTTAGCTTTCAACCACCCTAAAGACAACATCTTAACCTTGTCTAATAACCGGGGGATGGGAGTAACTACATTATTAAACAGACGATTATTTCGTTCGTTCCACACAACCCAGGCACAAAGAAGCCATATAAGTTGCATAAAAGAACGTCTTGAATTAGCACCACCTATCAAATAAGTAAACTGTAAAAAATGGTCAAAAATATTATCAGCATCCACCCCAAAACAACCAATCCACTCACGCACCATAGGCCAAAGCGAACCAAAAGTGTCACGCAATAAAAATATATGTTGTGCCGTTTCAGGATGACCGCAGCCAGCGACACATAAGGACATGTCAGTCGATAGCACCCGACGATCAATCAAATTAGACTTTGTCGATAAACGATCCCGGATGAGTCTCCTCGCAAAAACTGATACCTTCAAGGGAACCTGGTTATGCCACACCAACTCCGAAGCAGAAACCACACCATAATAAACCTGAGAGGTTAGCAAATTATATGCACCACGAATTGTGTATCCATCTGACGGAGCAGGAAGCCAAACCCATCTATCTGAAACATTAGGAAACAAGAGAACATCAAGAAGTAAAGTCCTACACTCCGCTAACATCTCCTCCTCCCACTGCCACAATCTACGCCTCCACCTCCACATATCCCCCCACTGCTCCGAATCAACAGAGAACAAGTTTGCCACAGACATGAACTTATTCTCCGTTAAATCAAACAGTCGACGAAAACGATCACAGAAAGGAACGTCCCCTAACCACCTATCATACCAAAACGACGTATCAGACCCGTCTCCAACCCTCCTCACCACGTGACCATCAAACCAGCCACAATCCCCGTCACCGTCCCTATCCCTAATACGACTCAAGTTTGTCCTTGAATTTTTAAAACTCAAGTGACCCCTATTTACAGGAACTAAACATATAAATAATCCTAATATATTAAAGCATTTTTTATAGGAAAAAATACATTTCAGCACGTATTCTAATATTTTGACAAACTAATATTTGTCTTGTTAGATATAATATTTCATCTTTTTTTACAAGCTGATATTTATCTTAGATGTAATTTTTTAACAACAAATGTTAGTATGTTAATTATTATTCAATGTTACTCTCTTGGTTTCTTTTTATGTGTCCTTTTAGAATAGTAACACTAAATTAAGGAAGTGGATTATTGGAGTTTTTTTCTTATTATGTGCTCATTTTAATCTACCAATAGATTCCTATCTTTTTGCACAAATTTTCCATTCTAATAAATTTAATGTGTTATCTTTCTCTCATAACAAACAATTGTTAGTTACTTTCCCTTTCTTCAAAAAAAATTGTTAGTTACTCTCCCTCTCTCCATCAGATTCCGTTTTTTTTTCTTTCACAAATTTTATCTAACTATTATTCTTTTATTTTGCACTTGAAATTTTTAACGATGTTACTCATCTTATTTATAGATTTTTAACTCTTAATGGAATTCCTTTTAATTTTTTTTTAATGGAATCTTTATTAAAGATAAAAAAAAAACTTTTGTTTTTCAAATAGATAACATTAATTAGGTTTATTGAAAAAAAGTAAGTAATAGTATTTGAAAAAGTGTATAATTGATGAATTGTACATTTAAACCATCAAAACGACAATTAAATAAAAATGTTAAATCTGCATTCAATCGACGTTAAAAAGGAACATAGGGAGTTGTATTTTCTGTCTTGCAATTCAATCTCTTATATAATAATGGTTACAAGTTTTTCTCTTTGAAAAAGTTAAATTAGTTTACATAAATTAACATCGAAAGAATCGAATATGAGATATTGATGAGGAATACACTTTAAAATCACAAATTAACACCGTCAGATTAACTCAAGTCGGTTGTTCACTTGACAAGTTGATAGTCGAGAATGCAATATTATTAGTTAGTTTAATTGGTTGAGAATTAATGAATGTAAAATTCTTAAGTGCTTTGGACTTTACATCACAAAAACAAAATTTGTTTAACATTTAAATTTATTTTAAAATAATTTAATATAATTTAGTTTACAAAGTTAATATAAAAATTATGACATGACATATTGAGTGATTGGATGAGGGTACATACACAACTAAATTTTATGAATATCATTATGTTCATCTTCATTTATTCAGTGACTAGACTTACACATGGTGAATATAAACAAGTGAGAAATCTGAAGTTGCATATCTTCGTGACTAACTTCCAACCAAGCTACACATGACAACTAAAAATCTTTTTTAAATATATGTTTGGTCAATGACTCTCACTTGGCAACCGAAAGAAAACGTACATTATCAAAAAAACTGTCAATGGTCTATTTGCTTGTTGAATTGATAACCTCATCACATACATTATTTTGTCGAATAAACTGAACACGTACTTCCTTCCTTCACATTTTTGCAATATAAAAATGGGAAATACCGTAACATACTACATGTCTACATCCAAGATCACTTGTCTTTTTCAAGGGACCTCTAATGAGAAAATAAAACCAAACTGAATAATTGGTACGTAACTTTTTTTGATGTAATAATAATCTTTTTTTGATGTATAATTGGTACGTAACTAGTTTGACTTATTAATTATCGTCATCAATAATCTGAATAGAAAAAGCAAAAAATATTGTACCCAAAAAAAAAAAAAAAATCGTACATGTATGCTTATTCTATTCAGTGCGATGGTGACTTCATTTTCACAATTTTACGTCAATCCTCAACTGTGTCAGTCAAACGAGCTTAACGTATAATTAAACAACAAATAAAAAAAATTATTATTTGAGATCCAAAATAACGGTAAAACATTCTCATAAGTGTCTTCTGCAAAGCTACATTCACTAATTTCTTTACATTGACATACCCAAACTAAATGAAATTTTCATTTAGTTGTATTAGTTTGAAATTGAGATCTAATAACGTGTTTTTTTTTTTTTTTAAGGTTTTAGGCTCAACTTCTCTGGTGTCAATTTTTGTGGGTTGAGTTTATACAAAGTTATGCTTTGGCTTTAAATGGAACTCTAAGTTGTGTACGGTAGGATTGGACCCTCTAGATTACTCGGTCATTTGACCAGATACTGAATTTAAAATATATATATATATATATATATATATATATATATATATATATATATATATATATATATATATATATATATATATATATATATAACAGGAAATGTTTCCATAAAAAAAAGGTTAAATTTGTTTTTGGCCCTTATAAATATACCAACTTTTCGTTTTGGTCCCTCTAAAAAAATTTTTCAACTTTTTGTCCCTATAAAATTTTCAATCACTACTTTTTGTCCTTATTTTTAAGTCAATTTTTGTATTTTTTTTTTAATGAAATTGTGCAGAAATGTATAGAATATTGTAAAAATTCTCCAAAAAAATTAGAATTCTTTAACAAAGGATAAATTAAAAAGATAAAAATTCATATTTAATTCATGTTTTGTTAAAAAATTCTTTTTTTTTTGAGAGATTCTTATAATATTATAAAAATTTTATAAAATTTTATTAAAAATATGGATTCTACATATGAATTTACTTAAAAAGAGTGACCAAAAGTAAAGATGGAAAAATTTTGGGGACTAAAAGTCTAAGAAATTTTTTAGAAGGATTAAAACGAAAAACTGACATATTTATAGGGACCAAAAACATTTAACCCTAAAAAAAAAAAAAATTAGCAATGTGAACCTTTCTATCCTAAGAGAAATTACCAACATAAAAAATAGATTTAACAAACTTACTAAATAAATCAACATGAGCAGCTAAATTCCTTTGGAAAAAATCATAACGCCATCATTATCAACATATAGAACATGAGAAGGGACCAAACAATCCTAGGGCCGTTAATCAAACTAAGACTATCTTGAACTGAATTAAGGTGAAATATAATCTGTCTCGAACACATTTACGTCAAGAGAAATACCATGTTGCTCTACCATTAACAAAAATAGAAAGCCCAGCAGAATTCAAGATCACCTAAATCCAAATGCAATATTTGTGATTAAATCTGATAGAGATAACAGCTTTGAAAATAAATTACCAATCAAAAGTTTTGGTAATGTCAACTTTAAGGGCCAAGGTCCCCCCCAATTTAAATTACCAATTTTGGTAATGTCAACTTTAATTAAGGGCCAAGGTCCCCCCGTAATTTATGCAGAAGATTAATAGCTTCAGAAATCAAATAAATACAATCAATGATTTGTCTACCTAATATATAAAGTCTCTCTAATCATGAAAAGAGTCTTGTTAACGAGTACTCTCTCCGGTCACTATTATAAACAAAAATTGATTTTTTAAGTTTATTCAATAAATGATGCATGTGGTCTATATATAGACTACATACATCATTTATTAAATGAATCTAAAAAGTAAACTTTTGCTTATAAGTGACCGGAGGGATTACATCGTAGTACAAAATTTTATGATTTACATCAACTTTTAATTTTAATTCACGGTCAAACGCAAAAGTTTTGTACTCTTGGTAAATTACAATCAATCATCCATAAGTACTAGAATTTTTTCCAAAAATAAAATTGATTTTTAAAAATAGTTCCAACAAACGGTAAATTTTTATGAGTTCACAACCATGATTACTTTTTTTGTTTAACATAAAAAAACTTAATGCATTTCATTTAAAATAAGAGTACAGATATATGATAGGATTTGAATAAAATTATGATAACTAGCATGACATGATCTACCCTAATTAAATTATAAGCAACTTCATTGACTTGTCTCTGAATAAATCTCAATTCAGGGATTGATACATCATAAGAAAATAAATGTCGGCAATCATTAATAATTGAGCTAAAGTCTAAAACGTCGATTCTACCACCATAGATGTTATTGACCACCATATTTAAGTCCATTTCAAAGTCAATACTGAACAACTGAAGATCACGCACTCACTTAAGAGTAGATAACAGTTTCAGGGCTTTCCAAAGTCCACATCAAGTAAAGGAGATAGCCACTACGCTTTTGGCCAAAACAAAATGACCCTCATCATTCTGAATACTCATACCAAGCCCAACATTATTCAACTCTTGCGAGAAGGAGACGTCCATATTACATTTATAACGGCCAACACTTGATTTGCGCCAAGTAACCTCACCTGTGTTATGTGCTTGACTAGGGCTTAAAGTCCTTATAACTGGTGCACTGACCCAACTATTGAGCGATATTATTCCAAACTGTATTATTCTTATACTTCTAGATGCTCCATAAAGTTACCCCGAATATTTGTTTTTGATGTCCATCTAGATGCTGCAAAACAACAAACATATCTGAAGAAAAACTATCACTAGGATCAAGAATAGGAATGAGAGAGGACAGCAAACCAGTATATTGCCAGCAAGCAACACTTTTAGTGCCCGCAAAGAAAAAATGGGAGCTAATCCTCGTCGTGGTTAGAACATACGGCACATGAAGCTGGGCATGAGACTCCTCGACCGGCACGCCAAAGAAAATTCTTTACCTTAGGAGGTAACTTGAGATTCCATAGAAGGTTCGAATGTCCCGCCACCCTATATTTTTGCACATAATAAACTTATTTTGGCCGTCAATCAACTTATTCTTGCAAAAAAAAAAAACTTATTTAAGAAGCCAATAATTTTTTTTTGCAAGCAATAAACTTATATATGATACCAATAAACATATTATTGCAGCAAATAATATTTTTGCACTTAATAAACATATTTTTGAATACAATATCCATGTGTGGACAGTGAATAAATATAGTTTTACACAAAATAAAACTTATTTTGGTAGTCAATAAACTTATTATTGCAGAAAATAAACTTATTTATGGTACTAATAAACATTGTATTGCAGCAAATAATCATGCAAGCACTAAGCATAATTTCTATACAAATAAACTTATCTTTGCAGAAAATCATCAATCTCAACCAAGTAGTAAAATTGAAATGCCAACTCGCAGGTATTAGAGAGCGATGAACCTATACTATATGCATATGCGGAACGATGGCAATTGAGAAGTAGTTGAAACTAGATGAGAACCCTAATAGACCACACCTGACCTGTCTAAAGAGTAAAGATCGTAGAAAATGAACCAATACCTTCTGGCTCTATTTCCGACATACCATAATCTGAAAGGAGAAGAAAAAAACAATAATGCCATAAAACTCTAACATGGAGGACATTAACATAAGAGAAGAAAGAGATGAACCCCCAACCATCTCCCCAAAACTCCATTCCCTCCTCACTCATCTTTATCCCATGTGATGCTAACAATCATGCATGTCGTAGGTTTGATCGCGCCCCAAACCACTGGTAATGAAACTGTTAACGGTGAAAGAGGAAACCATCACCCATCATAAGGAAACAAATCTAACACATGCAATCTTCACTCCATTAAAACATAAACCAGTACAAATAATATAAAAAAACAATCAACTTGAGATTAATCATACGATTGATAACACAACTCTCGATTATGGTGTTGATAGTGGCTCGAGATGGATTCATGATTGCTTCACATATACTCCATTTGTCTCAAATTATAGGTCGCTTTAGCAATTTCACATAAATTAAGAAATGTGGTTAATATTGTATAGAAAAGAGTGATTATGAGTATTTTACAAAAATATAATTCATTAATGGTACGAAAAACATAAATTCAAAGAATTGGAAAAAAAATTAATAAATAGTGAAGGGCATAATTGAAAAATATGCATTAATGATTAATCGATATCGTAAAATGTCCTCGTGAGCTTAGCTCAGTTGGTAGGGATAATGCATAATATATGCAACGTCTGAGGTTCAAACTTCGGCTACTACAAAAAAAAATCGATATCATAAAATGATATATAATTTGAGACAAACAATTTTATTAGGATGACATAATTTAGGACAGAGGGAATATATTTTTGCATTATTAATAAAATAAAAATTTCAGTCAACTAATTTTGCTAGAAAAAAATCTCTAGTCAACTAATAATCTCTTTTTTTTTTTTAGAAGAATCATTAATAACCCTAGTCAACAAATTTTTGCCAAAAAATAAAAATTCTCTAGTCAAATAATTTTTTAGGAATCTCTAGTGTAATACTACCTTTTTCCTTTTGAGGGTTCTAGTGTAGTGAAATAATTTTTTTTTTGAGGGAATTTTATTTTATTTTTGAAAGGGGGTCTAGTGAAATACTAGTAAAATCAGTTAGTATGATCATTATTAAAAAAAATATATATATGTTTCTTTTTGTAAAAAGAAAAAAAATAATAAGAAGGAGCTATCCAATAAAATCCAAATAAGATTGGAACAAAATAAGATGGGTAATTCAAAATATATTAGGTGCACCAAACACTTGTTTTTTTTAGGGAAGGTGCACCAAAAACTATTTTTTTTTTTTAGGGATAAAAAAACTATTTATTTCTAACTATACTTTTTAAGGGATTTATTTCTAATTTTATTAAGTCAAAAAATAAAAATTGCACCTTTCCCAGAACAAATAAACCTTCACTAGAAACCTTTTGTTATTTTCCAACAAACAAACCACAAATCCACGTTGTTGAAACAAACAACATACGTATCTCGTTTCTGTTTTTCAGGAAAAAACCAACAAAAAAGGGCAAAAGAAAAACAAAACCTTTCCTCTTTTTTCTGTTCTGTTTTGTTATTATTTCTTCAGAATCTGATTCTTCAACGTTTTATCAAAAAAATCGTTTTTTGAGGAGAGAATCTTATATCCTTATGGTGTTTGATGAAATGTGCAAAAGGGGTTTGTCAAATTTCGCTTCATCTGTTATTACTGTTGGTCGAATTGAATCATTTTGAATCGAGTTTTTGAGTTTGAATTGCGGTTTTGATTCGAGTTTGGAGTTTGGTTTTGGTATGTGATTGATTTGAAGTGGTTGGAGGTATAGAGTAAGGGGATGGCACGAGATGGTAGCGTTGTCCCTGCTGACCCACAGGCTCTTGTGAAGAAGAAGACACAGTCTTCTAGGAGCTGGATTGCTTTTGATGGTACTGGTCAAGGGTCTTTGCTTGATGTGGACAAGTATGCTATCATGCATAGGGTTCAGATTAATGCACGTGATCTTAGAATCCTTGATCCCTTGCTCTCTTACCCCTCTACTATTCTCGGTCGTGAGAAGGCTATTGTTCTTAACTTGGAGGTATATCAAACCATATCATATGATTTTGTTTTTGTTTTTTACATTGTATTGTGTTTTTTTAAGGTTTTGTTGTGTTTCTTATTTTGTTTTTATGATTTTGTGTTTCAGCATATCAAGGCGATTATCACAGCTGACGAGGTTAGTCGGTTTTTCTTTCAATGTGTGAATTTGTTGATTGATGGTGAATGAAATTTTATGATAAATGCTAACAAGTGTCATTATCGCACATTAAATAGTTAAATATAGTATTGTCATGGAATTTGTGTATTCAAATCCTTAAAAGTTTTAAAATTGTTCGTTTTAATACAAAATTTCCATTTTTTGATTCGCTAGCATGTGCCCTTAAGTTACTTGTTAGCCAAAGCTTTTATTTAAAGCATGCTACAATGAAGAAAAATAGGTTGAAAATCACGCATAATGTCACTGTCTCCACTTTTGAAGGAGCTGGATTTGAAACACTATGGCTTCCTATCCTTTATATCTTGGAAAGAAAAAACTTTGAAACTGTATAACTTTAATTAACTTTAATAAGGAACAAGCTGTTTTTGGTTACTAATAGTTAAAAAGCTTACATTCTCAAAATAAAAGGTGGAAAGCTTATACTGATTGAGCATTGAGGTTTGAGCAGTAGAGGAATGGTAGATGTGGTATGCTCTGAGTATCTTATCTGATCCATGCAGTTTACGACACATATACTTGGAACACATTAAAATAACTACTTGTTATTAGTAAGAAATGATTACAAGAAGGGACAATAACCTACTTGTTGGCTTGTTTTTCATGTTATAGTATCTAAGTTTTTATTTAATGTGATGGCACAAATCTTAAATATTTTGTACAAGAATATAATACCTACATAATTTCATTTTTAATTTAGTGAAATGGACAGATTTTGATAGAGCTATAGAATACTTTAGAGTTGGACTCAATAGGTTTTACTATGTTCTCTTAACCGTTTTGTATATTTGTGAATCTCTGTTCAAACCTTTGGAATGCCTAATTGTTCATAGAGACCGAGATGGCTTTTACTTCCACATTATAACTTTAACTAAGTTGTGGTATAGGTACTGCTGCGAGATCCAACAGATGAACATGTGGTCCCTGTTGTTGAGGAACTGCAGAGGCGATTGCCTAAACTGAGTGCCATTCATCAACAACAAGGAGATGGTAAAGAATATCTTGGTAGTCAACATGATAATGAAGCTGCTGAAGAAGATGGTATGTTATTAAAGATTAACTGTGTAAAAAAATAGTTGATTGCGTCTTTTCCTCTCAGACATTTGTTTTCCATTTGCACCATATAATGCCCTTTCTAAAGAACTTGTTAGAATTGATTCTTCTCAAACATTGTTTTCGTTCCCGTATCTGAATTATCTAAATTATGCATTGTAGAGTCACCGTTTGAGTTCCGTGCACTGGAGGTAGCTTTAGAAGCCATTTGTAGTTTTCTTGCTGCACGTACAACTGAGTTGGAGATGGCTGCTTATCCTGCATTGGATGAACTTACCTCCAAGGTACACATATAATTGAATCCTTTATCGTGTTTCAGTTTTCATGAGCCCTCCTCAGATATAGAATAAGCTAACAAATAAGAACTAAAAAAAAGAATAAGCTAACAAATAAGAACTTCGTTAAAAGTGGTTGAGAAGATTTTTCTTTCCTTCAGTTCAGATATTTTGTACTTTTAATTTCTTGTATTTGTCATCATTGAGGTGTTAGTTCTAATTATGGATGCTTTCCCTTACATGGTTTCTATTTGTTGGCTCAAAATGTGAATGTTCTAGTTCCATGTTTGACCTTCTTGAGGAATCTGTTACTTTTATGTTTCTGAAATTGTTGATTTTGCTTAATTTTATGAACTTTTTGATTATATTACTCTGCAGATTAGTAGTCGTAATTTGGACAGAGTTCGTAAGCTTAAGAGTGCAATGACAAGATTAACTGCTCGGGTTCAAAAGGTATGTCGAGTTTTCCTGTGCCAGTGAAAAATTTGTGACCGGAAAAATACCATTTTCTTTTTATGATTATATTCTACACGTGTTGTGCTTGGAGATGGTCATTGATCTTTTGGCCTTGAAATTTAACCTACTTAAGCAGGATTATCGATATCTTAATAATCTATATGATAAATTTTCCATTCTCGAAATATTTGCTTTCTTATAATCAGGTAGTACTGTAGTAGTGTTTTGTTTTAATGTGCGCCTAGATCAGTTTTAACTGAAATACAACGTATGTTCCTTTATCCGTCGCTCATCACCAGTTCTCGTTATCTGTTACAGGTCAGAGATGAGCTTGAACAATTGCTGGATGATGACGATGATATGGCTGACCTATATTTGTCTAGAAAGGCAGGTTCAGCATCACCAGTTAGTGGATCAGGTCATGCAAACTGGTTTGCTGCCTCCCCAACCGTAGGATCAAGGATATCCAGAGCAAGTAGAGCAAGTATTGTAACAGTTCGTTTAGATGAAAATGATGTTGAAGAGCTCGAAATGTTACTTGAGGTTATAACATTATTTGCTTTAAAAATATTTACAAAGGATCTTCCATGTTTTTAATGAAAGAAACTGATATATTGTGTTTGTTCATTTTTTGCAGGCTTATTTCATGCAAATTGATGGCACATTAAACAAATTAACCACAGTAAGTGTCGTCTCCTTGTGAATCTTATATGTATGCCATAGGGAACTGTAAATTTTAGTTTTTCGTATTAGGGCAGATCAATGCCAGATGTGAAGTACTTTTTTTGGTCTTAGATGAAGTGGTAAGCACCACCTGAAATTCACTCACACGACTACGAAACCAGAGTGAAGGTGTCTAGCCTAGCAATATCAGCATTACCAGTAAAGCTAGGCCTTAGTGATATGGAGTGTGTTATAAAACTGTTTAGTTGTAGATATGAAGAAAAGTGTTTTACTAAAGATCTAGTGTTCTTAATTTGGTTTTCCTTGAACTCTGAATTTTCTGTTTGTAGATAGCTTTACAACATAGCAGCCTGATATCATATTGGTCTAATTACTTTCCTTTTTCTTTTCATTTAAAGCTGCGAGAGTATATCGATGATACCGAAGATTACATTAACATTCAAGTAAGTAGCTAGCAGTTTATTTACTGGTAATAACAATAGGTATTTGGTGAAGGGGATGTAACATGAATAATTTTTTGTTCTTCCATTTTGCAGCTTGACAACCATCGTAATCAGCTTATTCAGGTACCTTCTATGTTTCTGCTTCCGTGCATGTCTCTTCTATAAGTATTTTTGTACAAAATATTTTTCTTAAAAGTTCGCTAAACCTTCGAATGTTTGTATCCTTTGTCTTCAACACTCGTGCAGTTGGAGCTCTTTCTTAGCTCTGGAACTGTTTGCCTAGCTTTCTACTCTCTGGTGGCTGGTATTTTTGGCATGAACATCCCATATACTTGGAATGATGACCATGGATACATGTTCAAATGGGTAAGAAAACTGTTGCTGTTTATGTGCACACATATTATAGTTAAGCATGTGGTAGAGTAACATATGATCATGTTTACTTGCAGGTAGTTATTTTCTCAGGAGTATTTTCTGCTATTATGTTTCTCATGATTATCATCTATGCTCGCAAGAAGGGGTTGGTTGGATCATGAAAATCAATATGATGGAAAAGGGGCGTAGAGAATGAACTTTAGGACTACTACATATGGTCTAATGGTAATGATTCATGTTACAAACCTTATATATTGATGATTACTCAAAATTTTGGCAATTTTTTCAAGATTCCTTATCCCAAAGTTGATATGGAGCTGGTGTTAGCCTAGCAGATCTGCAATAACCTCAACTACTTTGTCAGTTGGATTCTAGCATCAAAACAAAACTACATATCCAGTACTGATTTTTTTTTTTTTTGAATAATTTAATCCCTTGCTGTGATTAAATTAAGTTGAATATTTTGTTAATCTTTATATGTTTTCTTTGTTTGTTAATATAATACTATTTTTCTTCTGTTAACTTCATGTAAACATGAATCAGATAAACATCATAAATAAATTTGTATTCCGATCCACTCCGATCTAGCCACTTAATGAGGTTTTGTTCCCAATTTCTTTGTATTTCAATCAAATTTGTAAAATTATACTCTCATATACCATCTTTTTTGCACTTGATATTTTCTTTCAAAAAACAAAATATATTAAAAGCTCTAACCTAAGCACAAGATTTGCCAAACAAAATATATTAAAAGCTCTAACCTAAGCACAAGATTTGCAAAGATTAGATAAATGAACAATTACACTGCCAAAGCAGGACAGTCGATTTAGTCTAACCAATACAAAGAATTACATGATCAGAACAAACCAAAACTTGCTATTTCCTACTTCCACAAGGCTCTCAAAATTTGAAGTTGCAATCCCATTTGTATAATTATGCAGACTGGGCAACCCTTTGATACCAAAACCTGAGAATTCCTTTGCATACTTGACAGCCACTTCCAGCACAAACAAATTCAAACAAGGTAATTTTTTTTTTTTTTGTTTTTTTTTATGCGAACCCTCCGGTTCTCAGGGGTAAGGGACCATGGTAATCCGGAATTCAACTTAGAGGTAAATGTTCCACCAATGGGGTTGGCTTCCATTGTAACAACAAATTAAAACCTGTAGCTTTAGATTTCATCCAGTTTCAAACTGCCACCTTTCAAATTCTCTGTAATATTCTCAATAGAAATAGATTTTGTCCAAAACACACCTTGATTTCTTTCGCCTTAAATAGACCAAACACAAGCCAACCATACCACACTAATTATTATTATTATTATTATTATTATTTTAAGACTCTCCCTTCCTCTTTTTGAGAATGCTTACAGTTACATAACACACTTTTGAACATTTAAAAAAGCTCTTGCTAATGTCATTAAAGCTCTTGTCATTAAAGAGAAGTTGCAATCCCATTTTGGTGTACGTCTGAAATACTCTTTAAGCATTTTAAATTAAGTTATTGTCATTAAAGAGTGTCCCAGAAAACTTGATAACATTTTCCTTTAAAAAGATAAGTGAACTATAGTTTCCTGGTTACCAACCTGCTAATGTAACCTTGATCGTTACAATTCGCTAGATTAATTTTGAAAGAAATTCTTTCAAAATTACGTGGCGCGCCATTTTTACGTTTAGAGAAAATATAATGGAAAGAATGAGAAGTGGGAGATACGATTGGATGATTTGGTCACAAATTAAAGAAAAAATAACTAAAGTGTTACACCTTGTGGAAAAGTTGTTTTTCATTGTCACTTGTGTTCAACGATTAGGGGACAAAAAAACTGAATTTTAAAATAGGAGTAACAAAATTTAGAAAAATGAAAATAGGAATGTCAAAATGCATTTAAGTCAAAATTTTCAAATATATCAAACATCGATGTAAGTTAATAAAATATGCTTTAATTAAGGATCAAGTTTTTTCATTAAAAAAAGATGAAAATATTTAACACAAAGTAAGAGAAATCTAAGAAAATAAGAATAAGTGAGGTGTTCAAAACTGAACCAATCCAAAAGAAAAACCGCAAACCGAATCAATCCAAACCGAAACTGCAAAAAATTGCATTTGGTTCGGATGTATTCGGATCAAATTTTTAATCAACCGCATGGTTTTGTTCGGTTTGTGGTTTTGATTTTACCAAGCGAACCAAACTGCATTATAAGAAAACCACTAATTAAATATATATATCATCTAGACCAATACTCATAGAAATTCAATGAAAACTTTAATAAAATGACATTTTTTTTTCTCTTGTTAAGTTTCTTCTTTGCTTTTTGTATCAAAAATGTATTTATGTGCTACTTGAACTCTTAGAGAATAATTAAAATTTTAGTCTTTTGTATTTCTTACAAAATAGGATTACTTTTTGTCTACGTTTTAATTTAGTCTACGTAGTTGGGAACATTGTTGAATGGAAATAAAATTGTAATGTTGGATGAAATTTAAAACATTGTTGAAAATATGTTGTGTTTTTAACTTTTTAATTTGATTTTAACGTTGAAAAAAAATTATCTAAAAAACCGCATCAATCAATCCAATCCAAACCACATTGGTTTGGTTTGGTTCAGATCTTAATTTAAAAGTCAACCGAACCAAACCAAACCAAACCACATACTTATAATTTATCTTACGGTTCGGATGACTTTTAGCCTCAAAACCGAACCAAACCGCACCGCGAACACCCCTTAGAATAACTAAAAAAAATGTTCATATTTTTTTTCTGGTCAAGTAGCATAGTGGCTAGAGCTCACACATTTTAAATGTGGAGAAGTGAGGTGTTCGGGTTCGAACTTCAACCCTCGCACATAATATGCAATATCCCTATTAACTAAGCTAAGAGCATCCACAATGGTAGTACATTAATAGGGACTCCTTAAACGGACCTCATGTGTAAACGTCACTTATTTATAATTTTTTAATAAAAGTGCCTATTAAGGACCTAAAGACTCCAATGACAATACACTAATAAGGACTCCAATTAAAAGTATTTAAATACTAGCATGGACACCCGTGCCAAGCACGGGCTAGAATGTCGTTATATTTGATGGAGGGAATATTGTGATGTATCAGGTGTTACTTAAATTTTTAGATGGAGTTTTGGTTGTATCATTATCACTTGTGTGGTTTCTCTTTATCCAAATTGTCGATCTACATCAACGTAGGCTCCCACAGAAAGCCCAACGGTGGTATCACATCCGGGTTCGACGTTGTGGGGGATCGAGAGTTGTTCTTGGTGGTGGACTACAGACACAAAGATCCTAACACTTAATGGAGAGATGTTAATGTCTCAAGTGTGAGTTAAAATTTCGTATTGTATGCAAGAGTAGATGTGAGAAACATATAAGTGAAATGACTCATATACATAATGCCTTAAGACTTTGAAAGAAGATAGGATGTGAATCTCACTTCTGTGATTGATCTTAGCTTAATGTGATAATACAATCCATTGTAGGATCCTAGCCTAATGTGATGATTTGTTTCGTTATTTTTTGAGTGTCATTTGTTTAATTTTTCATCTTAAATTTTTGTTTTTGAATGTGATTAGCTTTCATGCACAAAAAAAAATAACCTTTGTCATTTCAAATTCCTTCACTTATGGTATTTCATGGGATCTTGCAATGGAAAAATGTATATGTATGATGAGTTGACAAAATACATATTCGTTAGACATTTTAAATAGATGTACATATTTTCAATAAATCTAATATTTTGGTAGCATAATTGCCCAGTAATATTCAACTTCTTCAACAAATCCATAAAATCACCAGCAATTCATTATGTTTCCTATGCTCTCACGAATAAAACGCACACTCCTTATTTTTTTTTTTCTCTTTTCATTTCTATCAAGTTCAAATTCATTTTTAATCTTCTTTTCTTTTATAATTTACTTTATCTCTTCTCATGAAAGAAAGAAACAAACACCCCTCTATGAAACTGCCGCCAACCCACTTTTTTTTACCATGTCGTGTCTCTGACCTTATGTGATATCTCACCAGATCACATACATAATAGTCTCACACTTAAGGGAGAGATGTTTATGTTTCATATGTGAGTTAAACTTGTGTACAATAATATACATTCAGTAACATATAAGCAAGAAGTACAATATACCTAATGTCTTAAGATTTTACACAAAGATGTGATGTCAATCTCACTTGTGGAGTTTCTCATAGTCAAATGTGATGGTCCAACCCATTGTAGACTCCCTCAGAACTCTAAACATTATAGTGAGTTAAACTTGTGTGCAATAATATACATTGAGTAACGTATAAGCGAGAAGAAAAATATACCTAATGTCTTAAGATTTTACGCGAAGATGCGCTGTCAATATCACTTGTGGAGTTTCTCATAGTCAAATGTGATGGTCCAACCCATTGTAGACTCCCTCAGAACTCTAAACATTAATTTTTTTTTTTTTTAGTTTTTGAATTTCATTTGCTTAACTTTTTATATCAAGTATAAGTTTTTGGATGTCATTTGCTTTCATACAATTTTTTTATCCAATCAATATTATATCAAATACCTCCATATTTGGTCTTTGGGTGAACAAACATGTGAATGGAAAAATACAAATGTGTTATGCTGAATTGAAAAAGTACATGATTATTAAACATTTTATAAAGATGTGGCGTTTTTTTAACCGAGTCTATTTTTTGGTGAAATATTTACTCTTAAATTTCCAACACTTTTTAACTGACCCATAAAATTGTCAGTAACTCGCTATATTTTCGATACTTCCATGCACAAAACACACACTATTTTTTTCCCTTATCATTTCTTTCATGTTCAAATTTCTTTTCATATTCTAATTTAATTTTATTGTTGCTAAATTTATTTCTCTCGTTTCATGAAAGATGGGAACACAAACTTGCCTCCGCAAAAACACCATTAATCCATTTTTTTAACCATGTTGTGCCTTCGCCTAACCTTATTTGACTATCAACAAATTACAGACGCATTGAGTCTCACACTTTAGATATATATGTTCATGTGTAAATTGTGACTTAAAGTTCCACATTATTGGATGCCAAAGTAGACGCTGAGAAACATATAAGTAAGATGACCAATACACCTAATGCCTTAAGGTTTTGGATAATGATGTGATGTCAATCACAATTGTGTGGTTTCACTTAGCCTAATGTGATAGTCCAACCTACTGTAGACACCCTTAGAACTCTCAACATTACGATAAACGGTTTCGTTAGTTTTGGGATGCCAATTATTTAATTTTTATATCAAATTTATGTTTTTGGTGTTGTTCACTTTCATGCAATATTTTTTAATCAATCTCTAAGATATTAAATTCCTTATCCTTTGATCTTTGGTGGAATTTAACCATAGATAAACACTTAAGTGTTATGCTGAGTTAACAAAATATGTGCTTAGTAAATTCTTTATATGTTGTTGCGTTTTTTTACCCGAATCTAACTTTTTGGTAAATTAGTTTTTTTAACGCAATCTAACTTTTTGGTAAATTAATTACACAAAAATCTTCAACTCCTTCAACAATTTCATAAAATCACTTGCAACTTACTTCGTTCTTTATAACCTCATGGACAAAATACACAATTCTTATTTTTTTAACCGGTATCAGTTATCTCAATCTCAAATTTATTTTTCATCTTCTAATTTCTTTGATCTCTTCTCATGAAATAAAGGAACAAAAACAAACTTTTAGTAAATTACCATTAATCTACCTTTTTGATCATGTTGTACATCGGTTTGACCTTATTTGGCTATGTCACGTAATTACGGACACAGAGAATGTCACACTTGAGGGAGATATGTTATCGTGTAAAATAAGAGTTAAAGTTCTACAATGAAAGGAATAGTAGATATTGAATAAGATATAAGTGAGATGACTCACAAACGTGTGCCTAAATAATTTGGGAGAAATTGTGGTGTCGATATCATTTGTCTAGTTTCTTTTAGCCTAATGCAAAGATACAACCCAATGTAGGTTACACTTGCAGTCCCGAAATTATGATGATTTGTTTAATTTTTTTATGTTAAATATTATATTTTGAAAGTCGTTCGCTTTCATGCAATTTTTATTTGTCAAGGCGATAACTTTTTTTTTATTTAACCTCTATTATTTTAAGTTCCTTCACTTTTGGTCTTTAGTGGGATATGACAAAGGAAAAACATTTATGTGTTATGCTGAGTTGAAAAATACATGTTTATTGTACATTTTAAATTGATGTGACATTTTTAATGAGTCTAATATTTTTGGTAGAATAATTACTCAGTAATATCCAACTCCTTCAACAAACTCATAAAACTACCCACAACTCACTCGTTTTCCTTGTCATTTCTTTCTAGTTCGAATAATTTTTCTAATTTAATTTCTCTCCTCTCATAAAATAAATGAGAAAAAAAAAACACATCTCTATGAAACCACCACCAAGCCACCTTTTTTACCATGTTGTGCCTCTGGCCTTATTTGACTATTTCATCATATCATAGACATGGAGAGTCTCACGTTTAAGGGAGAAATGCTAATTTGTCATGTGTGAGTAAAAATTATATATTGCCAGCAAGATTTGATATTTATGAACATATAAATGAGATGAGTAATATACATATTGTCTTAAGGTTTTGGATGAAGATGTGGGGTTTCTCATTTTGAAACACAATACCTTGGTATATGTTCCTCATCAATATTATTGGACATCCAACTTTAAATCTAAATTTGTGGTTTGAAATATGCAACTGTTAATATCATTCAAGAACTCAATTGAATACGATTTGCTTTGTAGCTTTTTATTTTGGTCAGATTGACAAACCAAATCAAAGCTAATATTTTCCTTCTCGTTTTCTGGAAACAACGATAAAATAATATTGTTAAAGTGCTCAAATGGGTCCAAAGTTTGAGCAAGTATCCCTCGCTCTTGATTTTTTTGGAGATCTATATATTTTCCAAATTATTTGGATAAACAAAGTCAATAAGGGAACACAATGAATAAGTTTGATCTAACCCACTTGTTTTGGCCTGGGACTACTTTTAAGGTCTCGTGTTTGATTCTCTCTGCTGCCTTCATATCAATTTTAAGGTCTCGTATTTTCTTTTCAAATCCATGTATCAATACTTCATTGATTTTCAATGGAATATTGAATGATGAACCGGTTGTACGAACACCTGGAATTAACATGTAAGCTATGACCCTAGGAAAAAATGGTCAAATTGATAATAGATTAGAGCCTCGTAAGTATGTGGATAGCAGTTCAATTTCTGCCTCATGTGTATGGAAAATATTCGACTGAGATGAGAGAACTCGTCTTATGTATCCCACAGGTTTTCCAACTAAGATTAGTCACTGCTAAGCGGTGATGTAAGCTTTATACCAATTTCATGATAACTCGAAAAAAAATATCAAATATAAAATTAGTTACCAAACTTAATTGATACATTTAATTAGTATATCTAATAAACATTAAAAATCAATATTTATTATTATTAATAATAATAATATAATAATAACAATAATATTTAAAAATTGATAATTTCAGCAAGCATTTATTTTGTATTATTTTCGACCAAAAATTTTCATCAATAAGTTAATCGATTGTTAGAGCATCCACAATAGACCTCTCCTTTTGGTTGCTTAAATGAGTCTCTATGTACATGTCACTTGCTCTTATAATTAATACTTAATAAGATTTAATCTTTCAAACTCTAGGAGTTTATATGTTACCAGAATAACTCAAGGACTTTCTCTTAGTTCGTTCCTTTTATTTTTCTTTTGGTTTTCTTTACTTTTTATTTTCTTGTTATTTACTTTTTTCTTGGTTTTGTGTTTGCCCCTCAGCTTTTTGCTTAGCTTTATTGAGAAGGTTTTGGTCCATCCCCCAACTCCTTTTGTTCTTGTTTCCTTTTATTTATGCATTTATAAAGTGATGCAGCTGGTTCATAATTGAACCCCATTTAACTAAAAAAAAAAAAAAATCTCTCAAACTCAACACTTCAAAAAATATTAAATGGGTCTTAGTAATAAATAATTGTTGTGCATTTTATATTAAATGTGTAGTTTTTAATAAATAATAGTTGTTTTCAATAAGAAGTTATTACTTTCAGTTGCTTTGACATGTGCAATATTGCATCTAAAAACCCATAGGTCTAGCCACTGTATATGTTCTACACCTAATTTTCTAGTTCTATCTAGTGGAGGTTCGGTTTAAAATTAACATAAAAAAAAAAAATATACATTTGTTGGCTAGTGCCCCTTTTAAAATAGATATATTTTGATTAATGTGTATATACACTCTTTACAACTTTGTTTGTATAAGAGGTAGTACAATACTTATATTATTGAGTAAACGTGTTTTATTCAAAATATTGATTGTTATAATGATTTTTTTAAATTACCATTTACATGCTCTTCAAAGTCAAATGAGGTTTGGGTTTTATCATTTTTTAAAAGTGAAAACGAACCAAACTGAATCGATGGTGTACGGTTTGGTTCGACCAAAACTGCATTTAAATAAAAGAGGAATTCCCTCATGAAAAATAAAAGAGGAATTTTTTTCTTCAAATGTTTGTATTTATTTAATACTGAAAATAAAATATATGAAATTCCGTGATAACACATAATTCAGAAATAAAGTTGCAATAAAAATTTAGATTTTTTTTAGCAAAATTTAGAAATAATCATAGTAATAAAATTCAGAAAAACTTTTGCAACGTAAGAATCTAGAATATGTCAAAAAAGAAACTTAAGAATCCAGAAGAGAAGCTGCAACAAAGAAAAATGAAACCCTAATTCAAAATTCTTATAATGTAACACTAATCCAAACAACACAAAGAAGAAAAATAAACAAAAGCCTTAAAAAGACTAAAATACACACTTATTACATATGATTCGTGGTATAAAATGAGTAAATGACAAATTACCAAAAAAACTAAAGTTTGGCCCTGACAGTTAATATAGGATGCGCGACCTTGAACTCAATATATAGATAGGAAACTACTTTGTTCTCAATATTATAAAGGTCTCTGCAAAATAATGAACACGTTGTAAACAAAACCGATAAAAGAAATTTCAATAATGTTGAGTTTCCTCCCAATTAGAAGAAACACAACCAAACTGGAAGGAATTAAAGTCGATTAAACTGAGATATACTTTAGTTATAAATCCGATAAGTTCTTTGTAAATTTGAGGAACATTGAGTAGCAATATGGTCATCCGCAAACAAATATATGGGAAAATAAATATGTTACATTAATAGCAAAAGAAATTTAATGAATAAGATCATATCGTTATATGATGAAAATAATGTCTCAAATGAAGCATTTTCAAAAAAGATATATAGTAGACAATTATTTGGAACAAAATATAAATCATGAAAGAATTGGAACAAAATATAAATCATGAAAGAAGATTCAAGACCCCTTTCGTTTATGCCTTTCTTCAGCTTCAAAATCAATTTCTCAACAAATTATTTGATAACTAACATTCTCCCTCTTATTTTCTCCTGTACAGGTAAAAATCCAACTATTAGCAATAAAATCCTAAACCATGGTCACAAACCATGATGAAGGGGAACAGTCTGATGCAATCAACAATAAAATTTGATGAAATTGTAGGAACTAAAGGTGTTCTTGATCTTCTTACCGTTCTCAAAACCATTTTTGAAAAATAGTAATAGTGATGAGAATAGGATGGGAGATAAAGATCTGAGCTATTTTATTTCCTTTTTGTGACAAAAAGAATCATTACCTTTCACTATTTTATTTTGGTTTTAATTTGATTTTAATAGGTGAGAAACAATTCAACGATAGTCTTGAATTAAACCAATTGTCAACATTCTGTTTTTAGGACTGTTATAAGTGTTGAATAATTTGAATTTAATTTCATAAATTGGCAGTTGATAGTTTCTTGTTTGATTTTTTTTATGGACAGTTTTTTGTTTGATTTGATATCAGGCAATTAAATTTCTAGATATCATTTTGATCATAATAATAAATCGAATGATTTCTTAAAATAGAGGCAGTATATGGAAGTATGTGTTGAGACTGAAATACCAAGTGCTAAGCATATACCATGTAATGGAAATTTGAATTTTTCTAGCATTAATTAGCCTGACATTAATTAGAATGAGACTATAACATGCCACATGTAATTTTGAATGAAAATGGTTTCACTTGTTTATATTGTAGATGTAGATGTAGATTGTAGATGTAGATAAGGATACGGATAGAGATATTGATAGTTTAGCCGAGATTGTTGTCTTTTTTTTAATATAATTTTAAAATAAATAAAAAAATATGGGTATGAAATAAAGGCAAATAAATATTATCGATGTTGATGAGTGACTCAAACAACCATAAGTATGTGTTTTATCATGCAATTTGTAAAAAAATTAACAAAGAAGTTTGAGTATGTGTTGATGGCAGAAATAAATAAATATGGGGAGATAAAAATGGAATGCTTGATTAGGTGATAAAGAGTATTTGATGCATGTGAACTAATTTATCAAATGAAATGAATGGATGAGATTTGATGTTAAAATAATTTATGTGAAATAATATATATTAATGCCATGTTTAGTGAAAATGAGTGATTGACAATAGAAACGAAAAAACTTAATAAATTAAATCAGTTCTTTTGAATAGGAGCAAATGAAAATAATAAAGAAAATAGTGAGGTTTAGATAAAATTCATTGAAAAAAAAATAACTAAAATAAATTTTCTACATTTTCGCAGGGGTCGTTCTTGTTCTACAACATACATGAATAGTTTGCACCACAAAAATGTAAGATAAAAATATAATATCTTGAGAACTATCAACTAATATGTTACCCAAAAATACTTGAGAATTCTCTGTTTTTTTTAAGGAAGAATTCTCTTTTATATGCACAACTTCAACGTTGGAAGAACAAAACATTGACATGCCTTTCACATATCTCTCATTATTAATAGTGGCAAAAAAAATAGTTTTGGAATGAAGAAATCTGATTCAAAACGTCTTTCAATTACGTCGCTTCAAATTAATAGAAAAATAATGAAATTCATTAAAACGTGAAGCAAACTTTTTCAAAAGGTGTAAATATATATGGGGATGAAAACCCTAAAATTAACAGAGCCGACAGCTAAACCTATAAAAGGGAATCAAAATTCGGAAGGAAAAAAAAAGGTGCCTAAATCAATTTGATAATAATGAAATCAATAAAATTGAATTGGTCAGGAGGTAGAAATATTTGCATTTCGAATAAATGATATTATAAACAATTTGTACGAAAGGAAGATGCATATACAAATGATGAAAGACAAATTGACTATATATAGGGAAAAAAACTCAAGACTGACTAACTTAATATGATGATGTGTTGATTACAATTTGATTGAATGATAATTAAGAATTATGTACCAACATGTAATTGGTACATATCTTGTCATAAGCTGTTAGAACTCGAGGGTATCATAGGATGAATATGTGAATTTGAACAAAATACATGGATATATACAACATGTAGTGGAGTAATATCATAAATTGAATCAATTTTTGAAATTAGAGTGATGAAAAAAATATGTTAAGAAGAAAAGTGTTTCAATAAAATAAAAGAGAGATTTTGAGAATAATTTTAAAATTTTAGTATGAATTCTAAATGATGTGAAGATGTTTGAGACGGACAAACAATATTTATAGGAAAAAAGAAGCAAGTAAGTCACATCAATTATGTCATTAATTTAGTAATGAAATTAGTAACACATTAAATAGCAAAAATAATTTGAATAAAATATTCCATTTATTTTTTTGTCATTATAAGCCTTTTAGTCAACTTGAATAATCATGTTAATTACATAAGTCTTGCACAAATCACATAATATGTACCAATTACACAAAACAATAAATGCACCTTTCAATATAAGGATGCCATGTGTACTATCAAAATAAAATAGTGCAAATATATATAATAGAGATGTCTCACTAACTTAAATAGGTCCCACTAATAAGGACTCCAATTTAAAGTACTTAAAATATTACTACTTTTGCAAGTGAGACCAACTATTATATATTTTATTACTTCTTTTAAACGTGATACCCGTTAGTTGCCTAGGAGAAAATCTTTATATTTTTTTCCTTCATTTTTTTAATTTTTTTTAGTCAAGTTCATTTTTAATTTATATTTGCAGTCTTAAAATAATATTAAATTAAAATAAAATCCAGGTGGATAATGATGGTAACACATGATGTCACACTGAAACTATGTTGTATGGGAATCAAACATGCTGGCGGAGAAAATGTAGAGATGGAATATTTATTAGGCTAAATTGGTTATTTGATCACCTAACTAATTTTTTAGTTTCATTTTGATCCCATAATTGATAAAACGTCCGCTTTAGTCCCTTATGTTTAGCTCCATTTGTCAATTTAATACATGTCTGTTAACTTTAACATAAAATGTTTATAGTACACCAACGTTATAGAAGACCCACTATAGGCCTTAGTGATTTTGTTAATTTTAACTCTTCGATCTTTTTATTATAAAGGGACCGTCATATCATGTAGATATTGTATCTTACGATGTACCGTCAATAGCTAATTTTTTTCTTTTTAATTCTTCATCTTCTTCTTTCCTCGTCATCATATCATCTTTGCTTTAAACCCATGACGAGGAAGGAAGAAAATGAAGAGTTGGAAAAAAGTTTTAGTTATTCATGGTACATCGTAAGATACAATGGACGTATATGATCCAACGATCCCCTTTATGATAAAAAGGATCAAAAAGTTAAAATTAACAAAATTAATTAGGTCTATGGTGGACCATCTATAATGTTGGTCCACTATAAGCATTTGAGGTTAGAAAATTGCTTTTCTGACATAGAATACTTCCAATTGACACATGGAAATGACTATATTGCCCCTGGCGGTAGTTAACTACCGCTGGGAAACACGTCGGCTGTTAACTGCCGCTGGTACCCAGCGGTTGTTAACTACCGCTCACACCAGTTACAGAACCAGTGCAGTCTGCACTTGGTTTTTCCCAGGAAATGTGTCCTGTTTTACCTGTAATTTCAAACGGCAATTCCGGAGGAAATCAAACCGAAACAACAACATCCAGCAATCACAAACATCAACATTTCATAGTTTATCAATTATTCGGTTACATTACACCAAACCGATAATGCGTTAATGTTTAACAATTGTTTGAAATTCATCAAATTTTCCACATTATGCAAAACATTACACGTAATATACATTAATTACTAATAAATGCGAAACTCAAATATATTGATATACATATAAATAGTTAAAGGTTAGTTACATATCACCCAAAAAATTGGTTATTACATTATATATCCAAAAAAAATACGTCGGCGCGTATCAACCAAAAAACGGATTAACACCGACCAAAAAGTGTCACATTTCATCTAATAAAAGCAAATCATCTAAATGTTCCAGAACATCTTTAAATTCGGTGTTTTCTTTAACCGGAGTGTCATCAAACATAATTGGACTGTCTTGATTTGTTGGCTTTTTTGGTGGAACCGGTCTCTCTTTGAGCTCAATGTCCATGAGTGTTCGGAAACGATCGTGTTGATCCAAAAATTCATCCTCCCATGTTGCCGCCTCTTCGCTCCTGTGATTTCTCCACTCCGTGGATGTTGGAGGTAGTGGGCAACCATCTTTTAGTGAAAGAAGGACAAAATGATTAGGGATTAGACCAAGGCAAATCATGTTGCTTTTCGGGTTAACCGGAGGTCGTCCTCTAAGTGGGAAAAAAGTCTCGGAGATGTAGTCTTTCCATGTAGTCATCTCTAACACCGGCCTATTGTAACATGATGCAACGATGTGTCCCATATCCGGCAATGTCAACCATTTGTCGGGAGGTGCAAAGCTACTAGGATTTTTGGGAGGATATAATCCATCCAAGATGTAGTTGTAACGGTCCTCGCTCACATACACCTCAATGTATTTGCTCCTATGCTCTTTCAACTCTTGAATAAGTGCTCTCCGCACCATAACATGACTTTCTTGCGTCAAACCCAAGGCTTCCGCTATAGCCCTAAACCCACAATGCCCGTCACCAATAACATCCACAACTCTCTCAATGTATGGTCTCATGAATTTTGGCATGTAATACATAGGATTGGATGGATCATAACTTGTTGAAACCAAGCTAGGCTTAGGAACCGGAACCAGAGAAATGCCAATGCGAGCACCTTTCCTTTTAGTTTGTGAAGATTTTTTCCGTGGTGAAGATTGACTTTCCGGATGTTGAGAATCAACAGTCTCCCACGTAGATGGGATCCTACCACGTGTGGTTTTGATTTTTTTGGGAGCTCCTTTGGTTGCCACCTTTCTTGGAGGTGGTGACAACAATGTGGTCTCCGGAAACGCTAACAACCGCAAAGCTTCTTTGATTTCTAGTTTCATTTGGAACGGAACTCTTTGGAGATGTTCTTGGATACCATGCCACTCCTCCGCGACCGAAAACAAATCTTCATTACTTTGTTCTTCACCCATGTACAACTTATGCCAATGCGGGTGTATCTCATCCAATCGAATGGGCATGTTGTGACGGATTTTCATAGCAATGAAGCATGCACAAGGTAGGCCATACGACGTCCTTTGAACACAACCACAAGTTTTCTTCTCAATGCACAAGGTTCTCCTAGCACGCTCTTCTTCCACAAAAATAAAATTCATGGCTTGTCTAGACACATGACCACCCAACCCGGAGTACAAAATGACATCTTTGTATCGATGTTCCAAGACCGTAACGCTCCTACCAAACGATGATTGTATCTCCCCAAATTGGTTTGCCAACATCTCATTTATTTTATGCAAACAAGTACCCAAATCACCCTTGGAGGTGGACAAATATTCCTTCACCACACCATGAGCTCCTTCAACTCTATTCGTGGTCCTACACCCAAGATGTAACACAAGGTCCGTCCATGCCCTCACTAGTTTGTCCTTAAAAGGGTTCAATATGGTTTCTTGAACATAGTGAAGAAACTTTGGATGATCCTTACAAGCATCTTGGAATTCCACTAGATTAGCGCATATAACTCTTGAGTAGGAGATTCAACCAATTTTTCCCATGCATCAAATATGGTATCAACCAACTTACTATGCTTTTCCTCGTCGACAATCTTCTTTTGGCCATCCACCACAACAACGTTTTGTTTAACTTTGCAATCGGTGATGATTCTTGATCTAACATTTTTGCCAACATGGAAATAACAAAGTATTGCACTACTACTGGGGAGAACATTTTGTACGGCATTCATCATACCAGTGTCCCTGTCGGTCACTACAACCTTAGGCATATCACTATTTGGTCCAAGAAGTTTAAGCAACATTTGCAAAGCCCAAGTAAAGTTATGATCCTTCTCGGACGTCATAAATGCAAAACCAACCGAATATGTCAAATAGGTTGAGGTGACTCCAACTATTTCAAACAATGGCATCCTATACAAGTTGGTTTTGTACGTGGAATCCATTATCAAAACAGTAGGAAAATTGTTAAACAACTTTACCGAAGTTGGATGAGTCCAAAATATGTCTTGAATGGTTTGACTTTCCTTTTTTTCTCTTACGTAATAAACATATCTATTCTCTTCCAACTTTGTGATTAGATATTGCATCTCCGTCAAGTCACCCCTTTTTGCCTTTTTGAATTTATGACGTTCATTGTAGACTTGCTTGATATTTGTCATGGACTCTTTCCTTTTATTCCTCAAGTTTGTCAAAATATTTTTTGGTTTCACCGAAGAATCGGTCAAATCATGTACAATCTTCTTGTCGTCCTCCGTTAATCTTCCGGCAAGAAGGTGCCCTGCTACATACGGCACCATCTCATGGTTGTGAACGCCATTAAGAATAGCCAATTTCCAAGCATTGTCTTCCCTAACGACATATCCACGCACCTTGAACAAACACCCACATTTTCTTGATCCCATTCCTTCATGCTTCACTTTTGTCTTCGGTACTTTGTGCTCGCCGCTCCGTTCACAAACTAACTCCAACATAGCATTTCTTCCTTCACACAATCTTCTAATGATAACCGTAAATCCAGCCCTATTTGCTTGTCGACGGACCCAACCGAGCAATTCGTTTTTATCTTTCCATGTGTCTTGGGTTGAAAAGAAATGTGCCGTGTCCACTTCGTTGTCACGAAGTTTCCACACATCGGAATTGACGCTTAAAGCCTCAACTTTAACGGAGACTTCGACCTTAGCGGGAGCTTCAACCTTAATGGATTCGACAACTTTAGGTTTTCGATCACCTGAATCATCACCCGCATTCTCAACATTATCTATAAATAAACAACATACAATTACTAAACTAATTAATAAACATCTATCTAATATCATATATTAACATAAACAAAAAAATACAAAAGAAAAAAAAAATGGAAAAAAAAAATTTGGGCAGTAGCTACTGCACTTAGAAAATTTGAAAATTTTTCTAAGTTACCAGCGGCAGTTAACAGCCGTTCACTCCCAGCGGTAGTTAACTGCCGCTACAACGCGTGTCAGAACAAAAAAAAATCAGAAAAATCAATCAAATGCAATGGATTTTAACGTTGTAATACCTGTTCTTTGATGCATTTTGTGTGTAGAAACGTCTTAGCAATCGATCAGCAATGATTTGGAGGCATGATTTTAACACAACAATTTTGAAATGGGTTTTTTTTTTGGTATGTTTTGGAAATGAGAAAGGTGATGAATGAATAGGTGAGGTAGGGGTTTGCTGGTTTTGGGGGGAAAGACTTCAGCGGCAGTTAACAACCGCTGGGTACCAGCGGCAGTTAACAGACGGCGTGTTTCCCAGCGGTAGTTAACTACCGCTAGGGGCAATATGGTCATTTCCATGTGTCAATTGGAAGTATTCTTTGTCAAAAAAGCAATTTTCTTGAGGTTAAAGTTAACAAACATGGATCAAAGGGACAAACGGGGGTGAACATAAAGGGACCAAACAGGACGTTTTAGGAGTTATTGGACAAAAATTTATAAATCATAAAGGGGACTAAATTATCAATTTAGCATATTTATTAAAAAAAAAACTTTTTAAAAAAGAAAGAACATTTATTAAAGGTAGCATGTCTTGTTGTGGTGATAAGCCAATTTAATGTGTATTGTTAGAAGAATTTGATTTATTATTTTTTTTTGAAGAATTAATTTATTATTATTTTTTTTTTGAAGAGACTAAAATGAAATATATTACCACAACAGGGTTCCTCCTGGAATTTATTATATTATTTTATACAATCTAAGCATTATTTTTTATTATATACAATCTATGCATCTTTTTTTTACATTGTCTATCGGTCACAGTTAATTTAAATTATAAAAGGTGTTTGACTTTGATAAAAAAAATTACACTGATAATATATATTATACTTTTTTTGGTCAAACAATATATATATTATATATATATTTCATTTATTTCATCCAATATAGAAAATTAAATAATTGAAGTTACAATTTCCATTACTGAGACCCCCCGTTACATTTGCGCATAGTATAGCTTATAATAAAGGTCGTCATCTTCTAATTCAAATGGAAGAACTTGTTTAAGCACCATTTTTAACAAAGATATATCGAATTAGGTACTTTCTCTCTTTCCCTCTTCATTTTCATTTCTCTCTTAATTATGTTAGATCTGAAGCTAATCCACCATTTATTTTCATAAATATGATTAGGGTGGAATGTAAAAGGGATGGTTTTTAATTTTATATTTTGAGCAAAAATCAATCCAATTGATTACTGATATTTAGGCCAATTAAATGGCATACACGACAATTTTTTTATTATGTGCTCTATCATGTCAACTTATTGTTGCAAATTTTTTTATTTTTGATTATTTTTAATCGAAAAGTTTCTACGATTTGAATTTGCTATCGTCGTGTATTTGTCGATTCGGTGTTTGATAAAGATCAACGAACAACTCTTATTTCGAAATATATTTCAAAGTCGCCTTAGTATCATTAGACTACATGTCATCTGATATTCATTCAATAGTCGAGATTTTTTAATTTAAATTGTAAAATTGCACGTTGTTTTTTTATTGAAGTGAATCTAGGGTTTAGATGTCGACGACATTCATATATCATCACTTAATTAGATTTAATTAATTTGATTAGAAGCTCATCGATCAATTAATTTTCAAAGAATTTTCCCATTTTTATTAAAAAATTGAATTTTTCTTATACATTTTTTTAATCAAGAACTTAATTTATAGATGAAGCACATTTAGGTATTATATGATAATATAGAAAAAGGTAAAGTTTTTTAACCAGATTTTCTTATTAGATTGCAGAAAAGTCCACTGATTCAACAACCGTTGGAAAGGTGGAAAACAACAATTTTTGGGGTCACGTGCAGGTATTCTAATGTTTCCCTGCTTGATTAATCATTGTTAATGCTTGTTTAAATTTTTATATTTATTTCTTTTATATGAAAATTATTGTGTATGTTGATGAGTTCTACGTAATGGACTAATGGTCAAGTAGTCACGTAGATGTGATTTTTTAATTTATTTTTTAAATAATATAATGATTAGAATTTCACATTTTAAGATGAATAAATGAAGAATACGAGATTCAATCTCCAACCTTTACATATATGGTGGCATTTCACATGGGAAAGGGCAATCCTTTCCCACCATGGGAAAGTCAATTCCATCCATTAGATCAAGTAAGGAACATAGTTTTATCATACATTCTCAACACTTTATTTTATTGTCACTATCTTCCACCATCTCTCTCCTTCATCCCCACCAACCCACCACCGGCAACACCATCATAACCAGTCCCAGCAACATCAGACTGTGGTGGCAAGAAGCTTTCACTGTACCTGGTTACTTTAGAACTTCGTTGATTGGTGTCTTGCCACACTCAAACTCTTTCCTTCAAAACATACTTGCAGTCAACTAAAAAGCTTCTGAAATTTGATCCACATCTTACTAAGAACGCTAAAACTGACGAATTCAGGGTGCTGTCTCATTAAAATTTATAAATCTTAAATATATATTGATTAATTCAATTACTCATGGCACTCCTATCATTATTGAGTTACTCCAAAGATTTAAAATTATTAATTAAAAATTAAAATATTTATATTCATAGAAAACTGGTATAGTGAAAATAATTGCTAATTGAGAACATATAGATGCATCGTTCCAAAGAAATGGAATTAAAGTTAAAGGAAAATTTAGATTCACCGGTGAAGTAATTGCTAGTTCACTGAATAGAAATGAAAATCAAGTGAAAAGGTAAAACAAAATTTTATATATTGATTCTAGAGATGCAATAGTGAAATTAGTGATCAACGATTGTGTCATTGGAACATTTGAAATGAATCACTCATATACAGTTAGATTCATTCCTCTGATCTTCATTTTTCAGCTTTAAACAACAAAATATTTACATCTAAAAAGGTAAAACATTTCAGATCTTCATTTTTCAAAAAATATTTCCTTTTTTTAATCTGATTTTGTTTGGCTTGTTTGATTTTCATTTGACTGTAAGGTGGTTTTGATGGTGTTGCACCGTTGATGGTGGTGGGTTGGTGGGGATGAGGGAGAAAGATGATGATGGAAGATAGTGACAATAAAATCTAGTGTTGAGAGTGTATGATAAGACTGTGTTCCTTACTTGATCTAATGGATGAAATTGACTTTCCCATGGTGGGAAAAGATTGCCCTTTCCCATGTGAAATGCCACCTACATATATAATGCAATGTTTATATCAATTGAATTAGGTGAAGGTTCACATGGGAAGGTACAATCCCTTCCCACCATGGGAAAATTTATTTCAGCCATTAGATTAAATGTGTTATCATAGACACTCAACATTAGATTATTTCTTTTACATCTTCCACAACCCTTCTCTCCTTCCCACCTACAGCAACATCAAACACACCACCAGCTGCTTCACCGCCCATCATCTCATCCCAATTCTAATTCCCATCTAGTGCGAACCAGAAATGTGGAGGAGCCATCTCACTTTGATATCATATTTTCCTTTTCAATTTTCCTCCTAACCAAATTCTTCTTCTGTTTTTGTAGACAATATGCAGATCTGTTTTTGTTAAGTTTGATAATACCAAATTTTATGCTAAATTAAATTTGTCCATTTGCTTACTAAATTTATATAACCAAAATTGTTCAATGGTTAAACATATTCACACAACCCATATAACTGATACTGGAGTCCATGGGAGCAAAAACCTTGTTTTGATTGAAAATATACCAAAAACAAAAAATTAAACTTAAACGATGATGATGTGGGGTGGTGGGTGTACAATCCCAAACCTGCCTTAAACTCAAACCTGCCTTTGCAAGATTCACCCTCTCCAGAGGCCATGCCGCGATTTTACCCTCTCCACAACCTGCTTCTTTCAGTTTTTAAAGAAATGCCCAAGTAAGACGTCAAATAAATTTGAGATCCAAAAAAATTTCAATTTGGTTTTATAAATCCTCAATACCATCAGCTCATTTTAGGATAATAGCTTGAACTTTGAGACTGAATTCTTCTACCCTTAAACTAGTCATGCGGTGGCAAACAACGGAGGGAAGGCGGAAGCAGTGGTCGGCGGGAAAAGGGATGGCGGTGATGGACACAAACAACGGACCCCATAGTTGGAAAAAAAAATTTGCCAGAAAAAGAACATGCCAACAATTGATAAAGCTTCAAGGTTGAACCCTTGAATTCAATAAAAAAAAATGAAACAAAAAATAAAGGAAGACTTTAACAGTAGTTAAAATGGCGGTCATTTATTTTTTAATTAATTTTAGCAATTGATATTCAAAACTTTAATTGTTATTGCAGAAAAGATGGGTAAGATGAACACTATGCACCTATTCAAATGGTGGCTGATTTCACCTTCTCCAAATTTTTTAATTCTGCGTTGCAGATTTTTTTTTTATAAAACAATGTATTACATGTTGCTTGATGTTGCTGGTGGTAGAGAGGAATGAGAGAGAAGGGTGGTGGAAGGTGTTAGAAAATAATATAGTGTTGAAAGTGTATGATAAGATTGTGTTCTTCCATTGATCCTAGTGGTTAAAGTGAATTTTCCCATGGTGGGAAGGTTTTATGCCTTCCCATGTGAAATGCCACCATATGTTTGTGGGGACAATTATATGTGATTTTAAGTAGCATGTGAAAAGAAAGAATTGCTCTATCTTATACACAAGTCAATTTGAGTCGGTTTGGGTAAACAATTTTGATGCATTTGTCCTTCTACTCTTTATCTTTATTCTTTGATTTAATTGTGGATTTGCTTTACACTTGCTAGATTTGTTATAATGAAATATTGTCATTTGAACTGTTTAGTTGGTTGTCATTATCATTGGGTCTGCATATTATATCTTGTTTGTTTTGCACAAGAGTTCACTTAAGTATGAGTAAGAGGACCTGTGTTTCGTCTTCGCAAAATACATTTTTAAAGATGGATGAGGAGTTTAAATAAATGTGACTAAACTATGAAAAGTAAAAATTAATTTACCGTCCAAAAAAAAAGCTTAAAATGTACACATCCAAAAAAAAAATTAGTCGTCCTAAAGTTCACTTTTAAACAAAATATACTTCTAAAAATATGTGTAGTTTAAAAAAAAATTGTAGTAAATAACTCAAAAAAAATTGCAGTAAAGAAAGTTCACTCCTTTTTATGAAATAAGATAAAACTAATATAAATTTCAGTCTAAGATGTAATATACTGTATATCCTGCTCGTGACCATCACGTGGGCATTTAATAGTACTCCCTCCGTTTCAAAGTAAGTGTCGCTTTAGCAAAAAAAAATTGTTTCAAAATGAATGTCAATTTCAGTTTCCAATGCAATAATAACTTTTTCTTTTCAATTGTACCCTCCAATTAATACTCTGCACACTTCTTCCAAATTATTACTTTTAAAACTAATCAATAGTTAACAAGGATAGTTTGGTAAAATAACTTTTCTCTTTCTTTTAATCATTGCATTTTTTAATATGTGTGTAAACACCTAAAACGACGCTCATTTTGAAACGAAGGGAGTATAAGATAAATTGCTAATTAAACGTATACATCACAAGTCACACAAGCCTATGATATATATTTTTTGAGAGGAAGCCTATAATATGTTTACCTTGCGCATGTTTGTTTAATTTAATTTCACTTCAACAAAGGGCATTTATTTAGTCTGAAGGATTAAAAAAGAAGAATGCAGCAGATACCAAACCAGGTATTTAATTATTTATTTATAATTATAAGAGTATGGAAATTGTGATGGATACTCAAAAAACCTTATTTATTTATAATTATAAGAGTATGGAAATTGTGATGGATACTCAAATTATTTATTTATTTGTAACTCACACACTTAAAAAAAAAATGATTTTGGGAAAAACATCTCCAGGAATGAGCGCTATGAGCGATTTTGTTTTCTCTGCCCACAGTGACCGCCGCCCCCAAGCCAACGATAAACCGCCCGACCCCCAAAAGCCTCCACCGCAAAAGATTTCTTTCCGAGATAAGCTCCTAGGACCCTCCCAAGAAACCCTAACCCGTGAAAAAGAGGACATGATTGAAAAAAAGCTTGTCCGCATTGAACATGAGAATGGAAATAGGCTTCTACCAAAGATTCACCTGGAACCATCCGTCTTCCAAGAGCTTTGCATGCCATGGAAAGATGCCATTGTTGTCAAGCTGCTAGGGAAAAACCTAGGATACCATACCATGAGAGATCGACTACAAAAAACATGGAAGCCCCAAGGAGGATTCGAAATCATGGACAACGACAACGGATTTTACATGGTAAAATTTGATCAAGCTGCAGACAAAGAAAAAGTCATCACCGGAGGCCCCTGGCTAATCTTTGATCACTGCCTCGCCGTGACCCACTGGACACCAGAATTTGCTTCTCCAAACGCAAAAGTGGACAAAACAATTGTTTGGGTAAGATTTCCAGGCCTTAACCTAGTTTACTACGACGAAAGCTTCCTCTTAGCTATGGCTACTGCTCTTGGCCGCCCTATTAAAGTCGACACAAACACCTTAAAAATTGAACGTGGCAAATTTGCTCGAGTTTGTGTGGAGATTGACCTCACTGTACCGGTAGTAGGAAAAATTTGGGTGAACGACCATTGGTATAAAGTCCAGTATGAGGGCTTACATCTAATTTGCACCAGTTGTGGCTGTTACGGACATCTGGGAAGGAATTGCACCAACATGCCGATCAACACCAACACCACCGCCCCTCCTCCTCAACAAACCGCCGTCAACCACCATGATGACAACCATCAGACGCAACAACACATGCCTACAACCATGGAACTGCATTCAATTCAGGCACCTCATAACGGTAAGGAAGTTACAAATCTTACTCCACAATCATCAGCTAATAATGACACAGTAATTAGCATTGATGGTGAAAATAATGAGCTCCATGGGGATTGGTTGCTTGTAACCAGAAAAAAGAAAAACAACAATAACCCCACCCTATTCTCTCCAAAGACCGCTAAGCCTCAAACCAATAAGGTGCATGCCCTAAAAAACATGAACCCTAAAAACAAACCTGGCCCACCTAACCAAACAACTCAGGCACGCTCCTACCACTTTGACCACACACATGCAAGTCAAATCCCAAAAGAAAACAAACGTCGCCGCCATGATGATGAGCTAATGATTGATCATGATTTGCATTATTCTATTGGTCAAACTGATACGTTATCTGAAGCCAACAATCCAAAGAACCCAAAGAGCCCTATCAAGTCCGCCTACGTGGCAAAACATGTCCAAAAAATTCCCAACAACCAAAAAGCCACCATGAATAATCACAAACCTGCCCCACCTGAAGTAAAAACTCCCAACCGTGAACAAAACTACACCATCATCAGCATGAACACAAGCTCCCCAAGCCGTGATGATCTGGATCTCAATAATAGCAACAAAAGTATTTGCCACGTTACTGTTGAAAATATCCAGGATGACCCCAAAGCCAAAACCATCGCTACAGAAGATAATGCCTCCTATGAAGCCAATGAGGAGGCTATGATTACGTAGCTTCTACCTTCTTTGTTCTCATCATCTGTCTCCGTTTGTTATGGAAGCTCTTTTCGATATAACCATCCTCTCTTGGAATATTAGAGGGGCTCAAAATAACAACTCCAGAAGACATCTGAAAGAATTGATGAGAAAGCATAATCCATCTATTATGGCAATCTATGAAACACATGTTCCTTTTAGTAGACTCTCCTCCTTCTGGACAAACTCTGGTTACACTCCCATTCACATCATTGAAGCTATTGGCCAATCTGGAGGGATTTGGCTCCTGAAGCATTCTGCAGTTAACATTATCACTACTGTCATCGATTCCAACTCTCACTCCTTAACCTTCTCTATTAGCCGTGGTAGCGCCACCACTACTTGCACTTGTATATATGCAAGCCCTAACCCTACCTTGCGCCCCAACCTCTGGTCCCATCTTGTGAATATCAACCACACCATTGATGGCCCTTGGATGCTCATAGGTGATTTCAATGAAACACTTCTTCCTAGTGACCAAAGAGGTGGAGTCTTCCATCACAACAGAGCTGCCTCTTTCTCTAATTTTATGATTTCTTGCAACCTTCTCGACCTCTCAACCACAGGTGGTCGTTTTACTTGGCACAAAAATAATAATGGCATTCGCATTCTCTCTAAAAAGCTTGATAGAGGGCTTGCTAACATGGATTGGCGCATATCTTTTCCGGAAGCTTTTGTTGAGGTTTTATGTCGTCTCCACTCTGATCATAATCCCCTTTTTCTCCGCTTTGGTGGACTTCCCTTAGCAAGAGGACCTCGACCTTTCCGTTTTGAAGCAGCTTGGATTGACCACAAAGATTATGCGGAGCTCGTAAAAAATTCTTGGCAACACACCAATCAAAACATCTCCGAGTCCTTAAATAAAGTCAAGGAGAACTCCACCACTTTCAACCTTGAAGTCTTTGGAAACATTTTTCAAAGAAAGAAGCATATCGAAAACAGGCTAAAAGGCATCCAAAATTACCTTGAAAGGGTAGACTCAACCAGGCATTCCCTCCTTGAAAAAGAGCTTCAACAAGAATATAACCACATCCTTTTCCAAGAAGAAATGCTTTGGTACCAAAAGTCTAGAGAGAAGTGGGTCAAATTTGGCGATAAAAACACTGCTTTCTTCCATGCTCAAACCATCATTAGAAGAAAGAAGAATAGAATTCATAGGCTCCAACTCCCTTGTGGTACCTGGTCCTCTGACAGTGACACTCTCCAAGAAGAAGCCCACAAATATTTCAAGACTTTCTTCAGTGGAGACCAACCAAACCATGACCGAAGCTTCAATGCTGGCATTCACCCTTCCATAGATGACAATGGTAAACTTGCACTAACCTCCCCAATCACCAAAAAA